>NC_142858.1:3752500-4377500 GCF_061612785.1 Hesperophylax consimilis
TCACTCTAGGAGATCCGGTGTAACTTCTCACTCTTTCTTACAATGATCGCTGATAACTCCGTTGCAACTTGTAACCGCTACTTCTTTCTTATAAACTGTACCGTAAGTATGTAACTTATCCTTCCGATAGATGTTTCGTTAGTGAGGAAGAAGGAGAGCTTACAGCGGGATCTCAGAGATCCTTTATGATAACTTTGTTTTATTTTATACTTCGTTTGACAGAAATATGGAGATGTGTTTTGTACTTATATGCGCTATCATGTTTCATATGCGATATCCACGTAACTAACGTTTGGCCGAATAGTTAATCTTGGAAAGTATACCAAGAGCAGTTGTTTACCGTCATGCTTTAAAAATATTACTTTTTGTAAACTTTTAATAAGTCTACACCGGTAAATGCTATATTTTTTAATCGTGCTATCTAGAGGGATGGTATTACCTGAAACTGTTCAGTGTCACGACTAAAAAAAATATCTGATGTATTGTATGTATTCCTCGGCTTGCTAAGTCTTACAAGCAACATTTCCCTCTTACTGAGGTGGTAGTAGGAGATTATCAAATTATTGTCAGGTTATTTGTAACTTGGAAACGTCTGTCACTATTAAAAAAACATCGGTACCTCTCTATGGTTAACACGCTTCGTTTAAGAGGAAGGGGGAATGTTATGTTAGGTGTTGGTATAGACAAAAATATAAACAACAAGAATGTAGTTACTTACTGCCGAGTAGGAAACCCGCGAAGATACTGGGTGAGTTTGATTGATGACAGGCGAGAAAGCAGAGAAAAGACCGATCTCTGGTTGATGGATGTATTAACAAAGCAGTCATGCGCCATCTAATCACATTTCGTGGTCATGCTCAAAATTACTCTCGAAATCTTCCGATTCGATACTCTCTCTGATGGCCGCTTCGTGTCGTGTTTTTTGTGATCTAATCACAAACATTGGACGTTTAATTTTATAAACTAATAATGGTTAAATTGTGAAGAGTTTAAGATATCAAATAATATTTAATGAACCTTGTGAACTATTTTTGTGGATGCCACAATAACGGTGAGTAAGGCTTTTAAAACTAATGTATCTTTTTAATATCATCATTAAGAAGGAATAGGCTTAAGGATTATGTTCATCTCAGAAACGAACGCGATGGTAGGAATCCACCATTCTCGTTGAAATGGTTTAAGCCGTATAGTTCTTAGATTTAATTAGTCAGTTACTTTCCAATCGTCTTCTTCCCTGTCGTCATTTGACTCACCACACAAAATTACCTAATTGGGGATGTCATAGTTCTACTTGCTACGAACATTGGAAACTCTTATCATGTATTCGGGATATACGTTTAGCCTGGCGTGAATATAAATAGTACTTATGTTGGATTAAGTATAATATTTTTTATTAAAAAAAATTAAATTACTTTTATTAAAACAATAGAATCAGCTCGGTCGGAATAAATCGGGTTAATGGTGCAATATCATGCCAGTACTCTAAGCAAACTACGTTATAATTGAATACAAAAATTATACATGCAAAGAAATCTATTATAATCTCCAAATTAGTTTTATTGCCATATAAAATATATCAACGGCGTTACTACCTGCGCGTGGGCAGAAACGTTTAAGCCATGCCACTTATGACTGGCGCGAATATTCTATTACTAATAATAATATTATTATGTTGCCATTATTGCATAAAAAAGAAAGTGACCTCGGATATTTTAAACGTATTTTTTGCTAAAATTTTGTTTATGAATTTATTGTTTATGTAGGAGGAGATTGTAGTGGCGTTATTCCGGTATGTCTTTTCATTGCGAGCAATCTTACCAAAACCGCTTTTCATTTTTATTGTGCATCGAATTGTGCTCCGTGACGTTGCATTATGTTATCCAAAATCTCTTTATTATTCGCGTTATTCAAGCTGCATGCTGCAGACGAATAAGTGTGAGTAGAAATACTATCTGCATGGACCTGGTGTTGGAGACTCTTTCAGAAACTTCTTCTCCTCTTATTTCTGCTACTCAATTATCCCCAATTGGCGATGCCATATATCCATTGGCTTCGGGCAGGTGAAAATCTAGTTTTCCTTTTCTTTAAAAAAAATCATAATTTAATAAAACTGCTGCAAAGTTTCTTTTCCCCTTCCCTTAGTCTCACAAACTTTTAACATTCCCTGTCTTTGTTTTTATTTTCTGTTTTTGTTTATGTATTTTGTTACAGATGACACTCATAAACTTAACTTTGACTTTGGTTCAAGATTTTGCTTATGATAGGCTGCGATAAGCGAGCCCTAAGGGTCTGAGACAGAGGTGTGAAATCGTCGGATCACGACAATAGAAAGAATGTATTGGAGCCAGGAAGGAGTCTGAAAGGGTCGAGAGGATGCACTAGGTGGCATGAAAGGCTGGAAGGTGACTGGAGAGACTAAGGTAAACTAGGATGAGGTGATTTTGCACAGCGGTGCTGCCAAGGTCTGTTATCTATGTGAGGATATTGTGTCGGCGCTCTTTATTGGCAGCAGACACATGTCAGCGCTATATTAGCGGCGGACACATGCCTGAACGGATGACGAGCCTCGTGCTGGCACAGTTGGTGGACGGGGTAGTCTCTCTCCCTGCAGCAGCTGGTACAGTTCCTTCGCTACCTAGGACTCTTGCAGCAGAGTCTCCATCTTCTGTCTTCGTCGAGCGTCACAGCGGTGCTGCCAAGGTTTGTTGTCTATGTAAGGATGTTGTGTCAGCGCTCTTTATTGGCAGCAGACACATGTCAGCGCTATATTGGCGGCAGACACATGCCTGACCGTATTACGAACCTCGTGCTGGCACAGTTGGTCTAAATAACAAATGTAGATCCTAGGAAATAAATTGTACAGCGCCCTTGAGGTGATTTTTCACAAAAACGGCGCTATACAAATTATCCAATTATTATTATTATTATTATTACTTAGGGAAGATTTAATCTCAATGACTATCGCAACTCTTGTGCAGTATAAAGTATAAAAAATCAATCATGTACATGTCACATTGTTTACAACATGTTAATAACCCATCGTCAACCCAAAATATCAAGAAAAACTCAGTCTCACATCTCGTATGATTAATGGCAAGACCGTAAAAACTACTTGCATGATGGCGTGCCCACAGATCACGGGTAATAGCAAACAACGGAGAGCCGCAGTCAGCGTAGTATGGCAAGCGTAGTACCGCCAATGTAGTGGACCCAGTGAAGTATAGCCAGTGTAGTACGGCCAGTGTAGTACAGCCAATGTAGTAGTATAGCTAGTGTAGTTTAACAAACGTAGTGTAGTCACTGTTAGTAGTGCAGCCAGCGAAGTATATATAATATATCCACAGCCAATGCAGTGTATCCAGTACTATTAGTGTTAGCAGTGTATTATACTTTATTCAGTGTAAGTAGTGCGATCAGTGTAGTAAAGAGTATTGCCAGTATAGCGTATCCAGTGTAAGTAGTGTAGCCAGCGTATCCAATCTAGCGTAATCTCTGTTAATAGAATAGTCAGTGTTATATAGCAGAATAGTGTATCCAGTGATAGCAATGTGGTCAGTGTAGTACAACCAGTATATAACAGTGTAGCTAGTGCTAGTACTATAACCAGTATAGTAAAATAGCCGATGTAGTGTTTCGAGTGTGCAAGTCGACCTGACCGCAGGCACCCGACATAAGTCGATTAAGGCGATGAATTGTATCATCGATAAAAGCAATTTCATCCGGTCCCTGCGGGCAGCGCGAGAGCACGCTGTCCGTGTCCGGCCGCACACCGACACACTCAAGGATGTTCGCACTCGAGAAAGTCGTGAAAGCGAAAGTTTATCGGCGTACTATTACGTATGTAATTATTACCTGTGCAAGGGTCCCTCTGCACGCCATACTTGTACTACATACAGCGCGATACATAATATATAAGAAAAGGATCGCACTACTGAAACTTCACTGCTATAAGTCAAAAACCTTGTGTTCTTAGTTAAGCTATCAAAAATACGTTTAATAGCGTAAGTACCTGAAAGAAAGACCAGTACTACAGTAAACAAACGTTAGGTTGGGGTTATTTAAACTGACGATGACCTAAAATCAGCATTGTTGAATGGTTCTTGTTGAGCGCCATGTCTCGGCCCGCTTCAACTTTTAAACATAGTGTGATCAGCATAATAGTCATCTTGTTATAAAAATTTAAAAAAAAAGAAATCGGTCGAGAATAAGCGAAAAACAATATCAATGACGTTGATCGTGGATTTTGAAAGACCCAAGACTGTTCTAATTCAAATTTATGTAGAGCTCCAACCCAAACTACTACTAAACTACATTTTCGACAAAAAAATAAATCTCAAATTACATAAAATAACACTAAAACACCAGTTAGACAAGCGTACAAAGAAAACATAAAAACTCCGACAGTAAATTCAAGCTTTGGACAAAGACACTACCAAACCATGCTATAAAAGCTTTCAACAGTGTAAAACTTGAAATTAAAATTGAGGAAAATAAAAATAAATTCACGCACGAAATTACAAAATGGATTAAAGAACAAAAAAGACAATATTACCAAAATGTCGTAGCATAAAATAATAATAATAAACCTACACGTAACCCACAAAACCAATATAAACACACAAGATTATATTTTAAATGTATTATGTAGATTATATTTTCATATTATAAAATGAAGGCCTCAGCACGGGCAAGCCACCCAGTGAGGCCAACATTACTGGAAAACTTGAATTGTAAACAATATTGTACCAAATAAAAAAATAAATAAAAAAAAACTTGTATATAAAAGTGCACATCAATATCTCGATTCTTATTTATATATATTCATTATCTTTTTTGACTTAGGGCAGTGTTATATTATAACGCCATACACATAACTATCGTACATGTAGCTAGATACAATCTGTATTTATTTTACCTACGCGTAATAACCGGTTCGCGTGTGCTCTACGTAATCGATCCCAAATTATTTAAGGTTCTAATATCCAGTATTTGCAACAAACCAAAAAGAAAGTAACCACGAGTACCTACTTTCCCATCGAATCAATTACGGAATAATTATCGTAATGATCGGATTATTACAATGTTTTTTTACACAGATTTGCACGAACAATTATTTTTTGGTCATCTTATACTGGTCGATTAGTTATGTGCAGTGTTTTTGTTATATGATTTTGTGTGTTTACCAGAACGAGTGGAACTATGGCTTCAGGGCAATTGAGAATTCTTAGAAAATAATGGCATCCTTTGCGACGAACAATCTGGATTTACATTGGAACAACAATTTATGCGGAAACGTGTTAAATTTATTTTGGAGAAAAATTTGTATCGTTGCCTTTTTCAGAGCTTTTGGACAATAGACAGAAAATAATTATTCAAAAAATTAAATAATGGACTAAAATTTGGATTGGTTTAAAAATTATTTAATCAATAAAAATATTTAATAAATAAATTCACGGCCTCGAGTGGTAAGGGCGGACAAGGGATAAGGCTCTCGACTCACAAGCCGGAGGTCGCGGGTTCAAATCCCGGCGTGGGAAAGTAAAATTTATTTCATTAATTTGTGTTATTTCAAAATTTACTCATATAAAATAATATATAGTATATTTGCAGCACGTTCCAGAGTGCCAAATAATCTCAGTATCGCCCTTGTGTAAGACCACCATTCAGAATTGAAACGTTGCTTGAAATGGCTTTAGCCGTATTTCGTGACCAGATCTGAATAACCAGGTACTTTCATTGGCTCCAGACGGGTGGGAGCAGTTGGGACTGTTTTGCGGTCTCACATTAAAACAAACAAAAAATTTAACAAACAAAATATAAGTTGCCTTGAATGCCTACATACATATATATAGGATAAAATAACGATTAGATTTGATCGGTTTGTCTAGCACCAGAATGTTGCAGCGATTATCTACGAATTTCATAAACTTCATCTTAGCGATTTGTTTACATGAAAAAATCGTTTCCAGATTTCATCTCCGTGATCTTTTCAAATACATTTTTTTTTATTTGTTACAGAAGTCGTATTTCAAAAACAGCGGATTATTGATAATTTTTACCGAAACATTTTTACTTTTTGTTTATTATTTTATAAAATTTATGCATGGTTTTTTGGGCCGTGTTGTACCGGAACCAACTAACTAACTAACCATCATTCCGGTCTTACCACACACTCCATGCCTCAATCCCATTCATACATCGTCTCATACATAATCTGCTATTATTCTGACTCTTTACATGGCCCGACTCAAGTATCTGATTCACTTGATCGTGCCATGTCTTCCTCGGGCATCCCCGACTTCTGCTACCATTCTAAAGGAACACTCCACGAAAACTTGATATGGCTATTATTATACATATTTTGCACAAATGTTACTGATTTTTCTGATCCAAGTTTTGTTTAATTGTAGTAAATATTTTATTTTTTGTTCATCTTGAATGATGACTCGTCGTTTATGTCGTATTTTACCGGACTGTAAATATTCGAAAACTTGACATTCAACTTGGGTGAATGTTATCACTTTCAAGTGTGATTGATTTATCTGTGAGCGATCTATCTGCACCAATCTGGAGGGTAATCTTTCAATGGAAAGCATTTAGTGTAATATAAATTGCTTTGTTTATGTATAAGATGGCTGGCGTCTATTACGAGAACGTTTTATTAGATCGAACAATGAACGGGTCTATTATTAAAATCGATCGAAAAAAGTAAAATTCAAAACAATGGGCTTTAAAACCAAATCTTAAATCTTGCCGGTACTTTCAAATTATGATTTTAATAAATTTCTAAGCGCAGGGATCAATGTTTTCTGTTAATACTTAAAATATAATTTGGAAGAAAACTGTTGTGGAATTACAAATTGCAAAAAACTAGAAGAGACAGAAGCAAAAAAGGTTATTAGAATAAATATTGATTGTGTTTAAAAAATTCTGTCAAAGTGTTTATTGTTGACTTTTAAATTATTGCTCTTAAAATCTGGGCCTTACTAAACTATTAAACAACAATATATTCTAATTCAATCAGTCTGTCATAAATAAATTTGATTGATTCTGTAAAATACGCCAATCATGAAGAAAATATCAGTGTACAATAAATATCAATTCTCACATTACAGTGATTTATTTTTGGGGTATTACGCCATATTCAGCTACCTCCTTCTTTAGCCAAAGTTTCGGACAGCATTGCAGTGTCCATCATCAGGGCAGATGTGTGATGATGGGTACGCTAATGCTGTCCGAAACGTTTTTCTAAAGAAGGTAGCGTAACACGGCATAATAATCCAAAAATAAATAACTACGCTTTTGGCCATCAAAATCTTGTGTGTTCGCAGATTTCTGTGAAGATACTAAAAGAAAGAAAAAAATAATAATAAATAAATAAAAACACAGAATAACAACAAAAATTTCAGTTTCAGAGATGAACTATGTTTTTAATGAGTAAATCTGTGTAATAACACTGGAAGTGCTTTCCCTACAAATTTGAATGGAAACTAATGTTCCATTTAGCCCAATAGCCCTGCGCTCCGTCTCACTTACACTAACCACGGATTACGACAACTTATTGTGTTATTATTTATTCTATGGTGTTGGTTTACAAAAGAATTGTGTTTCAATCTAAATTCAAAATTATTTTGTTACAATCATATTGTGTCATCATGTCGCGTATAGAATATTTGATTTTTTCTCAGAATTTTGACCTTATATAGTCACCGTTTCAGAATTGTCCTATATTTTTGTGCTTTTCCCTAAAAAATTTTCTCCCCTAGATCTAGGGAAATTTCCCTAGACAACACTGCTGTGTACAACCGCAAAAAGCCGGTCGTCTCCAGTTAATTACGTTATTTCTAAGTGAAACGGAATTTTCTAGACAGAATCAAAATTCAAATACGTGGTAACTGCGAGATCGGCTGTTGAATAAATGATCATTTTACCTAATCCATAGAATACGTGTAAATCAGTTAGAAACTAGCTAAGCTCTCAAATATAAAGTATAAATACGGGCTTATGCATTTTAAACTGCCTAAAAACAGAGATAATCTATAAATTCTTTTAACGCTACGCTACAGCATGAATAGTTAATTCATTCGTCTTGCGAAATTTCTTGTGTTTTTTAATACTCATTAGTAGTAGTAGTAAAAAGAAATCCCCGCAGAAAATTCCTGGAAAACGTTTAGGCTCGGGAGGTGACTTTCAACTGTGCCAAATTTACACCGACCGACATTTAACAAATACGATGGCTTTATAAAGCAAGAATTCGTAAATCGTATTTTAAAATGAATCGTATAACTTGCATTAATTTGTCGAAATTCACATGGAATTCCATAATTTTTGGCAGATTCTTAAAATTGTGGCTTCGTAATGGAGTGTTGATAACCAAACCGAAGATGAAGTTTCTATGTGGTTGCGGTAGGTGTTATAATTGTAGCTTTGTAATGGAGTGTTGATAACCAAACTAAAGATAAGGTTTCATTGTGGTTGCGGTGGGATCTCTAAGGTCGTGGCTTCGTGATGGAGTGTTGATAACCAAACCAAAGATAAGATTTATATAGGTAGGTATCTCTAAAATTGTGGCTTTTTAATGGAGTGTTGATAACCAAACCCAAGATAAGGTTGCTATGTGGTTACGGTGGATATCTCTAAAATTGTGGCTTCGCAATGGAATGTTGATAACCAAACCAAGGATAAGGTTCCCATGTGGTTGCGGTTTTATTAAGTTTTTTTTCTATTCTCAAAGATTCGTAAACTTAAGATGTTCAAGATAAATTATAATTTTCAAGATAGATAATTTTTGAATCAACTAGTTTCGTTTCAATCTAAAATATGTCGTTACTTAAAGGTAGCATATATAGAATACCAAAATACATAAATATGTAGGAGCAACTTTTTGTGAAGGTTGCACCCATCAATGTAATATATCATTAAGAAGAAGACAATACTAATGAATCTAACCGAAACATGAAACAGAACAAGACACAGAAAATTTGTTTTAATTAATTACATTAAAATAGTTTAATAAATGGGTCCTAATGGTCAAGTTGGTTAAGACGCATGTCCCAGTAAGACAAGAAATCCTGAGTTCGATTCCTAGTTTTAACCGTTCTCTTTTTATTTTTCTGAGTCTGTTTCATGTTTTGTTTAGATTTATTAGTATTATCTTCTTCTTCAATGACGTAAATATATTTTGGTAAATTGTTATGTTATTTATACCAAGTGAAATAAATTGACGGTGTGTTAATATTTCCAATACTTTAATTCATAAATTAGTTTAATCTTCTAACACACAAAATGTGAACATAAACTTAAACCTTAATAATTATTATTTGTATATATACCCTTCTCTTCTCCTTCCAATTCCTGCATATATTAGCTCATAAAATTTATTGCCGGTGCTACTAATTTCGGTTGTAGGTGCATGAGTGATTAAAATGAAATATTCCTTTGTATTTCTTCGTTATTCGTAAAAAGGAAATGTATTAAATTAATTAAAAAATATATTAACTTTCGTTAAGTGAGGGTAAATCATAACAGACAAGCGATAAAGTAAGTACCAAAACTGTTTTATATTAATAAAAACTAATAATAATATAATTTTGTTTGACATGTGCATTTTTGTAGTTCAAATTATTATTTTTCAAATTTGTTGTTTTTTGCTTGGGCGATCCCGTTGAGTTACAAAAATCATTGTAGGATGTGAGGAACTTACAATGCATAGGTGAGAGTTAATAGGTACAATTTTACATTGGTATCTGTATATCAAAATTAAAAGTTTCACATACAAAACAGTGCAAAAATAGAAAAAGGGAGGTTATGTTGTTAGTTGTGTTAGTGGAATGCGAATTTTATTGTTATTCCGAGTATTGAATAAAAGATGCAGTATCAATAGATAAGTAATTAAGCATACATTATTGTTTACATTATCGTTTCTTTGACAATTGATAATCATTTATGTTTGGCGTAGTTGACAAATAATTCTTCTAAATCATAATTTTTAAAAAATCTTTCCTTTTGTAATTTAAATTAATTCTTTACAAATAACTCTACTTTTTATATTTAACATTACACCGTACATTATACTTTACACATAATATTTAACTTTATATTTAACCTTTACATTTTATACCGAATATTATATTTTAAACTTTGTGCTCTATACTTTATACCTTGTACTTTTTTTCTTTATATTAATGGCACATGTTGTGCTGTTTGTATTTAAATAAATAAGTACTGTGGGTGTGGGTGTCTTTATTGTAAAGTGGCTTGATGTTAGTGCGGGTTGATTGTTGGGTAATTTGTAGAATGGAGCCCGTTATTTCAGATTTGGGAAGGACTGTGACTGTCCAACCCGATCAGAATTTGGCGACATTTTAAAAGAGACCAATAATAGTAAAAAAAATGTGCACATGGTCTGAAAGTGTTAATTCCTTCGAAATTTTAACCTTCAACTTCATAAATAACAGCATTTTATTTGCGGTTATATCATATGACATTCAAATTACCCATTGTCCTCGCTTAATTAATTAAAAGTATTAACGAACAAACATTGAATAAATATTCCATCGATCCTTTTATACCAATATTAATAGGTACTTAACTTTATCGAATATTGCACTACTGATATGGGTGACTCCAACTGGTTGCTTTGATCATGGAAATTTTAAATCACTGCCAGGCTGTTATGGGGCATATTCTGTCAGGGTCAGATATCGAGCATATTTACCAGGAGAACGAAATTGGCGGTGCATGTTGCAATAGCTGTGTCCCGATAATAGATTGTATCAATCATATGTCAATTTGAAGAATGGTTTCAACGAAATCAAAAGATTAGCTGATCATCTCATACATACCCTAATATTATCAAGAGGAGGGGGCGTCTTAATAGCAGTAAATAAAAGCACTAACTCTAAATTGATTAAACATAAAAATTATGATGTCGAGCAAATATTTGTACTATTAAGCGGAAAATCATGTAAAACTATTATTGGCAGTGTATATATTCCTCCCAACTCGGACCTGTCGATATACAAAAATCACTGTGAGGACGTCGAGTATGTAAAAACAAAATATCCAACACACAAAATAATTGTCTGTGGTGATTACAACCTACCGAATTGTAAGTTTAATGATCCTAATTACTCGCCAATTTCTGATTGTGAAAGGGATATTCTGGATATGTGTTCTTATTTAAATCTTTCTCAATTTAATAATGTACCTAATGTTAACAATCGCATTCTCGACTTGATATTCTCAAATGAAGATAATGTAAATGTTTACGAATCTCCTGAGTTCATTGTCCCTATAGATAAACACCATCCTACACTTATAGTTTCTATACCCTACACTGGAAATGATAATCTTAAAATCTCAAGAATTTGTTATAATTTTAAAAACGCAGATTACAATAAAGTTAATGAGGTACTGTCTAACATTGACTGGACAAGTCTAAATGACGGTGATATTGATTTCAATACTGACTATTTTTACTCGCAACTCAATAATGTAATTTCAAATAATATTCCTCTTACCCAACATAAAGAATCAACGTATCCAATATGGTTCACTAAGGAATTAATTCACTTGATAAATTGTAAAAAAGAATCTCATAAAATCTATAAAGAACATAGATCTGTACCTAATAATATTAAATTTAAAAGTGTCAGGAAAGTTTGCAAAAATTTGTCTAAAAATTGTTATAAAAAATATATAATGGAAGTGGAAAATACTATAAATCATGATGTAAAACATTTCTGGAAACACGTAAAGTCTATGAAAAAAATGAAGTCGGGATCCCCGGAACTATGAATCATAAACAAAGGAGTTCTAGCAACATAAAAGAAATTGTTGACATGTTTGCCGATTTCTTTAAAGATGCGTTTGAACCTGACATTTCAGATGAACAAATTCCTGAATTTAATTCTGATATAAACTTGCAATTATCAAATATTAATATTAACATCACCGACATTACAAATTACCTTAAAACACTTGAACCAAAATTAAGTTCCGGGCCGGATCAAATTCCACCCATCTTGATTAAAAACTGTGCAGACAGCTTATCCATTCCGTTGTTCATATTATTTAATAAGTCTCTGTCAACGGGAAATTTCCCAAAACTTTGGAAAAAAAGTTACTTAACTCCAATATTTAAATGCGGGGATAAATCTGCAATTGAAAATTATCGTCCAATTTGTATCCAATCATCAATACCCAAGATTTTTGAAAAATTAATTCTTCTAGAGATAAACCCCAGCGTGAAATCCATCATTACAACTTGCCAAGATGGTTTTGTTTCAAACAGATCAACCTTAACCAATCTATCCCTGTACGAAAATTATATAACAAATGCACTTGCTAATAGACAACAAGTCGATTCTATATATACTGATTTCAGCAAAGCGTTTGATAAGGTTTGCCATAAAATTCTTGTTAACAAGCTGGCGAAAATTGGCATAACCGGTAACGTACTATCCTGGTTTAAGAATTATCTGTTTAATCGAGAGCTTACTGTCTGCATTAAAGGTCAACTGTCCTACACCTTTACAGCTACAAGCGGCGTGCCCCAGGGATCACATCTAGGACCCATTCTTTTCAACATATTTATAAATGACGTTACAAATGTATTTAAACGTGTATTTACTTTGATGTTCGCAGATGATATGAAAATTTACCGAATTATTGACAATATTAATGACTGCTTATTATTACAATCAAATCTCATTAGCTTTTCTGAATGGTGTATCCGAAATAAATTAACCCTTAATGTAAAAAAGTGTCAAGTCATGAAATTTTATTGGAAGAAAAACCCATTGATTTTCACATACTGTATGAATAATCAAGTCTTAGTATCTGTACCCGAAATAAAAGACCTGGGGATAATATTTGACACCAAATTAACATTTATCTCCCACATTAACAATATAACCACTAAAGCGATGCAAATGTTGGGTTTCATATTAAGAACATCAAAAGATTTCAAAAATTTAAAAACTTTAAAAATATTGTATTCATCCATTGTCAGAAGCCATTTAGAATTTAACTCAACCATTTGGAATCCATTTTACAATGTTCATGAAAAATCTATCGAGCGAATCCAACATAAATTTTTACGAAACATAAATTATAGATTAGGTATTCCCATTGAAAACATTAACTACACCTCACTATTGAAAGTCATGGGCCTTGCCACTTTAAAAGAAAGAAGAATATGTTCTGATCTCTTTTTTCTTTATAAAATTGTTAATAACATTTTTGACTCCCCTGAACTCCTAAGGCTGATTGACTTTCATTTGCCTAGTAGAACGGTTCGTCAGAAGGTACCTTACCATTGTAACATTGCAGGTACGAAAGCAGAATTAAATTCAGTAATGAACCGACTGCACAGTGCAGGGAATAAATATAACATGAACACCAACGGTACTGAATGTCTGTCAGCCTATAAAAACATTGTTATTAAATCTGTATGTCTATCTTGATTTTTTTGAGATTCATTGTTATTAAATCTGTATGTCTATCTTGAGCTTTGTAATGTTTATAATTTTCAATGTCTAAAGTTATAGAAATGTGCATCCTATAGTTTACTCTGTTTGTTGTTTTTAACTTAATATTTTTATACTCGGTACATTTTTAATTGTTTTATCTCTTCTACTCTCTGATTATATCAAATGTATTATAATTGTATCATATGTAAAAGCCCTAATTGGGCGTGTACAAACAAATAAATAAATAAATTATGTTGACTCTTGACATGGCCCGACACAAATATTTGATTCACTTGGTCGTGCCATGTCTTCCTCGGGCGTCTCCGACTTCTGCTACCATTCACATTTGCATCATATTTTCTCCTTTCACTCCTTTCTTCACTCATTCGCTTATGTGAAGCGAATGAGTGAAGAAAGCGAAAGCGAAAGTGAAGAAAACCCAAACCATATAAGCGTCCCTTTCTTGATCTTACTCATTACGCCTTGCACTTTTTGCGGATCTCCACATTTTTTCACACGGTCATACACGGCTTTACCACACACACCCCTCAGGGACCTCATTTCTACAGCATTAATTCTACTTTCATCCTTTCTCTGTCAGTTAGTTACATGTGTCACTTTCAAACATCAGGGTATAGGTACTAGCACTCTATTGTGAACTGCTATCTTCGATTCTTTGAACGATTTTTTCTTAGCTTAATTTTTTTTTTTAAGTTGTGGAAATATTAATAGTATACAATTGATAGTACACAATGCGTTATCACGTTTATCTAATAATATTGGGCCGGTTCATGGTATTTGTTTGTCGTAATACACAACATTCGTTATTCATTTTTACCCCTTTTCCTGGAAAAATTGGGGTCCCTTCGCTCCAGCGCGGCTCCTTCACTAGTCCCTAAATTTTCGTGTTATTTTTTTATAAAATTTATCAAACAAATTTTAGATTTAATACCAATGAGAAATTACATAAAGTTGTGAAGATCAAGTCAATTGTTTAGCACCTCACAGGAGGCGGGTTAAGGTAGGGGCTGTATGAAGGGATTTAAATACGGTCTTGAAGAGGCCATGGATAATTTATTTATTTACGCACAAATTTATTTATTTTATATTTAAATAATATACAGTATATAGTACGTAATTAAATTTAAAACCAAAGAAAAATAATAAAAATCTAATTAATAACATGTACAATTTGTTGGCCACATATTCTTCAAGTTTTTAATGCTTTATTAAATAAATTTAAAAATAATTAATAAAATTTATTATCTCATTAATAATTTATTTCTTATTTAAACTTACATCAAAATATTCACAAATCTACTTATTTCAAGAATATTCTAAAAAATTCTGTAAAATGGTGCGTTCATATAAAATGTATCTTGACAAATACTGAATTTAAAATTTTCAAAACTAAAAAAAAACGTAATTCATTACAACATGCATTGATTAAATAAACTGAAATATTTTCGATTTATTTTAAATGTCACCAAAGTTTAACAATGTCAATAAGTTATGTATTATTGCCTGAAAATTTGGTAGTTTTCTGGAATGTCTACCGTATTTCAAATAATATAGGTCGGCGCAAAGCCTGATCCTTATTTAGAACTAAATAGGTAGGAAGGCTTTGACAGAAAAGACAACGCTGCGTGGTTTTCTATTTTACTGGGTATCTACGCGTATAAGACATTGTTGAGTTTTTCTTCGAAAAAACATAATTTCACTTTCGGCAATTACCGAAAAAGAAAATTTCCCAGCATTGTTTGTGGTCAGTACTTAATCATTAAATCTTTAACTTGTGTTGAAATTAACCGAAAGTGTTAGCTAAAGGGAACAATGCTGCGTAAAAATCTCATCATGACATGTGATAACATAAAACCATTGTCTTGTTACGCTACGAGTCACGCAGAACTTACTCTTTATTTCACAAAGTTCCTAAACTCGATCTATATTGCTTTCAACTGATAAGAAATATAATAGAAGTGGTCGAAAAGTTAATTTGACTTAGTTCCACTGGCTTAAAGTTTATATTAGGCGCTTTTATTCTTTCTCTAAAGTGGATACATCTTCCCGCCAAAATTGTTTGGCGAAATTTTGGAGGAAAATTAAGCTTCGCGACCCCAACTGAGAAGGGACTTGTAGGATGATCGGGGGAGTGTGTTACAGAGGGAGTTGGTTGGAATATTTGGCGAAAGCGTTGCAACTGCTGGCGCTTTGAAGACCGAGGCCGGGGAAGGGGTGCGCATGCGCTGTACTCCCTGGCATCGACCGTTAGGGGACTAGGGTATAGGGTGGCAGGGGTAGTCTGCGGAACACACGAGCCAAGTGAACCGTCTCTCGCCGCGCACCCCGCACGTGACTTGCGACTACCTACTGACGGAACTTGACGCCACATTTCGGGCGACAACCTTGAAAATGAAATTACATTAAATTCTTAAAATCACCAGTTTTTTTCACACATTTATTTTCACAGTTTTGATAATTTAAAAAAAAAATTATGAATTTGTCCATGAAGTTTTTAAAATCGGAAATCGATCCGCCCAAAAGCGTTTCATTGACGTGAGAATGTTTCAGCTGAGAACACCTCATTTATTCTCCCAAACAGAATCCTAAAATCAACAAACTGGTAAGTAAATAACAATATTAAGCCACATGCGTAACACAACAGTTAAACTTACTTTAAAAGTATAAAACTTGGTTTAAACTTTAGCGGTTGGGTTAAAAACAAGTATAACAATGTCATGACCTGATTACGGATATATTGAATGTCATGACCTGACATTGTTCACACGAAAGCATTCCACAAGCTCTGTGGTACATTCGAGCGGATAATCGACCTTGATGCCATTCAATAAATGTACGCACATTTATTATTTACCGTTAGGTAAATAACCGATCTATTATTTATTTATTGCAGCACCTTTTAATACCGAGTAATAAATATATATTTTTTAAATAAATGTAAAAAAAAAATACCATGTGAACATACTTAAATGATTCAAATTAATTGAAATTTACAAAGAAGCCATAGAAAACCAAAACGTTAACTCTTAACTGTTTAAAAAAATATATGTGAAATGCTTTTTTGTTACTTGTTTCGGTGCTAAAATATTAATGTTACATAGATTTAGATTTATTAAGAAGGCATATTTACTTGAGTAAAAATTCTAAAGTGACGCAAAGATTTAGTTTTATTCAGTATATTATGCAAGGATAGAAAGAAAAATGGAGTTGAATATAGAATTAAACATTATATATTCTTAACATAATTGTTAAATGTTTTAAAGTACCCAATCTTTGTGTATTTGACTAGTTGAGTAATTTAAAAAACGTGCTTTCTTCTCATTCAGATTAATACTTCTTACCAACGACAATTTTTTAGTCAATAATTTTCTTAATAGTTATAAATTTTGTCTGCGTATGTTTGCGATCGCAAAACTCGAAAAGTAGTCGATTGACATCGCTGAAAATTTCATATGTTGTTCGTATTAGTGCAAGAAATGTATAGAGAGAAGTTTGAATGGTTTGGGGGACGTCCGAGGAATATTTACTAATATCTCTGCACCGGAATGAGTTACGGAGTCGAATTAATGACGATTTAATGTATTTTTTAAACAGAAACATTTTGGTATATAGTTGTGAATGGTGACATAATAAATTTTATTAATTTTTAGAGTAAAAACCCGAGGTTACTTTTCTCTATTTAAGGGAATAAACGGATATATTGGATGAATGGATGTTTTTGGTAACTCAATTTGGAATATTACGAAAATATTGTATAATATTCGTGAATTATCGATTAATATGGTTTGACAGAAGGTTATGAAATGCCGTATTTGGTATTCTCTTGAATGTTATGAATTGAGTCACACTTTCATATAAAATTAAGTTCAATCTGTACATCTTAGTTTTTTACAAACATTAAAAAGTATATTGGCGATTTGCGTTACGCCGATTATAATCATAATTTTATTACGTACTGGTTGGTTATGATATGCTGAAAAATTACGTTGTTATTCAAATACGCTAGTTGTGATACTAACACTTATAAACTCGCTTTCCATTTTTTAAAATACTGTGGAATTCGGGGAGGGGTATATTTAATCTATCGGCGGCTCATAAACTGAATGCAGTGATGTGTTTGATTTGAAGCGTTTAGCATTGCAATCACTGCCCCAAACGGTGCGAATTTTTGACACTTTGATCAATGGTAGCAATAAGTAAAAAGTTTTTAAAAAACACTTGATTTCAAGTTAAATATCTAATGGAGACAACTATTTAAGTCGGGGGTTTAAGTAAACATTCACAAAGTAGGTTTTTATAATGTTAGTTTGGGTTATTTTAATAATTTTTACGTTGAAACAATGGCATCCTCAATTGAGTTATGTTTTTTGGCTATGGGAAAGATATGGGGAAGATAGGCGGGAAAGAACCTCGTTATTCAGATCTAGTCAGCAAATACGGCTAAGGTCATTTCTAAAAATATTTCAATTCTGAATGGTGTTCTAACAATAGACCGATGCCTTCTTTGATACCAAGATTGTCAATCTTGGTGTTTAGAAGTTAAGGATTCGCTTTCAGTATTTGAATGTATATATTTAAGAAAGTGGTTTAGAAGCTGACGTGGGATATGGGTCGGTTCCTAACATTCTCAATTTCTGCGCTATGGCATCCCCGGCGAGCGGTCCTGTTCGCAGTTGCAGACCAGAGAACGATAAAAAATCATTTTTTATCATACTAACTTATTCGCTACAGAAGTAGTCGGAAGAAGCAAAGCTAGCAGTCTACAATGGAGAGCTGATGCCAACCCTGATGTATGGTAGTGAGGCATGAGACCTCAGAGAAAGGATGATAGTAGATTAATAATACGCAAAAGAAATCCATGAGGCGAGTGTGTGGCAAAACCACATATTATCGTATAGAAGGACTGAGATAAGAGTAATGAACAAGGCAAAAAAAGTGTAGCTTAGATGGTTTCAACTTATAGAGCGTAAGAACAGAACAATAAGTGTCAGGAGAATATAATATGACGCGAAAGTTAAAACCGATTAAGAGAACCAAACACGGTCCAAAAACGTTCTACCAAAAAACAGTCAGGTCAGACGTTCAAAATAACAGAAGAAGATAGAAGGCGATCATGTAATGTGTGGCGGTTAATTCTCTCTGCCTACTCCTGTGAGGAAACGAGGTAAAGATCAGTTGACATACGTATGCAGAAGTAAGAATTTGAATTTTCACCGTAAAATTCTATCTACTGGAATTGGACTGTTCGATTTCTAAATGGTATTTACTTAATTTTTTTTCCAGCTCTGTGATTTTCCAGTTCGTCATGTGTACTTGTCTCTGGGGATGGTAGGCAGAACTTTTACTTTTTTTTACAGGTTTTTTTTCGATGTCTGTCTCACTAGGATAAACCTGTGTCGAGACAGACGTATTTAATACATAATTTGATACATATAATATTTCATTATATTAAATGACATTTTGGAAATGATAAAAAATAATTAATAATAATAATAAATAATAAATTGGTTAATCAGCATCTAGTTGGAGTACATACTTATGAGGGGATTTTTATAAAATTTTTGAACTTGGATCTGTCTTGGCTGATGATCCAAGACTTGATGTCTGTTTTATATTTCAAAAAAATTCGTTCAGTCTAATGGCTAGTGGGAGAGCATTATGTAGCCTTATTGCAAAATATCTAAAATTTCTCTGGCCAAAAGTTGTTTTAGCGAAAGGGATTTGTAAGACATTATGTCCTTTGGTTCTATTTTAGTAGAACGTAAGTTTTGATGAATGCCTGCATTATTAAAGAGACGCGCTCTCTGCACCATCCGAATTAGTACCTTAGAGATTTATGTAGGACCTTACGACTCCTAGGACCCAGACCTGAAAAAGCCGTTCGATCGAAAATCGAACTTAAAATCTTCTGCTCGATTAGATTTTAGTACTAATATAATTTTGGCTAATTATAAAAAAACTAATAAATGATATAAATGAATCTTTAGTGTTTTTTTTCAGTCTTTAATTTATTGTTTTGGTTGTTCTGTCTAATTCGTGTCTTATATCCATTTTTAATTTTGTTTTTAAATAATTAAACAATAGGATGTAAAAAACCAGCATAATAAGTTTTATATGCAATATACAAATTGGCACATCTAAAATATTACGTACTCTACACCAAAGCGATGAATGATAAAACTGATTTAAAACAAAGATTTAAGCCGGGTCTCAAGCGATCAATCTTTTTCAAAACATCGAGGAAAACAAAAAAAATAGGTCGGTACCACAACACTTTTTGTTTTCCACCGACCACGGAATATAAAAACATTGTGGCCCTGTCCCAATGTTTCATGTTTTCACAAAGATTTAGTTCAACGTTAGTCGCCTTTAAACGTGGCATAATTTCACTGCTTACAACATATCAGCATCTTAATATAACCAAATTCACGATCCTCTAACGTGCATATTTGTTTGACGTTAATATTGAATGTTAAGTGTACTCCACTTCTTAAGGAATATTTAGTGAACGTATCGCAGGGATTCTTGGTATAAGTGCTTTCCATGCCAGTAAACTTTGTAAGTATAAAAGCGGGATGCATTTCATTTAAGAGGTGGAAGGATTTCACGAAATATTTTGAAACTCTTCAAAGGATTCAAGTATGCGAAATTATATGATTAATAGGGTATTTTTATTGTTTTTATTCCCGAAAATGAAGAGTAAAGTTACAGTAATGAAGGTATATTTATTTTGTTTTTATGTTAACCAATAAATATAACGATTTTAAATGTGAACTTTTTTGGTTTGCTCCCAAAACG
Organism: Hesperophylax consimilis; assembly: GCF_061612785.1. Taxonomy (NCBI): domain Eukaryota; kingdom Metazoa; phylum Arthropoda; class Insecta; order Trichoptera; family Limnephilidae; genus Hesperophylax; species Hesperophylax consimilis. The sequence continues at coordinate 3,772,795 of NC_142858.1, forward strand.
ACATGTTCAAATATGGCGTTGTTGACGTCACGCTGGCCAACGTTGGTTACAGCCATGTTAACAGCCAGTAGCGTTTGCTAAGTAATAATGACGTTATAGCTCGTAGAAACAGTTTCGCAAACCGTGCGTTTTTTTTATTTATTTTAATCAATAATTATTGTGAATGAAAAAATTAAAATCACACATTTTAAATGCAACGATCAAATTCAGAAAAATAAACTAAAAATCATCCGCACATATTTAACGGTAATCATAGTTTGTGAAAATACAGCATTATTATTTTCTTGTGGTAATCTAGTTACTCAAACACTGTACCTAACTTACTGTAAGTAACTTAAACTTTTCGGATAACCGTAAATTTTTTAGATTTTGTCCGTTTTTAACTAAAAACAACTGAAAATAAGTAGACGCAAGCAATAAATGTGCTTTTTTCTCATTGACGTTTTGCAAGTACATCACTGTGAATGAAAACATTCAAATTACACATTTTTAGTGATATGATCAAACTGAGAAAAATAAACTATAAATCTTCGGGCACAGAGTTTTGTAAATTTCTTAGGCTCCCATTTAAATGATGACTTATTACCTGTTGGGACTAAATTTATGATAGTGGAGCCAGTATCTGAACCGGAAAGCTGATAGGTCGGTTTCATATAGCTACTTATGTATTTATTTAATGCTTATAAGGCTTTTACAAACATAATGCGTGTCGAAAATATACAAAACATCATAAAAAAATATTAAATCAATACATATATATCAGTATACATACATATCAGTACACGCATATATAATACATTTCAGTATAATAAATACTTTTCACTGCCGAAATCTATCCAATCAAATTCAATACCTTAAAATAATAAATTAATACAGTCAAATTGTGTTCGTGATTCAAAAGTCTGAGCAATCTTTCCAAAAAATTCAAATAAAGAACTGGAACTTCTTATTATTTAATTTTTATTCTGATCAAATAAGACAGCGATGTACATACGACGTCAGGCAAGAGTAATGGAGACAGCGCGCGGGCTAAATGGGGTAGAAGCAAAAGGTAAAAATGTGTGGTGACGTTGGTTTCAATTGGAGGATATTATAAAAACTTATGATACACTAAGGATGGGTTGTTTCGCAGAATTTGAACTGTTCGTTTTTGAGTTCTGTGAAAGTCCTATTTATGTTCTGTTATTATATCATTACAGCTTTACAGAACTGAAATAATAACAGAAAATAAAAAAATCTTTAACGAACAGGAAAATTAACTTTAAATTTGAAGAATTGTTCAAATTCTCCGAAGCAACCTGTTCGTAGACAAGTCATAAAATGTCAACTCATTGTGACGTACTTATTGGCGGAGCATCGATTGAGCTATTACAAGTTCGTGTTGTACTCGTACAATCAAAACCTATTTTGGTAATGGCTTTCGTGGAATTGATGTGAAAACTAAATAAATAAAATCTTTAGAGAAGAAATGGAATATGTTTCTGTTTTTATAATGCAATATTTTACGGATGAGCAGAACTCCAACCGCAAATTGAATTGAATAACTTTTTTTATTAAAACCATAAATTAATATTTGACTAAAGAAGCAAAATGTAAACACCGTTTTTTAAATATTTAACAACTACTTGGCCAGGAAACGAGAAGAAAATTGTCGTGTAATTTATTGAAGACATCTCACTCCAGTAACTTTGGCTTGATTGTAATTTATTGTCATTTTTAAATTCAAGACCGCAAAAAAGCAGCGCGATTATATGGAAATTTATGAGCGCAGCGACAGAAGCCATACAATCAGAAAACAATGAACCTAAGTTCTTGAACCCTAAGTTTACTTCCAAATACGCCTGAAACAAAGTGACAGTGACTTTCACATGCGTTTTTAAGTTTTCCGCTTAGTTTTTTTTTAATATCCTATTTCATTTGAAAAAATACTTTAAATTACTCCAAGTCATGTAATACTCGTATTTAGAATAGTTCCGCTGACAATTACATTACTTACTAATTAATGCCAGCCGCCTGTTTTTATTTATACAAGAAAAAAAACTTTTTTTTTATTATATTAACTCCACACAGGAGGCCCTGAGGAAAATAACTTCCCTCAGGGCCTATGTCATCTTTGGGGATGCTGTGTGGAGGGTCTATTTGTGGAGAGGAAGGAGTGAACATGGGTCTTGAAGAGTCCCATGTTGTAGGAGGGAGGAAACACAGAGGCCGGCAGTTCGTTCCACAGCCGAGCTGTTGAACTTAAGAACGAATCGTAGAAGCGACCCGTTCTCGTGTGACAAATGTCAACCGTGTACAAATGTTGGGCAAGCGTTTGGCGTGTATCCCGACTACGCACCGGTGCCGAAGGGATCAATGACGCTAGTTCCTCAGAGCATCTTCCATTGTAATACCGATAGAACAAGGACAGCATACCTACCTGACGCCTGTGCTCTAAAGATTGCAGTCCGTTTGTTAAGATTGGGGAATCTATCAAACGGACCGCCCGTTTTTGCACAGAGTCAAGGGTTTTTTTCAGGTATTTAGGGGCTCCGGACCAGAGATGGCTGCCAAATTCGACAGTAGGGCGCACTTGCGATTTGTACAGGGTCAGCAGTTGTACCCAAATATATTTAATTTTTAACTATTTAAATGTTTTACGATAGTTGTAAAAAGAAATTAATTTTCCACATTATACAATAAAACCGTAACTTTAAAGAGTTTACTAAAACTTTAAATCAGTTTTGTATTGACCTGATACTTTGATTGATTATCTGGGTTAATATATACACAGAAAAAAATTCGTTTATTAATGAGATATGTTCTACTCGCAGTATTTAATTAAAGCACCTTAAACATTTTAATGTGATCAATTTTTAAAACTAAAACACATGACTTTACATTACTTCGTAGTACTTTGCCTTAATGATTATTATTTCAAAAATTGAACCAATAGACGTATTTGGATCTCCGGTGACTTTTGACAGTTTTTGTTTTTATTCAACCAAATACATGTTGAATTTTTACAAAACATCATACTGAAATATCACATCAGTTCAATAAATACTTGTAATTTTACAATCATAATATAGATACACGTCAGCTATATTTTTCAAATATAATACAGAGATATATCAGTTACATAAACAGCTAATAATATATTATATTATAATGATACTATTACAACGATATCACGCCTGAACATACATATTCTTCTGCATGCTTTTCAAAATTAGATTTTACTAACGAAAATTCCCGCGACTATCGCGATTATTTTCCCAAACAAATATTCAACTTTTTAACCTTAAAAAAACCTTAAAACATAAGAATTACGAAAAAAGTCATTTATTTTTTCTACTTTTAAAATCATTTAGAATCATCCACCGAATTTATTGAACTTTACCCCTCGACACCCTGTATAAGCCATTATATGCAAATAATGGCTTATAAATTGCGTTTTTGGTAGTATACTAAAGATTAGTCCAAAAAAATGTGTGGTTCTTTATTTTTTAGCGCTTACTTCAAAAGTTAAAAAATTATCTTTATTAGTGACTTGGGGTCATCTTGTCTTTATTTAAAGATTTATTTCAACTCTATTCCTAAAAGGAAGTTGTATTTTTGTAAACCAGTTAAATCGCTGTATTTTTTAATTTTTGTTATTGTTTTTTTGATTTTTGTCTCCTGCATCTATTATTTTATACTGTAATGTTATTTTTATTGTATCTTTCTCATGTTTCAAAATTGTCTGTCACCAGAATTGTACCACCTACATATAAAAGCCCTCTGGGCGTTAAATAAATAAATAAATTATTCCCGGGAAAATTTCCGACATATGGAATTTTGCGGGAATTTTCGTCTAAATGGTGAAATCCACGAGAGATTGTCTCTTATAACTAGTTTTTGTGTTATTTACAAATGTATCATATTAACTGGACGCACGCTGAGCACAGAACTTTTGAAAAAAATTGGAAAAATCGAATAATACCAAAGATATAAGCCGTTAAAATGTAAGACGGAAATGTGTGGCGGTATTGCAGCACTGCCATTCGATTTGTAATGCATCATATCTCGTGTGAAGTCACGAGACAAGATGCTTTACCCAAGTTTCCTTTTAAACTTAATATCTTCGTATTTTTTAAGGTATCAAAAAACTAATTTTACTGTTGTTATTAACTCTTGAAAATACATTTTCATCAAAAGAATAAAAACCGTAATAAGACGAAAAAAAACCGTTGCCGACTTTTGGGAATTTAAAATATGTCGGAGAATATTCCCGGTTGCACATCACAAGTTGTGTAGTGTATAACTGTATTAAAATGTGTGAAAATGATTCCAGGGTATCATGGCGAGCGTGTCCACGGGCATGGGCCTGGGCGTGGAGCCACAAGCCTTGGCCCAATCCGCCGCCATCTGCGTGACGGGTGCCGCCATCGTGCTGGCCAACCTGCTCATCATCGCCGCATTCCTCAACTTCAGAGGTACCCACTCCACTAAATATTAGAGCATCACTACCAGTAGCCTAACCTGAATTAACCTGAACCAATGAACATAGCACTAACTACTAACTAGATCGTAAGTAGCCTAACCTAACCCAACTAATAATTCATTTACTTGATCTAGATATCATTAGAATGGAACCAACACAATTATACTATTTACTTAGAAAAACTTTTTAGAAGTTGATTTGATGAATGTTTTTTATGTACTACTTAGTAATTGCCCTTTATTGTGTTTTTATGTATTTTTGGAGTGTAATGTAATAATTCTATGGCACATTTGTCAGATTGTTTTGATTTCTTTCACGTTTCAAACTGATTTTGTTATTGAAAAAATTGTACTCTTTCAACTGATATTATATAAATATTATTCATTCTTGTATTTATAAATAATCGAATTTAAGTAATTAAAGTGAATTTTTGCAGCCCAAAAGCTTGCCAAATTTATTTAATTTTTAAAAAATTTATCCAAGTCTCAAACAGAGCTCGTAAATTTTATCGTGTTTCATAATTTAAAAAAATTGTTTTCTTCTCTATCTTTACAATGATTTTTCATTTTACTATTCGTTCTTGTGTTTAAGTGTGTGTTTTTATCAAAGTGAATTTATACCGTCCTAAATTTGGCCAAATTGTATCTATCATTTTTTTCTCAAGCCGTGCTCATAATATTGTGCTTAGTTAATTACAAGAATGAATTAAAATATTTTGTATTTTTTATTAATTTAATAAAATAAAAAGCTTGTTTACACCGCTATTGAATTTAAAAAAGCGACTTGTTTCAAAACCTGTTCATCAGAATTCCAAGTACCTACACCATAAGCAAATGTTGTTATTTTATTTTAACATAATGATGCCACACCATCAAGAAGTATCAATTAATGTTATCATTGAAGACAATATTACTGACTCTCAAAATTTAATTTAGTTCGGGTAGAATCTTGAAATCATATATAAAATGGCAGCCGATAAAAATATGCGTTAAGAAAATTAAGATGGTTGGTAGCTCTCGGTCGAAGTATGAAACAGTTTAAAATTACGTAAGTTGATATGGTCGAATTAGCTCAGTGGTCAAAGCACTTCCCAGCAAGAAAGAGATCCTGGGATCAATTCCTACACCCGACTGAACCTTTTTTCTTTTATGAGTCGTTAATGTTGTCTTCAATGATTAAATATTACCATTTGAGGTTTTACTAGTTACTTAAGCCTCCGCATACCCAATTTGTACAGATTTATCACAAGTGTCTCGTTAACTCTTTAAGTTTTTTTATTCCAATATTTTATTTTATATATAAAGCGTTTGTGGAGGGATTTTTACTCTATTTCGAACACGTCGTGTTTTATTAAATATTTTCAACATTTCGCTTAATTATTTTCGGTTTTTTTCATATTAGCGCGCTTCCTCTAACATTCGTATATCTTCCTTTCAAACCATCTTTGAACGCTTACTAAGGAGCCTTAAATTATTCAAGAAATTAATAAGAACCTACAAAGATCTTGCCACTTTATTGATAAAATTTATAAGCCTCGAACCGTGTTCTTGATTGCAGAAATCATTCGTCTTCTCAACCTTTAAATTTATTTAGAATGTAATTCATTTCTCGTTCTTATATTTCTAAGAGAATTTCGTCCGCTCTAAAGCTAGCCAAATTGATTTTTGTCTAAGTCTCGAACCGCATTCCATTATATTATGCTTGCCATCTTGCAAAAATACATCATTCGTTGTAGTATTTTTAACGTACTTTCTTTCGTTATAGCACTAAATGGTCCACACGATTACAAACGTATTGCATACGTAAATATTATAACAACATAGCATACCAGTATGTAGTATGTGAATGGCACATGTTGTGCCGTATATGTGAAATAAATAAATACCAATGTTTTTTCTTCGAGCAGCCATCTTCGAACAATAATTATTACAGATGTTTTAGTTCGCACTGTGAATTTAGTGCCATAGTTATCACGATTCTAGTAACATGATAGGCACTTAATAGACACTAAATTATGGAAAGTCAATATTTAAGATACAATAAACCGAAATGAAAGGAACGCATCTAAAGTTCTTTCTTTCATTAAAATTGAAAGTATTTCCTCAACTTTGACATTCTCTGAGCACAGTTCATACTTGAGTTAAATCGTGTAAATGTTAACTATAGCGAGGAACCACTGGCAAAGGTGAAGTCTTTACAATAAGATGAATGTCAGATGAGATCGGGATTGCATGTTAGTTTATTGGTAATGAAAGTTTAGGTAGATTGAAAGGCTAACAAGAAGAACTGAAGAGAAAATCAGTCCGATCTTACATGTACCTTTGATATGTATTTTTAAAAAGACAAAACAATTCGTGAGTGTCTTATTTCAAGTCTTTGCAACTATGTTTCATTGATGAATCCACAGACATAGGAATTAATAGACGAGAAGATAATGGCGAGGGGTAAAATCAACTGTTGAAGAACGAAGGGGGTAAGGCTGACTGTGATTCGTCAATAAATCAATCTGACAGTAAATAGGCATCTCGCATTATAATATCACCATTTAGTTCTTAAAAGTAAAATCTGCTTTTGAATGAATAGACATTTTTACATGGGAGCGCAAATTACTCGCCACGTTATGAACAAATTTGCGAAGTCCAAATTCGGCAAAGTAAATTTCTTCTGTTTGCAGAGTCGTAGTTAGTTTCAGAGTATTTAGTTAAGACACTTTTACAAATGTTTCATAATTTACTTACTCCAGTAAACAACTATGAGCACACTTGAGAATCGCTACATTGTGATGTGATAGTATATGTTTCTAAAACTGATCCATATAATACGGTGTGAATAAGCTTAAAATAAAGTAAAATAATGCTTACTTATGGAATGTAATACGACAATTGGGTTTATTCTCTTTTTCACATCTATTTTTACAAGTTTTCATATCACAAGTCAACATTTTGCCGTGTTATTTCGTAAAATGAACCGATGATGCCTCGACCATAGTTCGCACAAGAATGATGACGTCACGTTTTCAAATTTCACTTGAGGCCATACGCGAGCACAGCCGGCTCCAATGGAACCGGTATGGGGAGTGGGGATAATACGCTTTTAATCACTTAGGGCAGGTCTACTAATATTCATATGTCTATGGATGAATCCCATTATTGTTATAAATAACACTAAAAGTATACCTACCTACTTATGAATTAAATTTTTATGAATATAAAACTTCATACTTTCCATTTCCTAATTTCAGAGAGCGACCAATACCTTGACACAGTTTTCCTTCCAAAAATGGTGCTAAATTAAACCGGCCAAATTTCTACTGGTTTATAACATATTTCTCTTTAACATGTTAAGTTTTCCTTCCAGAAATGGTGCTTAATTAAACCGGCCGAATTTCTCCTGGTTTATAACATATTTCTCTTTAACACTTTTTATCATATCATATTTATCTTTAAAAGTTTTTAAGTTTCTAAAAAATATACGTTATTTTAAAAATAATATGTATACATTTGTAATGCCGAAACGATAATTATATGACATGCCCTGGATGAAAAAAAAATCGCAAATGAAGCTTAGAAAATTATTGAAAACACTATTTGTTCTATTATTTAATATGTTATAACTAACTAACTAACTAACCATCACGTCGTTTCCCCGCAGGGGTAGGCAGAGAGGACGGACCGCCAAACAACTCGGTCTTGGCACACACTTCTTGCCTCGTTCACATTCATACATCGTCTCATACATACTCTTTTATTATTATGACTCTTGACATGGCCCGACTCGAGTATCTGATTCACTTGATCGTGCCATGTCTTCCTCGGGCGTCCCGACTTCTGCTACCATTCGTATTTGCCTCACATTTTCTCTTTACACTCCTTTCTTTACTCATTCGCTATACATGCCCAAACCATCTAAGCATCCCTTTCTTAATCTTACTCATTGCGCTTACATCAGCCTTGCACTTATATATAATATGTTATAGATATGAAAATAATCAGTTAATCGTTAAATACAACATAAGCATCTATCTTAAGATTTTTATTGTATTATTTTACAATTTTCGCTTAATTACTATCGTTTTTATTAACATAAGCGCGCTCCCTCTAATATTCGTATTTACATGTCTCCCTTTAAAACCATCTATGAACGCTTACTACGGAGCCTTGAGGCGATGTACTACATCGTGTAATATTCTAAATTGAGCCGATATCAATAATGACCCTTAGGTAGATGGCGATAAGGTTTAAATGCCCGCTTAACACCATCCGCCTGTTTTGATTTATGCAAGAAAAAAACATGGCCAAAAAGTGCCTTTTATTTTATTCTGTGGATGTTCAGTAATAAATATTTAATTTTATTTCGATCATTTTATAAATAACTTAATTTTCCACATTATACAATAAAATCATAACCGAAAATGGGTTCGTAAGTAGGAGATTTTGAACTTTAAAGCAGTTTTCATAGGCTTTATACATTAATTTTTCTGGGCTTATAAAAACACTTATCTAAAAAATACTCGATTATTACAAAGGTCAAGATGTATTCTACTCGCAGTATTTAATTAAAGCATCTGAAACATTTCTAGGCGACCAAAGTTTCAAACCAAAAACACACGATTTTGCATTACTACGTATGGCATCGCCTTAAAGGAAACTCTTAACAAAGACGTCAAGGTATGCATTTTGTTAGACACCAGCTTGACCACTTACCGCCTATGTATCCAAAATTATTTTATTTTAAATTTCTATATTACGAATTTTTACAAATATGATTAATGTTTACCAGATATTGCTGTTTAATAGTAAACAGCAATATCTGATAATAGTAAACAACAATATCTGGTAATAGTAAACAGCAATATCTGGTAATTGTATAGACTATTTCATTAAACTACCCAGCCAGTGAAGGTTGCATGTGAACACAGCCGGCAATTAATTTCAATCGAATAGATTAATACGAATATGCGACATTCAGCAATATTATTAACATTGAACTTTGACGAGAAATAAACAAGTAGAGCGTGTGGCGTAGTTGTACGCAGGATATATTCCATTTAGCATCCCTTCTGCGCAGCACGCAATCAATACCTACAGGGGCGCCCAACCAACGATTTATTTTTAGATTAAGAAAAACGTTAAATACGTATCACCATTCAAAATATTTGTCGCAATGTTATTTACGAATGGTTTTTTAAGTAAAATAGCTGAAACTCGATAGGTAGATTTTTTCGATGACAATTCTTTATAACTTTTGATTGATGATAGTTTGACTACTCTATAGTTAGTCATAAGATAGATATTTGTAGAAATGTATCATATATTTGTACAGCGCCCTTGAGGTTATTTTGCACAAAAATGGCGCATTACAAACTATCTAAGTATTATTATTTTATTTTTAACTTATGGTGGCAATCACGCATACGCATCATCCTGAAATTGGATATATTATAGCAGTCAGCATAAAAAATAAATGTCGATCCTGTCAAATCGGAATTTGGCCAAGTTGTTAGCGCGGTTGACCCAAGTCCCTGGGAAGGAATGTTCAGTCCTATATTTTTTGTATAAGTTAAAAAAAAATTAAAAGTTCACATCTGTTAAAAGCAAGTCCCTGGGGAGGAAGATTCAATCCTCAGTCTAACCTGAATAAATAATTTATTACTATCAATGAAAAATAGTTTTTTTAGTATCTATTAATAATTTCCTATTCTACCTAATGAAATAACCAGTATCCTAGTACAATGATATGTCCATTAATATAATACTGTATGTTGTATAGAAGGTAGGTTAGTAATGATTAGATATTTGTAGATTGGCCGTATTATTTGCCGTACGGCGAGTAAGACAGTGCACTTATTAAATGTGGTTGTAAAGATTATAAAATATATAAAGCAGAAATTTTAATTTAATTTTTGCACTGGGAGATCTAGTGTCATGAAATTTGCCTATTTTCTGCCTGGAATTTTTATGTCAGTTCGACTACTTTCAGGTCGTTACGTCATCAAAAATCATGAGCTACGGTGGTTAAAAATATCTGCAGAACTCCGTTCTGTTGTTGAATTGGGATAAAGCCGAGTGGCACTAAAAAGTTTTCTATAAAAAAAACAGAAACATTTGACGTTTGTTCTGGTATTGTCAAAAAAATATATACTGCAATCATCTTAAGTGGATAGTCAGATATTTGTTTATCTACCATCAAACCCATTACCTTAAATGTTGATGCAGCTCATAGCAAAACTGAGAATCAAAAACCACATTAGAAAAAAAAATTTAATATCCTTGTATAAAGGTTTTTTCCTCCCACAGACCCATAGGGGTCAGGGTCGCAGTGCATTACCTTCACCGGTAACCGCTTAGAGCGGCCTTCCACTGATGGGGAATTACTAGAAGCTCCGAAGCAAGCCATTCTCACACGATTCAGCTTGGTTATTGAACTAAATAATATTTCCGAAAATAAGGAACTAATAAATGACTAGAAGTTAAAAACCCGCGGAGCGGGTTTTTAACTGCTAGGCCCTGCGGGTGGCACTTATTTCGGCTTCGCCCATTTAATTTTAATTTTAACAACAGTTAAATTTAATAGATAGATATTAATTGAGGGTTAGAGAGAGGGTGAGTATATATTGTTAAAACACGGAACAGGAAGGAATTTCTGAATAATAACATGCTCAATTCACGCATAATAAGAATGACAGTTGTTTGAATAAATGAAATTTTACGTATTTGCGATGGATTATTTCAAATGAAACACTAAATGACTACATGTCTACAACTGATATTAACTGTTATCGTACCTAATATAATTAGCTCATAGCAGACTTGCAGTGCTTAAATACGTGTTACAACCGTCAATGTCTATAAGTTGAATCAATATCGTATAGTTTGTCACAATTAAAGATAGTTATAACAAAGTTGACTGAAATAATAGATTATTACATATTGATTAATTGTACCCGTGTTTATGAATAAAAGGAGGGTAATTGTGTGATGAGATTAGCAGTCAATTTAATTAAAAGGTGTTAATTTTACTCCAACTGGTAGTAATTCTTTACCTACAACTGTTACTGTATCTAATAAAGTTTAAAATTAGATTATATATACACCTTCATCAGGAGAGTAAAAATCTATATATAAAGAATGTTTTCCGATTAAACTTTATTTTATTAAAAAACAAATAACTTTGTTAACATCAATTTTTATAACCAACCAATACATGTTTCATGAGCGAAGTTCACCTCATCAGGAGTAAGTATACACCGAATCAAAAATTAAATATAGATTGCAATTGGAAAGAAGAAGTGGAAGGAAGGGGGGGGGGGTAAGAGTAGGCTGGGTTTATAGGAATTAGGAATTACAATATCGTTAGATGGGAAAGACCAGTTAAGTGGGTAAATATTTAAAAGAGAGTTTAGAAAAAAAATCTTGTTAATTATATATGCTCTTACATTAACATGTTTCCCAATTTCTAAAATTTCAAAATTATTTATTTGCGATGCTTTATATCGTGTGTGAAGTATTTTATGTTCTGAAAAAAACAAATAGCATATAACCATAAAACAATATATTCATAAGACAAATAGCATTTAATAACGGTTATTCTAATAAATTTATAGTTGAAATACTAAATAAAAAAATTAAACATGTTCTCTTCAAACGGTATTTCTAAAGATAGAAATAAATAATGGCGTAGAATTCGGTTTGTGGATAACGATACTTCTAAAATTATATATAAAAACATTCCTGGTACTATTCAACTGGCGTTTTACACTAATAACAATGAAGAAATATATTCTTAATAATAAAGCATAATTATAATATTAAAAGCAAAAATCAAACAAAAAAATGAGGATTTTAAAAACTCAATTGGGATGATTGTAATTTCTTTTACAAAGGTAGAACCAATAGAAACTTTGAAATCAGAACTAAAGAATATCTCAGGGCTCTAAATGGAAATAGTGAATCTGAGTTTGCAAATCATCTTTTTAATAATGATCACACTTTCGATAAAAATTCAGGTCTTAAAATACTTCACTCAGGATATAAAGCATCGCAAATAAATAATTTTGAAATTTTAGAATATTAGAAAACATGTCAATATAAAATCAGATATAATTAATAAGCAAAAAAAAAATAATAATGAAAAATGCCATTGCAAAGTTTAAATAAACTTCCAGAAGAAATCTTCTTATTAAACGCTTGATGGTCAAGTAATTTTGCATATTTAAATATTCGCGCCAGTCATTTGGTTCATTCTTACACCGCCATAGGTGCGCTCTGTCAGCCATCTATAGCCGTGCGTATCTGCCATATTGAAGAAACGCGTGATTTTTTATAAACGTCAAACATAATCACGTAACTGTGGATAATTTTCATTGTAATGTAATTAATCCAATGGATTATGAACTTTCTAAAACATATTTTCTTCGATATTATCCAAAAAATATATGAGCAGAAACGATGCTTTTGAAGAAATCTCGTATTATTATGAGGCGATCCTATTTTAGTATGAAATCTTAAGAGTCTTAATTTTCAAGTTAGTGGAATTTATCCGAAACATACTATTTGAATTCGACCAATCAGAGGGCCCAGATATGTCGTGATCGTGTGAATTGTGTGAATATTATTAGACAATGTATAAATTTTGAATGAAGCAAGGAGTGGGTGCTGAGACAAAGTTGTGTGACGGTCTATTATTTCTGCCTACCCCTACGGATAAACGGCGTGATGGTTAATAATCTTAACTGCAACTTTAACTACTCTTTTTGCTCTCTCCATGCAAATTTTCCAAGTGATTTTCTAACCCAACGAAATTGAATAAATTTTTCTTGAATAAGGATAGGGTGTTTCAAACTCTCGTCACATTTTACGGCTATAAAATTGACGATTTTTAGATAAAAGCGCCATTTTTATTTTGACATATGAACGGTCCCCGTTAAAAGCCGATTTTACATCCGTTCTAGTTTTTTTAACGAATCGTCATCAGTTGACAAGCATAAAAACGCACCTAAGTGTAATGACGATAATATTGAAACGTATTGCTGATGGTTGATTTGATGTTCGTTAAATCGCCAAAAATCTAACGAGAGATTGAAACAACCCAGCCTAAATTTTTATTGTTAAATGTGAAGTATTTACACCTTGATTAATATGTATTTACTTAATAAAATAATATTGTGTTTTATGCTTGCTTTTTCATAAAATGTTGTCTTATAATTTCTATCAACTTTGTTTTACATTGCCTAGCGCCATCTGTTGTAGCTTGTGTTAAACTAATATTATTATAGATGGTTGGAAATGAACCATAATGTGATTAATTTTAGGTACGATGCATAGATTTATATGTGTACAATAATTAAAATTTGTGTATTGGTTCTATTTTGTTTATGTGTAATGTAAATATTAATGCTTTCGTGACAATGTACAAATGTATCATTATCTACATAGTTTCAAGGCAGTTTTTACTCTATGGTGGCCAGTGAGCCTTTTTTCAAAGCCATAACCTCCAACATTTAACCTTTTGTTTTGGTGCATAATTTAACACGTTATAACATAAAACAATCTGTTCCGTTTAAAAAAGCTCACTGTCGACATGCACATTTTCTTGCATTGTGTTAAAGTTATAAGTGGTACTTAATCGCAATTATCACGCATTGAATTTATTACTCACAGACGCATAACTGACTGTGTCGGGTGTTATAAATATACAAGCATGGCGGCATTACACGATGTTAATGATATTTTATTTTAAACACTGAAAAATTTTTAAAATACGCAGATAAAAAGTATTATGGAATGCCGCTACATATATCAAAATGCAGAATATTCTGCGTGATCTCTTTTAAGTTTATTAAATAATTTATTAACAATTTATCACTGGGGATAAAACACACAAAACAATCCATTACGGTCACGTATAAGTACAAATAAGTACTTAACTAGAATCTTCCATTTGTAGGAAAATCCAAACGGAGTTGGATTGGATTTTGGAGCCATTTGAACCATTCAAAATCCATTAGAATTCCAGAAAAAAATCGGTTAGAATTTCTTTTGAACTTTTGGTGTTCCCATGCCACCCAAAAGTATTAATTGTTACTAACGAGGAATTATAAATATTCTTACCCTATATATAATCGTGTCTGTTACACATATAAATGTGTTAACTTAATTATCAAAGTTACAACACAGGGTAAACATTAATTAAAGTTCGTGTGATAAAATGTATAGCCGTACTTAAATCAAACGTTAGTTAGATTTAAAAATTGTAAGTATATTGATTTTTCATTCTTCAAATTTAAAGACTTCTGTAGGTCAATCAAAATTACTATGACACCGAGTTGCACACTAAGATTATTAGTCAAAATTGTGGAAAGGCGTAGACATTATTTTTAAAACGCTTTTTTGTATTTTGTAAAAATATCTTCGATCGCACAGAGAATTTTAAATTGTTCATTCCCCTGTCGAAAATTTGATGTAACTTTAAAAAAGAGAAGTGTCACTGTGTACTATATAAGAGGTGAAATATATAACAAAGCTTTTTTTCTTAAGCAATTGGAGAAAAGCTTTTATAGTCGGAAATAACATCGGCCAGAATATGCTAATATATATTCCATGTATTTGTTACTATTTAGTTTAGATAATACAGTAAAATTACAGTACCAAATATTGAAACGATGGTTAGTAAGTTTTTACATTGTATGGCATATTTACTTAGTTGAAGCTGGTTTGATATCATTCACCCATGCTAGTATTAGACTGGTTAACCATGTATTTTTGTTTAGAAATTGGTACATTTTAACATTCATTTTGAAAACTGTAAAATATTTACGGAAAAATTTATTGAAAAGTCTTTCATTAATCAAATTATCTCCGCTAAAAGTTGGAGCGGTCGTTATTAAAGAAAACATTAATTTCCTATTCAAAGTCAATTAGTCAGATGGAGCCCATATGGGTCAAAGTTCAGTGCAGGGGGTCTAGCACTGTTATATCGACAACTTTAATATATCCGATCGATAGACGTAACTACCTATATTCCGAGCACGGTAGCGCTGTTGATTGCCAGACCGATATTGGTAGTATAGTAAATTGTTAATCGACATATTCTGGCAACACTGGAGTTATTTTCTATGAATTAACATTCCTAAACGTCAGACGGCTATGTAAAAATTAAAAATATTAATAGGTTGACAATGTCGAATAGAAATAAAAAAAGACTTTAATATACATTGGCCGTCCGCATGTATTTTTTGACACTAAATGGATTTAATTAGTTCATTAAGTCTTTAGTCATAAATAACTAACAACTGTTATTTCTCTAGGCTGGAATGGATTCAAATTATCGCGTCTTAGATGAGTTAATTACGTCTATGTATTGTATATACGATTTCTTTCTATTCTAAAATCATAGTCAGTTGTTCACCTTCACTGATTAATAAGCTAGTTATTTTGCGTAACGGACGACATTATGTCGCGCTAAACGCAGTGGCTTTTATCTACCGATTGTCGGAATTATATTCTGACTGTGCTCGCAAATATGCTAATTGACAATATATTACGAATTTCGTCAGTATCGCATTGAGACAATTGAAACAGGGCTTTATCGATCGTCCGTGCTAGACCTCCTGGTACATTCACGTATAAAAATTACTTGGGGATATTTATAAATGATCTCTTGAAGTTGTTGCTTGTTCGAGTTGAGCTCATTGTGACTTGCTTGCTTGCAATTAGCGCAGGTTACGCACTATATATTTTGGCATATATAAGGCAAGGCATCAAGAGCACTGCAAACCATCACCGACGCATTCCTAGCTTCACCTGTGCACGCCGCAATAGCCAGCGCGCAACGATCGCCCTAGATCGCCGGCTGGCAAGATAAGGGCTGCTTTGTATGTCTTGTCTGTCTACCCCATTGCAGGTCTCGGCAGCGAGGTAATCAATTACTACCTCCTGTCACTGGCGGCGGCCGACCTACTGTGCGGAGCGCTCGTGGTGCCGCTGTCGGCCTACCCGGCGCTCACGGGGCGCTGGCCCTACGGGGACGTGCTTTGTCGCCTCATTGGCTACCTCGAGGTCACCCTCTGGGCCGTGTCCGTGTATACCTTCATGTGGATCTCTGTGGACAGATACCTCGCTGTCAGGAAACCCCTCCGATATGAGACCGTGAGTAGCGTCTTCCTTCTAATGATATTCTCTGATACCCCCTAATCAGGTATTTTATTTATTTATGTCTTTCTTTCTTTCCTTCTTTGGACACCGACAGCACGTTTTAAATGTAAGTAACCGAAACATTATTCAAGTTCTAATTATTATTATTTAATGCATCCGTGTTTGGAAGATGCTAATGTGGAATGAGTGATAATGATGGAGTGGCAGTGACGAGCGGAACGATTGTGCCAGCTTATTAGTAAGTGTTATCGATGTTAATGTTAACAATGTCGTATTTAATCTATATGTGTTAGAATAAATATATAATACGCTGAATGTGCTTCACTAATAGTAATCATCGGCAATTGTTTGTTCGACACCAAAAATTGACAGCATTATGAGAATGACTTGATATTATTTCTCAGCGCAATAACTTAAGTGAATGATGTCGTAGTTTTTTGTAATGAACGTGCATCGTCTCTCACGAATCGAGCCTGAGACCTTTGTTTGCTCGAGTCTCATGGCTTAAATAATTTGGATCGCGCAGTAAAAAAGATGTCCTCTTGCAGGTGCAAACGCGCACACGCTGCCAGTGCTGGATGGTGTTCACGTGGGTGTCCGCCGCCATGCTGTGCTGCCCGCCGCTGCTGGGCTTCACTGAGCCGCTGTTCGACCGCGACTCGTTCATCTGCATGCTGGACTGGGGCAACATGGCGGCCTACACTATCACGCTGGCCATCCTGGTGCTGGGGCCCAGCGTCATCTCCATCGTGTACAACTACCTGTACATCTTCAGTATGATGCGTCGCATCCGCAGCGGGGTGCCGATCCACGACAAGGAGTACGCAACGGCGCTGGCCGGCAACCTGGCCAACCCGAGCCACATGACGTCATTCGCGCTGGTGGCCGTGTTCTGGCTCAGCTGGGCGCCCTACGCTGGAGTGCGCTTCTACGAGTACATGATCGGCGCCGAGCTGCAGCTTCCCCTGCTGCACTTTGCCGTCGTGTGGATAGGCGTGCTCAACTCGCTGTGGAAGCTGTTCATCCTGATCGCGCTCAGCCCGCAGTTCCGCTTGGCGCTACGTCTGCTGTGCCTGACGGCGTGCTGCCGCAACAAGGCGCGCCTGCAGGCGGAGCTGGCTGGCCTGGACAACGACGACTAAGTGATCGCCCTACTCCTGACTGACAGAACTTGAATGGCGCTGGCTATGCGTACATTTCACAGAGAACACACAATGCACAATAGCTCAAATCGAAGTATATTCGTGTAGCAAGTAACGTTATATAACATCAAATAACGTCACATTTAAATAAATGGTATATTGGAGTGATCTTTGATCAAAGCAATACAATGTATTACTTTGAATTAATTAATGGCCTTTGGACAGTGAAAAAAATTAAGATTAAGAGTAGTGATTTTATTGAAAGCTGATGTTTGTACATACTAGAAATCTAACAATGTTGGAAGACATAATTTATTTAATATGTAATGCAAAGATAAAAATTTTCTTGTATGTTGATTCTTGAAATACAGTACATATTATATATGTATGTATATGTCAACAACATGAGAATTTCTCCCATCAAATTTATTTTCTACGTAGCTCTTTCGCATTAATTCCACTAATAATTATAATCGATAAATTTGTACAACACCGCAGTACAAATATGACCTCCTAGACATTGTCTGATAATGTACAAACAGATACAGAAAACATTGACACTAAAAATATAGATAATATTTATTTTAGTTGTTTATTATTAGATGTTTAATCATAGTCTAATTCATCCTTACACAGAGAACATCCAGAAATTATTTATCCACAGTTATCTACACGTGCAAGACATAACATTAATAGTAAACAGCATTTTGATTATAAATCATCTATTTCTGTCCTGAGATAAATATTTTGAATTTTCAGCAAGATCGGGAATGCAACGCTCGTGTACCCTGAACTCTGAATGACTGCTTATTATTCAAAATATACTTTACATTATATACATTTCACAACATTATTAGAGACAATTAATTTCACAACTTAACCTCAATTTCCATTTCTACAAACATACTCTATTTATTTACATATATCGCACTTTATTTATTTACAAAATCAATATTCAACTATGATCCAATCTAAACTCAATACATAAAAAAAAATTTAATACGATTTTATGTGTCTATCTTATCAAATGTATTAATATCTTGTCAACTTTTCCGCCATTTTCGCAATGATATAGTATTATTACGACTTGATTCGAACACTCCAATATAACAAAAGCCTTATTTGCAGGGTTCGAAGGATAAATATATATATTATACAGCGGATATATATATTTTTGAAATATAAAAATAGCATGTTATTTTCGAACACTGCTTATTTGTATATAAATCAAGATCTACATGGTGATATTTATTGCCGATGATGTTTATAATTTAGTATGTTTATTTATTTTTCTGGGATGTTCCCGCGGTTCTAAATGTTTATCTTTACTGTATTCATATTATTATTACAACTTTCATGGTTTCTTAGAAGAAAAAAAAACATTCGAATAGAACACTCCAAAATAACAAAATCCTTATTTGCCGGGTTCGAAGGAAATACGTTGTTCCTCTGATGTATAGCATGGTATATACGGTGATATTTATTACCGATATAATATACTAACGATATTTATTATTTTGAATGTTTCTTTATTTTTCGGTGCATTCTCACGTTTTTCCATGTTTAAGTTTACTATGTTTCATTGGGCATCGTCTAGTCGCGTTTCTACATGTTTGAAACTCATTTTAAATATAAATTGACCTCCATTTGGTGGGTTGACCTTACCGGGTCCATGAAAACTCAACACAGTGACAATTCAGCATACTTTTAAAAACTAATGTAAAGTCATTAGAAACGATAAAAAAAATTAAACCTTACCTAACCTAACCTAACCCAACCTATTTAACCCAGTTAATAAAGTTTTTGTTTCATCACTTTCCATGACTTTATATAACTTTTCAAAGATGTGATGAATTATCATTGTGATGATTTATCCGGTCACTGACCTTGCCATAGTGACCATTTGTGACAACCACTATTGGTCATAAGGGAAAAAAATCGTTTCACTTTGTAAGCAATTGTTAACTGCTCACGCAGTGATAGCAACTCTAAAGAGATGATTTTCATCATTTTTAAATTGTAAATAAATATCGCCTTTTATCCTAATATAACGGCTATATAATGAATTATAAAAACATCATATTATTTTCGAACCCTGTTTACCCCTTAAAATGTTATTCAAAATTGATTTGCAAAGTGTTGAAAATTTTCTTTCGCTGTGCAGTAATCAAACACAGAGCTAACGACTAAACCGTCTTATAAAAAATAATGAAAAAAATAATTACCTACTCATCGTGGCAAATAATTTATTAATTTGGGTTCAGCAATAATATGCGATTTTTGTCTTGAATATAAATATGTTCAAATATACTTTAGTTCTTGTTTTTTTTGTGTATGTGAGCGTCATTCATTTATGTGTTTTGAAATGATCATAGTATTTAGTATTACTAAAACAGTAATGATTATCAAAATATGTACGTATATATTACATATAGTTGTCCCCGAGAAAAGTCGTACGTAACATCATCATTCTATTAGGTTCTGTACTTATCGTTTTCATATGAGACGTGTGGGAAAGAAGATGACGATCATCGATGATATAAGTGCGACCTCTCTGTATGAATACTATACATGGTGTTAAGGGACGTACTTGACTTACTTTAACAAGTGATTCCTGACATTATTTGGAGTAAAAAATGCAACCAAAATTGGTCTCCGGTGATTTTTTTTTAATTATTCATAAAAATATATTTCAAAAACAATTCAAAACATATATTCTGTATATCGACACTGGCACTTCTGTATATCGGTCGCTTAACAGACCAAGCTGTTAAATTCCTACTGATAGTCTGGGTTTTGGTAGAAAAAAAAATATCAAGCAAGTCACAGGAGACCAAAATTTCGTTTACATTTTTCACTCCAAATATTGTCAGGAATCACTAGTTAAAGTAAGCCAAGTATGCATTGGAACACTCTGTATACAAGGTTTCCATGGTTTAAAATGCTCTGACTTCGGTAGGTGATACAAGTAAAGCGAAATATAACTTTTTTCTAAATTCCAAGATTTTAAGATAACTTTCAGGTTCAAATGTTTAAATTGTCTTTATAGAACCAAATATTCTTCTCTCAATTTCTCAAAAAAGATATTAACTTTTTTTACCTCCACCATTTATGTGGAATCACATCCCGAAGTGAGTGCACTTTACCCCGGACACACTGTATACGCGATAAATGTTTGAAGAATGTTAAAGAATAAAACATGGAATAGTTTTAGTGCTTTTAATTTTTTTCAGTGCAACACAAGAGCGACAGAAACTGTTAATATTGGGATAGGACGCTTCTTTAAATTGAATCTGAACTCTTCTCCTGACGGTCGAAAGAAAGTTTTCATCACATTCTTTCAATTATATGCGTTATGTAAATATGTTTTGCCTCATAATATTTATCAATTTCTTTTCCGAAATAGTGCGCTTTTAGAAAACTTGTTAAATGCTCAGTTTATTTATCAAAGCAACCTGCCAGCTGAACTGCACCTAAAATAATATTGTATTTACGTAAAAATATATTCATACTTTATGTGTTGGCGATTTAGCGATCTCGATTTGCTCCTTCTGCTTCGGATTTGCTTTGTTCTGTGTCATGCATCAACAAGTAGTCAAACAATATGCATCGTATGCCTTAAAATGTACCTCTGTTAATTGTCTAGATTTGCAAATAATTTAGGGCGCGGATAATTATAATAATAATAATGGCAGGACACATTATACAGATTTTTTTTAAATGGAAAACATAAATTTATTAAATCTACGTGGAGGTCTAGCACGGACCATTGATAAAGCCAAATAATAAGCCGTCTACTGTCAGTTAGCGATATTTGCGAGCACGATCAGAATATGATTCCGTCAGTCGGTAGACAAAAACAGCTGATTTTAGCGCAGCCTCCAACGTCTCGGATAAGCTGTTAATATGCACAACTTTTTGGATAATGTTGTCCTTTACGCAAAATAACTGGCTTATTAACAAATAGAGGTGAACTTATGTAGCTCTTCTTGTTAAAATAAATCGTATACACGATCTATACACTTAAATAACTCATCTAAGACGTGATCAATTGATTCTGATCGTTTGAGTAATAAAAGTTGTTAGTTTTTATTAAAAACCTCATCAACCCATCAACTCCCTTTTTAGTGTAAAAAAATACATGCGGACTGCCAATTTTTATTAAAAATTTTATTTCAATTTGAACTTGTCAATTTATTCATTTTTTTTAACTTTTACGTAG
Source organism: Hesperophylax consimilis (assembly GCF_061612785.1). Classification (NCBI taxonomy): domain Eukaryota; kingdom Metazoa; phylum Arthropoda; class Insecta; order Trichoptera; family Limnephilidae; genus Hesperophylax; species Hesperophylax consimilis. The sequence continues at coordinate 3,794,776 of NC_142858.1, forward strand.
TTGTCTGACGTTGAGGAATGTCAATTCATGTAAAATACCTCTAGTATTGCCAGAATATGTCGATTTATAATTTATTGCATTATCGATATAGGTCTGGCTATCAACAGCGCCACCGTGCTCTGGCTGTCGGTAGTAGTTATACCAAAAAAAAATCTGGATAATTGTGTCATGTCAAGTCATAGTGCACTTCTGCTTAATTAGTGAGTGAGACTTCATAATGTATGTTGTTATTGTAATACATATTTATTGTTAACAAATACTATTACTGTGCGAATTAAGACGAGAAGTTACGTGTAAGTTACTGTCACGCGTAATAATAATTACACAGCAGAACTTGTTTAAAAATAAACTGTTTTTATAAACCCAATAACAATATTATTAAATATATAAAAAATAAAAAAATAAAATGGAGTTCTACAAATTAAACTTAATAACAATAAATAAAGACGAGAAGTACCTACCGATTACAAAATGTTAAGTAACAAAATAGCATTTTAATGTATAACTGATGTTTTTATAATTAAATATGATACAACTAACTAAATATGATCTGGTTATTTGTTCTGGAGTAGTATAAACCAGTTCAGTTTCGAGTGCAAAATACTTTATTTTCACTTGTGCTCAGTTTTGGTGTTAACAGATAAATTATTTACAAATAACCTTAACAGAAATAATTTTTGACAAACTTATAGTACTTTTATTTAAGATCTCATGTCACATTTATTTGAGTATAAAAAATAGATTTTATATTCTAAGCATTTAAAGAACAACTTGTTTATATAATTGAACGATAGAATATGATAAAAATACATGTTTTTATTTTGAAATTACATAATATACTATCAATATTCCCTCAATTTATATAATGCATAAAAACTAATTCCAAATAAATTGGAAATAAACTAATAATGTTGGGTGAGCAAATTGAGCCAGCATTATTTTTATACTGAATGTTATTCAACAAAGGGTTTGTGATTGATGTTTCAAGACCCGATTTTTATTCTACTTTCATTCAGATGAAATAGTCAGTTATTAAAGTGGTGAAAAGTTAAATTCACTTTTCCAATCACCTTACCTATTAAGTTAAAGAATAATGTCTGCGGCTGCGTGGCGGACACCAGTCGGATTTTTGCATAGATTTGAGTTTTATATAATTCTATAGTTTTATTCCAAGGAGGATGAAATTTTGCACACTTACCCTTCAAAACAAGAGGAACATCACTGTTTATGTCTGATTTAGAAAAATAAACTTTAAAGCAATCTGTACACAATTATTCATCAATTTAAAAGATTCAAATTGGTAAATCGAAACCAAGTTCAACAAAGCTTGCAAAGAACTCCAAAAGTTCGCTATAAATAATATGTCTTTTGAGTAATATTTTAAATTTACATCTTTGGTGAATTCTTCATGATTGAGAAAATTATCATAATAAAGAGGAAATTTTAATACAGATAAACTATGGTAATCTTGTCATAACTTCTGTAATTTGTTTTATTCTCGATAAAGCTCTGTAATTACAAAACAATTTCTTTATCAACTGCAATTTTTTTTAAATAAATTAGTTTAACACCGCGTATATAAAAAATCGTTTTCAGAATATTGGTAGATCAGCAGATATAATTATGTAATTCATATTTTTTTCTGAATAAAATTGAATTAAATTAACCATGGGTAATAATGCTTCCTTAGTTAGGTTAGGTTAGGTTGTAGTGGTAGTGTAGTGTTAGTATGGAGGGAAGATCCTATGATAAGGGTTTGCAAGATAATAAATAAGTAATACAATGCTAGAAGTTAAAAAAAAAGCACTAATTAATTTGTTATGTATGTAAAGTGTATTAATGTAGAGTGAAACGAGAAAAAACATTACAATTAAAAACTTCATAGTCACCCTCAAGCCATCACCACGGGTACACCGCCCAATTTAAAAAGAAAAAACTTATAGGTATTCTTAATTTTATTTCTAACATTCCTTACACATTAAATCTAGTCACACAGAGAGATAATAACCTAACTCGTAATATATCTGAGCTTGGTCTATGTTGGGAACTCACATACTAACCATTTCCTATTGGAATGCACGGCGAGCGATATTCTAACGGGCAATCACACATATATTTTAAGGTATATGTCTAATGTGTGACTGACTTAGTGGTGAATTAGTGTGCATGTTTCTTGACATAACAAATTTGCAAATAATGCAAAAAATCCAGTCCACAAATTACTAAGCGATTAAGATCCATTACTTGTTTTAACAACGTAAAAATTATGTCGGAAATTACGTATAACACATTTTTAAAATCACCTTAAAATTATGTACCTTACCTACATCTTAGAACTCATGTGACAGTTCGCTTTTACAACATGACGGGCTTATAAATGTCACAAAGCAACGCTTAAATGAGTAACTTTAATTAATTAATCATCTTCCCTCTTGGAAGTTTTCCCTACGGTTACTCAAAATCATTCAAATTCTATAATCTAATTATACATTTGAATAGTCTTGATCACTTTCAAATCCACATAATAGTAATTTTTTACGTATTTGTAAAAAGCATTAGCTTTGTGGCTCGTCATAATTTACAATAAAAAACACATAAAATGGTTTTTGAACACATCTTCGGATCTACTAGATCTGCCCTGATGATGGACACTGCAACGCTGTCCGAAACGTCGGCTAAAGAAGGAGTTAGCGCAACACGGCATAACACCCCAAAAAAAAACAAAAAAAATGCTTTTGGCCGTGAAAATCTAAAAACTTACCTGGTTTTTGACCACTTTAATATTGGAAGAACCCTTTTAAATAAGAAGGTTTCTTCCAAAACCGGTAGAGTTTAAATAAAATTAAAGTGGTCAAAAACAAATTTGTGTTTTTTATTGTAAAATTTTTATTTTCATAAAATATTATTATGACAAATTTTGTAAGAAAAAAAAAACTTTCATCAAACTTCGTCTAACCTCTTTGAAAACTAAATACCTAGTTCCTTTACTGTCGATATAATTTTTATTTTTAAAACACTACGCGATTTTATTGAATACTTTAAAACTTTTAAAACTGAATCTAGCCGATACGAGTTCTTTATTTTTATTGAAATAGTTATTACAATTCTCAGTAAATTGAGTCAGAATATATTTTACCTCTGTTAATGTTTTGCAGTCAGATATTTGTTAACGTTTCACCACGTTTTAGCAAGTAGTGAGTACATTGCGTTATGTGTGCTGAATGATTTTTTTGTTGAGATACCGCAGACTAATTAAATAGTTGTGAATAAAATAATAGATGAAGTCTATTATTTTTTACGAGAAATATATATATATATTTTTTTATTAACATATATGAATAGACCGATACAAATTAATAACGGTGAATTGATGGCAATAAATAAAGTTTCACGAATAAATCTTTTTAGTCACAGTACAAAGTCGAGAATGTTAAACTGTTATACTAAATACTAAAGATTACTCAAATAAATAGAAATATATATTTACAATACTCTGTTTCTTGGTTTGGTGTTTTGGGTTGGTACAGATGTGGCTGTCAATTCATACTTCAAGTCTTTATAGTAAATAAACCACATCATAGCGAATTTCATAAATTAATATAAAATATTAATGTCGGAAAACCATATTTTCGCATTTTTAGAAAAACGAGAATTTTCTAAACGCGCTAGAAAAAAAAACTGTATAAACTCGATGGTTCATTGTTCATTGGCCTTACAAATGATTACTTCAGTAATAAAGTGCATAATATTTAGAAGTTAAACACAAAACCTTTTCAATTATAATTAAAATTGCCGCTCCCTCGAATGTTTATTATGAAATTCGTCCTACTTATATTCCCCGCTTAATATGCCGAGTGGCGCTGCACATTGTGACTGCACATAGTACAGTGCAGTGTTTAGTACACAGTACAGGTCAGTTCAACTTCGCCCACTCCACCCCCCCTGGCAGAATCCCTTTGATGTAAAATAATGTTTTCCTCTACTATTCCCGCGCTACTCGCCGGCTCATTGCTCATTCATGAATTATTATAGCAAATTGCGATGGCGCATCGCCTTTCTTTCCTCTCAACTTCACTTTCAAATCTTCTCATGTCCTCAAATCCTTTTTTACCCAGGGCCGGCCCTGAGTCCAAAGGCACCGCGCCTGGCGCTAAAACCTCAACAATAGCTCGAAAAGCTACGTAAGGTGTTAGGTAATATTCGCGCCTTTCCAGTCGGCGCCCGTAGCGGACTGCTCCAACTGCACATGCACAGAGCCGGCCCTGACTTTACTTGTACATCGCGTGCACTCTCTCGCTCACCTTAAATTTCCACGCGTGCTTTTCTACGTTTCATGTTTGTTTCACTTAAATTTTACAATATTAAATCTCGGTGTAGTAATGGTATCTATCACGTGTTTGAAGATAGTAGACGTAGAATGAACAAGAAAACAAGAAATGCCATGTGGACGTGTTTCGTGATCCATTCCAACACAAAACTGTGTTACACCATGATTACGAAATTCGAATGACATGGATATACACAATGGCAGGTAAGTGTAGGAGAGAAAGAGCGAGTGTTAAATAGTCTAGTCTAGAACCAAAAGTGACTTATTCATTAACGAAATTTGTTTCGATTCAAATTTAAGAAGGCACTTCTAGTTTTCTTTTTTATTCTATAATAGTAGATGTGTTCTAATTATATGAATCAAAGAGATCTTAGGTATTTACAAAATCTTAGCGATAAATAAAACGCCGAATGTTAACAACAAATGTATTCAGTCAGCTTGTTATAACCAACATCACTTAGGTTATGTTTGTCCCCCGGTTCCAATCCGGCCGTTAGGATTGCCAGCCCGAGGTCGAAAAATTCGCTCCCTTCCTTGCCGACAGAGATCAGAATAGAAGAGGGTGGCGGAAATATTCAAATATGCAGCTGACTGTATATTATTGTTTAGAAGTATTGATCTTCATCCAATCAATTTTATCCAACACGTCAATTCGTTGTCATTGTTATATTTTATGTCAGTTTTCTTCTAATCTTTTTAAACGGTTTATATATGAATGCGACTCCTTCACAATTCGTGTAATTAATGCAAGTTATTAAGCATCATTAGATAATAGAAGAACCAAACAAATCGTTGATTTTTACCTTACCCAACGTTACTGATAATACTGACTAAAATAATAATTAAACTTCTTAGCATCGAGTAAAAAACAACGGTGACCGGATAAATCATCACAATGATAATGCATCACGTCTTTAAAAAGCTATACAAAGTCATGGAAAGTGATTAACAAAAACTTTATTAACTGGGTTAAGTAGGTTAGGTTAGGTTTAAATTAATTTTTTTTCATCGTTTCTAATGACTTTATATCATTTTTTAAAGGTGTGTTGAATTGTCACTGTGTTGAGTTATCAAGGAACCCAAAACAGCACGTTATATGTCTATGCACTCGAATATGTATTTCTGTATTCATTTTGTACATAATCATATCGTATACTTTCATAATCACACATATGGCGAATGTACTAAACATTTCATATTGAATAAAATAATGCATTACAAATTTGTATTTTAAGAAGATTTCTCAATTACTGTTACGAAACCTGCATAACAATTTGTTGTGAAGGTTTCATTTTGGCGATTAACAGCTTTTTAGAATGTTGGATAGTAAGACATTTTAAAAAAATTACAAAGCTTATAATATTTTGTTATGAGAGAAACTATAAGCACATTATCGGTTTTAGTTCAATTTTCACATAGCTTTTACGCACAATTGTGTTCAACATTCGTTTTTTTTAAGACAGCACAAAATACCCTCCGCATTATAAATTTTTTAATTTAATTTAAAGAGAACAAACCAATTTTACTTGACATTTTGAAATTTATTTAGAAACCACACTTATATATGTTGAATCTTTTTTTGACGAACCGATATTGTGCTCATGGGATCAGTTGCATAAAGTTATGTAATGGCGACTTTATTTTTAAAATATTGAAATATATTATGATATTTATTATGTTGTACTAAATAATTGTTGTAATCGTATTCTAGTGAAAATTGAATAAAGATGTATTCATGTTTCATCCTTTTCTTTTTTTATTTCTATAATCAATACTTCAATCTACGAAAACCTATCTTCACTGTGTAAACGATATTATCACGATATTGTTTATTTTTAGGGTTATTATGCCGTGTTCCACTACCTCCTTCTTTAGGCAACATTTCGAACAGCATTACAATATCAAATAATATTATTCGTGCTTGCGAAAATATCACCACAAAGCATGAACCTAATTAGCCCCATATAAATATGTATAGAAAGCGCGTATAAATATTTTACTATTTTTGATTTTTTTTCTTCGTTTCACTTTTATTGCGAGAAAATGTCGCGCCGCCTCCCCCCTCCGCACACATGGTACGTTTCGCTTTCATTGATGGGAAGGTCTATTAGTTTCATATGTCTATTGTACCTACCAAATATAAGTTTCAGCTCGTGTTAAATTTTGGAATAAATTATCTACAGCAATATTACAATATGTTATGGCTACCATATTATAGGTATGTGCCTAGTTTGATAGTTGAAAATCACGTAAAAAACTTTTATGCAAACCATAATACGATTTTCAACAAAGAAATGACTGTAATGCTATCCGAAATGTTGAGTAATCTAGGAGGTAGTGCAAATCGGCATAATACCCCAAACATAAATCAAATAATACTTTTGGCAGTGAAAATCTTAAATCATAACTGATAACATAAACGATATTTTGACTGCATTAAACGTATTCGTTGAAATATATTACACATGTGTTAAGGAATGTACTTGACTTAAATTGACCATCGATTATTTGGACAAAATTTTGGTCTCCGGTGACATATTTGATGTTTATTTTTAACATAAAACATATAAAGTCAGTAGAAAACATCTAGGGTTGGTATTATGGATTGGGGGGTTACTTATTTGAGTGACAGAGACGGCATCAAGAAGATATTCATGAAAAAGTTGTTGAAAAAAAAAAATTTGAAAAAAAAGTCACTGGAGACCAAAATTTCATTTACTATTACTTAATTTTTTAGTCCAAATAATATCAAGTATCAATGATTCATTTAAGTCAAGTACCTTCGACTTTTATTGCCCTGTACCATAACTAGACGGCGTATAACTGATTGACAACTTGAAAATTACAAAAGTGGGTATGACCCATGGCAAAGGTAATTTTTATTTTAGTTTTTATTTCCATTACGTGTAATTATTTAAAGCACTAATGGATTTAATGGTTTTAATTTATTTATGTTTAAAAGATATATTACATTATATGGCATTCGTATGGCAATATCCCGTTTTAGGACAGTCAAATTAACAGGTTTCAAATTATCCTACATTTACACAATTACAATTACATAACAGTAACATTACAAAATACATAATAGTAACATTACAAAATACATAATAGTAACACAATTACATAATTGATTTGATGGAAAGCTATGTATTTGGTCAAAAATGTAATTTTCATGAATGGTTCAACTGAATTAAGAAATAAAACCATAATGATCGGAATGGCTATACTAATAACAAAAGGATTTTACAGGAAATTAATTAATTATTTATTTGATGTGGAACTGATTGACATGTAAAATATTAAAGTAAAAAAATAATTGTTTTCCTTTTAGGCTTGTGTTTGTCAAAAAGAATCACATCAATTAATAAAAGAATATAATTAAAATTAAATTATATAATTTGACTAGATAAATGACAGAGAGTGGATTTTTGTTAAGTAAATATTTTGGTTTATGACAATTCCTTACCGGCCCATGAAAAGCCGCTTTATTTACTACAATTTAAGATTTATTGTGGTACTTTTAAAATTACTAAAAACATATGATAAGTTTTTATTACATTTTATCTTTTTCTGTAAATGGTCACCCTCGTGTTCTTCGCGGTACAAACATAGACAGACGATCATTGTTTATAATAATTTACTAAAGAGACCGACTGATTAGATAATCTAAAACAACATTTTAATTTACATTTTTTTTCTTAAAAAAATAAATTATACGCTAAATTGAAAGGGTGATATTATAAAATATATGTCAAAATGGAAGTTGATTTTGTAAAATAAAGACAGATGAGTAATTTTTCGTTTTTCATTTTATGCAATAAAATTCTTTAAAGTGACATGCCATTATTTTCATCTAAATTCAACAGTCTACCAGAAAAGAAAACTCATTTTATTCGAATATCGAGAAGATTTTTATTTCTAAAGGTGAGCCGAAATGAAGCAGAGGAGAAAAAGCTGTTCCATTAGTGTAGAAAAGCCAAGTTCGACGAATGATTACATTTTGTCACTATATTAACAAGTAAGTATTGTAATCGTTTCCTGATTAGTGTTCAGGTACCTTACGAGAAAGAAGAAAGCAAGAATGAAATAAATAAAAGAAATATTTGCTTGATCATAATGTAAGGTTCCCACAAAATTTTAATGTAATGCCGATAACGATGACCAAAATATATGTACCTGCAACAGTCACACGTTGCAACTTTACATAAATAAACGTATTACGTTTGTTATTCACTGAATAGAATCTCATTTCATATACTGACATGATATTTCTGAACTTCAACAGTAATTGAATTCAAGAACCTCGGAGTAAGTCCAAATGGCCAACGTGGGAAATGCCCATCTCATACAGGATCCCACCGAGAGACATGTTACCGGCCATATTTTATATTAAATGCCATCCCGAACTTTGCAGATTTTCTGCGCGCCAATACTCGGTCCTCGAGTAATGTTCGGGATGGGCAGAGCATGAAACTGTCGCCAAGGCATGGGCACACAAAGGATTACAGGTTCTACTGATTGTAGTGAAATGAAAGCAGTAGTTTTGTTTTTGCACATTATAAAACATGGAGAATATATTTAAGTAAACATGTTACATATTATGACTCGGCACTTACCCCCAGGGATCAAAAATTGGTTCTTAATTCTATCTAAAACTGATTAACCACTTAATTACGGAAAGTGAGCGGGGAGCTTCCATACGGCCGGCGGTGGTCTGTCCCAGACAGATCGAGCTGGCACCATCAGGGCTTTGGTCCAGGAGACGGGTCCAGCGTCTCCGACAAGGTGGCTGATAAGCGGTTCTGGAGCGTATCGGGTCTATCGTTTATGTAACATTAATGGAGCGAATCCATCCATTGAGCTGATCGGCAGATTACTTGAGCGGGTGCCGTCCGGGCTTGTGATTTTATTATCCGTATCTTATTAAGAAAAATACGGCTTGTATCGCGCCACTTGAGGTGAATGCTTCATTTCCCGGAGTCCGCGGAATAACGATTTGCAAGGGATCGCGTATATAAACTTCAGTAGAACATTATTTGTGATCTTCACGAACACACACACGGTCATCCATTATACGGACGTTTATTTAATAGAGCCTGCACCGACTTGGTTTTTGTAAAAAAAGAACCGAATAACCCGCATCAGGAATACTGATGTACACTTTTTAATACGATCGCCCATCCAGGGTAAAAATGAATTATAATCTCATTGACTGTGCGATCATTACACGGCCGTCCCGCTCGTGTAACAATTCCAGAGTACCCAGCGAAAGGAAAACGGAAACAAACAATAGACTGCCCGGCGGTCTATTTGTTGCCAGACCGTGCTCTCTATAATTTTAATCAAAATTAATGCTATGAATGGTACTTGTTCTGAAGAGGTGTTTTAAATAATTACTTTTAAATAAGACTTAACACCGCTTCATAACATTACCCCCCGCGCCACACAAATGTTTGTCCCCAAACATTAATACAACTCTAAAAAAAACTACAACTGCAATAACTAAGCTTGAAAAGATCCTCTGGGTTTCTAAAAAAAACAATCAACAATTATACATGAGCATCATAATTTGTAAGATAAGTAAGGAATAAGACAAAATCTACGATTTGGATAGCAAAACTTATGATGAATGGGTGTGCCGCAGCTTCAATCGCACCCATCGAGCGTGCAGCCGGATGGTTGAGCCTGCGATTCATCCATTCTAGAACTTAAAGATAACTTAAGATTAATGTAACTTAATTACAAATTTTAGAAGATATTACGTGAACGGAGTCTGCAAGCACCCACAGTATCGGAATACCGGGTGATGATAAATTGACGATTGTCGAAGACTGCCGTTAGCGTTACATCTGTGACGGAAAATATTCTTAAACAAAATTGTAGGTAAACCTGTAGGTATATAAAAAAATATTATTGTTCTTCTCAACACATCTAAACAACTTAAGCGTTAAAGCTTCACTGGCCCTTTAATAGGGCGATAAGCCACTCAGGCAACACTTTTTTTTTTAGGGAGGTAAACCAACCCTCACTTTTCACTGAGTCTACTTCTCCGTTGGAGATAAAACACACTTCGAAGAAATTCTATCTACTCTACCTGACCTGGTTATTGGGTAAGTCTTTCGAAGAGAATTTATACAATAAGACAAAATAATCATCCTTGGAAAGCATTATTTCGTAATAGTAGAAAAAACTTTTAACCTTTACACACACGCAGGTGTGTAAGGTGGTTTAATCGAGTGGAACTGTCAACAACCAATCTTATAGATGTGGTGCAATTAGTAGTAGTATACATCCATTGTTGTAAATGGAGTCATTGGTCGAAGATTGTATACATCCATTGTTGTAAATGGAGCCATTGGTCGAAAATTGTATACATCCATTGTTGTAAATGGTGCAATTGGTAGAAAATTGTATTATTGTACTAATTTATAGATAAAACTTACTTTTACTAAATATAACTAAAGTTATAGAAGGAATTTAAGGAAAAGACATATGCTGAACCAGCTCTTATAATTTTATCATTAATTACTATGAAATTATTAAACAAAATATCAAGAGTACTAACATAAGTATACCATTTCCAAACATGACAAGATAATTATAATAAAGTAAACAAAAATATATTTGGTAAAATTCAATTCTTAATAATAAAATTTTTAAAACTGCTTAGAAAACAAAGATGTACTGGACCGGTACATCTTCACTTTCTAAGTAACGGGCGAACGTATACAATATGCACATAAGTATATATTAAGAAACCTAGAATATACGGGGATAGTGGGAAAGTATCACCGTGCATTCCAAGATTTGGGCAGTTTATATATCCCATGCTACCTAACTTTCACTTGTTTAGTCAAAGCCATATTTCACGTCGTTTTTTTTTTTTTTTTTTTTTTAATTATTGTCTTATAAGCTTATCTGAACAACATCATTGTCGTGTAACAAACTCGAGTAGGATACTAGAGTATTATACTAAATTTATTATGTTTCTTTCTATTATTTACCGATTATACTAACCATTTTACGAAATTTCTATATTTTCTAAAAGAAAATTAACTAGGACAGGACTAAGGACTGTCATAATGCTGGGTCGCTCCAACTCGGGTGATCAAGCCGCTTTGTGCTCCCGTGCATTGAAAAATATTTGAAATATTAATTAATTGAGAGTACTTGGTAGGGTGGCCAGACCCACCAAAGCACTATCAGAAACATATTAATCCGGTATATTTTCTGACTTGACGATGTCTTTCACGTGAAAGTTACCAGTTTCCTTACCTTTGAGGTCTGCTAATGTATAGATTAAGTCTGATTTTTTCTTCACGACTATATTTTGCACAAAGCGTGGAGCTAGTTTCTGTGCAAAGTAATTTAAAGCGTTTGATTGGACGAAATTTCTACGCCAAACCCTGTCTCCGACTTGAAAACTAACATGTTTTCGCCGCAGGTTATAATGGTTTGCTCCTTTTTGATAAGCTTTTAGTAAAGCATCTGAGACTTGCTCATAAACTGATGACAGTTCTTCTAATTTTTGTGCGTAGATTCTCTGACTAGTACAATTTTGTGAATTAGATTCCGTATCAGCTATAGGGTTACGATGCAAATCACCGTCTAATATTTGCTCCCGACCATGCATTAGAAAATAAGGTGTAAAACCCGTAGCGCAATTTACGGAATTGTTCATAGCTGATTGTATTTGTGGTAAAAATTTTGACCAATTACGGTGGTCTGATTCAACTAATATCGATAATGCGGTGCCCAAAGTTTGGTTATATCTCTCTACCACATTATTTTGAGGGGTATAATAAGAGTTATAAAACGGAGGAGGTATATTATAATTATTTAATAAGTCCTTAAATTCTTTGGATACAAACTGACGGCCGTTATCACAAACAATGGTGCGCGGTACGCCATGTACAAGAAAGATACTTTCTTCTAAACTCTTCACAATGCTTCGCGCGGTACCTTTGCGCAACGGGAACAGCCAGGTAAACTTTGAAAAAACATCGACACAGGATAAAATAACGGTAAAACCAGAGTAACTTCTCGGTAATGGACCTACCAAATCCAACGATAACATTTGCATTGGACGTGTAACTTTTTTTGGATGTGATGAAATACCGTTAGGTGAGGCCGTACTGATTTTGTGGGCCTTACAGACCGTACAGCGATTTACAAATTGTTTAATGTCTCTGTACATATTTGGCCAAAAATACCGTAATTGTGCTTTTTTATAAGTTTTAAAAACGCCGGGGTGACAAGATCGAATAGACTCGTGAACACTACTTAAAATGTCTAATCTTTTTTCTTGAGGAATTACTTTTTTCCACGCAGTGTCTTCACACAGTGCTAAACGAGTTTTCGTGTGACGAAATAGTTCGTTTTCCCGAATTTGGAAGTTCTGAAAACGTTGGGGAAATTCTTGACAACCCTTCCAAATATTTTGATACCACTCATCTTGAATATTTCCTGAATCTATAATGGAGATTTCGGCAAGATCCATTCGCGAAAGGACATCTGGGACTATGTGTTGAGTACCTTTACGATTGATTACATCAAACGAGAATTGGGATAGGCGTGAACTCCAACGCGCGAGGCGACCGCTGGGGTTGGACAGAGAACCTAACCATTTTAGACTTGAGTGGTCGGTTACAACTGTAAAATGAGTTCCTTCAATGTATGGTCTAAAGTGTGTAACGGAGTCTAGTACGGCTAAAAGTTCGCGCTCAGTTATTCCATAATTACGTTCGTGAACGTTTAAGCATCTCGAAAAATAAGCAATAGGGTGCTCCTGTCCATCTATAGTTTGAATTAATACCCCCCCAATGCCTACGGAGCTTGCGTCACAGTGTATAGCGAAGGGTTTCGAAAAATCTGGACAACTTAAGACTGGGGCAGAAGTAAGTGCTTGCTTTAGTGCAATAAATGCGGATTCAGCTTCCGGTGACCATTTAAAATTACTAATTCCCTTTTTTGAACCAGTAATACTTGTTAAAGGAGCTGCAATGCTTGAAAATCCCTTGATAAACCGTCTAAAGTAACCGCACAGGCCAACAAATGCCCGAATTTGTTTAGCATTTTTCGGTATAGGAAAATCTTTAATACTATCTATCTTACTTGGATCAGTGCGAAGTCCCTGGGAATCCACCATATAGCCCAAGTATTTAAGCTCGGCTTTACAAAATTCTGACTTTTTTAAGTTTATGGTGAGACCCGCGTCTCGTAGACGTTCGTACACCCGATTTAACAAGTTTAAATGTGATTTCAAGTCTTCCGATACTAATATAAGGTCATCTAAATAGCAAAAAACATTATCATCGAAATCAGGTCCAAACAATGCATCCGCTAGTCTTTGTAATTCGCTAGGAGCATTTTTCAAACCAAACGGCATGCGAGTGAACTCAAAGAGGCCCCGCCCAGGAACAACAAATGCTGTCTTTTCACATGATTTTTTGTCCAAGGCTATTTGCCAAAATGCCTTGGAGAGGTCAATCGAGGAAACATATCTGGCACCGCCCAGTTTATCTAGGATACGCGCAATATAGGGAAGAGGGTAACTATCACGTACCGTGACGTTATTAATTTTTCGAGAATCAAGGCAAAATCTAGCTGTTCCGTCTTTTTTTGTTACAATTATTACTGGACTGGACCATGGTGAACGAGAAGGTTGAATAACCCCTAATTTTAGCATTTCATCAACTTCTGTTTCTAATTGTTTCTGCCGTGCGGGTGAAAGAGGGTAATACCGCTGTTTGATGGGTGGTCCTGTTGTAATTATTTTGTGTTTAACTAAGTGTGTTAGACCTAACCCCTTTTTTTCAAAAGAAATTGACTCGAATTTTTTAACTATTTTAGAGAGTTCCCTGTTCTCTTCAATAGTTAGGGATGAGGCTGGCCGAATAGCCCGCAACCCACTAATATTTCCTTCCGAAACAGGAAGAGTAGCTTTCGAAAACAGTTCCGGTGCGATGTGGAACTCCTTCCAAAAGTTAACTCCTAGAATAATTGAAGGCGACAATGTCGGGATGACGTAGAAAAGAATTTCCTTTGTGGATGATTTATACGTGACCGGCAATGACATTGTCCCTAAGACTGGTTGGTTTGAACCGTCCGCTGTATAAACACTAAACTTAACTTTAACTAACTTAATACCTAATTCCTTAAAAATTTTATAACTATTGCCTCCTAGACATGACAATGAAGCGCCGCTGTCTAGCATTCCACTGTAGAAATTATTTATAATATGTACATAAGTATAAGGACGGTTATCATTTTCAATAGCCATCTCCCGTGGCAGCGGGCCCACTGTTCCGGTTGATGGGGATGAAAGAAATTTATCAACTATTCGGAGCCAACTCTCCCACTCGCTTTTCCTCTGCGCCAAGGACGGCTTGTAGCAAGAGAGACTCCGACCTAGTTTTTTGACTTTTTATGAGCTTTGTCATTGATAGCTCCCACTTTAGGATTGTTAGACCTTGAATTTTTCTTCCTGCAATCTTCTATAACGTGTCCCGATAGTTTACAATATGAACAGAATGGTTTATTGTAAAACGTTCTAGAATTTTCGTGTGCAGTTTTTGTATATGTGTTAGAAGTAGAAGAAGACGGTTTATTGTATTTATAATTATTATCTCTGTTTCCAAGACTAACTTTAGTATAGTTGTTGGAATAATTGTTGTTATTTGGTTTTCTGTACTGATTTTGGTTATAACCTTGGTGTCTATGCATATTATTATTATTAAAATTAGGTGTTTGTCTAGCAGTACTATCAAATTTCTCCGGTTTATTAGTGACAGGTAAGTCTACTTTTGGTTGAGAAACGTTGAAAGATACGAAATCATCCGACAGTGATGCATAAGATTCCAAGTTGCCTGCATGAGTAGTCAATTGCTCGAATGTCGATATATCTCTTGAGACTAGTAAATTTGTATACATAGGCAATAAAGCTTTTTTTGCCAACCGCAAAAGTTCTAATTCCGGTAGTTTAGCTTCAAGCATATTGTTTAATGATTTCATTCTGAGAGTGAATTCTAGCACTGACATACCTTTAGGTTGTGTCATGTTAAATAGTTTTACCTTAAGATCTGTTTGAAGGTCGTTTGCTTCAAATTGTCTTATCAAAAGTTTTGAAAGATCGTCCCATTTCAAATCCTGAGTGTAAATAGACCTGAACCACAGGAGTGCTAAACCTTCTAAAAGATCAGGAAAAACGCGTACAAGATGATCCTGGTTAAAATTTTTTGTCCTACATTTCTCCTCAATTAATAGTAAGAATTCCCTTACACTACTTTTTCCGTCATATTTCAGTTTCCAACCGTCTACGTTATTTGAGTGTGAGTCCCTATAAATAATCTTCGTTTGTTTAATTATGTGGGCTTTCTTAATGGTTGTGTCGTCTAATTCAGAATCCGATGATTCAGAATTCACTTCACTTATAGCAGGTATTTTAATCTCTTTATTATAAGCGCGCGCCTGTAAACGTAACTCATGAGAAGTCGACGATGGATCAATATTCCTGTCTTTAAGTTCTTTAATGAGAACCTCCTTCGAAGCCCCATTGATATTTGGTATTGGTATTGGTGAAGACATGATTACGTTCTTTGATGTTCAGATAGAAAGAAAGAAGTAAAAGAAGAGAAAAATAAATATTTAATTTTTTTTGTTTATAAAACAAAAGAAACTCTTCATTGACGGCTGTAGTATCATTAGACGTA
Organism: Hesperophylax consimilis; assembly: GCF_061612785.1. Lineage (NCBI taxonomy): Eukaryota > Metazoa > Arthropoda > Insecta > Trichoptera > Limnephilidae > Hesperophylax > Hesperophylax consimilis. Next base: position 3,810,817 of record NC_142858.1, read on the forward strand.
ATATTAGCTCAACTTCTATTGTACAATTGTGAAAAAAAACAAAAAAAAAATTGTTAAAAAAAATATGCTCCACCCTAATGAGAATTGCGAAAAATGGACCACCCTATTATATTGTGAAACGTTATTAAACGTCGGCCTAATGTAATTGTCAATCAAAGATATCATTTAATTTGGGCGAAAAAAAATGACGTAGGTATGTATATAAATAATATTGAGTGTTTGTTGACTTACGAGTAATTAAAACGCATATCGATTGTAATGTGGACTTACAATTTGTATTGTAGAACGCCGACATAAATGTTTTTAATATTATGTATATTAGCGTAAAAATCTAATAATATTATAAAACGCAAATATGCCTTGATCAAACAAGTGAATGACATCGTAAAATAATCGTAAATAATTATGAATTAGACAGTTTGACATAACCTCCCATATAATCATCTTGTTTACCAATTAGTGTTGACATAAAATTTGACAGCTACAAAAGCATAGATAAATCATAGATTTCATGAAAGATGAAAGTTTACGCAAGATTTTACCATAGAATAACGCAAATTATGAATTATCGTTACAAGAATACTGAGTGTATTTGAGGTTATGAAACAATATTCAAATCACTTGACATATGTGATACAATATTATGTCAATTAATCATGAAACATTTCACCAAAATCAGCACAACATGCAATCACCACGAGCCAAAACACGTTGAGGCGCCAATTGTTACCGGCCATATTTTATATTAAATGCCATCCCGAACTTTGCAGATTTTCTGCGCGCCAATACTCGGTCCTCGAGTAATGTTCGGGATGGGCAGAGCATGAAACTGTCGCCAAGGCATGGGCACACAAAGGATTACAGGTTCTACTGATTGTAGTGAAATGAAAGCAGTAGTTTTGTTTTTGCACATTATAAAACATGGAGAATATATTTAAGTAAACATGTTACATATTATGACTCGGCACTTACCCCCAGGGATCAAAAATTGGTTCTTAATTCTATCTAAAACTGATTAACCACTTAATTACGGAAAGTGAGCGGGGAGCTTCCATACGGCCGGCGGTGGTCTGTCCCAGACAGATCGAGCTGGCACCATCAGGGCTTTGGTCCAGGAGACGGGTCCAGCGTCTCCGACAAGGTGGCTGATAAGCGGTTCTGGAGCGTATCGGGTCTATCGTTTATGTAACATTAATGGAGCGAATCCATCCATTGAGCTGATCGGCAGATTACTTGAGCGGGTGCCGTCCGGGCTTGTGATTTTATTATCCGTATCTTATTAAGAAAAATACGGCTTGTATCGCGCCACTTGAGGTGAATGCTTCATTTCCCGGAGTCCGCGGAATAACGATTTGCAAGGGATCGCGTATATAAACTTCAGTAGAACATTATTTGTGATCTTCACGAACACACACACGGTCATCCATTATACGGACGTTTATTTAATAGAGCCTGCACCGACTTGGTTTTTGTAAAAAAAGAACCGAATAACCCGCATCAGGAATACTGATGTACACTTTTTAATACGATCGCCCATCCAGGGTAAAAATGAATTATAATCTCATTGACTGTGCGATCATTACACGGCCGTCCCGCTCGTGTAACAATTCCAGAGTACCCAGCGAAAGGAAAACGGAAACAAACAATAGACTGCCCGGCGGTCTATTTGTTGCCAGACCGTGCTCTCTATAATTTTAATCAAAATTAATGCTATGAATGGTACTTGTTCTGAAGAGGTGTTTTAAATAATTACTTTTAAATAAGACTTAACACCGCTTCATAACAGACAGCCTGGGTTCTCATTGCCTCGCAAAACCTGGTCCGCCCTCAATAGGTTAAGGTGCTCCCATAGCCGCTATGCCCACATGATGCACAGATGGGGCCTTAAAGAGTCGGCGATGTGTGATGTGGTACGGTGCAGACCACCGAACACGTGGTCAACGAATGCCCGCTCCATTCATTCCCCGGCGGGATTGATGAGGTCCACATGGCGACACCTGAGGCCCTAGACGGGCTCGAAGAAGAAGTCCAAAGACATCATCATTACGATATAAAAGACTTCTGAACATAATATGTACAATATGTAGATGTATGTACCAATTCACCTTCTGTTATCATAGGTACCTATAAGCTAACACGTAAAGAATTCATAATATGAATTTATTAAATTCTATGGAGGGTCTGAGAATGCTTGTTTAAGTTAATTTTAAACTGCGACTCTGGCAACACCCAACAGTCAACACACAACCATACCTAAGATCAAAGAAAAGGTAACCGCTTTAATAAAAGCTTGCATTTATAATATTTTCCCACTGCTTGTTGTAATACATAATTCAGAAGGCCACTTGTACAGCAAGGATATTCGCGTCGAATCATGATGAAACACAACCTTCCAGAACAATTTTTGAAAAATATTTTCCTGTCTGGCGTTGGTTAGTGTTGATATATAGGTACAGCTTAACATACTTAGCTTTGCAGACAGCCAAAACTGAATGTTCACAACTATGTAAAAATAATGGGAAAAAACAAAGAGTTTAAAAACATCTCTTTTTTAAATCTGATTTTTGAAGTGAAACTTCTTTACGCGCGTCATGCAATTTCGAGGAGTAAAACCAACTCATGACCGAAACGAAAATGCGGGACCGATTAAAGTTCATTTGATGTAGTAAAAGTTTTGAAGTAAAATATAAATGCTTCTTAGCTCATCTCGACAACTGGCGTTGGTGGTGTAATGGTCAGCATAGTTGCTTTCGAAGCAGTTGATCCGAGTTCGATTCTCGGCCATGGAATATTATTTTTTTGTTTTTAAGGAATTTTTTTTTTTTAATGGTTGACCATAATATCAATCCACTAAGTAATATTTTAGGCCTGTAGCATAATTGAAAAGTTAAAGAATGATATAAAATTTTTTATGATGTTAACGATAAAAAAATGAAAAAAAACATAAAATTAAAATAAAAAATGGGCCAACGGCACGCGGTGTTCCCAAGCGGTCACCCATCCAAGTACTGACCGCGCCCAATGTTGCTTAACTTCGGTGATCGGACGAGAACCGGTGTGTTCAAAATGGTATGGTCGTTGGCAAAAGTTAAACAATATTAATTTCTATTCTACCTGCCAATAAATATATGAAAATTAGTATAAAAAAGCCCTAATAATATTGAAAAAATTAGCAAGGTGTGTGCGAGGTTGATAAAAATAATCATTACATACGCGCTTGAAAAAGATCGTAATTACATTAATAAGTTTGTAGGAATTTTTTTTTTCAATGGTTGACCATAATATCAATCCACTAAGTAATATTTTAGGCCTGTAGCATACTTGAAAAGTTAAAGAATTTTATGATATTATTAATTATAGTAATGATAAAAAAATAAAAAAAACCTGAAATTAAAATAAAAAATAGGCCAACGGCACGCGGTGTTCCCAAGCGGTCACCCATCCAAGTACTGACCGCGCCCAATGTTGCTTAACTTCGGTGATCGGACGAGAACCGGTGTGTTCAACATGGTATGGTCGTTGGCAAACGCTAAACAATATTAATTTCTACTCTACCTGCCAATAAATATATGAAAATTAGTATAAAAAAGCCCTAATAATACTGAAAACATTAGCAAGGTGTAAATATTATATACCTAGTTTAACTCACTCTCCTAACTCATCTTCGCTGTCTACAGGCAGAGCGCACGACTGTGGTCGTGAAGAACCGAGGTTCGATCCCCGCTTTAACTAATTTTTTTTTTCTTTTTTTATAACTTTTAATTTTTTTTATCACATGCTACTTATAAATATGTCAATAGACAGAAAAAAAGAGAGAATGAAATGAAAAGAGAGAGAGAGAAGAATACTAGAAGTTTCACTTCTGTCTTGCGTAGGCTTGACACACCCATTTTTTTTATATTCCAAAGTCTTCATAGGCGAACTGCACCTGCAACTGCAACTTCAAGGATTAGAAAGATTAATGTGTTTATATATCGATTTGGATGCAAATAGCAAACGAATGCAACTTTGACCAGAAAAAAACAAAAAAACTTTGAAAATTTCACTTATATTCGTACACAAGATATTTTATGGTAGTTTTTTTTACATCTGAATAGTATATAATCATTGGGATTAATTCGACACAGTGATCGATTTATACATAGTTTCCACCTAATCAAATAATTTCTGGTAGTATCCTGAAACTAATTCATAACTTTCCCTTTTCAAAATTTTCCTTTGTGTACTGGACGGGAGTCCGCACAAGACTGTAGATTTGGGCGCCGGTTCCAAACCGTGTCTTCAACCGATGAAAATGCTCCTTTACGGCCGATGATAGTTGACAATTTTATAATAAAATCTGCCACCCGCACCCAGTGCTTGGTGAATGTTGGGCACTGGGTGTGCTTTCGCCTCTGCTCACTTCTGGCGTATGCGGTTCTCCAGAGTAGGGCCGGCTGATCTTGATGAGGTAACGCCAGAAGGTTTGGAGCAGAAGACTTGGCGAGGTGAGGCAGATGGTGGGCAGGAGTCACTTGTTGATAGTAAAACGCTTAGTTTCGGTGGTAAAGATGAACTAATTTTTATTTTTTATGTGGCTGCTTATATGCAATAAGCATGACTCGCACCCGACATTGGGCTGTGAGTCAAAAAGTGGTGGGGGATTCTATCCGCGCCAGTAATGTGTTTATATGCCCCGGCAAAATGTCGCATATTCATTTTGCCGGTGGCATAGCCGAAAGTTTGTAAAGATTTTGAAGGCTTACATGAATAACAATTACATTGTTTAAATGCATAGTAGTTATAAGAATGTGTATCTTGACAACTAGATTTTTAGTTTGCCAAGATACGACAAAAAATAAGATAAGTTTGTTAATAAAAGTGTAAAAAGATCTTGAAGCGATCAAATTTGTAAATATCGTTAAGTTAGTATTTTTCTCAGGTCCCCCGTAACATAGCGCTCAGAAAGAGAAAAGATTCACTATGCTACGAGGTTCCTGGATTTTTGTACACGTAAAAAAGGTAAAAATTACTGTACAAAAAATGGTTATACATATATATGAAAAACAGCATTTGTAATATCTCCTCAGTGGTAGCACATAGCAAATAGTGTTTATTTAACTACCGCCGAGGAGATGTACAAGTAAAATATAGACATTTGCAACATTTAATAAATTGATATTTCCTAGTAAATTATACATAGTAAAAAGTTGAACATCGATCCGCTCGGCAGAGGTAGACGCTCGATGCGGTATCGATGCCGTTCGGAGTCAAAGTTTTCAGGCCGCCTTGGCCGAAAATGGGAACAAAATGACCAGTGGGGGGGATTGATGATTTTGCCAGTGGCGTGGGGTAGGCACATTTTATAAATGTAAAACATATTTTGAGAAAATTAAATAATGTGGCCAACAACAAAAAAAGGACAAAGTAAATTCTAGTATTGCTTACTTATGAAGCAATAATTATAAATATCTTCTTCACCTCGTGGTACTTGCCTATCCTACCAGAGGAGGTTGATTTTGGCAAAAATACGTCTTCAGAAATATTCAACGAGGTAACTTATTTTCTTAGATTTACAAGTATGACCTTTCCGAAAATACAAACCACAATAGGTACCTACTTTAGGCAGCAACCTTTTTGTAAAAATTCAAAGTCAAATATAATTTAGAAATTAATAACAAACTAATGATCTATTGACAAATAAATGTTTTATTATTATTACTTTACAACAAATGATGTCATATCAGTGGCGGCTCATGACTTTTCACTGTGATAGAGTGCTATATTTGAAAAATTCGACATTAATGATATTATTGTAGCTGAAAACATGTTTTTATTTATTTCCAAAATTCGATTTTTTGTTTGAAGATTTTCAGAAAATTTCAGTTTGGCCGTGTTTCCTGAAAATCTTCATACTCAAAATCTAACCATCGAAAAAAATATCATTTTCAGCTACAGTATCATTAATTTACACCCAAAAGTCACGAGCCGCCAATGGGCACGATAAAGGTGTCGCAGCACATTATTTCAGGTCAAGTGTCTATTCAATTTTTTTTTTAAATATATGAAAGTAGCTGAAAATGAAAAAGATTTAAAAGTGTTTTATATGTCTCATTTTTCGCCTTTTGTTTTCTACGAATGATATTATATTGTAACGAAGGACATAACACCATACTAAAACACATAAAAAACTTATTGTAATAACAATAATAACGGCTATAAATATAACCAATCTCAGAGACAGTAATAAACCTCGGATTATGGTCGTTCACTGGCTCGTTGTAAATATTTAGCCATTAACTCCGCCGAATTACATTAACGCAGTGTGGAAAGCATTAAATTAAACGAACAGCGTTTCAAACAAGTCAACGTTTGAAATGAAAATAATATTTACTCAACCAATTTAACCATCATTCATCAATAAAAGCACTTTATAAATAAAGATAATAAGTAATAAGTAACCTATGGCTAATGCTCTAGTGTTAGTAGTATAATCGGAGATATCAATAATCAACAGAAGTCATGTTTAAATTTAAAGAATTTAGTACGGTATGTACGTTTCCCACATTAAAATTATGATTAGCAGTAGTTGTACGAAAGACTAATAATATTGTAGATTGGAATGTATTTGAGTAACTAATGCGAATAATAAAATTGAAATGAAGAAATAAAAATAACGCTAATTAATGTATTTAATTCGTATAGTGCAATATGACCTGTGGATCACAAGCAGTTATGTTGAAAATATTTATTATGAGAAACATCGAAACGCCAACCGGATGAAAACCTGCGAGACTTCTCAAGCCAAGCTTTAGAAACTTTGCCGAGGAATTGCTCCTGTGGAAGCTGTTTTGAGAAATTTCCGCCACCCAGCGAAATGGAAGACACACACATATTTAGGTGGAGTTACATTTTACAGTACCATGTTAAACTCGCGGCCCCCACCGAATATCTTTGACTTCTTATCGAAACCGGATCAAATAACGAATAGGAATATGAATGACCAATTTGTAGCCAAGTAGCGGAAAATGTGTTAACTTTCCACACTTTGCGGACTATAATAATGGTAATCGTCGCATGAAATCGATACTGTTATAACTGTCAATATTTTCTTCGTCGATATAATTATCTGGATACATTGGTCCTACCTTATTCTACAACAATTTTTGTTAAACGAAAACGCTTACTTGTGAAGATATTTATAATTTATTCAACCCTTTATAGAACAATGAACTTTAAATTATACCAATGATCGTTTGTTAAGGCAAATAAATAATGCAACACGGAGACCGGTGTAAAATAAAACACGGTACCACGCTGGTGTATTTGAATTACGGATATTTATTATTCCCGATAAGCTGCTACCATTGGGGCTTGTCTTCATCAAAGACCCAAACCCCACGCTTTTACCATCGACTGTTTATTTGACCCGAAGTTAAGAAGGTAATTCTTTATTTAATTCTTCCTTTCTTTGCCAACTTCATCCGCGTAATCCCATATGTTATTAGGTTATATATCATAGTGCACTTTAAAAAAAATGAACGAATTATATTACCATATAAAAGTTTGCAATACAATATTTTAATTTTAAAAACTGTCAAATATAGCACAAGACAAGAAATGTTGATTTTATAATGATTCTTTAGTCTATGGACAAGGTCTTAATATAATGATAAAAATTCTTTACACAAAATAATGTGTGTAAACTAGTAAAATGTCGCGAAAAAAATTACAGTTATCTAATGTGTAATAATAAAGGTTTTCTATAATTTAATCATAATTTAATTATTTATATTTTTTTCAAATTAAAGAATTTTGTATTTTTATTAAAAATTTGTATATCTTAATGGAGTAATATTACTTATGTGTATACATGGTGTCCGGTAACATGTAGTATAAGCTGGAACTGTTCAATCTACGTCACATTGATTTTGTGGTATAAATTCTTTTTATTTGAACTTTCGTTTTGGAGTAAATAAAGTAAAGTTAGAATTTTTTAGATCAAATTGAAGAAAATCGTTCGCTGGGGTGTTCATTATATTTAAGCCTTAAGTAAAATTAGTATCTTTCTTAAAAGTCTCCGTTGTTTTATACTTGCCATAGCAGTATTAAAATGTCTTTTAATAAAGACGAAGACGAAGCGTAGACCCTTCTTTTTTTACTTTAGCTGTCGATAAAACCGTTTTTCAATTCACAAGTTACCCGCTTGTTCTAGGAGTTTCCGGACACCGTGTATATTATAATATTTCATTATTTTAATACAATACCCACTAGTGCAGAATTGTGAAAAATCACGAGATAGTCTGAATTCACGACAAATCAGTTCCAATTTATAAAATGACAAATAAAATAATTTTCTGCAAAATATGTATCATAGGGAGATGCTTTACGGCTTGTCTTATTTTTTAACAATTCCACTAAAATTCTATATCGTTGAACAAAAGTTAAATATTATACTAAATATTACTACAAAATGTCTAAATAATGCATTTAGTAGTTCAGAATTGCTTGCATACATAAGCTTTCGGATTCCACTACGTAGTACTAGAAGTCGGGATTTATAGGAAAATTTGTGTCTAACTACCATATGTATTCATCATTGCCCAGAATATTTACGGAGGTAGATAATTACACCGAGGCAGTGGACGTATTTAATTTATCACTTAACAAATACAAAAAGATTGTTTCCGAGGTAGTTTAGTTTTGTATAGTTAAGACCCGGCATTTTCAATTTCTACCGATTTATAAGCAGTTTCTCGCTAACTCCTTAAGTCTTGAAGTTCCAAAAAAAATAAATGTTATTTTTGAATATTATATCTATACATTGGTTTTGCCGAAACGTTAACTTTATGAAATTCCCTCGATAGAAAAAAATCGCAAATTAAGCTCCGAAACTTATTAAAAACATGTTTTGTTCTGTTATTTAATATGTTAAAGGAATGAAAAAAATTTTGAGTGTATGTTTAAATGCAAATAAAACTATAACGAGAGATTTTTGCTCTATTTTAAATGTGTCGTGTTTTATTAAATATTTTCACAGCAGTCGCTTACGTCTGTTCATTTCAATCGCGTTAAACATTAGCGCGCTCTCTCTAACATTAGGATTTACATAAGACCATTAAATTTCAAACATTCGTCAGTCCCCGCGCAGTCGGCAGGCATAGTGGACGTATGTCAGAATTTTTGGCATCTAAAATTACGTTATTTATTGTAAATAATATTTAATTTCAATTATTTGAATAGCTTATTTAACGTGAATATAGCATTTAACGGTTAAATAATATTGTTTTTCAAAAATGAGAAATAATTCACAAACATAAATGAAATCTCCAAAGGCCGCAGCTTCTGTACAAAAGTACACCATTTTTTTACGATTCGGCAAAAATTCGTTTGCCACAAGGCAATGGAAGGTGATTGTTCTAAAACTGTGAGATTATTTCTTGAATGAATTCCGCAGTCGTTTTTGCCACTCTGGAAATATTAGAGTAAAACACGTCAGGGGTTTAACAAATACTGGTTATTCAGACTTTGCCGAACATTTAATTGATACTAACCATACTTTTGATAAAAATACAGGAGTCAAAATTATAAATAAAAATAAATTAGGAATACGCCTTAATAATTTAGAAGCATTAGAAATAGTAGTAGATTGAGATCAACCGAAAACGGTCGACGTATATAACAAAATAAAGTGGTTTAAAACAAAAAATATATTTTGAATAACATATTTAATTCAAATGTATCTATCACGTATACTTTTATAAAATTTACAAATATCTTTATGAAATTCAATTTTTATTTAAAAAAGAAAAAAGTGAAGTAAAGCAAAAAATCGAGATTTCGAAATTATCCTCAAGGGACAACTCTGTATTACAAAACATATTCAACTTTTTCAAGTTGTTTTTATAATTTTATACTTGATACTATTTTTTAGATTGCGTCCATTTAAAGACATATTTAATGCATTGATAACTGTAAAAACCGATTAAGTTTGTTTTGTATTGGCCATTAAATGATGATGATGTTTTTGTTACGTAACTCCACACAGGATGCAGGTAATTCTGCGTGATTATACAAGTAAAAAATAAAATGTTAATTTTTCGGAATTCCAACGCTTTAAGGTCGATTTCAGGTAAATAAGTTAATAAACTAAAGGATAAATAAATATTTTTCCATGGAAAAATATTGTTCTATAGGAAAAAACACAATGGATTGGTAACCCTATACGAACTCTATGACAAGTAAAAGTGGTGGGCGTCGCCCATCTACAATTCGAAATGTGCAGAATGCCGCGTCTTAAGAGGAAGCTACAAGCCAAAAATATGTATTTTCTTTGTTTGCCTTATTTCGTGACGAATACACAGGTAATAGGCATTAAAATCGCTTGGAAAATGGAGTCAAGAAACGCTCGATTTCATGCGAAAAAGTGGTTTTTATTTATTTTGTATAAAAATTTATAAGTACGCAAAAAATTAATCAAAGGAAACTGTCACAGATAATCTTACCCATAATATGTTATTTTTTAAAAGTTAATTCATTTGTGCATTCATACATTTTTATTGAATAAATACATTTTTTAGTAGCTTACATTTATATTTTATATGGAGTTAATAATTTTTTTATTTGAATTCTCCTCAAGGGAAAAGATAAGAAAAGCATCAATTTATATAAAGCATTTTATTTGGTATTCATAATCTAAACAAATTCGTTATAAAGATTAATGGAAAATCACTATTTAGCATTAATTAAGCTTCGCCTTAAGTCCGAGTTCTGTTGATTTTATTTCCGAGTAGAGCCGATTTTCCGTCAGCACATATACGTCGCACATATACGTCAGCACATATGGTAGATTGTAGTTCATATTGTTATAATGCAAACATATTAGATAACTCTTTAAAATTATTGTACTGTTTAAATGAATAAATAAATAATTACAAAAATCTTCTGTTTTACAAGTCCTTAGGAGGATCCTAAAGTTCAAACCCTGTTGATATAAAAAAGCTTAAAACAATGAAAAATATTTTTTAAATATGTAATTATTATAAGTATATATAATATACGTGTATGTTATGTAAACAATAGTAGGTTTAATATATTTATGCATAAATCTTATAAGAAAAACCATAATTATTTTTTTTTTAAATTGTTTTTAACTTTATCGGAGAAATTATTAAATATGTATTCATTTTCATCTTTAGTTGAGTTATTTTAATTAAATATAAAAAAAATTTAATTAATTAAATCCATAATATCCGTAGTTTGAGAATGATGGGCATTTTAACTCCCGCGCGCGTCCGTTCAGTAAAGTCGCTAGTATTCGTGTAAAAGTTTAATAATGGAGTCATATTGGTTCTGATCTTAGATGTATTTTTAAATGTTTTCTTTTATCGTCAACAGATTAGCAAACTAATTAAATTCTCTTATAATTAGGACGATGGTGACTCTATACGAACTTTATGAAAACTAAAAGAGGTGGGCGTTGCCGATTTACAATTCAAAATGCAAAATGCGGCGTCTTAATATATAATTTACCATTTTACCATTCATTCGTAAAAGCCCATAAAAAGGGTGTTAGCCATAGACATATGAATATTAGTAGACCTGCCCTAAGTGATTAAAAGCGTATTATCCCCACTCCCCATACCGGTTCCATTGGAGCCGGATGGGCTCGCGTATGGCCTCAAGTGAAATTTGAAAACGTGACGTCATCATTCTTGTGCGAACTATGGTCGAGGCATCATCGGTTCATTTTACGAAATAACACGGCAAAATGTTGACTTGTGATATGAAAACTTGTAAAAATAGATGTGAAAAAGAGAATAAACCCAATTGTCGTATTACATTCCATAAGTAAGCATTATTTTACTTTATTTTAAGCTTATTCACACCGTATTATATGGATCAGTTTTAGAAACATATACTATCACATCACAATGTAGCGATTCTCAAGTGTGCTCATCGTTGTTTACTGGGGTAAGTAAATTATGAAACATTTGTAAAAGTGTCTTAACTAAATACTCTGAAACTAACTACGACTCTGCAAACAGAAGAAATTTACTTTGCCGAATTTGGACTTCGCAAATTAGTTCATAACGTGGCGAGTAATTTGCGCTCCCATGTAAAAATGTCAATTCATTCAAAAGCAGATTTTACTTTTAAGAACTAAATGGTGATATTATAATGCGAGATGCCTATTTACTGTCAGATTGATTTATTGACAAATCACAGTCAGCTTAACCCCCTTCGTTCTTCAACAGTTGATTTTACCCCTCGCCATTATCTTTTCGTCTATTAATTCCTATGTCTGTGGTGTTAGCAAATCCGTACCTACCTTTGTAACAATATTCTTATTATGTACGAGTCTCGTACCCAAAAAAAAAAAAAACATGTTTTTTACATATCGAGATAATAACTATTGGATTATTTGTCAAGGGCGCAGTAATTGTTGTAGTTGATAATGTATGTTTTCAATTGTTATTATTTTTGGTTCAAGTTTTCAGAATACGTTATGTTTTGATTTTTGTGAAATTATTTTTAATCATTGAAGAAGAATAAATCTAAATAAATCGAAACATGAAACACAAAAAGACAGAAAAATAAAAAGATAACGGTAACTAGGAATCGAACCCAGGATCTCTTATCTTACAGGTACAGGCGTATTAGCCAACTTGATCATACATGACTTTAATAAAATTGGTCAAATTGGTTCTATGATATATTACATTGATGAGTTTAACCTTCAAAATAAGGTTTTTGTTAATGTTTCTTACTTCCAATCCTTTCAAAAAAAAAAATAAATAAATAAAAATTACATTACATTATTATAAAAATCTTAATTTGTCAAGTTATTATCTGCAAGGGTTTTATGACAATGTCTTTTCAGAATTGCAGTAGCGCTATCCGTCAAACATTGCATTTATCATACCCTTAGCATTCCAGAACATTACTTTATGTCCATTTGACCAATGACAAGCGATTGCGGCGATACAGGTACAGATCCGTCATGTCGCATCGGTAAATGTATCCGCTCGGTGCACGCTGACCATTACTGCTCATAACACAATTCTTTGCTACGTATTTCTCATATACAGTCTGAAAATGAGCTTTCAAGGACCGCGGCAGGGCAATAGCGGATTAATTAGGGCAGTAATTTGTTTGGTCAAATTCAAAAAAAGAAACAAAATAAGAGAATTGTTGATAGATAAGTGCGCTTTTTGAGTTTATTTGAATTGATTTGAGTTGATTGGAGTTGATTGGAGTTGATTTGAGTTGTTTTGTGTTGATTTGAGCGGTTATACACTAAACAATATCAGTATTGTTGAAATTTCTATATTAGCCTTCTATCACACTTAAAAGGCACGAGCCGCCACTTAAGAAGTAGGTATTACCTAACTCTTATATTTCGAATAGTTTTGAGTTTTGAGGTGAGACCTCCTGCAGCGGACCCCAAAGGCACAGGAGACTTGACTCTTACACGAATACATTGAGGGTGCTTAGTTATACAGGGTGTCCGGAAACTCGTAGTACAAGCGGGAAACTGGTGAATCTACATCACATTTGGAGTCGATTTTGTAGTATATTTTTTTTTTATTTGAGCTTTCGTTATCGAGTAAATCGAGTTTGAAGTTGATTTTTTTTTTTTTTTAATCAAATTCTTATAAATTATTACTGAAGATCAAAGTACCCAACTAATTAAAACTATTTGAAAGTAAAACAAATGAAGAAACTCGGATTTGAAGCATTATTTTGAAATCACCCTTCATTTAACCCGGTGTAATCATAAAATATTTCTGCTCTGCAGGGTTAAAACATCTGTTATTCAACCCTAAACACCAGAAAAAACTTTAACCCTAAAATAGGCGAAAAATATTTTTTTTTGGTTTTTATTTTTTTTTTTGAAAATGCTCAAATCAAAAAACTTTATGTTTTTTTGGGTTCCCCATGTGGTGTAGATTCTCCAGTTTCCCGCTTGTACTACGAGTTTCCGGACACCGTGTATTCATATATTTGCACGCTCATTAAGCCTGGCGCGAACCTGCGTCGGAGTACAATCAATCAAAGTAAGAACCCTTGTGATATTATTTGCAGCCATTGCTTAATACAAGTATTATTATGAATCTTGATTATGCAAGTAAAATGAAGAATAGAAGTGTAAAAGCAAACAATGATATGCGCACTTCACACAGAAATGACTTCCATTATTTGATGTTACGTGATCTAAAATAATTTTCATTATTTTGTAAGAATAACTCAAGAAATGCAGTGCGTGCGTGTTTCGTAATCCAAAACCTGACCAATCGGGCTTAAAATTTAATTCAGAAAATCGATGTCTCAGTTCAATTTCAAAATCAAATGGAAAGATTTATACCATTTCAGCATTGATGTATTATCCATTTCAGGCATTGCAAGAAAGACATAATAAGCAATTTTGATTGACTGTCTCGATCTAATAGTCAAAAAGTAAAACCTGTTTCGGTGGCGATAATGTTTTTCATTCAAATCCACATGGAAGGCATTTGTATTGAAGGTTTATATTTGTATCTAGTGTTTAGTTTATTTATTAGTTATACCAACATACTACTAACGCCATCTGTGTTACAGTTGATTTTGTCTCCTTGTATAAAATACCGTTTTTTATTTAATATCTTTTTTTTATATTAGATCCACACAGGAGGCCCTGAAGAAAATAATTTCCCTCAGGGCCTATGTCATCTTTGGGGATGCTGTGTGGAGGGTCTTTTTGTGGAGAGGAAGGAGTGAACATGGGTCTTGAAGAGTCCCATGTTGTAGGAGGGAGGAAACACAGAGGCCGGCAGTTCGTTCCACAGCCGAGCTGTTGAACTTAAGAACGAATCGTAGAAGCGACCCGTTCTCATGTGACAAATGTCAACCGTGTACAAATATCTTGTCAGTGTATAATACTATGTTATTTATTTTAAACAATTATTAATAGTTGAATAAAACTGACCTTCTTTAGGACAGTACGCGGGGCATGTATCTTTCAAAATTTTCTTTTGAGAGTTTTTTTTATTTATTTATAAAATAAGTTAAAGGCCACAAAGCAAAGGTCGAAAGTGAAATATTTAATTATTAATTCTTGATTATTTATTTATATCTATCCGTTCGCTAGGCATGTAGATAACTTTTTTTAAGAGAGACTAGTTTTTAATGCATAGAATCGCTTTAGGATCCTAAGTCCTAAATAGGTACATGATTATAAGTTTATTTCGCGATTTAAAATTGCGTTCAGAGATTGATATTCTCCAGTAAATGTGCAACCGTCCACGCTCAAGTGTTGCCACAATTAATAACAATCAAATAGCGCATAATGCGATCGTCTCTCACAACTTACAATAAAAAAATGAGCGATCACATTATCGGCGACGTAAATAAGGTCGTATTTCGCCAGCATTTTTGACTGAAGGTGGTGGGGTGACCCTTAATCATCATTAAATATCGATCGGCCGTCGGAATTATCATTCGCGAGTGCGATTTATTCATTAGGTTTCAATTACATGCTTTGCGCTTCAAGGGGGCTATATCCTCCAATGACTGCTGGTGCCAATTAGGGATTCGATGGTTATTAAAGTGAGAGGTGGGGGGAAATATTAAAGTTAAACAGAGAAACTATATTACTACAGTAATGTGGATATAGAGATCGCAGGTTCACAACCCAGTCAAGTATGAATACATTTTGTGCTGTGGTTTTTTAAGGAATACGCATATTTTTGTACTTCGTCGTAAATTTCTAAGATATTCAAAGTGTCATCTTATATTTGTTAAACGTGTGTTAATTTGGTAGTAATCAGATTTGAGTTCCCGGATTAACTTTTCTTAATCTTTCTCTCCACTTTTTCCTTTAACTTCATAACTTTCTTCTACTTGGTTGCTATTACCCTTTGGCTCCTAGCAGGTTAGAGTGGAATACGCTTTCAGAATCGCTCTGGGTAAGACAGCAAGTCAGAATTGAAACGTGGCATAAAATTGCTTAATCCGTGTCCAACCTTCCTTTTTTTTCATCTTAATTAATTATTTTTTCCTAATGGAATTTCCCAGAATTGAAATTTGTGTGGACACTATATATTTTTTTAACACATTACCTAGTAAAATCTACCTATTAATTTGATCTTCCTGTTCATTGGGTATTATTTATACCCACTCCGCTCTTTCCCGCCATGGAGCACTAACCATTTACTAGTCTTCGGTAAGCCCAAAAACAATCCGATTTGCAGCATTATTTCTTTCTTCCAAAATGCAGATTAAACCAAACGTTAAACGACGAGCGTGTATTACAACAAGACGAATGGTCGCAGAAGACTTGATGTTCGAACGCCAAGACCATAAAATGTTGCGGTTCGTCCTCTCGTGATAATGTAGTGACATGTTTGCATGCCTGTATTATTTTCGCCAGATCTCAGTGCAGATCTGTAGGCGATGTATCAACGAGAAAACCAGTCCTGGGAATACATCTTCCACATATAAAGCTTCGTAATGAAGCGTCAAACAGCCATTTTATCAATTTAATGGATGTATCATTTGTGATTACGCAAACATTTAATAATATTCCACATTGCGCTAATTAATGTTGTCGTTGCGCATTGTTCTGGAAATTGATTATGACTGTTAAAATGCATCCAGATATTATAGAAAATGACAACCTTATTCATTTTAATTTTCAACGATGATTCACAATATCTATTGAAAATGTGAGAAAAATTTAATGGCCACTGAAACGTATTCAATGTTCTTAGCCTAGGAATGAATTAACAGTTTTCTTTAACATGTCGGAACACGTGTTTAGATTACCAATAATTTGAAGAGAGTCTTAATAAATTAGCAATACTCATTTTTCTCCGTGTAGCAGGAGGAGGGGTTGGAATACACTACAAGCATCTATATGAATGTTGAAAGAAAAAATACTTATTAGATCTATGGAAACAATTGCATGAAATAAAATAGATTAGGTTCTCGCACATATAACATACAATGGTATCATATTGCAGGCTTTACCAAAATTTCACACTGTTCTCATATCTTATGCCCTGTTCAGACAGAGCGATTTTAATTTAACGACTTTTGTTGAACGACAAATTTAACAAGATTCAATTTAACTTGAACCGATATTGTTATTCACGATGGCGTCAAGTGAAGTAATGGCTGCGTACGTCCCTATGATTTCGGACCTTTTACGAAACAAACTTTTGAACTTTTGAAAAATCCAAAGTTATGCGCGTGGCAGTCCACTCAAAAACTAAGTTACAAATTACGCTAAGATACCTAGCAGCGGGGGATTATTTTTCAAGTCTGGCTTATATGCACAGAATTCCAAAAAATACGATATCATTGTTTGTAAAATAAGTTACGGTGACATTTAAAAAATAATATTATTAATTGCAGTGCACGGGCATTCTTAATTTTGAGAACTTCTTGCTGCTGATCCCAAAAAACATCTTGCTTCTGATCCTATAAATCTGATCATATCATCCGAATACTTAATACAGTATTTTATTGAAGCAGATGCCATGATGGTAAGTACTAGGTATGCATAAATAAACCGGTTCCATGATAACTCAACATAGTGACAATTCAACACACTTTTAAAAAGTGATATGAAGTCATTAGAAACGATGAAAAAAAAAATATTTTTTTTATCCTAACCTAACCTAACCTAACCTAACCTAACCTACTTAACCCAGTTAATAAAGTTTTTGTTTCATCACTTTCCATGACTTTATATAACTTTTTAAAGATGTGATGATTTATCCGGTCACCAAATACACCACTCCCTAGGAACGTCTGACGTCTACTTTCGACCGCAGGGAACTAAAAAACGCAAGCGATTTGGAACATATGTTTACACGTTTCGATTCGGTAGGAAAATCGAACGACTACTCATACTTGAACAACAAATGTAGACAGGCAACTTTCGTCGCTCTACTAAAAACTTACTCAACTCTGTTGAAAGAATATTTATATTTGTCGATTAGCTTTCAAGTGTCATTCAACACAGAGTCGTTCAACTAAAATCGCTCTGTCTGAACGGGGTATACATGATCGATCAAGGTTCCACTCAACTACAGGCAACATTAAAACTAGTAATATGTAACTAGTATTAATAATAGTTTGAGAATGTATTACGAAGATTGTCATGTTTTTGTGGTTCAAGGTAACAAATTTTTATCTATGTTTTATAAATAAATAATGTGAATATATTTATTTGAAATTATAAGTTCCTCTTTAGTACTAACTTCCGCATTTCCTATCGCAATACTGAAAAGGTTATCGAAAGGCGATAAATTCAAACCATCATACTTTTGCAGTCTGATATAATCATATTTTGCAGGTGTGTTATGCAGTCCCACGTATTGAATATTTGATGGTAAGTTGTAAATTAAAGTATTTGATGGTATGTTGTAAATTAAAATATTTGATATTTAGTTATAAATTAAAGTATTTGATGACTTTTACAACTAAACACTTTAAACAGATTTGACCGGTCAGTGGCTGTGTTGGCATCGTGATTGTCTGTGTTCAATTCCTTAGCTGACTAAGTCTCCCATCACAAAACAAGCAATATTTTCCGCTTACTGTGGTGGTAGAAGGAGATTTCCAAATATTGTCAGGTTATTCATAACCCGGAAACATTTGTCTTCCTTAAAAAAAGCTTTCCTTTTGGTCAATACAACAGTGTTATTATTGTAAATAATAACTAATAACTGAAAACTTGTCTTGTGTACCGTTGTTCACGAGAACAGTTGTGGTTTTTATAAGTTAGATAATAGCCAACGCTCCAAATAGATGGTGTTTCTTTTATATTAAACTTGCATAGTTTACCCTGATAACATTAAATATTGAAACAATATAGCAAGATTAAAATCGCACCTGGTGAAAACGATTTACACTAAGGATAAGTTATTTCACAGAATTTGAACAATTCATCAAATTCCAAATTTAAAAGCTAAGCTGTGGAAAATTTTTGTTCAACTTCTGTTATTATTTCACCATGGACCGGTTTTTTCACAGTGCTCGGATAAAAATAGAACTTGAATTCACAGAATATTATCTTTGATTTAATGAACTGTTCTAATTGTCTATGAAATAATTCATCCTAATAATTTGATTAAATAATTTAATAAATTTTTGTTTTTTTGTTTTTAGATATCTCTGGGGATACTGTTCAAAAGGGAGGTCTCTTTAGGATGTGATGGAATCAACCAATTATTTGATATATAAATCATATGACTTATTCAAATTAGTTATTATTAGTTATTGTTATTAATATCCGATTAATATGTGCATATATGTCAAAATTATCAAATTTAAACTAAATCATTAAATGAATTATATTATGAGGTCAAATAAATTGCACATAAACAATGAATGTTTCCATGAAATGTTTTGCGCAAACTGGCTAAGCGGTTTTTGGCTGAATTGGTATTTAGTGGGTTTCAAAATAAGATCAAGTCAGGCCCGTCTTCCATTGTATCTCCTTACTTGGTTATTGTTTTTATGGTTTTTCATTTTAAACATCTCGAAAAACAAGCACGATAAATTTTTGACTCCTAAATGGCTACTTAACTACCTGCATCTTTACGAGTTTAAAGATTAAGATACTTAAGTACGGGACAACCGTCATATTCCATAAAATGCTTATCTGAAAATACAGTCGCGCTCCGATTTTATTTAATCTCCGCCTACGCTGAAATGTATTGAAATAAAGCAGCGCAAAAGTAATATAGAGTTGTAGGCATTAATTTAAGTACTTCATTTATTAATTTATGTGAAAGCATTATTTAGAAAAAATAAAAATATTCCCATCAATTTTAAAAGAATTTCTTCTTCGCGCACTTTATAGGCAGATTATTACAGATTTTTTTTTTCTTTATTCGTAAAAATATATTTGGATACAGGTTTTTACATGCTTTTTGACTACCACACTAGACACATGTCCGTATTATGGTAGTCGAAATTTGTGTTTAATTACATAAATGTAATACATGATTCATTCAGTTGTAAAATAGGTATAGGTTTAATAGGCTTAACTGAAAATAAGAAAGAGATAAAAAAAAGATAAATTAATTAATTATTTTAAAAAGAAATTTTAAACAGAATTGAAATGAAAAAAAAGAATAATAAAGCAAATGAACTTAATTTAATGATGACAGGTATTCTTTAAAATAGTTCTTTCCCTTCATAAATAACCAATTCTGAATATATAATATTATGTACATGATCACATACAGGAAAGGAATTGGAGTAGGTGAATCTTGTAAACATAAAGATAAAAATAAAAATAAGGTAGGATACAAATAAAAATAAAAGATAATGCTAGGGATAATAGAAATAAAAATAAGAATAATCGCATCAGCGTAAGATGGTTTGGGCATGTAGAGCGAATGAGCAAAGAAAGGAGTGTTAGGCGAATATATGATGCGAATGCAAATGGTAGTACAAGTCGGGGACGTCCGAGGAAGACATGGCACGATTAAGTGAATCAGATACTCGATTCGGGCCATGTCAAGAGTCATAATAATATATGAGTATGTATGAGACCATGTATGAATTTGAGTGAGGCAAGAATTTTGCATCATTTCATATTAAGGTTTGAGATTTTCATTAATTAGTAGAAATAATTTGCCAAGACGCCATGCTTTATGTTGAGGTGTTTTTGCACAAAAACGGCGCTATAAAAGTCATCCAGGTATTATTTTTATTATTTATGTTCCGTTTGTCATTTTAAACATTAATGTTGGACACGTGCAAGTAAGTACCCCTATAGTTGTCAGCTCTCCTATTTAGAAAAAAACTTTAAAATGTAAACGATTTTCATCAATTATTGAGTTAGAAAGTGTCCCTTGTCCTACGCAGGTAGGGGACTTTAATGTCCCATCTTAGTTTATAATTCAAATTAAAAAAATATATTTATTGCACAAAAAGAGTACAAAGGGTATAACTTATAGGTTACATCCTATTTCTTCCAGCTAACCTAACAAATACACATTATATCACATAACCCAACAATTACATGTTAACAAATAAATAAAAATAAATAACAGTAAATAAAAAATAATAAAAAAACAGAGTTATTTAATTTATGTAAGGTATTCATTCAAGGTGTAGTGACATTTGTTTAAAAGAAATGTTTTTAGTGTTGATTTAAATTTAAGTGTGTTATTAGAAACTGGTACATAAACTGGCTTCAAACATTAGTAGGTATCAAAACCCATAAAAAGTTGTAAGGTTCTTAATTGATCCTGCGTATTTGGTAATACATAGTAATTCCCAACTCATATTTTAACTAACTGATATCCACCGCGTTTGGTAACAGTAATCTCCTCTCATTTCGAACGTCATGTATGCAAAATGTCATCAAGAAGTATATGTTTTTTCCTTCAAATGGGGTTGAAAAGGAGGATGTGGATGGTTTTTTTTTATTTAAGAAGTGACGTTCCTCTTGTTTTAAAGTTCAAGTGTGAAAATTTTCATCAATTGTAGATTTGTATAAAAAAATCCTTTGAAAAATCGTATTGTAATTGTAGGATTCGGGAAGCAATGAAAATATTTGCCTCGGGATCATTGCCTTTCTAAAATGAATATTCTACATTTTCTTTATAATACACATAATTATATTTTTTGTTGACAAAATTAGACGTCAGAAATCTACCGTTTGAATAAACACCGTTAGTAAACTTGAAAAAAAACATTGAAATTTTTTATAGGAATACTGTGCTATGACGCTGGATTTGCGTCACCGTAATTTGGGGCATAAAAAGGCGTTATCCCTTCTCTATTCCACGAGACACGTAATTCCAAAAGTAATCACCTGATTTCTGCACTTACAAGGTTGGTGAGAAACTTGTGAGAAAAGTTCGATTAATCACAAGTCACCCTTTTTCACATTAATGCATACAATCTATTATATATATACTAATGCTACGAATAATGGGATTAAAACGGCGGTTTTTCTCTCTGGTCTTTAGTCGCTGAAGTTTAGCTTGTTACTTGCCGCACTTTTTCTCAGTGCGTGCCTGTTTCATGTACAAAATCAAGCGCGGAGTTTGAATTCATGCTCTATGGTTGGTGGGAGCAGAACAAAGCTGATAATGCTAGAAAAATGATAAACGTCATAACCAAACAGATACACTTTTAAAGTAACCGAAATTAACATGTATATATATATATATATATTGTGTTTATTATGCAGAAAAGTCAATTCACCTGCTTGTGAGGTGGATTACAGCAGAATTTTGTTTGTTTACAGAATTCCATCGGAGTCTCATAGGATTCTTTACCGAAAACTTCCACAACCCTCATCGGGATCATAAACTTAATTAAAAAGTACAACTTACTTTCGGTACGTTATTTCATTCGTAGACGAGTTTATCCAGTATACGAGTAGTACTATTTCAACACATATTCGTCTCATTGATTAATTGTCTCCAACTTTAAATATTGTACAATCGTTTCTACAAATTATTTTTTTTTTCATTTCATTCAATTTCAAACAAATTTGTTGAAACAAAATGCAACTAAAGTATGAAGGCAATGCTGAAAAAAAATTGGACAATTTTACTCACCAATTTGCTCCTGACTTCGGGTACGAACATGATACCCCATATAAAATACGATTCATTTAGGATTTGTGATCTTTCTTTAGGGACGATATATTTATATGGTACGGTAATAATTCTGATCCCGGGGACTTGACAAAATGCTAAATAAGCTTATTAAATTTATGAGTGGTCTTTTTTTCAAGATTTTCAAATTATTATATTTAGGCTTTAGTTAAGCTTAGTTAATAAACAACTTAGGGTGATAATCCAGGATATTTTAATCTGAACTCCTCGTTCCGTGCATCGTCCCATCTCCTACCTCCTGTCTCCGATCTGCCTGCACATCACAATTGAAATGGCCACTGTCACGCCTTCTCTGGTCATCTTGTGTGATAATCACATTTTAAAATATACATAAACAACTTTAAATCATTTTTCCTTTCCTCATTTCTCAAAGCTGTGCTGTTGCTCCAGGCAAACAGAACCAGAATTTTATGTGTACTTAAATATTTCGTACATAATATAAATGTAATAAATAATGTACTTAACATTATACACTATACAGGATGTTATGGGAGGTTCTTGACTTATTTTAAAAAGGGATTTCTGACATTATTTTGAGTAAAAAATGTAAGTGAAATTTTGCTCTCCGGTCACTTACTTTATGTATCAAAAACATTTTTTTTTATTTCTTCCACTTGTCACTCGACTAATCACTTAGCCGATTAACCGCCTACTAACTAACTGTCCAATACCTATTGATTTTCTTAGTTACAGTTGAAGAAAAAAAAAACATCATAAATGTCACTGGAGACCAAAATTTCGTTTATATTTTTTACTACAAATAATGTCAGAAATCACAAATAAAAATTTAATAATCACTAATAATTTGAACCCTCGGACATAAAAATATCTGGAGTCGGTGAATTATTTTCCCATTTGATCTATGGTAGGTTGACATGTTGTTTTGTATTGTTTTGTATTTATTATGCTTATATAATGCACTTGCATAATGTGGATTGACTAGATGATCATTTTTGGAAAATTGTGTGGAAGGGTTTAGTTTTTCCTGTGGGAAAGTTTTAACCAGGACATAAAGTCGAAAAAAAAAATATTATTATCTCCCCTTTTGTAAAAAATAGAGATAATGATATCTTTACTTGGATCTCCCGTGCTGAGGATTTCAATTACATATTATTAATATTTTGTTGTGTAAATAATATGAAGTAATTATGAATATATGATGTAGAGTTTTTTTCTGTGGTATCTTTTGTTGCAGTTGAGAATTAAGAATAAAAAGTTTAGTGCCATTGTATAGGAAGGTTTTTTAAAGGTTGTATTTGTGGTTGGAGTAAGTCAAGTACGTCCCTTAAGACGAAACAATACCCTAAAATAATGCCAGAATATTAACGAAGAAAGTGAAGCAGCCGTGAACAAAAATATGCGACGCGCGGCTCTGGTATATTAGACAGACCTGACAAAGCTATAAAATAAAGTGGGAATCCCAATGACATAAGTCGTATATAAACAATAATCGGCACACGGCCCGGTGTAATGGACGGACTTTCGGTCGAATTTTCCCTAGCAGGCCTAGAAAATTGACATTTCCGTGGGGTTTATTGTAATTATTTCTGATGAATGTATTGCTAAAATCTCATGTTTCTAGAGGGATTCCTTGGGAAGTTACTAATTCATCGTTTAAAAAAATAAAATCCTTTTCTTACAGCTAATGTAATTGTTGAAAAACGTTTTACATAATTTTAAAACCATTTTACTTCAAATATTTTAATGGTAATGTCTTATTTTTATTAATCTCAAATATAAATAACTTACATCCGCAGAGAACCCTATAAAAACATTTGAGAATTTAGTAATACGTTCATCATAAATAATTAAAATGCGATCATCGAGCAAACCCACGTTTTTAGAGCATTATGTCGCATTAACACCCTGTAATGTATAGTTATTTGTGTTAATTATCCCCAATTCCATAAGTCAGGGTGTTAGCGAAAATTATGACCGTTCCTCTTTGTGTTTTACCGGTTAGGTTCGTGGCCCGTTCACGTGTGCCAATAAAAACCCAACATACATTATTTATAAGTGGTAAATATGCGGCAGTCACTTATTCAAGGAGTCAATCCCGAGGAGCAACTTATTTCTCTCACGTTCGTGGCGTGCAGTATTGTGTGTGCATCATTGTGGTTGCAAGACCGCGTTCGCGTTATTCAACGTGCCGCAGAAAACAATTATCTCCTCGTGGCGGTGAATAGCATATTACCATCCTCAAATCATCCCTGCAAATTTGCGTTATTCTAACACGTTTTTACAGTCCTGCAAACATAATATTTTTGTTTTCAAAAACAATTATTATCTTTCCTCGTGGTGGGGAATAACATATCGATGACTTAGAGTTATTTGTGTCTGCATGTACCATAATATTGAGAAAACAGAAATTGAAGACAGGAAAACTGATTGAAAGTTTACAAATCTTGGAAGCTTAGATTTTACGTCGTAAAATTAGGTTATTAGTGAATTTACTTACTAACGGGCTTTTACAAAGACGTGAAACGCACATAATAAATTATTGGAACAGTAATCATGAAGTAAAATTTGCTATTAAAATTATATAAAACCCATAAAGAAGAATGTTGACCTTAATTATTATTATTATTTAGGTAGGTTATTATAGTTTTATTGTTACTATAATCCGTGCTGTTGAACATATCTATTATTTCTGTGATAGTATTGCCAACTGCCTGTAATCTAGGTATAAGCGAGTAACTAAATGACTCAATCCTGATATTGTTGTTCCAATTAAAGTTACATATTATTGTATCTGAAAAATATATTTATATACAAAAATATATTGTATATTAAAATACATAAAAGAAAATATATATTTATTCTACGTTGTTTACTTATTTATTCATGGCTTTGGGACTTTTAAACAAAACAAGTCTTAATTTCATTAGTATACAAAAATTTATAATAATAATATCTTTATTTTATAAATAAGCAACTATAAACATGTAAATAGATAGAATGCATAACAATTAGATAAATTTGAGGATTCTCAAAGCCTGCCTCACTAGGCTAGCGTCTAGCCTGTGTTGAGGCAGTTATTTAAATAGTTAGTTTAAATACTTAGTATGAGTATATCAACACTTATATTATAATATAAACACTCAAATGTTTCGAATTTGGGTAAGAGCACTGGTAAAGGCATTATTATGACTTTTTATCCAATTTATAATGTTCTTTTTGAAATTTTTTCGAGTTCATATGTTTTATGTTCTGTGGAAGAGTATTGTACAATCTTGTTGCAATGTACCTATAATTTCTCTGTCCCAAAGTAGTATGCATTACAGGAATTTGCAGTAAATCTTTGTTATTGTTTCCAGTTCAGCGAGTATTTAAATTTTTTGTGTAGTATTTATGTATGTTTGCAATACTAGTTTTATTGCCTGCTACATTAATGGGAAAGTAATTAAATTTATGCATATTGGCACTACAGCAAACAATAGAATATTAATAAAATAAAATACAAATAAAACGAATTAACGTTATACTGGTAGGTACAAAAAATGAAAAGAAGATAAAAATATACCTGCTTACAGTAATAAGTTTTAATAATTGAGTTACACCCTTTAATATATGTTTTATCATATTAGTGAAACAAAATGTTGGAAATTTCAGATTTTAATACCATGTTAAAATCTCTGTGACACTAGTTTTAGGAGATGCAATATCTGAACCCTAAAAATTATAACATTCTTTAAGTACATTTCGATACTCAACTAATTTATTAACAAATTAATGATGCAATATTTTAACTATAAGTTATCGATATTTTAGTACCCACAAATCACTGCAAACATGCTTTTATATATTTATATCCTTTTTGAAGTGAAACTTCTTTAGGCGCGTAATGGATTTTCGATGGACGGAGTAAAACCGAGTCAGGATCGACACGAAAATGCGGGTACCCCCACCACCGCTCACCGTTCACTGTCCCTCTCTCACCATATGCGCTTGTTGAGGTGGGGGAGCCGCTCACGAACGTTCTCTCTCTTCTCTTCTTTCCTCTCTCTCAGACACCAGCGAACTGCGCCACGCCAAGCATCAGCTGCTTGGTTAGTATACTGCGTCGTGAGTGTAATACGAGTGAAATACGTAATTGATTGTGGTTCATACGGTTTAACAAAAGAAGTTTCACTTCTGTCTTGCGTAGGCTTGACACACCCACTTTTTTTTGTTCACATTGTGGTTTTCTAAATCAATTTATTCTCATCATTACTGTTAAACTTATTATTATCAAATCATCCCTGTACTCTTGTTTTTATTTCTTTGTATAACACTTTTAAACTTACAGCCGTCCAGTCGTTTTCTATCGATCAACACGTACGTAAAACGCCGGATTCGTATAAGTACCTAAAGGACTTCTGCGAGTACCAGATGGCCGGGCTAACTTCTCTTATGTTCGTACTCCGTCGTAATGACTTGTCCTCCCCCGCTCGGCATACATGACCAATCCTTGCTAGTCGACTGGCTCTCACACTGCTGAGTATGGGGGTTGATGGCTCAAGGATCGTAATTCTTTATTGCTACTACGTGTCCACACTCCTACTGTATTTTCTTCGGACTTTACTCCTTCATCATAAGTTCCATGACAATACAAAACATATAAGAAATGTTAGGGGAAAAAAACACCATAACCTGACCTAAAGAACTGTTATTTTATACCAATTGTTTTTATCCGGTTTTAGGTAAAATAATTGTATAAAAAAAGATCGTAATCAAATGATAGTAATCAAATGATCTTAATCAAATGATCGTAATCAAATGATCGTAATCAAATGATCGTAATCGAATGATCGTAATCAAATGATCATAATCAAATTATCGTAATCAAATGATCGTAATCGAATGATCGTAATCAAACGATCGTTAACAAATGATCGTAATCAAATGATCATAATCAAATGATCATAATCAAATGATCATAATCAAATGATCACAATCAAATGATCATAATCAAATGTCCTAACTCTCTAATGACCGTAGACAAATAATAGTTTTTTTGTGTCATGTTAAAAGATTTGAAATAATTTACGTGTAAACAATTATTTTCTGAGAAAATGTACAGAACACCGCATACTGAACAATACATTTTAATATTTGTTTTCATATTAAATGCTGGTTTTAGAGAGTTTATATTAAGTTAATCTAAATAACAGTTTACAATAAATATATCTATATGTAAATAAAAGAATGCACGTACGTTAGATAAACAGTCATTTAATTTTTTTTAAACTGATTTGTTCTCTTCACTAAGCAATGCTGTGGACTTTTCCATGCGAATAGTCAATAATCTCGTCGCCTTGAAGATCTTGACGCCAAGTTTTCACAATTGTGCACGGAGAAAATTGATCCTGTAAAAAAGGGACAGCATGCGAACTTCTCGATAAAATTTTAGTAATTTAGGGTATATCGAGAACACGTGTTCTTTACTAATAGATATCATGAGGGAATTTCACAATATAGGTAGGTCCGTATCAATATCGGTATTTGTATGGACACGTTTTCCACCGTCCTCACAAAACATTTGCTTTTGACCCGAATTTGAACAATTCACAAATTACTCATTTAAAATAATATAAAGTATATTTGCGGCATGTTCCAGAATGGAATTTACTCTCACTATTGGCCTTGTGTACGACCACCATTCAGAATTGAAAAGATATTCTAAGTGGTTGAGTCAAAAAAGGACTTCTATATGCTTAATTAACTATTTAATTCCAGTAGGATGTTAGATAAGCTAAATCGATACAAACTAATACTCGAGTACGCACAAACTGGAAATATTAATAATTACAGAATTTATTTTCTAAAAATGTTGATTCTCAGTATTGAGTGCAATAATTTTATACAAAACATAGTCTTCGGCGTTACCCGGGCTTTACGCACAGTTTTTCGAAATGTATGATATCGCATATATACGTTTTCATATATCTAGGAATAAAACTGTAGATTTCCAGTTCAGCCACTTTTCGTTGTTTTAAATGGTACTAGTAAAGTGTAAGACCACCATTCACATTAACAAAAAGCTTAGTTCATTTTACAGCTGCCTTAAGAGGAAGCAACAAGCCTAAAATGTGTATATTCTTGGTATATCTTATACTGTAGGTAATAGGCATTAAAATCGCTTGACAAACGGAGCCTACAAACGTTCGATTTCAGGCATAAAACTGGTTTTTATTAGTTTTGAAAATAATTTTAAGCATAAAATGTAATCAAGTGAAACTGTCACAGATAATCTTAGCCATAATACTGTATTTTGTTGTTTCCTTTACGCGTTCATACATTTCTATTGAAAAAACATTTTTTTTAGTGGTTTACATTTATATTTTTTATTGAGTAATTTATTTTATTATTTGTATTCTACTCAAGCGAAGCGATTGTATAACCCTCAATTTATCTAAAGCATATTTTTGGTATTCAAAATGTACACCAATTCGTTATAAAGATTAGTGATTTAGCATTAAGCTTCGACTTAAGAGAGACAATATTTAATAAACTGGCGTGACTTCCTTGGTTTTTCGGTTGATTCCATTGAGTCTAGACGGAGAAAAATGACAATTGCTAATTTACCAATAATCTCTTAATTTTTTTAGTAATTTGGTTAAAAACGGGATTTCAGGCCGTTTCCTGATAAACTTTTAATAAATTCCTAATACATCGGAACACGTGTTCTTGCACCTGGGTTTGCCTTAATTATATATGTAGCAACGAAATGCGAAACATCGTGATAATATATTCGTATTTTACTAAAAGTTTATCAGGAAACCTATTAAATCATTCGTTAAGGGCCTGCAATCCCATTTTAATCGGATTACCAATAATTTGAGATTCTTAATAAATTAGAAATCATTTTCACTATGTATTTCTTGTGCACCGAAGCTGTAAATGCAATTAAATAAAATCCCTACCCCACTTAAACTGTTTAATTGACACAGGTTTAAGGTCGTGCAGGAATCAGGGGACAATGTTAAAGCTTTGTCTAACTTTAGAAATTCAAACGAGCTTTATGAATGCATTCGACAGAAAAGTTTCTAGAGCAAGAATGAAAAATATATTCAAAATTAAAATTTTGAATAAAAATAAAATATTTTTTTAATTTCGAAACTACAGTGAAGCCGGTTGTTCGGAAGAATCTAAAACTATTATGTCTAAAATATAATTAGTTCAGACAGTAATATTTTCCACAATAATCGTGCAAAATTTATTTGTTGAATATATTCACTTCGTACAACAAATTCTTTCCAAGTCGATACGTTCGCTTGATAAGTTTTCTATAATAATGCGATTGACTTGGGGTTTAGTGCAATAATATTAGCTTTAGTAGAGTTTGACGGGAAGGTAAGTGAAACTGTATTATGGGTACAAATGAAATTCACAATGTTGTAAGTAGAAATGTTTGTAGATTAGATTTATTTAAGATCATTAACCTTTTCGTCTGTCCGTTGGAGTATGAAGTTTTGAATTGTTTAAGTAACTGAGCGCGGATCGTTAGTCTGGTCGCTACATTGTTATAATTATGTATTTATATTCTTTTGTATTTAAAGTTTTCAGATGCACGGTATCTATCGTCCGGTCCTACATTGAAATAAATTCCATTCGATCTTCTTCGAATTCGAATTCTTAAAAAATGTATTCTTACATTTTGCACCGACTAACGGAAAATTAATATAATAATAAAGTTACCTATTGTCTATTTAAAAAATAACGGTTATCGTCTTTCTGGTAAGAGTTTTAAATTCGATAAGGAATTATCCATCGAAATTTCGAACAGTACTTGAAAATCAATTTTGAAATTAGTGAATTTTTAAAATTTTGTGAAACAACTTGTCAAAGAGTTGGTAAACATTTGTTTTCGTTTTAGCAAACTTTGTACTGGGAATGCTACACTGGAATACCGGACAAGTCGATACTGGGTGAAATTACCACATTTCTAATATGTAATTCCTGTATTGGTTTTAAAAAGCTCCACAATAATGACAATTAAATGCTGAATCGAAATTATTGGCATCCTAATCCGATTTGCTTGTAACCAATATAGTTTTCTAATTTTATATTTTTCGGAATTTATATCTCTTCATTCAGAAATTTATTATTAAATAATGAATTGATTTCTAAATGGATACCTGAATATGTAGAAGATCTTCATAGTATATAAATGATATATTTTTTATCAGTACATCACATTACTGTACATGTACAAAGTACACGTATCAAATATGCCGACGCACGACGAAACGTGTTATTTTGATTCTCTTGACATGATTGATTATACTACCGGGGGAAAAGGCAACATAATCAGGCTGTTGAAAAGAACAAAATAAGACTGCACCTATTATGGCCTTTATAACACTCGAGCCAGAAGAGCTGAACGTGACTTTAATGGAAATTCCAATAATCGCTTTGCTGCAATTTTGCTTTACAATCAAAACGAGCGGTCGGACGTGCATAAAATTTTGAAAGCATCCTTTGTAATATTTTAGAGATCAATAAAGACCTTTGTACTTTTATGTGCACTCCCGCCAACATTATAATGGAAAATGCTTGCCAACTCAAGGTTAACTATTTATTTTATATCTTCTGCGGTTAGGATAGGTGAACTTGTTTTTCAAACAAGAAAGCTATTTGCCCTGTAATGAACCACTGTTCGCTGCCCTCGCGAGCTTCTGATAACGCGATGAGTAATTATTAAAGATATTAATTAATATTTTCCCGATCCCGGTTGCTGGTCGGCCCGGTTGGTTGTACAGAGTATTGAGTACTGAGTACTGACTACCTACGCGGTGTAACTGCTCCTCCGGCACTCGTGCTCGGTGGGGACGCGGGGAGTGCCCGTTCGGCTCTGGGTGCTCCGCAAACCGGCGAGTCCCGGGCCGCGACGGAGCGTAGGACTGAATGGATGGTGCATTCCTTTAGCCACGGTGATCTCGGGTTGTTAGTTTGTTACCACTTGGAATTAAAGAAGTTCGCAAGGAGCAGAACGGCCCGCGGTCGCGGTAGGCAGTAAAGAATGCGACAGCCGTCTGGGCTCGCGCGTCGCCGCTCAGTCGAGGGAGAATTCCTGATCGCGCCGGTTGCCGCCGCGTCACGCCACTTATTTATACGATGGTTCATTCTCCTCTCCGGCCGAGAAAAGCTTTTCAAATCAAAGGGATTCTCGTATAAATCACTTTGGCAGAGCTCGCACTCCCCCCACAGCATTTTTACCGCCATTAGCTTATCCATCAGTCGTTTTTTGGAGTTAAAGCTGCTCACTTGCGTA
This sequence comes from Hesperophylax consimilis, assembly GCF_061612785.1. NCBI lineage: Eukaryota > Metazoa > Arthropoda > Insecta > Trichoptera > Limnephilidae > Hesperophylax > Hesperophylax consimilis. Next base: position 3,842,689 of record NC_142858.1, read on the forward strand.
TTCAGTGGCGTAACATAGCTCTCCTAGAAGAGAGAGGGTGGGAAATCACCCTTGAGGGAATTCGACTCCGGGGAAGAGGTCCTCGGGAGTGTGGCCATGGCGAGCTGGCTGACTAGTAGCTGCGCGCTGCTGGCGCTCGTTGTGTGGATGTTGTGCTGCTGCAGCTCCGCCCACTACAACAGGACCACCACTTACACCAAGTACCATTCCGGGTAAGAATTTACTTCCTTTGACCTCTGGGCTCTTAGCACATACCCGTGAAAAATCACGGAATATTCCAATTTAGTGAAAAATCATTTATATAATTTCACATACAATCAGTTCCATTTTTGAAAATGATACTTAAATTCAAATCAAATTCTTGAACTAGAGTTCATTGAACCATAGTTATAGGCAGACATTCAACCAAAATTAGTTTTTTTTTACTATCATATATATATATATTATATTAGTATATTACGTATCAATCTTAAGGTCCGTACCGCTTCTTTCAGTTGTCACGAAACTCTGCCGCGTGCCGGTATTTTTAAATGTGTTTTGTTTAATATTACGTACACGTGGAGAGATACACCTGCTATTTATTCATATGGAATTCAAATACATTTCTTGTCCTTTTCAATTTGTGAATAGGTACATGCAAAACAAGTTTATATGAATACAACTCAAGTACAATATAGGTACATGCAAAACCAATTTGTATTAATATAACTCAAGTAAAATATAGGTAGGTACATACAACAAAATTTATATGAATACAACACAAGTAAAATATAGGTAGGTACATGCAACACAAATTTATATTAATACAACTCAAGTAAAATATAGGCACAAGCAAACCAAATCTATAGTATTATTACTCTAGCGTCTGGACGATCTAAGCCCTCTGATTGGTCGAATTCAAATCGTATGTTTCGAAAAATTGGAGAGAAGAATTGAAAGTAGGGGGGGGGGGTAAGAATGGGCAGAGTTTATCAGAATTAGTAATTACAATATCGTTAGAGGGGAAAGACCAGTTGAGTGGGAAAATATTTAAAAGAGGGTTTATCATTTTTTTGCTTATTAATTATATCTGATTTTATATTGACATGTTTTCTTATTTCTAAAATTTCAAAATTATTTATTTGCGATGCTTTATATCCTGTGTGAAGTATTTTAAGATCTAAATTTTTATCAAGTGTGATTTTTATTTAAAAGATGATCAAACTCAGATTCACTATTTCCATTTAGAGCTCCGAGATGTTCTATAGTTCTGACTTCAAAGTTTCTATTGGTTCTACCTTTGCAAAAGAAATTACAATCATCCCAATTGATTTTATAAACTCCCGACTTTTTTTGTTTTATTGTCGCTATCTTTATTATTAAAAATATATTTCTTCATTTTGTTAATAGTGTAAAACGCCGGTTGAATAGTACCAGGAATGTTTTTATTTATAATTTTGTAAATATCGTTATCCACAAATAGAATTCTACGTCATTATTTATTTCTATCTTCAGAAATAGGGTAAATATACCATTTTAAGATGTGATATTTATTTTTTATTTAGTATTTCAACTATCAATTTATTAGAATAACCGTTATTAAATGCTATTTGTTTTGCGAATATATTGTTTTATGGTTATATGCTATTTGTGTTTTCAGGTCTTAAAATACTTCACCACGGATATAATTTATATTTTTAGAAATTATAAACAAGTTAATATAAAAGCAGATATAATTAACAAGATTTTTTTTTATAAACTCTCTTTTAAATATTTTCCCACTCAACTGGTCTTTCCCATCTAACGATTTTGTAATTCCTAATTCTTATAGACCCCGCCCACTCTAACCCCTTCCCCCTCTTTCCAATTCTTCTTTCCAATTGTAATTTATATTTAATTTTTTACTTCGGAGTATACTTGTATGAGGTGAACTTCGTTCATGAAACATTTAGTGGTTGTATATAATAAAGTGATGTAAACAAAGTTATTTGTGTTTGAAATAAAGTTTAATAAGATTACATTATTTTATCTATTTCCGTTGTATATCAATGCATATGCACGCAATAAAATGTAATAATTATATTTATCTATTTAATGGACAATTTTTATAGCGCCGCTTTTGTGATATATCACCTTAGGGGCGCTATATTGTAATAATCTATTTACAATATATACTCACCCTCTCTCTGCAAATGACCTAATATTTACCTTTTAAATGTAACTGTTTTTAGTATCACTTAAACTGGGCGAAGCCCAACCAAGTGCCGCCCGCAGGGCCTAACAGCAAAAAACCCGCGGAGCGGGTTTTTAACTGCTAGTTTATATTAATACAACTCGAGTAAAATATAGCTACATGCAAAACAAATTTATATTAATACACTAAAGTAAAATATTCAAAAGTCTTTCACATGTCACGTTATATGCCATACAAGGGCTAAATTAATTCAGGCAAGTTTTTTTAAACTATTCTAGAGAAAATGAGATTGGAATGTATTAAGGGTAGCTTTGTGGCATAATTCTTAGAATAAAGGCGAGAACTTGAAAATTCAGATGTCGTCGTGTCATTAAATATATTATAAAATTATTGAATCCATCCCAAACTCAAGTGAAATAAAATTAAAAAGATTTGGTCCCATTTCCACTGGATTCAAATAGTGTGACTATAAAAAAATCATACACTAACAATTTACAATGTATTTAGTTAGTGATTAAAGATTTGTATTGAAACCCGAATAACTTTTTTTTAATTGATGCATATACCCAAAGTTATTGGGTTATCAATTGTAAAAATTAACTTACTTGAAATAATATTTGTTTTCAATATCAATAGCCAGGTGCTTAATATTAATATACAGAACATTTGTTTCACGTTCCAGAGGAGGAAATACTATCAATTATATTTATATATTTTTTTTTTTATTTACTTGAAATGCGTTCAGCCGTGATTAGTGATAAAACCTCAATAGCCAGGTAATTAAGATTAATATCCTTCTCCTCCCCACTCCATTAACCCCACACAAAAATTGTGGATGTCATTGAGCCACTTGCTCCGGGCAGTTAGGACACTATGAAGAATAATTAACTCGTATACTGAGAAAAACTATCTTTAAAATTACTTATAATTTAAAGGGCAATATTTGTTTTAAACACTCTCCTATGAATAAGAATTCAGACAAGGAAAACCCATCGAATGCCATCTAACCAAAACCAACACCGATGTATAGTAGGTAGGTACCGCGTAGATAATGTCGTTTGCATACCTAATTTGAATCTTTACCAATCTACGCAAAAAATATGCGACACACGCCACCATTAATAAAATATTATGGATTGTACTATTATTGTTTGTTTACATTAACATTAACATTCCATAGCCATAGAGAATTACTGAATAAATTAGTCCCCTGCTTGACTTCCACTGGAGGCATGTATGGACTTTTGCAATTTTCCTGATCAATTTGATTAAAGTTGGCATTAATTTTGGTACTTGTGTGAAAAGAATTTTCTTTTTATGTCATTTTTGAGGATGTTGTAGGGAGGGGTTTTAAGGAAAGGAGGGAGAGGAATTTCTGCGAAGGAAGGGGTTGTGAGGTGTGGCTTGGAATCTGAGGGTATGTGTGTTCAGGAGTGACGGTCGTATGGATTCAACCCTCCCACTTTCATGCCAGGTGATATGTCGAGAGATCAAAGGGTCTTCCTTAAAAGGCCTCTCCCGATCCTGCCCGTTTGCAGACGTGTCCTGCGTCCTGGACAAAGCTCCTTCCACAACCCCTCCTAAATCAGCGAACCTCTTGGGGTGACCTATGGCAGAGATAAATAAATGGTTCCCGGGGTGGTGTTGTGCTCAAACCCGCCTCCCAAATTGAAATGAATTAACCATCACGTTATTTCTCTCCCAGGGATGGGAAATAATTTCAGTTTCTTACTGAAGAATGATCACCATTCAGAATCGAAAAGTTGTTTAAAATGTTTTTTGCCGTGTTTGGTGACCAGGTCTGAATACCCGGTACTTCTCCCACCTTCCTCTTCCCGATCTCCTTCATTTTCCGACTGCATTTAGCCTTACAACATACCCCAATAATTGGTGATACCATATTCCAATTGCTCAGGTAATTATTGCGGACACTGAAACAGTTAGTAATAAAAAAAAATACAGTGTGTGGCAAGCCTACGCACGGCGGAAGTGAAACTTTTAGTATTCTTCTCTCTCTCTTTTCATTTCATTCTCTCTTTTTTTCTGTCTATTGACATATTTATAAGTAAAAAAAACAAATCGTTGATAATAAAAAATTAAAAGTTATAAAAATATGGGATTCGAACCCGGGTCCTGCATAACGAGTGTCGAACGCTCTGCCTCTAGACCGCGAGGAGAGATATTTCGCGCGACGCGGCGTTATCGGCCTTGATTAGTAATTTTAATGATTCAAAATAAAAATAATTAATCAAAATACCGAGCGACTCTACCGGCACGATTTGTAAGCTATATTTCGACCAAAATAACATATAGGTACCGTAAAGTAAATTAAATTTAAATTAACAAATTTATCTATTTTTTTACTACATTATTACAAATCTTTGATAAAAAAAAATTAAAAGTTATAAAAATATGGGATTCGAACCCGGGTCCTGCATAACGAGTGTCGAACGCTCTGCCTCTAGACCGCGGTTATTACGTATTCGACCAAAATATCATATAGTCAAAATATCTAAAAGTCGCAGCACGAGAGCATTTTATCACTTTAAAAAAAATTATTATTAAAAAAATCACAAAAAGAAAAAGAAATTAGTTAAAGCGGGGATCGAACTTCGGTTCTTCACGACGACAATCGGGAGCTTTGCCTCTAGACCGCGAAGCTGAGTTTGAAGAGCGACCGAAAGTAGGTATATAATATTGGTTAGGCTCCTATAGCGAAATGATCACGGTTTTTGATGACGGCCATGAGTTGGTTTTACTCCGGTCCTCGAAATTGCATAGAAGTTTCACTTCCAATCCAATCAAATCCAATCATTATTTAATAAGACAGCTTGTGAAATCAACGCGCATGCTTTGACAAAACTTCACACCGGTTGAAAAGGTGATTCAATCAAATGCAACGAGAGATATCGCATTTCCTCGCAATCGGAATGAATATGATTATCCTGGGGGGTCTGCATTGTATTGTCGTTAGTACTGCAAGCTTTTACAAACGAAGAAAATGTACATTTTTACTGGACACAAGCGCAAAAGATATGGTTTACCGAAATCATATTATAGAAATCCTACGAAAGAACCTTCTGTGAAGCTTAAGCGGGTACCATGCCTCCAATTTATCGGATACCCGGTGATACAATGCTTACTATAGTGGTTACTCGGTAACAGGTATGAAAATTGTTAATGCAGGATAATTTATATATTTTCGGAATCAAACGCATTAAATTAAGCTATTAATTATTTTTGTACTGACATTACAACCCAAAATATTAGAAATAGTAATTTATTATGATGATATGGTGTTTAAGTTTTCTTTACCAAAGACAAATATCACAAATAAAATCAAAGTTATCATTACCACAACATTCTAAGTGAGCCCCTTTTTTCGCATGGTTTTATCCATTGTTCTCCTCTCAAAATTAGATGAATATTCGCACATATTAAATAAATACGAGCTGAACAACTGAAGCCTATTATCGGGTACCCGAAGTTGGGCAATGTCGAGTACATATTATATAATACGAGTTATAATTAAAAACAATAATAATCATAAAAACAGTTACCCTTGATATCAAAATATGCTTTGTTAAAACTACCTTGATATAAAATTTATTAGATTTGTTACAAAAATCCTTCTCACGTGACGACTTGTGCGAGTGACGGTTGTTAATCTTCGCCTCGTAATGGCCGATGGTAAGATCTATGTTTTACCGAACGTTATCAGGGCCGGCCCTAAGCGAGCGCAATTGGAGCAATACGCTCCGGGCGCCAAATTGCCAAGATGATAATACCTAACACCTAGCAGTCCTACCACATCACCCGTGAGATTATTTTTCATTAAAACGTCGCTACACATAAATACAAATCTTCTGGTTTTGTTAGCGGGAGCCGAAATTTTAAACGCGCCAGTCGCGGTTTGGTCCAGGGCCGGCCCTGATCGTTATGTTCGCGCAGTTGGCATCAATTTCGAGTTATGGAGGTACCCGGCCTTGTGCAACTACTAACTCTATCGTGTCTTCATAAACCATTATATCGAGATAAACTAAGTTAAAATTTGATTTTAACTAGTAGAAATGTCTAAATATCTTTGGAATGGTGTGAGATACAAAAAAATACCTGTTTTACGCATACAAATTTGGGTTCATCCTAGTATAGGCCAGAGCATAACTCATAGTCGCCAAAAACAGTATATACAATGTTTTGGCTTTACGCTATCGACATGTGACTTCTGAATTCGAAGATAATAATATATTCATATAACCATTGTCATAATAAGAGATTATTTATTATGATTATTTGATGTTTTTAAACTAACCATTAAATATATTAAATTCGTCTAAAGAGGGGATACCATTTTTTTTAACTTTTATTGCCTATCTTAAAATGAACTTAAAATTTATTAGACAAAATTATTTTTTTCCATGTTTAATTTTTACAACACAATTATCCTGTTTTATTGTAATCTTGACTGAAATAATATAAATATAAACTTACAAATGCGATAAAATTACGAGAAGAGACAGAATTTTATACAGAATAAACTATTCATTTGTAACCCTTCAAAATAAAGGTATTTCAAAATAAAAATATTTCATCACAGAGTTTATTTTTTTTTATTATTATTAATCAGTTACTAAAAAATACAATTACAGAATAATGAATCATTGACTGTCTAACTAGAAAGGTTTCCTATTTCAGGACCATCAAATTGATATGTTTAGTTCATATGAAGTAGGTAATGTAAAACAAAACATAATAATAAATTCATGTCATTGGAGAAATTACTTTTTACATAACATTGTGGAAATTACTTTCATGTTTACAATATAAGAGATAAGTTAGGAAAGCAACTTAGTTTATATTTACTGTTTCTATGATGTTTAATACGAATTAATGTAAATAAAAATAAATAGATGCTACTACTGTCAATTGTAATAATGCTAATAGTTTCATTCGTAAATATGTTTTAGCTACTTTTCTTTATTTAGTTTGTAAACAAAATCTATCATCATTCGTAGATAATTATTGTGGTCATTCTAGTTACGTTTCCCCATTTCACCAGATACGTTCATTGTATGACTGTACAAGGAAGCAAAGCAATATTTAGTTAATTAAACAGCAAATAAATTAGATCACTTTGATGGCACTTCAGTTAACTACTTTTCATATCGTTGTTTGATTTTCATATGAGCTTTTCATGATGCTGACTGAGTTATAAATTATTCGTTTTGTTTATGGTGGTGACTCGAGACTTTTAAATGTGCTAGATTTTTAAGATGGAAAAAAATACATTCACGTTGCTGTACCGTGTGGGAGTCTTCTATAAACAGTTTTGGTTACCGATAGGAAAAATTAAAATTATAACATTTTTGTTTAAATTACAATGATTTTATTTACATGATATATGTAATTAAAATCACTTGTGTTAATAATAAAACATGGCTATTTTTAAATAGATCTATTGGATTGTTGATTTTGTTTTCGTAAATTGATGAATGCAAATCTTAAATGTGAAAAGATGAATTCAAACGTCCGTCACTCCTGGACACACATACAACCTGATTCCTACCCAATCCTCATACCCTTTACCTTCCCAGATTTTTCTCTCTTTTTGTTCTTTAAAAAAACCCTCTAAACAGCATCCTCCGAAATGACATAGGCCGTGAGAGAAATTATTTTCCTCTGGGCCTCCTGTGAGAAGCTAATGTAAAAAAACGTTCAGAATTTAATCGTTTTTGAAATGGCTTTAGCCGTGTTTGGTGACCGGACCTGAATAGCCAGGTACTTTCCCACCTTCTTATTTCACACATCCCTCCTCTGTTTGGTTGCATGATGCTAATCGCGGCGCCCGTCGTTGGGTAAAACCATGATTTATAAATATTTTTACACTAAACATGTATAAAAATAGGATAGATCTTAATAACCTTAATTTTATTTTTACTCGGATTGGATTTGCTCGCAAACAACGGGAATAAACTTTTCAAAATGTTATGTGATTTCTGTTCTTTTTGAAGATATATGAAGAATGAGCAGTGGAAGATAAATTAGAAGACATATTAAAAATAACTATATTTGTAGTGTAAATAGACAGTGTCCGGAAACTATAAGCGGCAAACTAATGAATTTTCATTTCAATTTCAGTCGTTTTTGTGATGCAATTAGAAAAAAACAGGTGGTTAGGGGGTTAAGCTATTTAATATATTTATTATCCCCGATATATTAAGACCCGGATACTAAAGCTTTTTAACCCTTTAGTAACCGAAAATAGTTGAAAAAAGAAAATATTTGAAGTTTTGCTTATCTATGCGATGTGGATTCACCAGTTTTCCGCTTGTACTACGAGCTTCCGGACACCGGAAAACATGTATGCTGTATTGGATATTTTAATCGGGAGAATTTAATAGAAACAATATTTCTAAATGCAAAATTAATTATTTGTGATTATTCACTTTTTTCCAGGAGACACGTATGTTCGTCACAGAGGGACGTGGTCAAATCTCAAAAAACGCAGCAAGCGTTTCCAAAAACGTCATTCAAACCCTACTCCCAAAGATGTCAAAATAATCAAATATGTCAAGGAGTGCGGTAAGTTCAACAAGCATGTTCAAATTGAGAGCCACCTCGGATTATTCGATGCAACCATTCCAGTTGGGTGCAGCGAGAAATGTAATACTGTTAAATGTCATGAAGTCATTCGAGGGGTACTTAACGAGGGATCTGATATTATCATCTCAGCCACAGTATGGTATCATTGCAGGAATATGTCCACACCTTTGGCTTACAGTGCCGTGCAATCCATAAAGGCTGGATAGCTTGACCTACCCGAAGACAAATGAACCAAAAATATATATTTTTTAAATGTAGAAAAAAAATCCAAGTTTTTCTTTTATTTATATTTAATAGTATTATTAATCGGTTTTGTAAAAAAAAACATGCAGAAAGCTAAACAGCTGTCGCGCGTAAGAATAATTACACAACCAAACTTGTTTAGAAATAAAGAAAAAATAATTAAAATGGAGTTTTAGAAAAATCACATTTTAGATATTGAAAGTTCCATTCTGATTAACATTATTTTGTGGACTTTTCAAAGGCCGGCCGGCCTATTCTAGGAAAAGGAAGTTAAAGGTAAAGGAATAACCTTTGATAATAATTCTGAAACCGTTTATGAAAAGTGTGTAGATACGATAATATGGACGCCCGAGGGAGACATGGCACGACCAAGTGAATCAGATACTCGAGTCGGGCCATGTCAAGAGTCAGAATAATAGAAGAGTATGTATGAGGCGATGTATGAATGTGAATGAGGCAAGAAGTGTGTGCCAAACCGAGTTGTTTGGCGGTCCGTTCTCTATGCCTGCCTTTGCGGGAAACGGCGTGATGGTTAGTTAGTTAGTGTAGATACGAGTAATTCCGGGTCTCCAGCGACCAAGTGCTTTCAAAACTAAACATTGGGTCGGGGTCACAACTTTTTTCGTTTTCCATCGGCCACGGAAAACAAAAACAATGTTAAGCCCCGTATTCATGGTAAACATTAGTTTAGCAACAAAGTTGAATCAACGTGTTGCGGGGTTGCTGTCAACATGTTGCTGGCAACACTGCGTGTTGCGGAGTTGATAACGGCATGTTGACAACCTCTCGCCCGACGAGCGTAAACATCAGTTTACCAACAAATTTTGACGTGTGTGAACGTGTTTGCAACAGTTTATAAACACGGCAGTAGTGTGGAGCAATGATAAAATAATGCAATTAATAGAATTGTTTCAATCTAAACCATTATTATGGGATTCTTCTATAAAAGAATACAAAGATAGAAACAAAAAGAACGATGCATTCGAAGAAATTTCTCAAGCCCTAAATGTACCCAAAAAAGACGTGAAATTTTTTCTTTGCAGAAGATAGTTTCGAATCCACCATCTTTGTCTATTTTTTTTATTGAAATCCTATTCATCAGATACAGAGAACAAAACAACACTACTTCTTGGGCAACATTTTAACGCAGACTGGTGTGTGGACAACCTGTATTTATTTCAACAAAGTTTCCAGCAACATTCTCTCCGCTCATCAACAATATTGATCAAATGTTGCTAAACTAATGTTTACCGTGAATACGGGGCTTTACACCTATCCCAATGTTTCATGTTTGCACAAACGTTTTGTTCAATGTTTGTGGTAATATTGTTGCTGGAGACCCACCTTAAAATATGAATATGTGTATATATGTACCTACCTAGAATGCTACCCAAGCAGCAGTTAATCTTATTATTATTATTATTATTATTATTATTATTTATTATTTTTGTTTATTGCAGAAACAAACAGTACATAATTACATAAATGACAATAGTTACAAAGTTATAAAAGTTAGTATAGTAATTGGTACCAATGACATGTCGCTGACATATATACATAGGAGGTATATTATACATTTACGGTTAAGTTACATTTTTAAGTTAAGTTTATTAGTGTGCTTATGTTTAATTAGATATTTTATTTTATTCTATTTCTTCTCTTTGTTATTCATATTTATACAAAATATGTAAGTAGGCTTAGGCACCAGTTAAAAGTACATATACCTATTATTTCATTATTATTTTAATACCATACTTATCAAACAACTTATCAAAATGTAAATACTCATCCTAATATGACTGTCCTAAAACGGGAATCCTCCTAGTTGGGCAGTCAAAATATTTCTAAAATAACGTATATAAATGTATAATCTTTTGCTAAATAAAAAAAAATAAAAAAAAATAGATATTTATTTTTATTATTATTTTAACATGTTCTAGGTTTGTCTACGAGACGGTGCACAAAGACGTGTACAGAAAGAAGACGGTACCTACAACTACATTCGTTTGCTGCCCGGGCTGGATCCAGAACAGTAAAGTCAGCTATGGATGCAATAAACGTAATTAACCAACAATTCCTTATATGACTTAGATCCCCTTGAATCCCACTCGACAGACGAAAACTAAGATTCCATTCTCTATTCACTAATTCTAATAACATAAATAAAAAAAAAATCTACTTTGTTTTAAACCACTTTATTTGAGTTATATAGGTCGACCGGTTTCAGTTGCACTCAACCTTCTTGAGGACAATGGAAATATAAACTAAATTAAATACAGAGGGCAATTAGCTTAGCCTGTCTTTGATGCTCTCTCCATCTCGCAAATGCTTTATCTTTTCCTTCTGTTTACCTTATAATTGTCCTGTGTATAGAAGTTACTTTATATTTCCGTTGTCCTGAAGAAGGTTGAGTGCCACCAAAACCGGTCAATCTATTTAACTCAAATAAAGTGGTTTAAAACAAAGATTTTAAAAAATCATGTGTATAATTTCAAGCCATAAAGTGTTAGCTTTCTTCGATAATTTAGTTATAATAACGTTCAAATAGAGTAGGGTTCACGATTTTTTACGACGTTTTTGTAAACTTAGTTCGCCGACTTGCATTATTGCAGGGTCCATAAATATTTTAAATCAACTCGAAAAAAACTAAGTTTTTTTACTATATTTACAAATACACATTTTTTGGTTTGACTGAGTATTGAACCTTCCTCCCCAGGGACTGGAGTCAAAACGCGATTGGGTAGGAACGACATTTATTTCATATGTTAACTGCTGTTAAGGCGATGCCATACGTAGTAATGCAAAATCATATATTTTTTTTATTATTTTTTTTATTTATTTAACGCCCAGAGGGCTTTTACATGGTTGATAGTATAATTTTAATTTGACAAATACTTTCAAACATAAAAAATAAGAATAAAATTATATTTGATAAAAGCTATGTAACAAGTCATACAAACACAAGAAACAAAAACAGAAAATTACAGCTATTTGTAGGTTTACATGATGTGTTTAGGAGTATTGTTGAAATAAATGTTTTAAATGATCCACAAAACTTGCCAAGTTGGTATTGAATATGTCAACATCACCCAAGTAATGATTTCCCATGGTGTGAAGTCGTTGTATCGGAGAGTGGGCAATGTAGTTACGCTTATGTGTGCTGCTGTAGAATATTGTATTTTGTCGTGTTGTTACTGTGGGTGTATGTATGTTTATAAGTTGCAGGAGTTCACAACAGTCGAATTTAGAGTTAAGTATTTTGAATAAGAACGTTAAATCGTTTATTTTACGTCTATCTTCTAATGTATGTATTTTTAGAGTATTTAATAAGAAATTGTATTTTAAGTCTTCAACAGGGATATTTAATTTAAAATTTATAAAACGTAGAAATTTTTTTTGTATTCGCTCAATGTTGTTAATGTGAATTTTATAAGATGGAGACCAAACTACTGAGTTATATTCAATTAGACTTCTTACTAGAGATACGTATAATAGTTTAATGGCTTGCAAAGAGTTAAAGTTTTTAGTTGTTCTTAATACGAAGCCTAGTGTTTTCATACCTTTGTTCACAATTTGATGGATATGATTGGTGAAACTTAGTTTTTCGTCCAAAATAATTCCAAGATCTCTCATTTCCGTGACTCTTTCTAAAGCTATGTTATTGATGGAATATTCGAATAAAACAGGATTTTTGTTTCTGAAGAAAGTCAAGGTTTTGCACTTTACTACATTTAAAAATAAATTATTTTGAACGCACCAATCTCTAAACTTACTAATATTTGACTGTAGTATATGGCAATGATTTATATCAGTTATTTTCTTGTATAGTTTGACGTCATCTGCAAAGAGCAATACCTCGACATCGTTGAAGCAATTGGTTATATCATTGATGAAAATGAGGAACAAAACCGGGCCAAGGTGACTACCTTGCGGTAGGCCACTGGTAGCCCGGAAAGCTTTCGACATCCAAGATTTTATTTTAACGAACAGTTTACGATTTGACAAATAGCTACTAAACCATTTTAGCATGTTATCCCTTATTCCTAGAGCAAATAGTTTTTGGATAGTAGTTTATGGGATACTTTGTCGAATGCCTTCGAAAAGTCTATATATATATATACAGTCGACTTGTTTATTTTCTGCAAATGATTGCATAATGAAGTTTTGAAATACCGTTAAGTTAGTTGCGGTGGATCTTCCTTTGATAAAACCGTGCTGTTTTTGATTAATTAATTTTATTAATTTGGGATAGATTTCATCAAGGACCAATGATTCAAAAAGCTTTGGCAGTACTGACTGTATACAAATGGGGCGATAATTAGCTATGTCAGTATCGTCTCCTTTTTTGTAGATCGGTGTAATGAAGCTAGATTTCCAGCGGTCTGGAAAATGTCCAAGGGACAAGAGACGGTTAAATAGTAATGTAAGTGGTTTAGATAATGTATTAGAGCATGTTTTGAGGAATATTGGTGGAATGTTGTCTGGGCCAGCGGATTTGTCAGTGTCTAAGGAAAGTAATTTTTGTTCGCAACACTTTTGTGTGATGTATGTTTTTGGTTTGAAAATTTGGTCGCCTAGAAATGTTTCAGATGCTTTAAATAAATACTGCGAGTAGAATACATCTTGGCCCTTAAAATAATTGACCAGTTTTTAGATAAATCTATTTATAAGCCCAGAAAAAAATAATCTACAAGGCTTATGAAAACTGCTTTAAAGTTCAAAATCTCCTACATACGAACCCATTTTCGGTTATAATTTTATTGTATAATGTGGCAAATTAAGTTATTTATAAAATGATTGAAATAAAAATTGAATATTTATGCTTTAACATCCACAAAAATAAAATAAAAGGCACTTTTTGGCCATGTTTTTTTCTTGCATAAATCAAAACAGGCGGATGGTGTTAAACGGGAATTTAAACCTTATCGCCATCTACGTAAAAGTTGTTATTGATAGCGGCTCAATTTAAAATATTACACGACGTAGTGCATCGCCTTAATCATCTGATTTCAGAGAAATTCGGGCGTATCCCCGTTATTTACGCTTGATTGATATAATGTATTGTCGTCGACAACGAGACTATCTGCCAAGTTTCAGCTCGACTCTGGAAGTGTGTTAATTTCCACTTCCAAGATTTGCATTCATTCATCACAAAAAAAAATTGAAATTGGTTTTAAAATTTAACAATTTATGAGAAGTAAGGGAAAATAGCTTACTCCGGGAACACGGATACGCCGACAGACACTTCTGTAGATTTATCCGTCAATGTTTTTGAGTGGGTAATTCGTTATTCGGCGTATCATTCATCCAAGACGTATATATTTTCCTCTTAAAGGGTGTCAATATTGAAACAACCTTTTACACGCCTGTTCAACAGTCACTGCACAAAGGTATTTAAAATGCACTCGTGAAAAAAACGTATTTGTATTTCAGTATTTATAGGGGTATCGAATTCGCAGCGATTTAGTTGTTTGTTTTTTGTTCCTCTTTTTTATATCTCTTTGACTGCGACCGCTCAACGAATGCCGCTTCTAATCTGTCTCCTCTGAGGAATTTAAAAAGGTTGGTTTCTTTCGACATTGAATGGTCAACTAATTTAGCAAACACGCTGCCGAGGATTCTTGGATAAAGGAACATGTTATTTGCGGGCTTGTGATAAATGGACGACTAAAGCGGAGTTATTAAAATGCCAAGGAGTATTTGCAGGCCCAATCCTGAAGCCAAGCGGCACCTGGAGATGGTAAAATTTTTGACGCCCCCATTAACACATAATTTTTTTTTAAATACACCTTAAAAACGACATAGCTACCAAAAAAGGCAACACCTATGCTTTTTTTAGATTAACGCTACGCAGGAGGCCCTGAGGAAAATAATTTCCCTGTGGGCGTGCGTATGTCAACTTTGGGGATGCTGTATTGGAGGTCTTTTGGAATGAAGGAGAGGAGGTTCTGGTACGGAAAAAAGATGAGGTTGTGGGTGGGGATATGGGGTTAGTGAATCCCACAAGGCGATGGGTCGAGACGGTCCGGCTGGAGAGTTCAAAGGGTCTCCTTCAACCGACCTCTCATAATCTGGCCCGCCACACAATTGGTGGGCCGGCGCATCCGCTGCCAAGACTTGGACAAACCTCGCTCCACGAGCCAGGCCACCCCTGCTAAGTCACCAAACGTAGCGAACCACTTGGGTTGACATATATCTGTATGTAATGAATTGTTCCCTGAGCGGCGGTGCCTACACCCGCCTCATAATATGGGGATATTTTTCTAGTTTCCTAATGAACGACGCGACGCGACGGGTAATAACACTTTTGTTATTTTCCACGTTGACATACGAGGTATAGCGACCTTTTGCAAACTGGAGGAAAATACCTTTTTTACCCACTTTATTTATTTGCATGAATCTTAATGAAATATAAACCTAAAAAACCCCTAAAAGGGCTTGATATATATTTCACTAACCACGTCGTTTCAATTTAAATACTACAAGAAACAATGATTGATTGGATAGATTGTAAAAGATGCATCATAATTTATTCCATTTATACCTATTCAATTAAATTCCATTAATATTCCGAATTTACCTTATAAACTGATTCCTTTAGCGCAATTTTGACTGTCTTTTGTACGGAATGACACTTGCGATGCGATAGTTTAGTTTCAATCTAAATACACATAAATTACTTAACTAACCCAAACTAAGAACCTAATAACTTATTTTGTGTTTGTAAATAGTTGTGTCTTGTAATAATTATTGAAACACGGTGTAATTTCCATAATCTGTGCCTAAAAATGTGGCGGTTACGGAAATAATTACCAAAGGCTTCAATACCTATATACTATATCTACTTGTATTATTCAAAATGTCATCATAAGTCACCACTGAAAAACACCTGACTTTGTCTCGTTTACAGGAAAATAAGTAATGGATCCACAAATATATATCGCAGCGCGATTGTTTTATTCTAATTTGCAGAAAAATATTATTTGATTTTTAAATATGATCAACCGCAGTGATGATTATAATTATTAGTATCATCTTAATTCAGAATTGCTATAAATATACGATGGTGGTAAATATAATGTATAATTAAATGAGTGGCTGCTTACAATGTAATACACGTAAAACAAATGTCATTTAATTATACATTATATTTACCACCATCGTATATTTTTTACAATTCTGAATTAAGATGATACTAATAATTATTCCGTGGTATATTGTGTCCATCAATAGAATTAAAATAATTTCAAACATACAAGAAGTACCTTTCTTATAGACAGGTAAATAAAAGTTTAGGTACAAAGAATAGATAATTATTTACTATTAACGAAATAGCTACAATTTTAAATGCACTATTTTCCCATATTGGTTTTCTTTTTTTGGTAAATAATTGCATAATATACTTCATCCAAGCGTAATGGAAAACACTGCTCGATTTATATCAACATTATTTAAGATTATGTACCTGGAATCGTAAAAATATGCTGTCGAATTATGTACGTTGTACAATATATGCATTGGGAGCAGGTTAATATTATTATTATCGTATATTTTGTGGTGCCAATTATAATATAATCATGTTTATTAGGAATCCAAGTAATATTTTCATATGTAAAATAAAATTTTCCCTTTTCCCCAAAAAAAATTGTTCTCCCTTAGATCTAGGGAAATTTCTCTAGATATCACATATGTCAACGAGCGTAACAGAGACACGAGTAGCTATATGTTTCCAATGTATTGTCTATATCCTAATTCTCAATATATTTATTTTATTATGCAAAAATGAACTTTATGTTCATTATAAATACTTTCAAATTCATTGTATTGCATTTATCTTGTACGAAACAAACATTGTTCAAATCGCTGGCCTGGAAGAATGCGACACCAATACAAATTCGTATAGCCCTGTCTGTTTCTTTTAATACTTACAATACAATATTTTTGTGCCAAGTCGCCTGTACCTTTCTCATTTTGCACTGCGTTTTCGAGAATTCTGTATCCCTTTCTCATCCGTATTAAATATATTCTCGTATTCCCTTGGGTTTATTGTGTTACGTACCAACTAATATGATTTGACTTGCATTTGCAATTATTCTTTGGTAATTATTGTCAAATTTTGGAATTTTAGGTACTTGATATTAGCTGTTTAATTACGATATTATCTGCAAACCGAAGAAGCTACGAGTGGGTGAACAATTTATTATTTTTTACGATTACGGTTACGATTTAGGACGCCAGTATATTTAGTGTGTATAAAAAATGGCATTCCGATTCATATGTCTATGCATTCCGACTAATATAATAATAATCAATTAAACATTTTTGTTACGCTGTTTTTGCGAAAAAGCACTTCGAGGGCGCTGTATTATTTCGATTAAAATATTTCGATCATGTAAATGTTTCGACCCTGCCTATCACTAGGTTTAGGTTAGGGGGAACTCAGATCAAAGAACAATGATCGTTGGTCGAGTTTTACATGTTCGATTATCGCTCGAGTAGGTAGGTATACGGATTTTCTGTGTTATATCAAGACATTGGGAATAAAATAATATTATAAACATTTAAACTACCTATTTTGTAATATATTATCAATTTATCAGCGCCTTGGCAATCGGTTGCCAGGAGCGGACTGCTTCAATTGCGCCGATTCGATCAAAATTGTACTGTTTCAAAACTTATTATAATGAACTTTTCATACTTTCAGAAACTTAACTATTTAAAAAAATGAGCACTCAGATTTTTCGGTAAATATGGCAAAAATATTGGGTTCAAATTTATTTAATAATTTACAACAAATATAAAATATGTAGATTGGGTACTACATACATGACATACGACATATTTCTGATTAAAATAAAGATGTTTTAGTGTTGAATACAAATTGCTAATGTAAAACAAAATTTTCATCTTTACTGATTTGAAAGAAAAGTGAGGTCGCGAGTTCACATTAACAGACCTTCCGACTCCTACGCCCCAGACAGGTCAATGAAGATTTTTGATATTTCTTTGCTCCAATTTCACCAGAAGTAACGAACAAAAAGCTTATTCGTGTATACAGACATATCCACAAAATACAACTATCGGTTTATCTCTCCAATGCCAGCGTCCTGTCTTTTTGATCATTGTTTGATTCAATACTTCAATACTCCTAGCCTGGTGCCGGCAGGCGTGTTTCAACGGGGGCGTGTGCTCGGGCGCGCAGGGCTGTACCTGCCCGCCGGGCTTCACCGGCAAGCAGTGCCAGGAGGACGTGGACGAGTGCGCGCTCAACAAGCCCTGCGACCACTTCTGCAACAACACCCTCGGCAGCTTCCATTGCGCGTGCAAGGAGGGCTTCAAGCTGCAGCCGGACAATCAGAGCTGTTGGAGAGGTAAGCCAACCTAACCTAACCTATTATTTTATCGTGCTATGTTATATCACTGTTCTGTTTTATCCGATAATCCTACTTTCCCTTGACCTTTTCGGGTCGGGTTGGTCGGTAGGGTTCCCAGGTCGCATTGCGTTGACAAGGCGCCTCGAGGTATGCTTGTTCTGGCCAACGTCAGCGACATTCGACAATTATTCAGTCTATTAGAAGTTCAGTCTGTTCTCTTATAGCCTCTGGAGTTGCTTTATCCAACCATCACGTCTTCGCTCAAGAATTGCATTCAGTATTTATGCGGAAGTCAGTTCTATGACATTATTAGCGACATATTGTATGTAAATGTCCAAGCCATGTGACTGCTACCACTCCTTTCAAAATTGGTTTTATTTATGAGTATGAATGTTTTACTAGTAGCTCCCTTATTTTTTAGGATTGTTATACGGACGCCAATTGTCGGTGACGAGACAGTAGTTTCAATCCAAGTTTTTGTGGGTCGAAAGCATTCGTGATATTCCTCTGCTTCTCCTGCCTTTCAGTTTCTCAGTGATTGTGAGATTTACCAAGTTTCTTCTCACTTTCGCATACTTGTTTTTATGCGTGTTTACTGCAGATGAGACTTATTCTTGAGAATATAGCAGTTGAATAATATAAATTGCTTATTAATGTGTAATTAAATTTGTTAAAAAACCATCTGTACCCATACCAAGACCCAAAAATAGATTAAAAGTAAATAGTTTTGGACAGAAATAAAAGTATGTTTGGTTTTGATTGTTGATCTGCTTTTACATTCAAGAACAGTTTCTTCTGTATTTTCTAATGATGACATTTATCTTTGTTGGCTTTCAGGTGATACTGAAACAACAGCGTTCGAAGCGGAGGACATGGATTTCGACATGCTCGACAAGCGAATACGCAAGTTGGAAAAGGTATAATGTGGTGAATCATATTATTATATTGTAAAAGCGGCGTATCTTTATGTTTGTTGGCCTAGTAATTATATTTTGGTGTCTATTATTTCGGTGATCTAGTTCACATCTTGCGATTTTTAGGTAGCAAAAGTATCTTATTACACATGTTTAACATTAAATAATGGCGTACTGCAGTGCAGCGATTGTATATCAATTGTCAGTGGCAATGTAATGGGTTTGTGCTCTCCTTATTGATAAAAACGTTATGTTTGTTTAAATTTACAGATGATGGGCACAGACGCTTACACAGATCCAGGAATCAATGTACTGTACATGAAAGCAACATTGGAAAATGTGATACAAAGTATGGAAAAACTCCAAAAAAAAGTTCAAGATTTGGTTAGTTTTCTTTGAAAGAATTTTTTTTATACCTACCACACCTTTTCACATTTTTTTAGATCAGCCAAGTGAAAATACGGCCCGCGAGACATCCGCGGCCCTCTAGACATCTATGTAAATGCTGCATGAGACTTTCTTAAAATATTTCTCCAAATTCATGAATATTTTTGAATAGGAAAAGATGCTGATTTAGTGACAGAAATCCACAACAAAATTTGTGATGAAATAACAAGAACATATATATATTTTTTTAATCTTTCTATTGCCCATCACGATTATATACATCCAAACTACCTTCACAAAGCATCCCCAAAGATTACAGATCCTGCGGGAAATTATTTCCCTAGGAGTCTTTTGTGCGGAGATTCTGAAAAAAAAATGTGATGAAGCTGACCATTAAAACATTTATTTTCATTAAGTGCATAGGGCGAAGTCACTAAATAACTTCCAGTATCTATGTTACCTGGTGGGTACTAACTAGGCCCGGGGTTGGCATTTTTACCAGCTCTTTTCATAGTCATTTGCGGTTCTTCAACTCCAGCATGATCTTAAGCTTTATCTCTACTCTGTAGTCCGCAGCATCATTAGAAGAGCAAAACAACTGCAACGGCACAATCGCGATATGTATTGTCTATTAGCGTGCTTACACTGGCACTGAATCAAAATAAAACTAATCATAGGAAATAATAGCTAGATGCCGCAACGTCCAACATTCGCGAATATTTTCCTATAGAGTGATGAATTTATTTGATACCTAATATCAGTAGGTATGAATAAACTCCTTCATATTATTATTATAACATAGTCTTTTTTTAGCAGTCTTAGCGCCACAATCATAATTTATATTTTGCCCTTCCCAATGGAAAGTCTGCCTACCTCTTAGCTAGGAACTTGCAATTACGTATATTATTTAAACAGCAGGTTGTGTAATATCTGAGATGGTACCAACCTACTAGGTAAAAGATTGGAAAATAACATTGCATGTCATACATATAAAAACCTTTTTTGAATCTATCATGAATACCTTTTGTTGTTTTGTAATTGATTTGTTCCTGATCTAATTCAAAATTTTAATATTTTCACAGGAATTCAAAACTCCCAGTCCAGTGTGGAACAATAATCGGTATGCTTGAACTCTGGGTTCTAGTTTTGGACTTCAATATTATATAATTAAGACGCTTTGGATTATGCACATAACCCGAGGGATACTTGGATTTTTACTTTATCACTGTAGATAATATATTTTACTATAAAATTATTGTACATGTAAGTTAACGTTAAATAAAATGCCCATAGGTTCTACTATAGGAAAAAATAAGTTTGGGAAAATTTCTTAAATTATATACCTACATACCCTCCTCCTGACCATGATGATGATGATCTATAATCTATACATATTTAAAAGAAAAAATACATTTCTATTCCATGGCTACAAAGAGGCCAATGAAATTAGTTTGATTTGATATGTTTCATCCATTTCACCAGAAGTACGATAAAACTGACCTAACTTTGGCCACAGAGATAAATATTTTTATAAATTAAATAAAACTAATTTGGAATTTGAACCCGCACCCTCGGAATTCGTAGCTGGAGATCAAAACCACTGCCACAGAGATTGTACAGACTTATTTTCATAAAAAACTTTATTTTCTTAACATTTTACTTATTTTTGCTCTATCGACAATCATACAAGGCCACACTAGTAGTTCGCATAATGTTGGTTACAACCGACATGACAGCACGCAACAGTCGCAACGCTCATGCGCTCTGGCGGAATAAAACTATAATAAAACACTTCTTGGTAAGATACCGCATTAATAAGAGTTAGTGCAAATAATTATTACCATTCGTTATTTCGGCTACTGGCATTATACCTAGCTCTCTAATTAAAAATTTAGGCGTATTAGATCTATCAAAAAATTTATATATAAAGATGCAAAAGTCGGTCATTTTGAATACATGTAGGATAACAAAAGATTTTTTAAATATTTATGTTGAGGGATCAGTAGGATTTATAGGCCCTGTTAGAAGTTCTACCGAGCCGAACCCTCTGATATGAAAATATCTGGAGACGGTGAATTTTTTTTCCCATTTGATATCTGGTGATTTGACGTGTTGTTGTTCTTGTATTGTTTTGTATTTATTTTACTTATATAATGCACTTACATAGTGTTGATTGACTAGCTGATCATTTGAGGAAAAGTGAGTGGAAGGGTTAAGTTTTTCCTTTGGGGAAGACTTAACCCGGACAACTAAATCGGAAGTTTAAAAATAACAGTCGCGACTTCGACGGTGGCAAGGTTTACGGTTGATTTTTGGCATTGGTGACATCTTTTAAAACAAAATTTAAACTTTCTCGCTGGTTATTGATATTTGGCTTTTAACGGATTCTAGGAGTTTGGGTAGCTTCTACCATTGAAATTTTACTTGTTGCTCGATGACCAGGTAAGTATGGTCCTGTATATAACCTGCCTGTATAGAATTTAAATAAATAATAAAATATGTACATTCTAATGCAGCATCACGTTCATTGGTCAAATGCATTGTACATATAGTTTTGTATTAGTATTAGCAATTGTTGAACGACTGGACCGCTTTCTTAGAGAAGAAATAGTGCAGCAAAAATCTAAGGATCAGTGTGTCCAGGAGTGATGGACATATTATGAATATATCCCTCCCACTGCGGCGCAAGGCGATGATTCGAGAAACCAGTTGGAGAGGTCAAAGGGTCTCCCCAAACCCTCCTCTCCCGATCTCCAGAGTTTGCATGAGAGTGGATTGTACACAGAGCTGACAAATCAGAACAATAAATATTATGGTACCTAGAAAAATTGAAAAAAGAGTTATTAATGAATAGGGACATTTCTTTGGATAAATTGTGTAATTCCTTATTTGAATTACATAAAATATATGATTTATAATTAAATATGAAAGTATTTACCTATAAATCGTATGATTAAAGGGAAAATTAGGAACATATTTTTTGGACTCAAGGTCAACTGAATTACTAGTACTTAAGTTTCTACTTAATCATTCAAACTAATGTTACATACAATTCTTAACATACTGATAAATTTATGTACGTAATAGTTTAAAAATAAAATAAATTTCTTTAACTTCTACTAGGTAGGTTAATTATTACCATTTTTTACAGTAGTTTTACCATCAATCCTCTCAATCTGGAAGGCAAACAGACAGTTTGACAAGCAGGCGTAAGAATA
This sequence comes from Hesperophylax consimilis, assembly GCF_061612785.1. Lineage (NCBI taxonomy): Eukaryota > Metazoa > Arthropoda > Insecta > Trichoptera > Limnephilidae > Hesperophylax > Hesperophylax consimilis. Next base: position 3,865,601 of record NC_142858.1, read on the forward strand.
AATAATATTCTCTAGATTATAACAACATTTCTACTAACTAAACACAAAGAGTCAATACTTTTTAAATGGGTAACATAAGAGATTCATTACATGAATTTTAATCAATATAATATAATAGAGATATTGCATTAAGTTTTCCTCGGGCGTCCCCGACTTCTTCTAATATTTAAACATCTATAAACGCTACTGGCACTAATAACAACAAACTTTGAAATTTTCAGCCATATCCGTCAACCACTTTTCTAGTTTTGCGAGCACTAATAAATGCAGGCTGAATTTCTATGTACATATTAAGATTTGAAACCAGTTAGAATTTAAGTCAACCATTTGGAATGCATTTTATAATATAAGACGTTGTCCTGCCACAGACCGCCTTCTAAGTAGAGAAGTTACTATTTGTGGTGGTATGTATTTTTGGATGAGTAATCTGGAAAAAATAAGATTAAAAAAAAATTGTTGAAAAAAGAACCAACCACACACATTCATAAAATGTGCATTGCAATATTGCATCTTCACCGTGTGATTTAGGTATCCCTAAATAGAATAAAATAAAGTCACTATCCGCGTCTGCCTGTTTGTGTGCTTCATTCTTCTAAAATATGCAACGGATTTTGATAGGGTTTTCACTATCATTTAGAGAATTTCTTCCAGAATGTTTACACATATAATACGTGCATATTATATTTATATAAATTATAGAAAAGTAGAGCAATGCCGGGTACTTGTACACTAGTATAGATTATATTAACAAAAATGAAGAAAAAAAATATTACATTGAAATTTGAAGGTATGTATTAATTAATTGATATTTAGAGCTCTACATAAATTGCAGTGGCACTTTTGCAAAATACGAACCAATAAATATGTTTTATTTCCATGTCATCTGGAAGTATAAACTTGAATAATGTATCCAGATTTTTTCTTAAATTCGCAAAAAAAGATTTCTTAAAATCTCAACTTCTCTTAAGCTCTGAATCAGTTCCTTATTGGATGAATCCAATTTTGTTTACAATCTCTGCTGACTAGAGAATACAAACTGCCATTTACACGTAAAAGAACACATCATGGGCATCAATTAATGTTTGTCTGTGGCCAATGCTGTATTAGTTTTGACATCCACATCGTAAAGGACAAGTGCCGACTTTTATGAGTACATATTGGCAAAAACTACTAACTCTAATTCTTTTTTTTTTGTATCTTAAATAATATATGTACAGTAGACGCTAGTTTATTAACATTATTGATATGGAATTTACGTGGGTGCTCTTTAAATACATATACAAAACACATGTTCTAAAATGGCGGTCTGTTGCAGGAATATGATTTATGTGGAGATATAATGTTTAGAAAAGTTTTGAATCTGCAGTATCCTCTTCATCTGGGTCGGGAAGGTCCACAATGGCAGAGGAGTAATAGGCGAAGTGCGTGAAGTCATTGTGCCTGACACTCTCGGCCAACGTGTGATCGGTCAGTTCATCCACAGTCTTATCCAGAGCAACTAGAAATTAAAAATTGTGTGGTAAGCAGAATGATATTCTCATATTTGTGAGATGGCCAGTATAAAAAAAAACTGGAATTAAATATGAGGACAAGATCAACTATGTAGGTATAATATAACATTACATAGAATGAGTAAATGCTCACTCAATGCCTAGACCTCCTAATCTATGAAATGTATATACATAGTTGAAATCAAAGATAATATAATTAAGGAGATATACTGACAACTGTTTTTATTATGGAACCATATGTCGCCGATTTTGTTAACCAATACTATCGCAGACCTTCGCTTACGCCCCTTTCCAAACCTACACAGTAGGTAGTTTCATGTAACGTGTCAATTACATTGACACTAATACTAGAACAGATTCCCGTGACTGCACTTTCTGACAGCATTCAACTTTAGCAACACTTACAAATGAAGACAAGTAGGATTGTAAGGCCAAATTGGTATAAAAATCGACATTTCAATTGAATTATTCAAGTTTAACTTTCATTTGATAAAAAGTCATTGGTTAGATTGAAATGTTTAAAATTTTGTAAATAAGGGTTATTGTTATAAACAAATGGTTTAAAAAATATATTTCTTACATTACAGTGTTTTACAATCGGATTAAATAAAAAAATAATAATTGTAAACTGAAATCAGAAACAATATCTTGACATAAAAAAGGATGTTTTGAACTAATAATAATTGGTATACTCATTTGCTTGTATGTAGACAAGGAATTGACGAGTTTGCTACATAATTTGTTTGTGAATGTTGACATTGAAATAGGTGCTTGTGCCTAGTGAGTCAAGTAGGTAGTTTCATGAACTAGCTGAAGTACCCGAAGTTGCCCGGGCTTTACACAGACTTTTTCGATATCAGAAACAAATCTTTAAAGTTTTAGTCTGGCAGTATATTTCATTTTAACGGTACATACTGACGTTAGCCTTATATTACACCGAGTCATCTGGTCTCTGACTCCACTGTCGGAGCTTTTTAACAACTATTATTGAGCTGCATTTATCAGAATTTATTTAATGCATTTATGAAATCTATCATTGATTTATATTTTTGAGGATATCGCCTTTTGGTTGGTTGAAGACGTTTTATGTGCAATTATCGAGATCCAATAAAAAAAAAATTCAATCAACAACTGCAACTTTTTCTCTAGGTGAATCTTCAATTGTTGGTGTTTGCGCTGCAGCTGTAATGATCAAAGTAGAGATTGTGGGTTCGCTTGAGAGCTATAAATAAAAACAAAAATATTGGTTAAAACAGCAAAACCTTATGCAACCGTGGAGAAAAAATATTTATTTTTCTCATCTAACCTAAAATTCTAAATATATTCTTCATAAAAAATAAATAGAAATCACACCGATTTATACATAAGTGGTAGTTTGAATGTACGAACAGCCCATACAAAAAGTGTCTGAATTTTTGTTGCTGGTTTAAAATCATTTTGGCCAAAGAGAGACGAGCAAATGATGCTGTGACAAGTAGGGAACCAGTTTCAATTTCAGAACTTTAATTTTTCTTTCCTTTGGAAAATCTGTAATATGATACTATAAGTTACGACACATAAAAACTGAGATAAATTATTCTTTATTCAATAAATAATCACTTTTTTTTCCTAATTGCTCCTATTCAAATGGAGATAGTGAGACTCTGCCAACCAGTGGCGGCCGCTGCCCTAAAAAGGTGGTGGTTCACTGACAATCCAAAATAAAAACAATATGACAAAAATATGTAAATGTAAAGTAGATGAATTGTGCTTTTTCAACTTCTCTGATAGATGCGTTAAATCATTAATCCCACTCAACCTCCAAGTTGCATCTCCACCAAACACAAGACACGAAAAACAAAAAAAACGATTAACTATGTCACAACCACACAACCAAAAAGCTTTATCATAAAGTTTTTTTTTGTCACTCACTCGAGTAAAAGCTCATGATTTAGATTTACACTCTTGCTTAATCACGAGCACTGGGCGAGGTGGACCGGAATTTTTTAATTAATAATTTATTTTCAAACAAACTGTTATTATTTCTTATATATTCGACACTGATTACACTCATTTTTATTTCTTATGAACTTACAAATTAAAAGGATTAAGTTCAGTATTTAGCTTGATCAAATTACTCGATAAATCAATACCAAAACAATCACAATAATTACGTCACGGCTCGCGATAACGACGTTAGCTGATCTGTGATCCATATTGTCCTCTATCGATGAAGTTCGAAGTTCGACGAACTTTGGATGTTTTCGTGTAACCTAGGGTCAAGGTTCATCAATCGGTAATCTTCGGCAATCATCGGGTTATGACGGCGGCGTGTGACACACGAAAATCAGTTAATTCCTGGTACAAATGGCTAGATTGACGAGCTTGCAGTGTTTTAAAAAATACATACAAAAACGTATTTTCGTTCGTTTGCAAATCTGTGCACACGGCCGATGCGAGCGCCGTGCAGCGGCCGTACTTTATACTTGGAGAGATAAAAATCGCTCTCCTTGATAATATTCATTGCATTGTATTAGTAAGTAATATTTTTAAATGATTTTTATAGATTTTATAGTCTTCAGTAAGATATTATAAATTAATTTTAGCTATTACAATTTAGATAGTGCTGCACACGAACGCACTATGCGACCAGCCGCCACTGCTGGCAACCCCAATTGAAGTATGTTGTGAGGCAGAAGGGGTAAAGTTTCTTTATTCTGCTATGCACAAATTATTTGAAATCATAAATAAATTATTAATGTATTCTAATTGTGTACTTGTAGGTGAAATGATATTCCATTTGTTTTAAAGTTCACGCTTTTCACAAAGTTGCACTGAACATGATTGAACATTTTGAATAAAACGAGGACGAACTGTATACGGCGACAACACAAACGTATTTAAATTTAAATCACGCTCAGTAGAGCATGATCTGCCGATGGTCAGGCGACCCTCGCAGCATATCTCCTTATATTCTATTATCTTTGGTTGTAATATACATAAATATTTTATATTTTATAACCAACCCCTCTAATTAGTGTACTTTCGGGTAACTTTATGTAATTAACTTAATATTTCACTTCAACTATTAAATTTTACCTACCCTGGTTGTATGTATTTGCTTTCTGCATATAAAATACATACATATACAATATTTCATGTGGAGATGTGGAGATTGCCCTACGTTTGAACAGACTGTAAAAGGTTTGTCTCAGAAAGTTCATTACTACATCTAATTATTTACCTTGAAAAACTGCATGTTCCTCAGTTCTCATCTTCTTAAAGTGAGGCTCGCCACCCTCGCCGGCGGCGGAATTTAGCTTATCGGAATAAAGCTGAGAAAGCAATTCACTCTCATCAGTTGTTTTCTGTTGGGATTGACCGGTAGAAGGTGATTTGCCCTCTTCGGCATTTTTATTCTGGGAAACATCTGTAGAAGACATTTCGTCCTCGTCGGTGTCAATTTTGTGTGAATACCTCATATAGTTAAGGAAGCCTGAACTATATGGACGTTTTTCCGGCAGACATGAGCGGTCTTTGGTAATTATTTCATCCCAACCCTAAAACCAATAATAGGTAGACATGAAGATTTGTAGCAAATTAAATATGGACACTACAGGATACATTTAACAACATAAAGTGGAAATGGCCAACTTCAAAATACAAATAATACTAGGATAATTTATGTAATGTGATTTTTGTGAAATGGTACTAAATTTATTTACAACTGGCTTCAAGTGTGAGTGTCTTTGAATAAATCCTTACAGAAAATACCTGTATAATAATTATTATTTCTTCCCACTGGGTTAGCTGTTCTATTTAAGATTTGAAATGTGAGTGTGGCTTGTTATGAATATGTGAACTTGTACATTACTTGCAAAAGTAAAGCTATGATTATGCCGGACAATTTTTGCTGCAATTTTTTTTTTTTTTTGTAATTAGAATTTCTTTTTGTAAAAACTTTACTAGTATTTTTTTCTCCGTTTATAACAAGTAACCACCTTCCGAATTTCCGCGGTTTTAGCATGGAACACGGTGTACACACAAATATATATATATAAGCCATTTTGGTTGTTTTTCAACCGTTTTCCTTATCAAAGACAAGATGATGACACTGCCATAAGATAGTATCTGAAGTGCAAGGAAAGAAAATAACTCACCCCGAGAGAAGTCAGAGGAGGAACTCTAGTGGCCCCCGGTGGAGGGACAAAGTGAGGGCCCCTACGTTCACCCGGAGCTCCAAAGGAACTTCTCGCTGGAACATATCAGATAAATAATAATTCGTATTCTTTATTTTATTTCCTTTCAAGACTTATTAAATGTTTAACAGGAGTTACATTCTAAATTTGTGGTTGGTTGGGAGATATTATTAAATTATTATAGTTAAAAAGTAAGTATAGTGAATTCTCGACCGATCTTTCCCTGAATAATCTTTTTCCCACATTTGTCATATATTTCTTCCAAATTATCAAATTAACTTCATACATGACTCACAAAAATAGATCATCTGTGTATCATTCTAACACATTCATCTTTTGTACTTAATTTGGTTGATCGATCATTTTTCAAAATGTGAATATACAAACCCATTTTTGAAGTGAAACTTCTTTAGGCGCGTAATGGATTTTCGGGGACGGAGTAAAACCGAGTCAGGATCGACACGAAAATGCGGGTACCCCCACCACCGCTCACCGTTCACTGTCCCTCTCTCACCATATGCGCTTGTTGAGGTGGGGGAGCCGCTCACGAACGTTCTCTCTCTTCTCTTCTTTCCTCTCTCTCAGACACCAGCGAACTGCGCCACGCCAAGCATCAGCTGCTTGGTTAGTATACTGCGTCGTGAGTGTAATACGAGTGAAATACGTAATTGATTGTGGTTCATACGGTTTGGTACAGAATTTCAGTGTTAAAAATGAGTAGTGACGAGATAGAGGTGATGAACACATCATTGTCATTGTAATTTCTTTGTAATTTTTAATTGTAATATTGTTATTTATGTAATATTGTATACTTGTGAATAAATTGAAAATTTTTGGAACTATACATTAATCGAACGTCATTCATCTATAAGAAAATATTAGAAAAAGCAAATCCATGCTTCGTCGTTGAATTATTTAACCTCTAATTTTCAAACTAACCTAAGAGAGAAAATAGAGATGATGAAATGAAAATAGAGAGAGAGGAATACTAGAAGTTTCACTTCTGTCTTGCGTAGGCTTGACACACCCACTTTTTTTTTAGCCTAATGGTTGGTTTCAAATAACAGTACCCATAAACAATGAAGCAGAACATTCGAAAATTTTGACATTAGTGGTCGTTATATCATTACGGTGACAAATTAAAACTAGAAAGACATATTGACGTTAAAGGGTGAGTTCTACCACGGCGGTAAAGGGTCAAAAGAGAGGACCGCCGTGTTGTTTTGTGTCAACTGACATACGCAAGCGCCTCACACATTAGCATATCGCTAAATATGAAAACCTAACCTGTAAAATATTACTGAAACAAAAAGGTACGGATGACTACGAAAATTTTAAAATATTTTTTGTGATGTTGACGCAGCAATGGGCATTAAACAATAAAATATTTTATTATTTGTAGATAGATAACTGTGCTGCTCACCCAAGTGACACGACAATTAAATTAATGTAGCATTAATCTATATTCCCGCATCCATTGTTTTCCCGCATTCATCTGTTTTTCAATAGGTTCCTTCAAAAACGAAAGACGTTTCACCGTATACAAAATTTACATTATTTGGTATCAAAAGAATCCTTATAATGGAATGATTCTGGCTGCCTAGTAATAGATTTTAACTGAAGTAAGTAAACTTGCATAGTCAATAAGCTATAATTCTTGGCTATTAATATCTATGTAGCGGCACGCTACTAGAATATTTTAGAACATCGATATGTGTAGCATGCATCGCATTTGGCACCTATGAGATAAGTGGCAATAGCGCACTAGTCTATTTGCAATATCTGGAATATTCCCGGTTTGAAAAGACGCACGCGGCCCTATATATACACGGCCGCACTGCGCTACAGTCGGTCTTAGAATTCAGTCAGTCACTCTACACAGCGGAAACTTACAGTTGTGCCTGGGCCTCGCGACATTTTCACCGGCCTTGCATCATGCGCTTGCATCATCTGCCGTCAAGATCTACAGCATCTCCGGCTCTAGCTTCGCACTGGAGTATCAGAAAGACCCGTGGTCCACCAGCAATGAACATTGCTACTAGTCTGATCTCCGCTTCTACGCCATTGAGCTACCGACTTCATCGGTGTGACCACAATCCACTACCATCCATCTCATTAGTATCCCTCAGGGCCTATTTAATCTTTTTAGAGGGCCTTTTAAGAGGGCCTTTTTAAGAAAAGAAAGTTCTAGGAAGGAAAAGAGTATGAGCGGTGGGTAGGAACATGGGGGTCAGTGTATCTAAGAGTGACGGATGCATGAATGGGTCCTGCTGGAGAGGTCAAAAGGTGTCCCTCAACCAGTATCTCCCAATCCAGTCTACCACGTGATAGATGAGCAGATGCATCCATCTCCAAAACCAAAACTTCACTTGCCTGTTCAGTCACCAAACGTAATGAATCGCTTGGCGTAACATATAGCGGAGGTTTTGGTCATTCAATAAATGGTTCCCTTGCCAGTGGTACCCAAACCCGCTTATTTTCATTATTAAAAGTTCAAACATATCCAAAAAATTAAAAATGTTTCCTTCATTCAATGTAATCAGTATTTAGTTATTAAATATTCTGCGTACAATGAGTTTGAATATACCACTTTAAATAAGATAAGTTATTATGTTGGTGCAACTTACTTTCAAGGAGAGCAGGTCGCAAGCGAGGCCTCAGGCCCCTCCTCAAGAACCACTCTACAACCGGATCCATCGTCGGTTCCGGAGGTGGAATTGGCTTGTTCTCAATGTCATTATCCATGATATCATACATATTCGACTGAAAAATATATAATTCATTTTTTATGTTAAAATGAACAAAATATCTTGCACCCAATGAAACCTAAAGCTATGTACCCACGCTCGTTCATGCTCGATGGTATAATGCTCATTCGAACATGTCTCTACGTGTGAACCTTCTCGCTCAATGCTTTTTTTTTCGATATCGAACCAACATCTCAATGCAAAAATTCTTTCTTGAGCTAACCTAACAAATCAAAACCTGAAGATTGAAAGTTGTTTTCCTATAAAAAATAAATTACAACAACTTCTTTTATACATTGTGAACTTTCCTCATTTCTCTGTTTAGTAAATATTTATAAGATAATTTATTTTTTCGTTCTGCTCTCTAAAAATTATTTGTTAACGTTTATTAATAGTTGACTAGCTGACATATACATGACGTTCCTGGAGGTTATCCTTAGTAGATAGACATTTATCATCACGGACTTTTCTGTGGGCCTTTTTAAGATATACAATTCCATTATTTTGATATATCTCATGAGGTATAACCAGCATTAGCAATGTAGTGCCCGAAAATATATTTTTATATCTTGATTATAAAACATCGACTCTTCTCCACTGTCTATAAATATAATATGCATGTTTTATATATATAAACATTTCGATTCAATATATTCACAAAAGTACAGTATATTTTCGTAGTACAGTATACAGTAAAAATACATGTTTGTTACTCAAATTTATCATCAATGATTGTTTTAAAGATTTCGCTCAAAACAATGAATCATCACATGTGCGTATCGTTCCGCTTGTAAAATCTCACTTGTCATAAATAATTAGCACTCGGGATTGTTTTGGTTTTCACAAACAACTGATGCACAAACTGCAGCCCAATTTTTGCGGCCTGCATGTCAATTTCATACGGCCCTTGTTTGGTTAATTTACGCTGCATGTCCTAAATGGAACCAAATTTGAAGAACCGTTTGCATAACACCAAATTCTAAAAATCAACAGAAACCTTAAATCTTAAATTTCGCCATCAACCCCCTCCACCTCAACGAAAAAGAAAAAAATTCATTTATAGGTCGCGGCCTGTTCAAAGCATAGGCAAGTTTATAGATTTTTATAAATTTACCCCGTGCAGGGATATGTACACGTAACTAGGTACCTCCATAAACATATTTATTTGTTTTTAAAACAAAATTGACGATGAGTTGTAATACCAAAGAAGACGTTTGGGAACAAATTTGCACAGCTCAAATTTGGCATAACTTTGACAATTCTACATAGTGCCTGAAGGATGGTAATGTTTCACATTGCCGACAATCATACACAGGTAGTGCAATTAAGTGCCATAAAAATATGAAACCTTCCCTAACGAGATAGGAAATCGCCGCCAGCCGCCGTTGTGCACCAGGCAGCTAACTGCAGCACTGTGCCGCTGCTTTGTTTGTTACTACTTACTTCGAGAATAATTCCCATTTAATCGTTTTTTTTTTTAGAACCAATGACCGCATTCATGTATTCAGAAATTGTGTTGACAAAAATATTTGCGCGGTTTATGAGTGAATCAACGTCCTTATACTTAACAGCTTATATGAAGATAAGCGTGTTATAGATATTATAGACGTGAACTCGCTATTGCCGTGATCGTTATAACCAAGTTCGACTGTACTTAGTAATTTAAAATGTATAATAGGCACTCACTGTTCTTGGATTGTCTTCATCGGGGCTCGACATTTTGAGGAAGACTGGGTCAATGGTCGCCTTTAATTACCTGAAAAGAAAATAACAAATTCACAAATTCAACACACTACTGTGCAAGATTGCACAAAGTGCTAACTTATTAGATACTAACTGGAACATTTTTGCGGTGCTGTATTTTTTTGGGAAAAATCAGTTTTACAATGAATAAGAAAAATAAAACCAGAAAACGCTTCATGTCAAACAAAAAAATTTTGAGAAAAAAATTTCGCCATTTATCCCATATTTTCTACAAATACATGTTCTATAAATTAGGCACATTATGACAAGCGATCGCTCAAAATGTTTTTGCAAACTTGCCATAATATGTCAAAAATCGCTTTGTCTAAGAATTCATACAGCAATATATATAGTGAAAAGATGAATGCATAAAAATTTCGAAAACAGGGCATAACTTGGCAATTAATACAATACTAAGGCGGTATCTTATGAAATGTATCATATTTATATTGCGAACTGTTAATAAATAATAACTAAATATAGATGATAATTAGCATGCACATATCGCTAATTGCAAGAACATGACATATTGTACAGGGTGCGGCAGAGAGGACGGACGGTTTTAAAAAAATCATAAAATAGTTCATTTTTACTCAAAAACAAATTTATTGATGGAATCAGGTTCGTGAGGAAATAGCATTTGAGAGAGTCAAGTGTGAAAAATCACATCAGGCATGTGGTGGCCGAAATCGTTGATGCAGTGCTGGAGGCGTTCTTGGAAGTTCGCGTAGACTCTCTCCAACATCGCTCTATATCATAGGGGTGAAAGCGGAGATCCATATGCAAAATTCGCCTTACCGAATGATCACTGAGGCGAAGTGCAGCAGCATGTTTCCGGGCAGATCGAGTCGGACTGCGAAGAAAGGCTTGTCGAACGCGTTCAACATTTTCAGGAGTTCGAACTGTTCGCGGAGCTCCTCTTGGTCTTCTGTTGATCAGTTCACCACGCCTGCGAAGTGATTCAACCCAACGAAGGATGGTGTTTCGAGAGGGAACAGCTCTATTCCGATGAATGTTGAAGTGGCGACGAAACTCACGCTGTACGACGGTGACTGACTCATTATTTCGGATGAAACAATCATAGGCGAAAACACGGTGCTCCACCGTCCACGACTCCATGACGACAACTGGTAAAACAATGCTAGGAACTAACGAGTCAAGCGGCACCCCCCCCCCCTTTCTCGTAGACGGAGGGGGAGAGTACTACCCATCTCAAAAACGTCCGTCCTCTCTGCCGCACCCTGTACTTACTATTACATACATGTATTAGGTAATAATGTTAAAGTCACACGGAATAAATCAATAAGAGATTTAAATTGCTGAAGAAGAAAAGTAATATGATATGCAAAATATGCCACAGGTTAGTCAGAAATACAGTTTGGTACAGACCACTGAAAAGAAAAATCATTAATACATTCTATATTAGGTCGCAGGATCTTGGCTTTCCAAATGTTAAGCTAACCTAAGTGAAATAACGCAGTGCTAACAATCCTATTTACTGAGATGTGCCCAAAACATGACCATGTTTATTTTCACATTGTTTTTAGGTGTTGACAGCCTTGCGGCATCCGTCAATAGAGTCAATCATGTTTGTATATAATTGATACTAAGTCATGGTCTAATTCAAAAATCGATAAGGAAGAAGCACAACATGCTTCAGGAAACCAAAAAAACAACCAACCTATGAAAAACATTTGCCTGTGAGAAACAAAAATTTTATTTGCTTGGATTACTTCTCTTTTAAAAAATCTATTATCAAATGAACTGAAAACATGGTTGAGCTTTCACTTTTTTTAGCAATGACCTATTCAAATCAGCCCAATAAAACAAGGAAAGGATATCATTGCCCATTGACAAATTGAATACAATATGCCGTATAAACATTTGCAGGAACATATTGAATCCTACAGAAATTGACAGATTTTAGTAGGAAATGCAAATCACTTAGATTTTAACTTCGTATATTATAATTGAGGATAAGAATGAATAATAAATCGGCTACAATTAGTCATGGCGTCCACGTCATAAGATACATGTATTCTGGGTCAACATTCTCCAATTTAAGAGTTTAAAAATTCAAAATTAATTATCTTCTGGTAGAGTGAAAACAATAACAAACATTCTTTGACACATAAAACCGCCGTTTAATAGAAAATTAACATTAAGGTTATATTATAATTGGCATGGATATGACACGAACATCATCTCCAAACTCTGTTTTAACAAAATTGATTAAAACTTTTATGAATCAATTGAGAACGTATTACTAAATTCGAGTTGAATTTCGCACAGCATTTCGACGGTTTGAAAAACCCGACCTACCTTGTTTTAGCCGTGTCAAACTTCAGTAATGAAAAGTTTTCTATGGAATATATTGATTTTTGTCAGAAACACGAAATTTTTCATCTATGGACTTGTCTATGTAATAATGATGACACAGTTCTTGTCTAGCTTATATTACAAAACATTGCATTTGAAACAAATACTTTATTTAATATTGTTTTAAATCATGCTTCTACCATTATATGAATATCCAATTTAGAGAGCTTAGCGAGATCAGCAAAATTGTTTTGAATAATCCATAAAATGGGTAAGTTTATCGACATTAAAAACGAAATTGAAACTAATGTTATGTATCTAAGCGGAAGAGTAAAATATCTTACAAATTTGTTTTTGTAAAGTTTGCTTTAGAAAGAATTTAATTCATAGGTAATACTTACAGAATTTATACATATTTGCAATCGGCTTTTAAAAACTTTGCTACATTTATTGATCAAAAAATATGGATTTGTCTATTTGAAAACCTTTTCCCAAATGATAAAGTGAACCACAAAGATATTCTTTAGATAGTTTCTGTTTTATGAAAATAATGTACCTAAGTAAGTGTAGTTCATACCTATGAATATTTGCAATAATAACTGATGGAAAATATTATGCAACTTCAATGAATTCTAGTTCTTAGATATGTTTTGTGTTCATTGCTACAAAAGGATTACAAAATAAATTGTTGATTTTTATATTTTTCTGCAATTTCCTTCATTTATTGTCAATTAAAATACTTCAAAGTTTGTAAACTTTAACCTTTTTAAAACTCTTTAATATTTTCTTGATTATTCTCACTCAGCTAAGTATTACATATTTTTACAAAAGTATGCAAACATAATAATTTAATAATACACACCTAAACATAACACACATAGAACAAAAGCAAGTCTGTCTTGTCAATGTAAAGGTAATATAAATAAATGTGCTGTGTGTTAGTTGGATTAATTAATAATTTTATATTGTTAAATACTACTTGTAATGTCCTTATAAGTAGAACCGAGGTAAGCTAGGATACAATACAAATTACATGCATGAATGGAAATGTTTGATTTTGCGGCATAAAAATATAATATGTGTTTGTAATAAATTGTAGTGAGAAGTGAAAAATAAAAGTTTAAAAACTATTTAAAAGAATGGTGTATTATTATCAAAATTATGGAGCCATAATTTTAATTATTTTACAAAGTGTGACGTTTTAATGTTTTTTAAACTTAGAACTTAAACTCGTGAAAATTGGAGTAAATAACCACAAACTAGCCCACCAAACAAATAAGTAGGTACTTAACAAAATGTTTTGATTTTGTAAATGGATCTTTCACGGTATTTTTAAAACAAGATTTTTTTTATTTATTTTATTGATAGAGATATGATAGAGAGTACATGTGATTTTTTGTGATATTTCACCCTCCATGCTAGGGATGACCCTGTGCTATGACGGGTGAATTCTATAGTTTGCGGACATCGAATCTAAAGGGACTGGGACACGGTCAAGCGGCTTGATCGCAAGCACGTAGTTTTTTGTCTATGGCACTTTGTGACAAGCATTTTGACCGTGTACCAAAGCTGGCTTGCAAGCATTGCGCAATACTACGTGCTGGCGGCGGGGCTTGATGCGAATTTATATTTTTGTGGGAATAGACAAACGAAAATAGACAAATAAATATCACGTATCATAAACAATGATATAAATTGAATAAAATTATTATAAAATAGGTACTTAGTTATTGTTTTTGTGTTCAATTTGTAGAAATCCATCTAATTTAAAAATTCTGGAAGTATTTTAGTATTTTTTAATAATTATGACAGCGGTTTTCAAGGTCATTAATAATCAAACTGTAGAATAAATAATTTTCTGAATTTTCAATGGAGAAAACATATTTTTTGTATGAATACCGCACAAGAGTATCAACTGCTCCCATCTGGAGCCAGTGAGACTATGGCATTCTAAAATATTGATAAACTATTGACATATTAAAATATTGATACTCATTATTAAAACACATGAATAGAATAGAGCGACAAGACCAGACTGGTTTGTTTCCCCGTCAGCAGCGAGTATTTTATTTATAAAGAAGATTGATTCCAGTCAAATACCTTTTTATTTTCTACTTCATAGAACAAAACTGTCGTTTTCAATCAACGCTGAGGCATAGAAGTACATATACATAGATGCATAAATAAACCAATAAAATTTTGACCACCACGAAATCAGAGGAAGGCGTGGCCATGCTTGAAGGAGAGGCTTGATGCGGGCTTGCAAGCCGCTAAGCATAGACAATAATAGACAACAATAGACAACAATAGACAACAATAGACAAAAAAACTACGTGCTTGCGATCAAGCCGCTTGACCGTGTCCCAGTCCCTTATACATTAAAATTATGTCAAGTAAACATTGAAAAGAGTGAAAGAGTGAAGGTAGCAAAATTAAATGTAATTATTCCGAAAACAGACGTAGTACACCATTACAATATTAAGTTAATTTTGCCATGAGGTGTGTGGCGTGGATATTATTTTTGTTCTTGGTCGATATCAAACTGACAGATATGTACACATTCAACGATAGATATCTCAAACTGTTCACTGATTCCTTGTTTAGTAATTATTTTAAAGTTTTATTGAAAAATGAATAAATAAAGTTTTTAGCAAGTATACAACATGGTTTCATGTCAGTTATAAACATATCCTATAATATGGATTTATTTAGAAATATTCCTGCTTGAATTGACTTACAAATATAATTACTGTTTTGAACGTCTCCCAAAATGAAATACTGTTTTTTAAAGCATATGAAAGATACTTTCTGATTTTAATAGCAATTATAAATGTTGAAATTTTGAACGCAAACGTAGCTAAAGTTTTTGAAATTGATGCCGATGGTTTTTTTTAACACTCGACTTGGTTCTTTTTTTTACCTAATTTCACGTTAAGATTATTTTCAAAAGCTATCTCAAATTCTGATATTTATGAAAATCCAAGTGTGAAACAAAAATATATAAATTCTTAGCTGGTTGAATGAAGACTTCTGTTTATAGGTGGTTTTATTTAAAAATAAAACTTATATTGTTGAAGTTGTGTAGTTTTTGCCACGTTAGGTTTTAGGTTCAGATTAATTCCGGGTTTATACATCAATAACGGCTTTAAGTCATTTGTCAAGAAGATTTTCAAAATGTTATACATATTCTGCCATGTAGCTGCATTAAATTGAATTTGATAAGGCATGAAAACTATACTGAATCAAATTATGAACACCTTAATACGAAATTCATATTCGTTTGTGTTTTTATTTATTTATTATATTGTCAATAATTTGTTTGGATATTTTATGTTTCCAAAACTTAATAAAACTCTTCTGATGCATAAGTAAACCGTTTTGAGTTACCTTTCTTTGGCAAACATAGCACACCCGCGGAACGAATATCAACTGTTTGAGATTTTGGCAAAAGTGTGGACAGAACGTTCTTCTGAACAACCAATAACATTAACTTAAAATGTTGCCATATTAGTCACAGAGTGCGACTATTGGGACGCTAACAATGTAAATGCGGCTTTAGGTTGTACGTACGCCGAAATCAAGCAACAAAGAGCTACAAGCAATATAGTAGGGAAGCAAGTACTGCCGGCGCCGCTCGGTATTGTGAAATAGTTTCGCCGGATAATCTGGCAACACATGTAGTACTAAAGTTTCCCAACGCCATCATGGTTCCGGAGGGTTGTTATTTCAACGCGAATTAATATAATTATTTGTTTGTGTAGTTAAGTTCAATTATTAAAACAGTTTTATGTGATAAAAAGTGACAATAATGTGTGTTAGAAAAGTTATTTTGGATTACTAGAGGTATTCGACTCGCACGGTAAGTTTTAAACCTTTGGCTTTGTAAGGTTATTATTTTGACGTACCTTCTGAGACATCTATGTATACCACCTATACAAGGGGAATGATCCATGCCGTGTTATTCATTTCTTTGTGTCTTCCACTAAATATTTACTTCTTAATTATGAATGAATAAAGTTTGTTTGGCTCTTTAACAATTTGAAACTGGGTGATTAATACCTGAAAGTTTTCTCTGGCAAGTTCTTTTTATACAGCAAATTAAACTTGTCGCTCGGAATTCTTGAATGTTTGCATTACTAGGTACTCAAAAGTATTCATTTTATTTCGCATTAGTCACTTCTGTCTCTAAAGCCGGCTTGATTTTAAATTATTAATTCAATTCATCTAAATTAATCCTCGTTTTCATCTTTCAAAGTATTACAAATATGTTCGTAAATAACATTTTATATTCTATTGTTTTCAAATGTACCTATTAGAAAAGCGCCTTCAATTAAAATATATTTTTTTGTTAATTATTATTGAAATGACATAATAATACGTGAACAGTTTGTATTCTGAATAATAACATATTTTATGATAATTTAAACAAAAATCTTATTCAACCGTTAATAATTAAAAGTGGAATAACAATTTTACTTATTATTAGTTTACTTTGAGCATTTGATTTTTGCAACATAAGACTCCATTCACAAATAGAATTGAAATTCCTCATTATTTAATAATAGTAGTTGGTAATTATTTACCTAACCGCCGCACTTTTACCCGCATATTATGGAAATTACACTTCGTTTCAATAATTACTAACTACAAGAAACAAATATTAACATGAAAAAAATATGTTCTTAGTTTGGGTTAATTAAGTAATTTATGCGTTTTTTGATGGGAACGAAACTTTCGCAAACGTCAAGTTCATCCAAAAAAATCCAAAATGGCTGCAAAGGAATCGTTTTATAAGAGAAATTTTGAAGACTGCATAAAAATGGAATTTTAATAAAGCTTGTAACATCTCTTCCGAACTTAATAATTGTTCTTGTAGTATAGTAATTAAGTTGAAACGAAGTACAATTTCCATAATCTTTGCCAATTAAAAATGCTACAATTAGGTAAATATTTTCCCAAAATATTTTTTTCTGGGTTTGTTGTTGTTGGTGATCGTTGTTCAGATTGATGTTCCGAATATAGCTTGCATTTTTTAATATATGCTCGATTGAACTTTTTTGAGAAATTTAGGGAAATTCTAGTGGAATATCTCATAGTAAAAATGTTAAGTTTGATGTTCCGAATATAGCTTGCATTTTTTAATATATGCTCGATTGAACTTTTTTGAGAAATTTAGGGAAATTCTAGTGGAATATCTCATAGTAAAAATGTTAAGTTTGATGTTCCGAATATAGCTTGCATTTTTTAATATATGCTCGATTGAACTTTTTTGAGAAATTTAGGGAAATTCTAGTGGAATATCTCATAGTAAAAATGTTAAGTTTGATGTTCCGAATATAGCTTGCATTTTTTAATATATGCTCGATTGAACTTTTTTGAGAAATTTAGGGAAATTCTAGTGGAATATCTCATAGTAAAAATGTTAAGTGACTTTGATCGTAAAGTGGTTAAAAATATCATTGTTTATGCGTCACCTTACTAAACAATAGACCAAGCCGAAGAGAATACAGTATAATTATAATTAGCCTTGATGCTCAAAATATTTATTATAAATTGACATTAAAAAGGCGTTTAAGCCGCATACCCAATTCTACCGATTTATAACAAGTTTCTCGTTAACTCTTTAAGTTTTTAAGTTCCAAAATGAAAAGTTATTTACGAAGAAAATATCTATACATTTGTAAAAAATTCCCTCGCTAGAAAAAATCGCAAAGTAAGCTCCGAAAATTATTAAAAACACGTTTTTTTTCTGTTATTTAATATGTTATAGGCATGAAAAAACTCACAGTGTATCTTTAAATGCAACTTAAGCATTTGTCGAGAGATTTTTGCTCTATTTCAAACGAGTCGCGTTTTATTAAATATTTTCAGCGTGTACACTTATTTTTTTTTTTAATAAATATTTACACGATGATGCAGTACATTTTCTTTTGACTATCACACTAGGTTAATGCCCGTGTTGTGGTAATTATTATCGTTTTTAAATATGTCGTATTTACATATCCATCTTTAGACGCTCACTGCGGGGCATTAATGTGAAAGCACCTACTTGTACATAGGTTTATACTTATTATAATAATGCTGTTATCCAGAGTTTATCAAGAATACAATAAGTTAAAATAATTTGAATTGTTTTAGGATCACTCCGTTTCCTTGTGCTTCTTTATTTCATAGTTTTTATATGGATTCCGTTAGTCCGCAGAACAATTGTTGATAAAACAACTACATTTTTATCAGTGCAGTGTATTTAATTAAAGAAAAGAGATACTCAATAATCATAATTCATTGTGTCGTCTCAGTGACGAGGTGAACGAACTTGACTCTTCTACTCGTATCTTCAACTCTTGAACGAATATTATCTGCGATACTTTTTTACCATCGATACAATTTACTTTGCTTTGCAAAAATATCGCGGAATACAGCATTCATATCGCAACCCGAAGTTATTAATAATTACCACTTGAGGCGAAACAGCTATCGTGCACCTTACTCTTGTCATGATGACTTGGTTGCTGTCGGAGATACTATCATAAGTCATTCTCTGACTCATTAATTATGAGAACACCGCTTCATTGTAACGACAGAGCGTTTATCTCGGGAATGCTGTTTATTTGGTATCTGCAGCCCCAGTTCTAGGAAAGATACAACTGCTTACGGCCTATACACTTCTAATTTCTTTCTTCATATAATATGCAATATGACATAGGATTCTGTCATAATTTCACGCGAGGCCGCCAAATATAGCATCTAATTCTTTCCAGGTGCAGAACTAACTTACCAAAATAATGCACGACGAAATTAAATTGCGAACTATAAATTAAGTTATGCACAATGTTTTGGTCTATTAGTATGTACCTATTTATGTAATAAAAATCTATATAATATTACAATCATTGATATTACCTATATACTTGTTACAAAATTTATACCAAAATAGATGTTTCAACAACATGCCACGGCATGATAAGTTTCTTAGAATAGGCCTGCTTTGAAAATAATACAAGGGTTTCTGGGAAAATTTCAAAGTGGGAACTGTGCTCGAACCGGTTGGTACTGCTGTGAGGACTTGCCCTTGAAAGGGAGGCTACACCGGTTCATGACTCTATTATCCACCTCACCAGTCCCACCACCTGACCACGGATCCGGACCACGTGGTCCTTTGCGACCGGACAAGTACAACACTGAAGGGATCAAGACAATACACTGGACCTTGGAAAAATACGCATTTCAAAATATTCGCATAAATAAATTAACAAAGCAGCCAACGCGGGTACTTTTTGTATGTACAGGGTTTAAATTTTCGCAAATTGACAACAAATTAACAATGCCAAACAAAACGTCTGTAACCAAGTGCGTCTTCCGACGACCCCATGCATTTTTCTGTCTTATGGGCTTTTTAACTACAGAAATCCCAATTATTAATGTATTTGCGCAGAAATACTTAAAATACTACAGTGATATGTGAAGTATTTAAGCTAATACAAGGAGGATAGTAATTTTGGGTACTACCTACTCCCCCACTTGGCTGCGGGATAGTTAATATGTGCAATGTTTAGATTCTTATGAATAAAGTTTTTGCTCCACACTCATATACATTATGCACTCTTCCAGTTACGTGCATCGTTAGTGAAAAAGGGATTATAACAGATCTTTCAGACAATTTTGAATGATGGTCCTTCACCATGACAGTAATGGAACTTAATTATTCACTATTAATCGATTAATAGTGAAATAATAAAAATATTTTTTTTACATTTCATAGTTATCCAGTAATGCTGGCCTCAATAATGTAAGCCTCGGTGGCTTACCCGTGCTGAGGCATAAATAATCAATTTTCTTGCGCACGCCGGAATTCGAACTAGAGCTTTCAGCGTTACGTAAATTTATAACTTTAACCTGTTCAACCTGTTTTAAAATTTTGTTCTCACAATAGGAAACTTTCACGTCATTAACTCTCAATTCTTACTTCTAATGATGATGATGTGTGACCAAAACTTATGAACTTCTGATTATCCGCGGTAATTTTAGAATGTCCGTCTTCGCGTCTCCGCGGTAATTCTAAAATATTCGCCCGAGGAAGACATGGTACGATTAAGTGAATCAGATACTTGAGTCGGGCCATGTCAAAAGCCAAAATAATAGAAGAGTATGTAAGAGACGATGTATGAATGTGAATGAGGCAAGGAGTGTGTGCCAAGACCGAGTTGTTTGGCGGTGTCTGCCTACCCCTGCGGTGAAACGGCGTGTTGGTTTGTTAGTTAGTTAGTTCGTCTTCTCATATATTGGAGAAAATATTGGCCCCCATAATTATCGCTCCGATATACCAATAAGCTTACAAGAAATGTAAATGTTTTATGATATCAATCTCCATTCCATTCTATATATGTCCTTTTACTTTTTATTATGTTTTATTTGCTTTTTATTTTATTTTTACTTACTTAAATCTCTGTATATAACATTGTAGTTATATTTTATGGAATGTGTGGGATTGCACTCACCTCCCCACACATGGAATAAACTTATTATTATTATTATATAACTGAACTAAGCCCACTTAGGATGTGTACTTGAGGTAAGTCAAAGCTAACTTCACGCAGCTACAAATTTTTGAAATTTTCCAGAATTTAAAAAGCATTAAAACAATATAAGAACAACCTTCCAGTTTTGTCACAATTATAACCTGATAAAATCACTACATTTTAAGCAAAAACTTAAAAATAAAGATTTAAGCAAAAACGTAGAAATATAGATTTTATCAAACAAGTAAGGCAAGTACGTATAAAATAGTATTTACATAATGTTTCTACATAATATCAAAATTTAATACTACTATTCCATGAAAGCATTGGCTTGTGGTTGGAAGAGGAGCGTACAGTACATAATTGAAGTTATTTATAAGTAATTAATTATATTATAGGTAAATGTATTCTGTGATATAGTGAGAAAGCAAAAACTAATTATGTTACAATTTTGGTAAATGTGACATATATGTGAGTGGTCTACTAGTAGTTATTTCGTATCTAAAATGTATTTAGTAATAAAACATAATATTATATATAAATTTGGAGAATAAATAGTCACTTATGGAAAATGAATAAGATGTAGGTAATTTTTTAGATCAATTCATGTGGAAACATTTTTTTAAATAAGATGAAATAAGTCCTGAATAAATAAGAAGTATTATTAAAAATATATTGATTTTATGAAAAAAATATATATCTTTGGAGAAGAAGAAAATACTAATAAAACTAAACAAAACACGAAACAGAACAAGAAATTGAAAAAAAAGATAACCCTTTCAACTGGGAATTGACTAATAAATTAGAAATAAATTAAAATCAAATTAGACCAATTTTTAAAAATCTTCTGACAGTGACGGACATATATATAGTGGAGTTATGTCTGTCAGTTCGATCATCTCCAGAAAAGTTCCCACAAAAAAACTCAACTCCTAAACACGCTACAAGGTTCACAGAAAACTTATTTATCCCAAAAGCAAACAAAACTATATTTCAAAAAGGACCACACTACATGGTCATTAAAGTATATAACAACCTTTCTAACATTTATTAACAAATGTCACTACACCTTAAATGAATACCTTACATAAATTAAATACCTCTGTTTTTTTTATACATACATTTGTTAACATGTAATTGTTGGGTTATGCAATATAATGTGTCTTTGTTGGGTTAGCTGGAAGAAATAGGATGTAACCTATAAGCTATACCCTTTGTACTTTGTATTTTTGTGCTATAAATATTTTTTTGAATTTGAATTCAACCCATGATCTCTGTCTTACCAACTACTTCAAAGTAAGATGGCGGTGAAGTGGTTTGAAATTGCAGGCAATTATCTTCCTTTGCAGTGATGGTCAAAGTTATGTTATTTTTATTGGTTTTCGCTTGTGCTTGTTACTGGATACTATTCCCCACAGTATTAAGTAATATATAATAGATATTTTCTTCAATACTTTTTGTATTTTTTTAGGAATTTATTTTCTCTTGTTTGTAGTTCCAACCTATCGAAGTAACTAGGTGACCTTTTCTTTAGCGGTATATCTATGTATTTTAAAGGTCGTTGAAATTTCAATAAACCGCATTTGTTGGTTGGTTTATAATCCTTAAAAACCGATATTATTTGAATGTTCGTGTCACACTTTTATTATATTATTAATTTAAACGTAAGCCTTACGCACGCACACCTCGGATTTATCGAATAAAATAAATCGTCTAGCAAGATTTATACTTGTTGGGACAAAAATACTATTTTGTCGACTGTAGATCGATAATGGTCTCGTCACCTATCTACTGAATTATAAACCGTATATTTTAGTAACTTAAAAAATCACAATATACAATTTGTCCAAAGAAACGTCACTATCTCAATGACAATTCTTTTTTCACATTTTCTTTAGACAGGTAGGTACCATAAAATTGAAAAAAATGCTAGTAAGAAGGTCCAGATAAACCCAACGATTTCACATTTAAAAAAAGAATCTTCACTGAACCATTAAAACTGTCACCATCTTGGAACCAACACAGAAGATAAAAAACAAATTTACAGACATACAAAATACAAAACGGTCGAGTTAAAACACAAACAGACAAATTATTAAATATCTAAATAATTAGGTATAATTTATCTAAATTATATTATATAATTTATGCCGCACAGCATTATTTTATCTGGGCGTGTGTATTCTATGATTAGGAGATATGTAATTTTTTTTCCATTATAAAGAGAAATAATAATTCTTCTCGGTTAGTTTCAAATACCATACACTTAACGCCATGGATAAAATATTTAAAATAGTCAATGTAGTAAAAAGTGAAAAAAACTCGCAACATTATTGGTCGAACTGTCGAAAGTGATCGTTCCCACTTTATATTATATTATTTATTTTGAATGTCTATTATACTGTAATAATTCAGTATATTTTCGACTTATTTGTGTATTATTACGTCAGTTTTTTTAAAATAATTTTGCATGTTAAAAATTTATGTGGAAATTCGGAAAGGGTTTATGTTACGTTGGATATTTAAATTGAAATTTACAGATTTATTTAGTATTTCATAATGGTGTTATATTTAATTTCTGGGTGTTTTTAATTTAACTATAGGTACATGAGTAAAAAAAAAACAGATATTTTTTTTTCTTTCTGCGGGAATTCAGAGACCTATTTATACTGTTTTTTTTGTATAAACGAGATAAAAGTGAAGTACTCCGAACCAGTCTGAAGCCAGTGATACTATGTCTTTCCCATTTGGGGTATGTTGTGAGGCTAAATGTAATGGGGAGGGGATGTACCTGGGTATCTGGTCACCAAACACGGCCAAAGCCATTTTAAGCAACGTTTCAATTCTGCATCGTAGTCCTACACCAGGGCGACACTCTGGATATCTTACATTCTGGAACGTGCCAAATAACAAAAATTAAAAAATAAAATTTACTTGCACACGCCGGGACTCTAACCCGCGACCTCTGGGTTGCTAGTCGAGAGCCTTACCCCTCGACCACGGAGGCCGTCATAGGTAGTGCCCCGACAAGTCAAGGATCCTAAGTCCTAGATGTGACCGCATCTTTTTCTGATTTTTGGTTTCAAATTTTCATTTTAATATTGACTTTAATAAAGAAATATCAATGTTAATTTCGAATACAAACATATGAAAGTTAATTTAATGTTGTTTCCATAATAGTATTATTTTAATAAATAAATAAAATATGTAGTGCACATTTGATACCTTGGAAACATTGTAAGAACTTCCGCGAGAAATTCAAACATCGTCGTTGGCACTTCAATTACAAATACTGAAACATATTGACTCATAAGTGTAATTAATTTACATTTATTTAGAAAATTCTATGTAAATATGAATATTTGACTGGTTTACAAAAATATTACAATGTACATTATAGTTGATAGTTCCAGCTATCACAACTAAATCAATCGCAATTATTCTGCTTCGCATGTTCACAATTCGGCACCGGGTCGGAAGTCGTGCGGCGATAATAATATTTTGGTCTAACACTCATTTATTATTAAATTGTAATGGTCCCTCCATACTGGTCCCCGGTTCCTACCCGACCTCTGTTCGCAATGTTACTTACAGAGTTGTCAGGGAAGAAAGCTTTAAGACTGTCTTCTTCCAAACAACGTCAAGACAACAAGACTTTTCGAGGCCTGCAAAAACCAAGTTTCCTCTTGAGACAGATGGAACTTATAAACTCAGATGCTCCTGACGACAACTCGGCTATTGCCATTACTTTGAATTCGCTCCCGAAGTCATGGGAAGACCCAACACGCATCCAGCACGCCTAATTTCGTAGGCAATTGAAATCCACAAAAACCCCATCAACATTAATCGAGATGACGGGGCCAAGCAAAATAGTTCTTGAAATCCGGTACTTTGATTTTGTAATTTGCACTTCTGTCGAAACTCAAATCATTGCCATTATTTTCAGCTCGCAATATCATTTCCATTATTATTTAATAATATTTTATTTAGAAATATTTTGCTGTCCATGTGTTGGACAAAAGTTGTAGGTGATTCAATTCTTTCTGTGTGAAGTTGTAGGTGATTCAATGTTTGCCTCTGTATGAAAAGGGTTGAATGGTTAGTTAATCAGTCAGGAACTATCCTAGGGGGAAATGCTGGTCTAATCAATCATACGTATATTATCGTGATAAAATAAACGAGTCTTATATTTTCGATATTTTGATCTTTTTTCACTCATTATTTATCAACGCGATTAGGCAACGCATTTCACAACACAACACCCATAAAGTTTAAATTGAGTGATTCGTCTCGGCCTTGATCTGCAATATTCATTGTCAGCGAATAACAATCTAGCAGCTAAATACACTGCCTCATTTGATTCCCGTCCCACTAAAGCGCAGCTGAATCTCCTCAATTAGCCATTATTTATCTGTAGGAATACGGCGAATGTCCGATGAGAAGTTAATTAGTACCACACGTCATGGACCAGTGCTCGCGATCAAGCTAGAATTCTAGCTAAACAATGCTCAGTGTGCCCAACCTAAAGAGTTATCTAAGAAATAGGTACGTAGCGTTGGGCTTAATCAAGATAATTTAAAAAAAAAAACATTCGAATGTAATAAAAAATATTCTATATTTTTTTTAAATAATCGAATGCTTCAGAAGGAATCGATCGAATTCAAAGTACCTACGTAGTGAAGTAACATAGACACAATGATATTAATAATCGATTTACTTTGGCGTTTTTTCTGTCGAAAATCACTTTCTAGTCTAGTATAATTAAACAAGGAAATCTTTTTTGCTTCAAATGGACTGTTCATATTCCGGATTAAATTATTTTATTTTACTTTATGGTATATTCTTTTACATAAACCATGATTAAAAAGACAATAGTAACATCGTTTGTTTATTATTATTTGTTACCCTGAAACAGGTCTTTTAGTGACATTATTAGTTGAAAACCGAAGTTCAATACTAAAACCAAATACAAGTATAATTGAAAACAAATTAAGTCTTGATAATAATAATTTATGGATGAAAATAGCGAAATCATTGTTCTTGTAGGTAAACAAATTGTCGGCGTTCGTATCCTAGTTTTTTTTTAAAACATAATTCGACTAATTATTAAAATGTTTCGGATATTTGAATTGGGCCCATCACTAGTCGGAGGTCCCGCACCTGGGTCAAACACCTTTGTCTGCCTCCGTAATCTCCAGGCAATAATAAATTGCGCGTCGTCCGTCTCGTAAATTATCCGTCATAATACACGTACGTACAATAGCGAACAATGTAATGTTTTCAATATGCCAGATTCGTGTACGCGAGCTTGAATCTGCAAGATGTTATTTATGGTGGCCCTAATCTGCTGCAGTTCGAGGTTTCCCACTGTAATGACATGCCGGTCGGTATCGCGAATAATCACTTGAATCGCTGTGTTCACATAAGACTCTCCGATAGCGAGGTATCTTGTACACGTTTCTTCATGTTTTAAAGAGCTCTGATGATATGATGATAGATGTATTGCGAATAAAAGAAAAAAATGGTTTTATTTTATAATTGTTTTCAACAAATTTAAGATAAAAAATGTTATTTTATTAGTAGATAATACTAGTTTTAGTGAGCAGGGAAAATATTATTTTGGTCGAAACCATTTTTTCAAATTTTACAATTGTGGTCGACTTTCTGAATTCGTACGACTTTTTTAACATCCGAAGAGCTTCTTCAAAGCCCATTTTCAGAGCCAAAGTAGAAAGGTTTTCAATCATTGAAGATAATATTAACAACTCTAAAACGAAAAATGTGAAACAGAAAAGATAAGGTTACATCTAGAAGGGTTTTCTCTTACCTTTATTAAGTTGATTATTTTAGCCTATATTTAGTTCTTAAAACCCTTTGGTATTGCAGAAGTCTATTTCGCTGTAAAGTCATTCAATCCATCGGTGTATATTGAATATCAATGAAACCATACATATTTCAGCATAAATATTTAATATCGATAAATTTTCCGAAACTATATCATAACTAACTGACGAGCTATTCGCTTCATCTTTTCCATAAAGGCGCATACAGACGAGAGTTAACATATTCGGCGCCGAGTCTTTTTGACGTGGGTGGTGCCGCTCGGTCATTCACATGGGCGATATGCCTTTTATGGTATAAGAGGTATGTTAGTTGTGCGTTTACATTAAGAGTACATGATTTTTTATTAAAAACAACGATTCTATACAAATTAACCGATTATTGTTTGGTTTGAAATTATGGTTGGATCCTACCGGGATGTCATTTTCCTATCTTTCTTTAGAATAGGAAAATGTTTGAAATAACTATAGAACGCCTGTCCAACATTCGTACATGGTTGACAAGAGAACAAGTCACTCCTAAAATATGGATATCTTCAAGACTCATGTTCACTTCTTCCTGTTCTCTTTGGAATTTGTCGTTTGTTGTAGATCTCCACTGGCCTCCCCGTTCTGCTCTAAAAATCTCCCAAGCAGTCAAATCACATCTTCGGTCTACCTCTAAGTCACTTTCAATGGGTCACTTACTATATTATGATTTTTGGTGTCCTGTTAGCTGGCATTCTTTCTAGACGCCCAGCACACATAGTAGGTATTTGGAATTTACTGTATCCAACTTCAGCCTTTGGAATGTTTTGTATTCTCCCAATGAAAGCGTTACCAATCATGCAGTCTACAAACTCCCTTCAGATTCTAATTCTGCTTGCGAATCACGAATTATGTGAAGGGAACAAACCTCGCCGTTTGCGGTTGATTCGTTCCTTTCCCATGATTCGTAGTTCGGCTCGCAAGTGTATGCGGTTCAAAATAATAAACTTATAATAAGATTTTCTAAGCAAAACTCCATTGTCAAAGTCTCGAGAGGGTAATATTGTTAGTGCATATAATAATATTTCCGGGAAGGTAGATAGTAAAATGTTTTCCGAAATATCATTTATTCAGTTCATGAAGTTAGTATCCAGCTTCTCCTAAGATTCAACATACCTTCTATTTTCTTTTAATATTTAAAAAATATGGAATTATTTTTACGGTAAATTGTAAATAATAACATAGATATTTCGTAGCTCCGTAGCTTACGATAGAACTGACGTTAGTTGAGTTTTCACAGAAATTTCACAAAGCCTTATCGTTTGGGAGTTAGTACTGCTTCAGCCATTCGGATGATTACAATTTCCTTTATTAAATAGTAAAAAGATATAAAAACATAATAGGTATTACTATAACTTTAAAATCTCTAAACTCTTCCCAGCGTTTTAAGGTCATATATAATATGACTTTTCACGTTACACATTAAAATTTTATTGTTTATAAATAGTAATGTTTATTTGAAATGATAACTTTATCTAGTTTCTAAAACAGTAGATATTTGATTTTACGGAAATTTAAAAAATAAGGTTTGTAGGTATAGCGCATTTGAAATACACAGAAAACATTATAAACTGAACAAAAGTGATGAATAATAAATAAATAATAATTATTTTTATTATTATGAAAGGTTAAATTGGTACTGCCCCCTGAAGAGATATGCCGATAGAAGTACATTGTGGGCGTGTCTGTGTGCTTGGAGTAAGCAAATTTTTCCCTTAGTTTCAGAGATATCAGTTTTATTTAAAATCGATATTAGTAGAAAGAAAACCATTCTTTTCTCTTCGAAGGATTTTAGTTTACTTACCTAAATGTATTTCCATTATTTTTTTTCAATCTTTAGGTATAATATAAAAAAAATATTTTTTATTTTGAATGATAAATTTCCACAAGTGGAATCACGTATCTAGTACATTAAGAAATATTCGCTTAAGCCGGCGAGGAAGGACGTAGGACATGTATATCGCAAATGGAAAATTTTATATTGACTTGATTTGCCTCCCAATAATTTCATATTTTCCCTTATGTTATTTATTCTATTGACGAATATTTCAAGACGCAGGCGTGGCTTATTCAAGAACATGATTGAATTTTATTTAATGTATGATATTTCTTTTTTTCCACAGCGTACATGAAACATATTTATGTAGGCAAAAAGTAATTTGGCTTACATAATATATTTTTTACTTGTCGTTTCGAGCAGCTTTCTTGCGGCTACTTTTCCAAACAGCATCACACTGTCATCTTAGTAGCACGCGAATGTGATTACTGCAACCGGTTCAAAACGTTGACTACATAACTTTGCAACCCAAAAACCATCGACAAAAGTCGTAACTATTGAATCTTATACTATTAGGTTTTTGTTGAATCATGTTTATCTGCCAGCGTGTGGTGGGTACTCTCATTGTCGCACTGCTTTTTTTAGATATTGATAGACACTCTCAGTATATCTTTCTGCTTAAAGACCATGTTTGGTGATCAGGTCTAAATAGTCAGGTACTTCCCAACATTCCACTTCCTAATCTCGTTGCTCTCCCCATTCTTTCAGCCTCACAACATACCTACCCCGATTGGTAATGCAATAGTCCCCTAGGCTTCAGCCGTTTTGTAAGTAAACTCTTGTGCGGTATTCACGTAAATCTAGTCACATCAAACGTTGGCAAATGAACTTGTTTAATTGTAATTTTTCAAGTAAACCTCAAAGACTAACAGCTCGCGATGAATATGACATTGTGAGCCTATAATAGTTGTATTTACGCGATGGCTACCGTTCCATTTGCGAAGTTTTCATGTGACAAACAAATATACAATAGATTTTATTTTCCAGTTTCAGTGCAGATAAAACGGCGTTTATTTTGTTTCGTACAAAAAATATGTCTTTGGTTCAATGTATGTAGTTAAAGTAATCAATTTTCTACGTAATTAATCGCATGCTTTACTTTACAATACAAAAATATTTCAGTTTAATGTTATTTACAAATTAGATAGTATTAAATTGAAATGTGTGAAGGGAAAGAATTAATAAAGTAAGTAGATACAAAAGAAGTTGAATAGGAGCTCATTTTTAGACAGCTTGTTAAAAATAGTCAAAATGCAGGAGAGTAGATACAATTAGCAATAAATAAAGAATAAAAAGTTCTATTTCTTGAAGTCTACAATTTCCGTGTGATATTTTCTCATTAGCCATTCAGTGATGTTTTTGTCGAAGGAATACATCATTTAACATGAAGTCTTTGAGCAAAGGTTGTCGTATATTTCAGTACCAAAAGTCTCCCGAGGTCTTCAGTTGTTTGAATGATGGGTGTGATGTTAGTGTGTAAGAATAAATAATATTATTTCTCCATTAATCGCAAATTCGCTTTGTGGCGTCATTACAATATTTAACCAAAATAATGTTTCGAAACCAATGGTTTCTTCCTCGGGATAAACTTATGGTGAACATTAAAAGTAGAAACCATTGGTTTCGATTCATGTCGATTTTTTTGAAATGTACGCAAAGTTATTTATTTTCATTGGATGTACCTATCTAATTTGTTGCTTGGGATTTGTTGTTATTTATAATCATCTTCCATGTTAGCGATGAGTCACCACCCGCCAGGTTCCACTATAGGTAAATTCGGAATTTCTCTCGCGAAAGAAATGTCCCGGCGATTGCATCAAGTAGGCGCAGGCGGGTAGAATACCATCGCAGTTCTCCGTTTCGGCCAAAACCGGTCTCAGGTATCTGCGAATTGCGAATTCGCGGAGACTGCGCCACCCACCGAACAGGTGAACGGTAGAATTGTGTTGTAGGAGTGTCCTTATGCCAGAAGTAAGTACTATTTTTTTAGTTTTTTTTAAAGCAAAACGTTCTTTCTCGTTATATACAGGGTGTATCGGCACTAACCCGACAAACTTTAACCAGCTATTCCTTAGCACATTTGGAGTAAAAAATGTTATTGACACTTTGCTGTCCGGTAGCATTTTTTTTCAATAAAAAAAAAATTAAAATTTCCACACTACATCACTGTCATTGCCATTGCTTTTCGTGTTCAACAGCTGTTATAAGCAAGTATATCGAAAAGCGTCTTCGCTCTTTCGCGCACACTAAATAATAATAGTTAAAAATGAGACGAATGGTGCCGTTCCATTTCGTTGTGATTGTAAAAGCGCGCCAATATAGGTAAACACGTACATTATTCAACGGAATTGGAATAAAATATTGCCAGATGGGTTTTCAAACTTCGACAAAGGATAAAACAGTGGTGAATATATGAATAGTAAATTTTTTATTAAAAAAAACGTTGCCGGACAGCAAAGTGCACATAAGATTTTTTACTCCAAATATGCTAAGGAATAGCTGGTTAAAGTTTGTCGGGTACGTGCCGATACACCCTGTATATACATAATGTATATAAATAATATCTCATTTTATATCCTAGCGATTCTCTTAGTACTGATATATCTGAGTCACTGAGGAGATTAACAGATATAAGTATGAAGTGAGCGTGTCTGTGTGGACGAAGTAAGCTCGATCTGTTTTTTGTCCTCCACAAATCCTGGTTGGCAATCGCCTCCATTCCTTAGCCCTCTTCCACTCCGACCCCTTTACATGATCTGTCGTTTCCACTGGACACCCACTTTCAATTATCAAACGGATTATATTTTTCATTGATAAATCCGTGGAAGATAAAAATCCTGGTGATAGTTACAATAACATCGATACACAATAAATATCCATACTACATTGATGAAATGAAACGTTCGTGGAGGGACGAGTACACTCTTTCAGAGCGCTTCTCCGCCATCACATGGGAAGCTTATGGCGCAGACTACGCCAGTTAAGTAACAAAATCATCACTGCCATGGTTGCCTGGATGAGTCCCCTCTGATGGCCCTCTGGAGAAGGGAGATATCGATAATCGACAAATCCCCCATAAATGGCTGCTTACACTCATTTTTGTGTTTATATTATATCTTTTTTCACTTAAATTCCCCCTTTTTGCCTGTCGGTATCACCTATGTATTATTATAGCATTGCACTACCCCTGCATACATACCCTTGAATAAATTGTTATTATTATTATTGATGAAAGCGGAACATTATCCATGACTGAACGAGCGGTCTGAAAGGAAGGTTTAACGGATGAATTCTAGGGAGTGGGCGGAATAGCGACCCCAACGGAACAAACAATTGGCTGATATTAGTTTATAACTTTTCACTTGGTTCACCTCTTGTTTTAATCCTTTTACTCTTATTTTTTTTAATTATGTTTAAAAACGACAAGGGACCCAATGAAAGGATTCATGTTTAAAGACATATTAATTTTCCTACCGGCATGTTTATCGTAATAATAAGTGAATTTAAAGTTATTTCAATCTTATGAGATCTCTTGAGTCTCATCCACACCCTGAGATATTTATAAAATAAAATTAAGAATCTTAAATCTAGAATCAAAATGATAAATCTTTAAAACTGTTTGTGCTTCTTGATTTTCCAATAAATTGTAATTTTTTACATGTTCTTTTCTTTTTATAACCTCTAAATATCATATCACTAAATATAACATAGATCAATGATACCTAAGTGTTACACAAGGGGTCGGAAGGTCTTATAAGAATTTGATTTTTTATTGTACGTTATTATTTTATAACCTAAAAACGTTATTACGTACAATAAATTATAATAATTTATATACGAAAAGTAAATATGTATTGAAACTATGTACGTAGTTAAATTTTTTAAATTTTATAAACCACCATTTGCTACTCACTTTATTGTCACATATTTATTTGTAGATCCAGGTATTTTCTCTTCGGTGGTTGTGAAATCAATAAAATCTTCTTTTAAATACATTGCTTATTTTTCTCAAGCATTTTCATCTGCCTGCGTAAGTTTCCATTCTAATTTGTGTATCTGTTGTCTATTCAGTGGCGCCATATAAAGTCGCACCGTGCGATGCCACCGTGCTCATTTAGCCCATCCTCGCCGGCCCAACTTACATGGTGATTTATCCGCTCTAATACTAAAAACGAACTTAAAATGAATTCCTCAATCGTGCATTGTTGATAATATAAGCAATTACACGATGTTTCCGAACAGCTGTGCTGAAAACTGCCCGATCAGATCGAAACAAATTAATGGTTATTTTTTTTATGTTGCCGTTTGTAACGATCGATCTGTGTAAAAAGTCTTAAATAATGGTATGCAAAGATGTATAATAAATCATGTAGAATTCCTCTGGGAAAGTTTTTATGTGTTTTTATGCTTGCTTTGTGAGATGAAATTTAATATAAACCACTTTAGCAATATGAGAATATGCACTTAATATTTTTTTATTATCCGCACTCTTCAAGTTTTTTTAATTGCGTTGAATACCACGTAAACGTTACACTTAATAATTGAACTATCAATGTTCAATTAACAAGCGCAGTTAATAGCCTTTTTTTAGATCTCCAATTAGGGTATGGTACGAAGGTGGCGGGGAAAGGAAGGAGATGGGAGGTACTCTGTTTTCAATAATTCAGGGCGGTCTATAATTCCATTAATTTTCGTTTTAATAATTTTAATTCTTTCATCAAGTGGTTGTAATTCATACATTCTATTGGTAGATCGTGTTTAAAGGTAATATATCTTCGAAATCTATGCTGGAGTTTTTCAATGGAAACGTAGTGGATTTTAAAGTGAAGGGACCAGATATAAGAATTATATTCGTCTTGACTTCGAACTAAAGAAAAATATAAGATTTTTTATGTTGATAAGTTTTTAGTCTCTGTCATTACGGATAATGAAGTCAACAATTTTTAATCCTTTAATTGTTACTGCATTGATATGAAAAAAATAATTAAATTTATAATCAAAAATTATGCTCAGATCATTAATTTCATTGACAGAAGTGAGAGAAACATTGTTAATTTAATATTGAAAGTTCAAAGGTTTATATATTCTAAAAAATCATATTATGTGGCATTTACTAATGTTTAGATAAAGTTTGTACCAATCTTGTAATTTGTTTTAGTTGATTTAAATGTGAATCTATAGTTTTTATTAGTTTAAAGAGCTTTAGATCATCGGTGAAAAGCATCAGTTTAATAGTATTATCAAATACAGTAACGGTATCATTAATAAACAGTAAAAAAAGTATTGGACCTAAATGCGACCCTTGAGGTATACCACTCGTGGCCATGAATTTGTATGGCAGGTTAGAATTATTTATTATAGAATCAGTTAAGTAGCTCTTTCTTCATATCAATATTTTACCCTCTATTCCGATTTTACTAAGTTTATTGGGAATAATTGTATGGTTTACTTTGTCAAATACTTTTACGAAGTCGGCATACTTTTTTTTAACTAATTTCACCTTACTTATCCTTAGGTTAACGTATTTTAATAAATAATCGCAATAGGTAGAAAACTCGGCTAACTTATCCGATATATAGCCACTATTTACGGGTTCGAGTACAGAATGGCACAATCTAAATAAATAAATCAAAAAATATACGTTATCCCATGGATAAGCTACCAAGAGGATGGTGATGTACCCCCACAATGTAATCAATCTTCCAGAATTTAATAAACCTTCCGAAGGCATATTCAAATGTCACTAAGCAGCTCCGCCAACAATAAAACAAAATAAGTCACGAATAATTTGTAATATTCCTGCAAGATTCCTGACACAGAAGCTCTTTTTGTATGTGCCATAAAACTGTACCATGATGAATATGCCCGTCATATGGTAAAACCATTAGTAAATAAAATTAAATAATGTTGTGACAGTGTTTTAATAAAAAAAAGGCACATCAAAATTGAATTCCGCAAATTAAAAATAAATAAAAAAACCTAATCCCAATCTTTCCTTGTCCCAATATAATGCATTATACCCCAAAAAAGACACCGACTCTAGTATTGACTTCCGACTTCAAAGCGAATTACATCGCCCGCGCCGCCCGTCGAAGGGGCAATTTTTTTATCTTCACTCGATCCCGTCATCACGATTCGCCGCCGCTAAACCCGTCCGACAGGTCGTGTAATTTTTAAATGTCAGCCCACGTGACGCCCTGTCCTGCAGGCTTATAATATCTTCTATTCCTCCTTCTTTAAGTCCTTCGAGGTTCGTTCTCACAACGATTTCAATTCTGAAAGACAATCTTTTATAACACGCCAACTTGGAGTGTGCGTAAATTCATTCAACCTGCAAGAAAAAATCTTTAATTTTGATACTTCGAGGTCGTTTGAAGCCGGTTTTGACCATTTTAAAGCAGAACGCAACAGATCAATGATTTATAGTAGAATGTAATGGAAACATGTTGATAGTGAGTATTTTAGAATTGATGTGTCCTTGAACTCCTCAACCCTCCGTGAGTTACGGTAAACAATTATGGTTACCCCCCTGTGTTAATCAAAATGATTAATGATTGTTGGACATTGACCCCTTGAGGACATTGACCCAAAACAATCGAAAACAAATCTTTTGAAACATTAGACTACCCAACTTATTCAAACCAATTAATCATAACTTTTTTAATTGGACACCAATGAAAAAAAGTCTACCCCCCGAAATTTCGAGGTATGAGCGTTGCACAAGGTGTGTAAGGTGTAGAGGTGTCCCAAAGCACCTGTAATCACGTTAGACATTTAGATTCAAGACTCGATCCGGCATTTGGTTTAATTTAGATATCAATCTCGGCAGAGCACAACTCCTTGCACCTCCCACGGGACGGAGCCAGAACCCACGGACAAGTTTCAGATTCTAGAACTCCTTCGGGAGAACACCATTAGTCCTTTGGAATATAAATTGTGTTCAATCGCCTTTGACGTGATCATTTCTTAAGAAATTCGCTTTCTTGTATTTACTCTAGATAAGTATGTAATTTGCAAAACTACGTAGGGGATTTTCTCATACGTTTGTTTCAATGATGACTGCGCACGGAGAAAAATGATTATTGCTAATTTAATTAAGACGGGACCCTAAAATAAAGTCGGAATCTTAACCGACGTAACTAAAGAAGCCATGCTCAAAAATATTCGATGCACGGCCCTGTGGTATGTTGGAAATACCCACGGTTGAATTTTCCCTAGCAAATCTCTAAAATAAACTGGGAATCTTAAACAACATGAGTGACAAAGTCGTGTAAAGAAATATTAACCGCGCGCCCCGGCATAATGAATGGACCTACCGTCGAATTTGCCCTAGCAGGCCTATAAAATTGTTCTTTCCGTGGGGTTTATTTTAATTATTTCTGATGAACGTATTACTCTCAGTGTTGATCTCAGATTTCTCTAAAGAAACACCTCGAACTAGAAGAATAAAATCTAGAGTTCACCGCTAATTTTTTTTTTAAAAACGTTTTATAATATTGACAAATCGTTTTACATAAAATATTTGTGGGTTGTTTATATTAATCTTATATAAATATAAATAACTTACATCCATAGATATCGGATAAAATATATATAAATATTATATATATTACGAATTCGTCGGAATTAATTCAAATGTGAGCCTCGAGCAAAACCCCGTTAATATGGTTTTTTGTTGCCTTAAGAATATTAAAAACATTTATAAATTATTATTGGTAATAACGGGATTACAGGCCTACTAATGATTTAAATTTTGGCTGGGCTTATTTTGGTTTATTCTGATTTTAAACCAAAATTTATTTCTTCTTCAATAGTTGCAAAATTACTTTGTGGCGTCATTTTAATTACAAGAAAATTAAACAATTTGTTTAAACTTTATTTGTTTACTATTGTTAAATCTTACTACGTTTTGTTCGTCATTATTAGCGTAAGGAAATGTATTAATCTGCCGATATTATGTATGTGACGAAATATGAATTTTATGGATAATCCCTATCTTGCCGGTCTCGGGTCATGTCGGAATATGTTAATTAATGGGCCAGCCATTTAACTACACTACGTCTTGTAACGCCGGTAACTGGCCTGACAAGTCACTCCCGCACTTATTAGCTGGTGCTGTGCGAGGAATATTCATATTCATGGCGATAATTGATTCGCTGTTTCAGAGGCCAGTGAGTAAATCAAAAGAAATTATGCACGGATTCGCGCTTAAAGCCTAATTCGAAATCTGAACGCGAATATTTATATATGTACTATGCTCAAACGGGATTTTGCAAACATTTGATATACATAAAAGTTTAGTGTTACAGTTATAAAGAAATAAAAAAATGCTAATTAGATATATAGAAATTCAATGCAGAAGAATAGTCTTATGCTTAGCTTAGTTATTAATAATATTGAAGTATGTTACAATAGCCTTCTTGTAACTAGATTCCACTCAGTTGAACACATCTTCAATTTCTGCAAAATTATTTCCAACTGCATGCAATCTAGGTACAAGTGAATATCTAAATGACTCAGTCCTGATATTGTTGTAATTAATTTTTTTTTAATAAATCGGGGCTGTCTATAATTACATTAATTTATGTTTTAATAATTTTGATTCTTTCATCGAATAGTTGTAATCTATAGTTTATATTGGTAGTGCGAATGTAAAGTTAATATATCTTAGAAATTTATGCTGAATTTTTTCAACGGAATCGGAGTGGATTTTAAAGTGAGGTGACCAGATAGAAGAATTATATTCCCTTGACGAGGGACGAAAATGTTATTTGGAGAAAGAATGAACATAGTTCACAACTGACGAGTTGAACCATTAGAAGTATGTTGTGAACGTGTTTGAGCGCCCTAAACAAAAATATTTTTTTTCTTATTTAACATGCAATTATTATTTCTTGTACATTTTTTATCAACTTTGTCCTGTCCGCACACCGCGCTTCTAGCGTTCAAGGCAGTTCCAAATTAACAAAAAAAAAAGAATCCATAACGGCAAATGAAATCATTTGTTGAAGAAGAAGATAATACTAACGCGTCTAAACGAAACATGAAACAGAACAAAAACAGAAAATAAAAAGATAACGGTCTCAACTGGGAATCGAACCCAGAATCTCTGTCTTACCGGGACAATGTCTTCATCCACTCGACCATTGGGACGTAATTATTATATTAAAACTATTAAAGTAAACCATATTTGTCAATCTCATATTTCAAATGAATTAATAATATTATCTTGCAACTATTTTTCCCATACTTTTGGCAAGCAATGGCCACAAAGTTATAAAGAATTAGTTTATAATACATAATTACAATATTTCAGTGGAAGAGATAAATCGACAGAATTGTGTTGTGGGATTAAAGTAACCCCATTTTATCTTTCGCTGCAATCAATCTAACATTTTCAAATATTGAAATTCTTTTTTGTAGAAATAGTCAGTTACATTTTTCTGTTCGAGACTTAGGAGTCGAAATGTGTTTTGTTAATTGGTTAACTGTTGAACCAATCGTTTTTTTCTCAAATCGGTGAAGACCACACATCTAGGTATTATCTGCTCAGTGTGTTAGTGTGTTTTATTGTTGCTGGCGCGCGATGCCGAGAGATTAGGACTCGATTAATATTGGAATCGCGTGTCCCACGTTATTACGTCTGAGGTAAAGTTTTGCATATTTCCCCAAACCTAACCAAACACAAATTAATTTTATCCATGGCTTGGACTTATGTTGGTATTTGTGGAATGGAATGATTGAATGCTTTAGTAGAACTTCGCCATCATTAAATTTGTCATGGGGAAAGAAGGGGGTCATTTTTTATTTAACTTTATTCGTACTTATCTCCTTTCGGGTCCTTAATTATTTCTTCAAACTGCATAGTGCAGATGCACTTACTAGTTTTGTAACCAAGTCTTCTTCAATTACAACAGTATTGATGTTGTTTAGTCCAAAACATATTTTTCGATAATTCGATTTGTGCGCGGATTTTCTGAAAGTATTCATACAAAAAGCCGAATTTTCGAAAAATAAATAAGAAAACATTTTCGGCTACAACAACATCAGTAATGCCATTTTTTGTAATATTTGCACTCTAGTACACCCAAAAGTTACGAGCCGCCACTGCTTGTTAGGCTGAATGTGGTGAGGTGGGGGAGGAAATGAGGGAGAGGAAGGTGGGCGAGTACCTGGCTATTCAGATCTGGTCGCTAAAGACAACTACAGCCATTTCTGGCAACGTTTCAATTTTGAATGGTGGTCTTACACAAGGGCGATACCGACAGTATCTTACACTTCGTGCCGCAAGTATACATTATTTTAAATGAATAAATTGTGAAATAACACATATTTAATCCCGCGATCTTCGGATTGCTAGTCGAGAGCAAATAGGGGTAAATTGTGTTCTTCGTTAGTTTAAATACGTGATGAAGATATTGTAGTTTCTTATTTTTATATCTAGTATAATTTCACATTGTTTTTCATTTCAATGAAGTGCTTACCTCTAGATTGAATACTTTATCTGCCCTCATTTTTGAGTATGAGTCTTATATATATATTATATATATATATATTTAATATTTTTAAGATTTACAGGTATCGCAAAATAAAAGGCAAGTTAACTAAATTTATGAACACATGCGTAGATATCAACTTATATAATACGTAATAATCTCTACACATAAATAATATTAGAACCATACAAGAGCAATTTTATGAACAAAGCTTTGGTTAGGACGTGTTTGTATATATTTCACTGTATTCCTAATGCTACGTATACATCCGCGAGCCGAACTGCCAAACTGAAACTCAACTTATGGGAAAGAAACGAAGCAACCGCAAATGGCGCGAAACGCCGTTTGCAGTTGATTCATTCCTTTCCCGTAATTCGTTGTACGGTTCGCAAATGTATACGTACCCTACGACTATAAGAATGAGATGGGAATAACTAAAAGAGTTCTTTAAAAGTTTTTTTTAACTTAGACTGCTTTACGAAGTTACTTTCTTACGTCTACGCAATATTCACGTTTCTCTGCTGTTGTAATTTTTTGTTAAGATTTAATTTGCGGTGGTGGAAGTTTATATAAAAAAAGGTCTTAACTTTGATTATATAAAGTGTTATTCCATTGTGTTACGATGGCGAAAACATCAATTAAATCATTTTAGTAACATGATACTCCATCGCGTTACAATAGCAAAAACCAAAATAAGGGGGGGGGGGAGTTATAGTGGAAGGCTTTGAAGTAGGTCACCAAAATGGCTAAAGCCATATTTCGATTATGAATGGTGGTCTGTCACCGGGTTATAATAAAAGTATTATTATTAAATAACACAAGTATGGTACTGTACATTATACAAAATATAAATAAATAAACATAATAACATTTGTAGAAATGTATTATATATTTGCACAGCTCCCTTGATGTGTTTTTGCAAAAAAACGGCACTATAAAAATTATACAAATATCATTATTATTATACGTATATGTTTGATAGTTATTTCAAATGAATTAGTTAAATAATTCATCTTCGCATAACATAACGTCTTATTGTATGTGAAATCGCAGTGGCGGCTCTTGACTTTTGGGAGTAATACAGTGCTAATATTAGAATCTTAAATCGAATATTAGCGCTCGAATCTTTAATGTTAAATCGAATTTTCTAAAAAAAAATTTAAAAAAAAAACGTTCAGGCTACAACATCAATAATGCCATTTTATTTAATATTAGCACTTTAGTCACGAGCCGCCACTGATTATGTGGACAATTTCTTTAATAATTACTACCCGAACAAGAACTCCATAAAATAACATATCTGATTCGACGGACCTGACCGACAACCATTTATTCTCTTTACACATAATATATTTTTACAAAAAAAATGTTTTCTCACCAAATATTTTTCACAGTATGTTTTTATTCACACGAATAAAAACATAATATACGTATTAACGATACCTCACTAGACCAAGTTTGTAAAAATGTATTTTTAAAAATTCCCCCCTCCTTCTCCCCCCCTAGAGTCTAGAGGTGTCTCACCACTTGTTTTGGGCACACTTTGTAGATCTTCAATTATACTGCCAATTTTCGTAAATGCACGAATTTTGTAATTTATTTCTTGCATTTTGGCACTATTTTACCTTTACTATAAGGGAATTAGGGGGATAAGTTGAAGGATCTGCTTCTGCCACCCATTCATTGTATTTTTTAATTATTGAAGACAATATGGTTAATATATCAAACGAAAAATTTTAAACAAAAAAGAAAATAATGTGGTTCTTAGCGAAGTAGTAGAAAACATAACATTATGACCGAATCTTTTTATTTTTCTTCTGAGTCACAGTTTTCGTTTGAGAAAAGTTAATATTGTCTTCAATGAATAGAATCATGACAATGAATCAATTCATGACCTTTTTTAAGTATAATTTTATTTTAAATTAATTATGTATTTATACATTTTTATATCTTGTCTTGAAAGAGAAATCCACATTTGTTTTAATTTTGGTACCTGTACTTCATGTGCGTAAATTGATACAACGTAAATTGTCAATTTCCTGAAAATGAATAATTTTTTTTTTTTCAATAATTACGTATATTCGAAATTGATGTTTTTACATCATCAAGTGCTGCAATACAATGCACAATAGGCCATTGTTTATTATCAGTTATGTGCACTCAATAGATAATACACACACAGACACACGCCTTCCAATATAAATGCCTTCACGTAGATTTGAATAGAAGCCGATGTCGCCACTGATTTACTACATTTTGACTATTATATCAAGACAGCCAATCCGATCGTTTTGTCTTTTGGATCACAAAACACGCACACATTTCTTACGTTCTTCTTTGGTTAGGTGCAAATTATTCAGCTTGCTTATAACACGTTTGGTAATAATAACATCGCAGATATAATTTATGGGACGCAGTCTAAATGTAGTAATTGCAATTCGTAATTACATTCATTACCATGGTGATTTATTTCAAACGAATACTTTTAAGCAGTACCATTTGACATTTTGCTCAAACTATCTCCCCATTTTATCGCAGGTGTACGTAGAGTGAAAAGTGAGGAAATAGCATAAAAATCTTTCCTGGCCGCATGCATATTCAAACATGCACTCATACATAAGAACTAACATATTCTAATGGACTTACAACCACTTCGATTTACATGTCTAAACCTTTGTATCCTTTTCTTAATCTTGTTCATTACATTTATTTCGGCCTAGCTTTCACCGCTCTGAATAATAATAATTTAATTTATTTAATCCGGACATAAAGTCGGAAGAAATATAAAATATTTGGATAGTTTATATAGCGCCGTTTTCGTGAAAAATCACCTCAAGGGCGCTGTACAAATGTGTCTATCAAATAATTAATACTAGAACTACTGACTTAAAACTAGTGACTTACCTCTAAGACTTATAACTACTAACTTACGACTAAGGCCACTATCTTAATGATGGTTCCATGCTAACTCAACACAGTGACTATTCAACACACTTTTAAAAAGTGATATAAAGTCATTAAAAACGATGAAAATTTTTTTAACCAGCTTAACCCAAACTATTTAACCCAGTTAATAAAGTTTTTGTTTCATCACTTTCCATGACTTTATATAACTTTTTAAAGATGTGATGAATTATCATTGTGATGATTTATCCGGTCACCTTTAATGACATAGATATTTACAAATGTAGAAACATACAATTAAAATTAATAATATAATTTTACTAGCACCAGAAGAAGAAGGAAGTTCTAGGATATTAGGGTGTTTTTATAATTAATTTTAGAACACGGGTGGAAAATGCGCCCAGTTGCTTAAATGGATATAAATATTAGATAAATGAAATTAATCATCTTCAGACTGGTTCAACTATACCTATATGATGTTAAGTATTAGCTAACGCTATATTGTTATGATAAACACTTAAAACATGTTGTTTCACAGAATATGAACAGTTCATCTAATTACATAGTTGATTTTAGAGTTCTGTGAAGGTTATTTTTAAGTTCTATTATTATGTAAGTATTGGCTAGTTGTTTCACAAAACTGAAATAATAACAAAACTTCAAAAAACCTGCAAAGAACTTGAAAATCAACTTTGAAATTTGATGAATTGCTCAAATTTTTTAAAACAACCTTAGTTTCCAAGTTGAGTGCGGGGTGCGGACACCATGTTTAAACAATTGCGTAACCGAGAAGTTTAATTGTTTTTCCAACATGAGAGATTAGCGCAACCGCGACGTTAATACGTTTTTAATTATAACGGAATATGAATGCAATGCGAGATATTTCTTAATTATCGTACATGTACGGTTGTACAATGTACAAGTGGAGAGCGGCAGGCTTTAGAAACGCCGGAACTGGGGAACGTTTGACTGCGCGAATATGGGAGCTTTTGTCGCATTGCAAAATCCCCCCGAGTTTTCCAACCCCTCGGCGGCGGACCCATCCCCGCTGTACTCTTGTACTCCCCTGACCCTTCTCCCCCCTCCCCCCCCGCCGCAGACCAGGGGCAGCCCACGTGGTCTGGCTCTAGTCAGTTGCGACGCGAACCGACGCCTGAAAGCCGCGTCTCTCGTTTTGGCAACTAGGTATATTTCTCATCAGTCGCCGCCGACTGAAAATGTGCGAATTCGATATGGACACACGTTGGACTCTGCGATCGTATCGCATTTCATGAATGCATACCTATGAACTGTTTAGCTTTGTGATCTCGTAGGCGTGTTTGAATTACTTTTCACGCTTTAAAAATTGCTATAAGTGATAGTATATAATCAAAACATTTGTGTACGCTTGCTATCATTTTCTTTTACAAAAAACTCAATAAAGTGCACGTGAGTAATTGTAATTTCGTTAAACTCTAATTCCTAAACTTTAAATATTAGTA
Source organism: Hesperophylax consimilis (assembly GCF_061612785.1). Classification (NCBI taxonomy): domain Eukaryota; kingdom Metazoa; phylum Arthropoda; class Insecta; order Trichoptera; family Limnephilidae; genus Hesperophylax; species Hesperophylax consimilis. The sequence continues at coordinate 3,909,203 of NC_142858.1, forward strand.
GAATTCAATTGAAGGTGTCATGGCAACACAAGATTTTTTAAGAAATAATGCGGAATGCCAGTAATTCTAAGTTGTCTAAAGAAATCCAGTCAGTCCACAGCGGAGTTCTTATACCAATCTTACGGTATGATAGTGAGGTATGGATCTGGCATAGAACGTAAGTAAGTATGAACTGAGATATCTTAGGCGTGTTTTATAAAATTATGTATGACCGAATAATGTGTAAAGAGAACGGAAAATAACGTAAAGCCGATGTATAAACGATGGACAAGGTACGATTAACTTATTCAAATATTCGGGTTGGAAATGTCAAAAGTAGGAATAACTGATTAATGCAGTTTAAACAAGTAGGGTGTTAGGTCATATCTGCCTACATCTACGAAGAAATTGTTTAATGATAAAGTTGGATAAAATTTCAATTAATGAATAATCTCAGAAAATTTTACTTCAGTAAGAATGTAAGAATCAAACATTTATTATCGTTTTTAAGTAACTTCCTTTGACCTAATCCGTTCTCGTTGAAACGAACTCACAATAAAGACATTGTTCTTGGTGAACCATCCTTCATAAAGAGAAAAACAGATTTTTATTACAGCCCTATTTGATTAATCCAAACCTTCTTTGAATTGTGTAGATGAATACAGTATGATTGGTCACGGACAAATGACTTGTGGACGCATATTATTAAAGACGATGAATGAAATTGTGTACAAATTTGTAATCCAAAAGTGTGATAAGGCTTGATTATATATTGATGGAGTGTTACGGATCGGATACCTAATTGCCTTTTTTGGTAGACTTAAGATAATATTTTTCTAAAAAAATCTTGAATTATGAAGAATGGTAGGAGAAGGTAGGTACTGATATTATGCAGCGGCATCCATTTCAATAGTGCAAACTACGATGGACAAACTTCAGAAGTGAAAAGTTTTTACCGCGGTTAACGAATTGTACCACGCATCGCAAAACCCTTAAATTATTAATCTTGTTGCTTCTTACTCTTGCTACAGATAGAAATAGCACTGATGTACCAAAACTTATTTAAATTGAGTGACAATTTATTATACGTTTTTGGAGTAAGTTTTTATATGATTTATCCTTTCAGGTAAATTTCTTAATTTCATTCTTAAAAGTTTCTTTAATATTTCTTTTTTACAATCCTAACCCTCTAGCACGATAAAAGTCACTAGCCGCCACTGCATGTATAAAGGAATCAATATGTAATTTTAAAACATGCAACCGAAAAACTTTTTTTGAATAATATGTTAATTGAAAATGGTTTTTCAAATCGAGATAGTATTACAACGAAACCAAAATCTTTGTTTTTTTCTAAAATTGTTTTAAAATTAGATCTAAACACACCAGAAGCCTGATAGTCGACGTATTACTATAAAATTAATTAACAAAAGTTATGAAATATGTTGCGCACTTGTCCATATATCGATTTCAATCTAATTACATACATTAGGGATTGATCATTATATCAGCTATGAATAGTGCTAAACCATTGACTTCCATTACAGAACTTATTCTCGTAGATACTTATCGATAAAGTTTCATAAACAAATAATATAATAATATAACCGTATCATCTCCAAAGGGACCTTTAACCAGCTCCGTGGCATTGTGGAAAGGGTTTTGACAATGAATAACGAGTTTGAATTCCAGGAACGCCTGACCTTTTCATTATTTAACGCACCCAAAATTGATTGATATTAGTAGGGACATTATATATCCCAGTTTGGTTCAAAAGAAAGACCACAATTCAGAAACGAAATGTCGTTTGTGTCTACTCTAGTTGTTTGTATAATAATACTAAATAATTAAAATAGAAAATAAAACATTTTTTAACTTATTTCCACTTTTTTATTTTACCACTACCGGTTTCATCCTATTATGGACATCTTCAGGCTGGCAATTGAAATTCTTTTGTTACAGAATTTATACAAAATTAGGTACACAATGTCAAGGTAGGTACATATTATTGGGTTATTAAATTACAATTTTTCTTTAAGGTTAATATGTCATAAATAAGAAATAATAATATAACAATGGTCACTATAGTAGAATAATCGATAATTTAGTAAATAAAATAATGAATTTTCCTGCATACCACGCAGGATAATCCGGAAGAGAAGAATCAAACCGTACAAAAGAACACCTCCTTAGTTTAGCAAATCATAAAGTTGGGGGGGGGGGGGATTATGATCTATTGAACATAATTTTGCATCTACCAGAAAACGAAAATTATTTCTATCAAGATAGAGATGTCAAAACTCTTAACGTTTGTAACAAAGGATCAGAAGATTACATAATTAAATTACATAACTGTTATTTAAGGTAAATAAGTCATGAATAACAAAATGTTCAATAATCATCAATACATACATCGCAAATTACTTAGAATAAAATTTTACCTCAGAGTCTAAGGTAACATTATTAAAATTAATTACAATGGATATATTAATGGTGACTGAGCACCATGTTCCAACTGTTTATTCATGACATATTTACGATCAATTTTCTTCGTTAGGCGATTAATTTCTAGTAATTCTAATTTGTCTAATTTCTGTCCCTTTTCACAAACGTGAAGAACCTTGACATCTCTATCCTTGTCAAAAGTATGTTGGTTCTCTAGCAAATGCAAGGCTACGTTCGATAAATCTCCCTTTCGATTTACCCAACATGCGAAATGCTCCTTTATACGGGTCGATACTGCTCTTCCTGTCTGTCCAACGTAACATGCAGGGCAATTCGAGCAATTCACTTGGTAAATTCCAGAGTTCTCCAATTTATCTCTCTTATCCTTATTGTTTATTAATATCTTACCCAAAGAATTCACGCTACAAAAAGCTGTCTTACACTTCTTGTCACTGTCTATCAATTTCGAAACTTTATTTGATATTTTCCCAAGGTATGGTATTTTACACCATTGTTTTGTTTCAATTTCATTTTCTGGTGTAAGGCCATATGTAATTGAAGTTATAGTCAGTTTTTTGTTTTTCTTTTTTATTAAATTATCTATTATTCCGCTATCGTAACCATTATTCACCGCAATAGCTTTGATAACATTCAATTCATTATTGTAATCTATATCATTCAATGGTACATGTAACAGTCTATGGATTAGACAATGGAATATTGACAATTTGTGTGAGATGTGATGTCTCGAAGAGCTGTGGATGATATTATCACTATATGTAGGCTTCCTGTATATTGAAAATTCCAACTTGTTATTAATAATCCTAATTCCTACATCTAAAAAGTTGATTCTATCTCCTCCTATCTCCATAGTGAATTGAATCGACCTATTGATTTGATTTATCTCTTTGATGAAGATATCTAGCTGCCTCTGTGTACCAGTCCATACGATCAAAATGTCATCTACGTATCTCCGATAGAAAACAACATTCTTAAAGGACACTAACCTCTCAATGGTCTCTTCTAAGTGGTCCATCATGATCTCTGCTAAAATTGGAGAGATTGGGCTACCCATTGCCAACCCTTTCGATTGTAAATAGAATTTATTATCAAATCTAAAAAAAATTTGTTTTATGCACACATTTATTATTTGATTAATTTCTTTCTTTTTTATAATATTTATGTTGGATTTCTCCATGTAGTTATTGATTATTATTTTTAATTCATCTGTTGGTACACTTGTGAATAGACTAACAACGTCAAATGACACTAGAGAGGCGTTGTTTGGTATATTTATATCTTTTATCAGGTGTATTAGTTGTAAACAATTTTTAATACCATATTTTGGTTTGAAATTTAAAGTATTTTTAATTATTCTATTGGCGTATTTTGCTAGTTTGTAGGCTGGTGCTGAGTTATAAGCTACGACGGGTCTCACTGGTATATCTAATTTGTGAACTTTAGGTTGTCCGTACAATCGTGGACATTGGGGGTTCATGACAGTGAGGTAGGATTTAATAAAAAAGTGGAAATAAGTTAATAAATAAAAAAGTGGAAATAAGTTAAAAAATGTTTTATTTTCTATTTTAATAATATATAATTCCACCAAGTATAACAGTATAATAAATAAAGTCATAATACTAAATAACCTAAATTCTCTACCTTCCACTTTGAGGACATCTATTTTTAATATGAAACTGTTGTTCAAAGTTTGCCAATGTACCTATTGTACTGAAGGGGTTACCTAAGAATCCCACCCATGTACAATAAATAAATCATATTAAAGCGGACACGTTTGAATGTTTTGTCGGCATTTAATTTCTGAAATTCCTCACTGATAATTTTTTTAACGTAATATAGCTTGGATCGGTGAATACTGGCTACCCATTAAAGCTATATTTGAGTTGACTCATTTATATAGACACTCATAATAAAGCGCTATAGAGGATTTTTCACAATATTAGCTTCGTTGAACAATGTCAAGGTAGGTACATATTATTGGGTTATTAAATTACAATTTTTCTTTAAGGTTAATATGTCATAAATAAGAAATAATAATATAACAATGGTCACTATAGTAGAATAATCGATAATTTAGTAAATAAAATAATGAATTTTCCTGCATACCACGCAGGATAATCCGGAAGAGAAGAATCAAACCGTACAAAAGAACACCTCCTTAGTTTAGCAAATCATAAAGTTGGGGGGGGGGGGGGGATTATGATCTATTGAACATAATTTTGCATCTACCAGAAAACGAAAATTATTTCTATCAAGATAGAGATGTCAAAACTCTTAACGTTTGTAACAAAGGATCAGAAGATTACATAATTAAATTACATAACTGTTATTTAAGGTAAATAAGTCATGAATAACAAAATGTTCAATAATCATCAATACATACATCGCAAATTACTTAGAATAAAATTTTACCTCAGAGTCTAAGGTAACATTATTAAAATTAATTACAATGGATATATTAATGGTGACTGAGCACCATGTTCCAACTGTTTATTCATGACATATTTACGATCAATTTTCTTCGTTAGGCGATTAATTTCTAGTAATTCTAATTTGTCTAATTTCTGTCCCTTTTCACAAACGTGAAGAACCTTGACATCTCTATCCTTGTCAAAAGTATGTTGGTTCTCTAGCAAATGCAAGGCTACGTTCGATAAATCTCCCTTTCGATTTACCCAACATGCGAAATGCTCCTTTATACGGGTCGATACTGCTCTTCCTGTCTGTCCAACGTAACATGCAGGGCAATTCGAGCAATTCACTTGGTAAATTCCAGAGTTCTCCAATTTATCTCTCTTATCCTTATTGTTTATTAATATCTTACCCAAAGAATTCACGCTACAAAAAGCTGTCTTACACTTCTTGTCACTGTCTATCAATTTCGAAACTTTATTTGATATTTTCCCAAGGTATGGTATTTTACACCATTGTTTTGTTTCAATTTCATTTTCTGGTGTAAGGCCATATGTAATTGAAGTTATAGTCAGTTTTTTGTTTTTCTTTTTTATTAAATTATCTATTATTCCGCTATCGTAACCATTATTCACCGCAATAGCTTTGATAACATTCAATTCATTATTGTAATCTATATCATTCAATGGTACATGTAACAGTCTATGGATTAGACAATGGAATATTGACAATTTGTGTGAGATGTGATGTCTCGAAGAGCTGTGGATGATATTATCACTATATGTAGGCTTCCTGTATATTGAAAATTCCAACTTGTTATTAATAATCCTAATTCCTACATCTAAAAAGTTGATTCTATCTCCTCCTATCTCCATAGTGAATTGAATCGACCTATTGATTTGATTTATCTCTTTGATGAAGATATCTAGCTGCCTCTGTGTACCAGTCCATACGATCAAAATGTCATCTACGTATCTCCGATAGAAAACAACATTCTTAAAGGACACTAACCTCTCAATGGTCTCTTCTAAGTGGTCCATCATGATCTCTGCTAAAATTGGAGAGATTGGGCTACCCATTGCCAACCCTTTCGATTGTAAATAGAATTTATTATCAAATCTAAAAAAAAATTGTTTTATGCACACATTTATTATTTGATTAATTTCTTTCTTTTTTATAATATTTATGTTGGATTTCTCCATGTAGTTATTGATTATTATTTTTAATTCATCTGTTGGTACACTTGTGAATAGACTAACAACGTCAAATGACACTAGAGAGGCGTTGTTTGGTATATTTATATCTTTTATCAGGTGTATTAGTTGTAAACAATTTTTAATACCATATTTTGGTTTGAAATTTAAAGTATTTTTAATTATTCTATTGGCGTATTTTGCTAGTTTGTAGGCTGGTGCTGAGTTATAAGCTACGACGGGTCTCACTGGTATATCTAATTTGTGAACTTTAGGTTGTCCGTACAATCGTGGACATTGGGGGTTCATGACAGTGAGGTAGGATTTAATAAAAAAGTGGAAATAAGTTAATAAATAAAAAAGTGGAAATAAGTTAAAAAATGTTTTATTTTCTATTTTAATAATATATAATTCCACCAAGTATAACAGTATAATAAATAAAGTCATAATACTAAATAACCTAAATTCTCTACCTTCCACTTTGAGGACATCTATTTTTAATATGAAACTGTTGTTCAAAGTTTGCCAATGTACCTATTGTACTGAAGGGGTTACCTAAGAATCCCACCCATGTACAATAAATAAATCATATTAAAGCGGACACGTTTGAATGTTTTGTCGGCATTTAATTTCTGAAATTCCTCACTGATAATTTTTTTAACGTAATATAGCTTGGATCGGTGAATACTGGCTACCCATTAAAGCTATATTTGAGTTGACTCATTTATATAGACACTCATAATAAAGCGCTATAGAGGATTTTTCACAATATTAGCTTCGTTGAACAGTCTACGGCGGAAAGCAATCGATAATATTTATACACTAAGGATAACGTATATATTCTGTCTGTGTTGCTTTTGGTCACTTGTATCAGTTATAATCAGGTACATCTTTACATTACATACCCAATCAAACCTGCCAAACATCTACATCGGATGCCCCATCATAAAACCGTATCTTTCGTAAAAAATGTCGCAGTTTTTAACGCTCGAAAGTAATAGCAACCCACCAAGGTAATTGCAATTACCCTCTCACGCACCCACCATCAAACCTCGTTAGTAGTCGTTAGTCTTTCGCTGGGTTATTGGGCTTGGAGCGCTAATTCGTGTTCCGCGGTGTCGCTTTTAATTGATTCACTTGAGCTGTTGGGAACAACCACCGAGCGTATGTAATACCCCAAATTGGAAAAGTACGACATTGTACTGCTACTGCTGGCAGGTACAAACTCAATTAGGTATATTAATACATTGGAATTAAATTATACACCCCACATATCCTAGGCTTGTTCCTTAGCTGTTCTTGTGACAAACTGATAAAATATTGTTAGGTTTATCTAGTTTCGTGGGTGTAGGAGGGACCGGGACCCCGTTCTCGTGGCCTTCTTCCTGAAAAATCTTCATCTTTATCACAATTTTCTTAATTAACTTTTAGACAATTTGTGTCCAATTTTAGACATAGGTCTGTCGATGTCTTTGCCTATCTTACACCAGTTTATCTGGTGTCATTTGGGTAGGCATCTGCGACTTGCTTTATATCTCCAATCGAGCATTCTTCTTGCCCTTTTGTCGTCCTCGAGTAGAACAATGTATCCATTCAAGGACCGCTTGAATTAGTCCATAATTGAACCGCCACATCTGATACTATTGTTTTCCGTTGGTCCAGTAGCGATAAATTCTGCATCATTATTTGTTTCTTTCTTTGTTTCACCACGCTTCTCCACTTCTATAAACCGACTTACCTTCCGCTTGCACTGTGACCGAAGGATTACCGGTGTCTTGGAGTAAGGGGGTATGACGTATAGGTTTACCTCGCGCTCTTGCTGCGACGAGATGTTTGTCCAGAATGACTCATAGTGATTCTAAGTATTAGAAGTAGTGCATCGAAGGATACATTTAGTCTAATTTCATAAACGATTTTTGTCCTTCAGTTCCTAATCGTTTATTTATTTATTTATTTAATATCAACGGTATAAATATACCATAAACAATGATAACATGTCACAGTTAAAATCGTAGAAATATTTAAAAAAAAGAATTACAAATATACATATGTGGCATTTGATTGTGAAATGACATTAGAGAGTAAGTAAGTAAGTAAACAAGAGATACAAGTACATAAGTTTCTATAGTTTCAATGCAAGGGGTATTATAGTCACCAAATAAAATTGTTCTGGCATCAGGGTATTTATTTTTAAAGGTTTCGAGGTCATCTGTGTGGTTTCTGTAGACTGTGACCGAAGGATTACCGGTGTCTTGGAGTAAGGGGGTAGGACGTATAGGTTTACCTCGCGCTCTTGCTGCGACGAGATGTTTGTCCAGAATGACTCATAGTGATTCTAAGTATTAGAAGTAGTGCATCGAAGGATACATTTAGTCTAATTTCATAAACGATTTTTGTCCTTCAGTTCCTAATCGTTTTTTTATTTATTTATTTAATATCAACGGTATAAATATACCATAAACAATGATAACATGTCACAGTTAAAATCGTAGAAATATTTAAAAAAAAGAATTACAAATATACATATGTGGCATTTGATTGTGAAATGACATTAGAGAGTAAGTAAGTAAGTAAACAAGAGATACAAGTACATAAGTTTCTATAGTTTCAATGCAAGGGGTATTATAGTCACCAAATAAAATTGTTCTGGCATCAGGGTATTTATTTTTAAAGGTTTCGAGGTCATCTGTGTGGTTTCTGTAGACTGTGATATTGGATCCAGGAGGAATGTAGACACATCCCAGTAGAATTTTGCCTAATTTAGTTTTTAGTAAAACGAATACCTGTTCCACGTCCAGATGTTTACAAATTAATCGAGTGGATGGCAGTAATTTTGTAACGGATATAAGAACTCCTCCTCCTCTGGTTTTAGTACTAGTGGCTGGATTTCTGTCAAGGCGGTAGGTGTTGTAAGATGAAAATCCAAGTTCCTCGGTGTGAATATCAGGATCAAGCCAAGTTTCGGTAAGAAGAAAAACTTCAATGTGTTGGAGTAGTGGAAGAGTAGTTTGTAGCTCTATGAGTTTGGTACGGCAGCCTCGGATATTTTGGCCGTATCCGATGATGTGTTTGAGTTTTTTGAAGTTGACCTTATTATTGTGGGCTTGTTATTCATATATTTTATTGTTAACCCAACTTCTCCTCCCTTTATCCGAGTTTCCAATTCTTGGCGGAGGTCCGACAAGAATTTTCGTTTGTTCGGTGTTTGGTCGGAAAAGATTTTAACAGTGGAGTTGGTCAGATAAAAGTTCTTTCTCCTGAGGATATTTATTGCTTCAGTGGAGTTCTTTAGAATAACCTTAACGGGCCTTGGTTTATCCGGCCTCACTGCTCCAAGGCGTAAAGTGTTGATAGAGTTAATTTCAATGGTACTATCAATCTTATTCAAGATATTTGTAATTTGTATTTTGTCATCTTGTATTTTTTCTATTTGGTTGAGCTTAGAGCTTTCAGGAATATTTATGATTATTAGATTATTTGCTCTTTTTTTCTTTCTTCGAGTTCGTCGGCTGCTTCACAAGTAGATACTACTGAGTTAGGTTTACTGGATAATGCTTTAAAAGCTGACAGCTCACCCTCGAGTGCTGCCATTTTGGCAGCCATTTGAGCAATGGTTCCGAGAATAGCATTTGTTTTCGGTACCATTTTTGCGATTTGATCTTTGTTTAATTTGCTTGTTGGGTCAATTATTAATTCAGTGAGGGCCTCAACCGCGTTTCTCGCCAGATTGATGAATCCTTGGGAATCCATTTTATTAACTTAATTTTTTTTTTTTTTTTGGAAAAATGGAGGATGGGTCAGCCTGTATTTAAGGTGGAGTGATTTGAAGTAGATACTAGGGACCCAGCCGCGCGGTAGTAGTTTGGGTGACAATAATACTTAATGTTTTGACTTTTAATTATATTGACAATGCTCACTCAGTTATGAATTTCGGAACCAGCAGGATTGCTCTCCGACTTCCTTAAACTTGCAGTCTCTCAATGACTCGTTAAATTGTTAGTTTCACTGTTTAAAAATACTGTAAAATATTAAATTGTGTTAAGCGTAAAATTGAGTGTGCTCTCCGTGTCACTATACTAGAAGGTGTTTACCTTATTAATCCTCGATCCCGTACTTCTAATGACTTTTTCGTTTAATTGGACTGTCAATATTGCAACCCTATTTAGACAAATCTGTTCTAAAAAACACTTCTATTTTAGGTTGCTTTTTATTTCCCTTTTTTACTCACCTATTAATGTACAACCGTGGTGGTAGGTTTATTCTGTTTATTTTTCTCTTTGACACCGGGTTAAACCCAAATTAACTCGTTTTCAGAATTCAAAACCCGCATTGTTTAAGGGTTCAGCCGGTACCGATGCATTGCGCGACGGATTGCAATAATTTACTTCTAACGAACCCTTCCCGGATTTGTATTTCGTTCGCAGTGCTGTGCTTCTCAACAATCAACCATCCGTCGAATGCAAGAATCCGATTTGAAATGTATTGCCGGCTTACATTTGTGTTTCGGGTCTGATTATGATTTATAGTCGGATTGGAAGTATCAGGGGTATTGTGTGGTATGCAAGGTGAACGGAAACTTGCGGTGTAGGTAATGGTTTTTATTCTATTATTTATCCCATTGCTTGTAACCTTAATACGGGCTCTTATTTTTCGGACATGGTTGACTTATTTCACTCAGCGAGATAATGATGCACACAGGTTATGGATTCGTTGTAAAATATCTAATGTAGCATGTCGGAAATCATAACTGTTTTACTGTTTGCTAATAAGGAAGTTGAGTAAAAAATATTTTGACTTTTGAAAAATATGTTCTAGTAGACCAAAAAACGCCTATTTTGAATATACATATGTAATTCTATATTTTTATTCTCAGAATTAATACATCGTTCTTGAAAAGTAAATAAGAAGTTACAGCGCCCTTGAGGTTTTTTTGCACAAAAACGGCGCTATACAAGTCATCCAAGTATTATTATTATTAACTATACTCTACAAACCCTCCCCTTTTGGTCGAACAAAATCTGACATCCAAAGTACTCCATGACACTCCGTGTTAAGTTTGTACCTACAATGTAACAACTAAACATCTTTGTGTATCTCTTTCTGTTACATGGTGTACTTGGCGAATAAACTGGAAACGTTGCCATACAGTTTTGTGTTTGTATGATATGAGGTTCTGAGATAATTTTTGAGGTTGTATTTTTAGTTTATCGGTGTTTGTCACTGTGATCATCATAAGTATCCAATAATCCACACAATTATTGTAAAATATGTAAATATAGTATAAATACGTCGTTTTATATAATAATCAGTCTGAAAACAGATTGCATCTACCATTTTTGCGTGAAAACTTCCTGGAAAATCGATAAATTGCATCGTAACGCTTGTATTTTTAGACATCGATACGAATAATAATTAGCCTTATTCCCTGACATATTAGAAGGTTTAGTTAAATTTAAAGCGGAAATATATATTAGCTATTCGCTAAATTAACGTTTTTGTAAAAATGAATAAGTAGAAACTCATTTCAAATTTACGCAAGAGCGCTGGTTTAACCCCGCTGGCGAGTAAACCTCAAACTGCAACAACGTTTTAGCCTGTGAGCTACGTGGGTATAAGGATAATACCGTGTGAGCCCCAATGTTCTGCGATTTTTTGGCGCAGATATCAAATTCTAGACGTGCAGAACACAGATGACGTCACTCAGCCGTCTACCTCTTACCACTCGGGTTATGGTCGTTTTGGAGGGCTTAAAAAATTCAAACGTGGATAATTAATTTAACTATGAAAACGAACTTACAGCGAACGAAAACAAAATACTGGTATTTAAGTTTGAATGTTGACATTGATAATATTAAAAAATCCACTCTAATTCCATATTGAGTTATCTACCAGCAATCTGGAGCTTTTTTAGTTTTACTTGTGTATTTACAGAAGCAAAGATTTTTTGAAAAAAATCGAGAATCTCTCTACCTATACCTATACAACAATTTTGAATTTTATTTAATTTGTTGTATTTTGACTCCATTGCGTAGATGTTTATTTATTTAAAGAATTGTTATTGAATTATCATCCTGTATATCGATGAGATATATGTGAAAAGGTTTAAGTCTATTTTTGGGTTTTCCAATACCACATTCGCTAAATTATATTTTGGACGTTCCAATACTTCGAGGTCTGATACACTGCTAGTATAAATTGCACTGAAATATCTAGGACAGGATTTCCAGGAGCAATAATTTGCTTACGCTATTAAAGTTTTCTCTAAATATCCCTCTCCAGTGTTACGGGGTTTCTTGGATTATCCACGATCGTTTTCAGTACATTGTATAACCGACGATAAGGATTCCAAATGCTTGAATCCGATTCATAAAGTTTTCTTTCCTGTTTACCTATGCTTAATACAAAGTAACAGATTCTGACTCGGTAACTAAGTTTTAATAAACTTATGCATATATTATGTCTTTACGTCATCAAAGTAATATTTTTAAATTTATGAAGCCAACAACAAAGCAAAGTTACAATTAATTTAATTTATATTTGCATAATCTAAACTAATAGTTACTACCCGGCCTGGCACGAGTTAGGGGGCTGATATGCCAACCAACACTGCTGCAATAGATCACCCCAAGTGGTTCGCTACGTTTGGTGACTTATCAGGGGTGCCCGGGTTCATGGAGGATTGTCTACATGTTGGTGGCGGAAGCATTTGCCCACCTACTGCGTGGCGGGTAGGATTGGGAGCGACTGGATTAGGGAGACCTTATGACCTCTCCAGTCGGACTATCTCGACCCATTTCCTTGCACCGCGGTGGGAGGGGTGGATCCATACGCCCGTCACTCCTGGACACATTGACCCCCCAGATTCCTACCCACCCTCATACCTTTCTCTCCTTCCTTTCCCTAAAACGATCCTCCGCCCAGCATCCCCAAATATGATATAGGCCGATTAGATAATGATCGATTCATATATTTAATTAACGTTTTTTTTTTTAAATTTAACTCATACACATTAAAATCAGGATTCATGGATGTCAGGCACACTAATATATCCAGTCTGGAAGAGCTAGGTATTCACAATAAGATATCAACCGTCTGCCTGTCTCCAGATTATCCTAAATATTTTGGAAACGTGGCCCGCTAATCTCAAGATCTCGAATCTGGAGAAACTCATGGTCATAGGCAAAGTGGAAGGCAAGAGAAGCAGCGGAAGATCAAATATCACAGACGTCCACAATGTCAGTGGAGATGTCTTGTTCACCAGTAAAATAGGATTGGTCTGATTGACTGGCCATGAGGAAATGACTAAATAAAAAGACAAAAACATCTCAAATTTAACACGTTCCACCAAATCAATGTTCGGAGTATCTTTTAACGTAGATTCCAAATATAATAGAATACCGAGCCGGTAATCGGAATCACCTGCGACAAAACACCTGTACGTTGAAGATTAGTGGGTCGAATAAGTCCAAGTGACTAACCCGAACCTGTGCGGGTGACAGTTAGCTGGCCCCGATTGTTATTTGACAATATTCTGGCCTAACGCGACCTGCCGGAATCACCGGACGTAACTGTTATTTTCTTCGTGTCGTCAATTAAATTATTTATTTTATTATATTCCTCGCTTAGAAATAATACGTGATAATATTCGGATCTTTGAGACCGATGGAGGTATATTTTGGGCGTATCCGTGTTCCCCAAGAAAGCACAGATAGTAAATTTAATTTGCCTTACTAGGGTCTAAGAGTCAACAAGTCTTTCGTATAATGTGGACAGCGGTTTTCTTTAATAGATTTTAAAAATATATACATTAGCTCCGCACAGGAGGAAAATGATTTCCCTCAGGGCCTATATCATCTTAAAGGCTGCTGTGTGGAGGGTCTTTTTAAGGAAAGGAAGGAGAGGGGGAACGAAAGTGTATGAGGGGTGTGTAGGGAATCAGTGTGTCCATGAGTGAGGGACGAATGAATCCATTCGTTCAACTGTGTTGCAAGGCGATCCGCTGCCCAGATGTAGACAAACCCCACCCCATCAACCCGGGAACCACTGTTAAGTCACAAAATATAGCGAATCACTTGGGATCACCTATGGCAGAGGTGTTGGTTATCCAATTATGGTACCGATACCCGCCTCCCAAATTGATAGCGTAATAGATAGATAAGTATTTTTAATTTGTCTTGTCATTGATTTGTTGATACTGTGCATTTTGGTGTTATATTATTTGATCAATATTATGTAAGGAGCACTGTTTGAGTAATTTTAAGAATATTGCCGCCGAGTACTAAATTATTATATTAAAGTTTATTATAGAAGAGCGCATTTGAAGTGAAATAACACAAATCTGCGCTATATATTTATATGTGTAATGTTAATATTATCACACTTCCTGTGTTTATCTTATGTTCATGTTCAGTGTTTGAGAGACTATACTGACTTAATAATTTATAGACAGTGTTAATATGGCACCAGAGTTATAGTTAGACTGGAGGAATGAAAAAGTGAATAAGTGGCGGCCAGTGACCTATATTTCAGAGTTTGTAATAAAAACATTGTAGATAGTTATCTTCCATCCGACGATCTTTGGTGTGTGAAAATACGTTAACAAGGTTCTTAAATTGAAAAATTCTGTTCTTAAAAGTAATGTGCGACATTAAATATGGGGATTGTTGGAAACGTGTTTGCATAATATTTATGTAGAAGTTATACCGTGTTGCGCGCGCACACTTCACCACAATCTACACATCTGCTCTGATGATGGACACCGTAACGAAACGTTGGATATAGAAGGAGGAAGCGCAACAAGGCTTGACAACACGAAAATTATACCAATGAAGAAGAAGATATTACTAATAAATCTACATGAAACAAAACAAGACATAAAAAGTCAATAGGTATCACATATAAATAAAAATCGGATAACCAATTCATTAGAAATTTGTGATCATTTGACAAGGTTGCGGCCAAAAATGGGAAAAATTAGTTATTAGTTAATTGTTAATTCTGAATTTGATATATGAGATGGACAAATATGACGTTTAACTCAAGACCACGCTACACTACATAATTATTCTTAATTGCTAATTTTTTTTAATTCTATTTTTTTGATTTTCTTGTATCTCGTGAAAAGAAATCGTTGTTTTCACATATTTATTGTGTAATTAATATGTATATATAATCTGGCAAGTGTGGGATTGTACAAACCTCCCCACCACATCCTGGAATAAACATTATTATTATAATAACTTGATCCCAATGGTCGAGGGTTTCAGTTTCTATCCCGGTAAGACAAGAGATCCTGGGTTCGATTCCTAGTTGTGACCATTATATATTTTTATTTTCTGTGTCTTGTTATGTTTCGATTAGATGTAGTAGTATTATCTTACTGTAACCCTTGATTCTGTGCAAAAACGGGCTGTCCGTTTGATAGATTCCCCAATCTTAACAAACGGACTGCAATCTTTAGAGCACAGGCGTCAGGTAGGTATGCTGTCCTTGTTCTATCGGTATTACAATGGAAGATGCTCTGAGGAACTAGCGCCATTGATCCCTTCGGCACCGGTGCGTAGTCGGGATACACGCCAAACGCGCGCCTAACATTTGTACATGGTTGACATTTGTCACATGAGAACGGGTCGCTTCTACGATTCGTTCTTAAGTTCAACAGCTCGGCTGTGGAATGAACTGCCGGCCTATGTGTTTCCTCCCTCCTACAACATGGGACTCTTCAAGACCCATGTTCACTCCTTCCTCTCCACAAAAAGACCCTTCACACAGCATCCCCAAAGATGACATAGGCCCTGAGGGAAATTATTTTCTTCAGGGCCTCCTGTGTGGAGTTAATATAAAATAAAAAAATGATATAAAACATTGACGGGTACAACCTAATAAAAAAAGTTTAAGGTAAAGTTGTCATAAATTACATATACATCACGATAATTTAATTTTTATAAACTTTTTCGTCGCCGATATGGAGATACCCATCCACCCAGTTTAAATGCCTTATAAAGATATAAATTAATCGTTTTTAATATATGTTTCATGGAGTTAAGTCATTGCTTGTATAAATTCATGATAAATAGGTGTTTTTACTAATTTCACTGGTATTGTTTATTTAATAATTATAAAATTCTCTTCAACACTAGACTAATTTAATGTTATTATAAATTTGATCATTATTTCACATATTATGTAACTTTATGTGGCTAATCATCATCAATCAGGTCATGACTTCACAAAACACAAATCCCGAGTAGTCGGCGTTACGTAAATCATTTCACGTAGTGTGGTTTATGCTGAAAATCTTTTTAACCCTTGAGATGTTGTTGATTTGCACGGATCGAACCTTCTATAAGCTTCCATTTTTTCAAAGACAATAACAAGCACTATTTCGTTCTCTTTCTGACATAAAAGAAATAATTATTTTTTAGATGAGAGGAAGAGAGATATATGCATTTTAATAATGTGCGGTCGTTCTGGGACAAATATGGTCTTAGGAGAGTATAATGCGCGCACGGCATTTGGGACTGTTTGGGTCTTAGAAGGTCCCAAGGGTTAAAGTTTAAATACAATATTTATTTGTAGATGTAATCCTAACTTTAAGTAAAAGGTTATTCAAATGTTTTCAAGCAATCCTAAAATCCCAGTAATATAACATTCCCAGGTGTGCCAGTGTGAAATAAAAAAAAGGTTTTTCGGTACACTTATTAACTTCGTGATTACATGACAATTTAGATATTAGTGTAGGATTGCCTACTAGGTACATGCATACATTCCGGCCGGCATAGTCCAGTGGTAACGCATTGGACTGCCATTCCGAAATTGCGGCGTGCGCAAATAAATTTTATTTGATTAATTTGTGTTATTTCACAATTAATTAATTAAAAATAACATATAGTATATTTGCGGCACGTTCCAAAGTGGAAGATACTACCAGTATCGCCCTGGTGTAAGACCACCATTCAGAATTGAAACGTTGCTCCAAATGGCTTTAGCCGTGTTTAGTGACTAGATCTGAATAGCCAGGTACTTCCCCACCTTCCTCTTTCCCTTCCCCACTTACCTTCAGCCTCACAACATCCCCCAATTGGGGATGCCATAGTCTCACTGGGAGCAGTTGGGACTCTTGTGAGGTATTCACTATAAAAAAAAAAAAAATCCGCAAATGAATGTTTATTTATGTTGAACCGACAATAATTTCATTGCAACCCATAGTGATAGATAATCTCTCTGGCGAAGCTTAATGTTAAATCACCATTTTAGATTAATCTTTATAACGAATTGGTTTATATTATGAATTCCAAAAAATATGCTATAGATACATTAAAGCTTTTCCTATCGTTTCCCTTGATTAGAATTCAAATTATGAACTCAATGTAAATAGTAAATGTAAATTGCTAAAAATTGTATTTATTCGTAGAAATGTACGTACGTAGAAATGTGTATAAATTTAACAATTTAAAAAAATACATTATTATGGTTAAGATTATCTGTGACAGTTTCGCTTCATTAACTTTTTTGCTTTCTTATCAAATTATTTACAAAATAAATAAATAAAACAGTGTTGTGCTTGAAATCGAGCGTTTCTTGACTCCGTCTGCCAAGCGATTTAAATGCCTATTAAATTATATTCGTGACGATATAACGCATACCAAGAATAAACACATTTTTGGCTTGTAGCTTCCTCTTAAACGTTGCTTGAGAAGACTTTAGACGTATTTAGTGAACAGATGCGAATAGTCAAGTACTTTATTCCACGTCTTCATCGCAACACCGCCACCCCCTTCAGCCTCACAAAGTACACCGAATCGGGGTTGCCATAGTCCGGTCCCACTGGAATGGAATAGATTACATCAAATCTAAAAGTGGCAGGTGGGTTTTCAGATTACCAAATCTTGATAGTGCCAATAGTAATAATAATTTATTTATTTTTCGGAATAACTTTATTGAGTAAAACCTCAAATTGTAATATTTAAATATTGAAGACAATATTAGCTATTTCTAAACGAAAATCTGAAACAGAAAAATCAGAAAAGGAAACGGTCACATCTGGGACTCGAACCCAGGACCCTTGTCTTTCCGGGACAGTGCTCTACCGACTGAGCTAATGGGACCCTATTCCCCTCGGTCACTTTTAACTGTATCATACTTCGAATAAGAACCACTAACATTGTCTTCATTGGCAACTATTTTTATGTATGATCGCAAGATTCAACCCGAACTAAATGCAATCCAGACAGCGTCTTTTTAGATAAACCTATCTTATTTTTTAAAAAGTAATAATAATGTTGACGTGTACCCGGCGTTGCTTGATCTTTTTCTACTTTCAATATACAAAATATGCATATATAAACCTTCCAGAAGATATTCTCTAAATGATAGTGATAACCCTATGAAACTCCTTTGCATAGTTTTGATCAGAGGTTCCCAAACTTTTTTGCCCCGTAGACCACTTGCCAAATTTTTTTTTCCGTAGACCCCCTGCCTGCCGATTATTGAATTTTCCTAAAACTATTAACGTGCCATGTGAAAATCATTTATTTTTTAGTAAAATATTCCCTTCCCTTGCCTGCCCAACAACCGGGTGGCGGTATAGTTGCTCTGTCTTTACATTGTGCAGACAGGGGCGCCCTTGTGAGGTATTACACCAAATGAAAATGAAGCAGGATAAGCAACTTGAATTTCTTTCTGTAGCTAGCCCTACAGAACTGCCCTTTAAGTTCTTTGTCATTGCTTATTCCGGTCAGTTCTTCTTGTCACATGATATCCGATTCTTCAACGTTGCATTTCCATAGTCAAAATGTCCTCAAACTTAGTTTTAAAGTCTGTGTGAAGTGTATTTAAATGCTGAACCTCATTATTACGCTAGACGTTTTTCAAAAAAAGTTGGGGAACTAGGAAAATTCAGGGCTTCCAATGAGTAATGTTTTGCTTGAATATATTAATTCTGACGAGAAAAGGAACCTAGACTCTATTTATATACCTCAATTAACAACTTTACGAAATATAAAAATACAAATATCAAATACATAATTTCTCAGTCTATTATATTTGTTTTAGGTCTATTGTGTCATTTACGGAACTTCTAGATGTTGACTCGAGGTAAATGGGGGTCCGCCCGTATGTACCCCCATTTGAATCTCGTGGACCCCCAAATTTTTTTCTCGCTGACATAGACCCCCAGCATGCCGATATCGACCCCTGGGGGTCCATACAGACCACTTTGGGAACCTCTGGTTCAGATGAACAGAGCGCACAAACAGACAGACGCGGATAACTTGTTTTATACTATTTAGAGATCCACAATTATGTTATGCAACTTTGAATGACACTTTTCATTCAGTACATTCTCGCAGAACCCCAATACCGCTATGTTTCATACACCGCAGAAGTTGCCGCGGGCTAGTGCATTCCGTCTTCCATTTCCACCATAATATATTCCACCCGAAGATGTATATTTTTCCCGACGCGCATTGAAAGCTTCTTGAATTTGTAGTGTCAGTGAAAAGTCTTTTCTTAAACATTTCCCGTGAATTCTATTTCTTGCGTACACCTAACGCCGCAGTCCACTGTTGCATAGAAAGTGTATGTAGGAAATAAGGAGATAACGAAACGTGAATACACACCTCCGAGGAAATCCAATAAAGCCGGTATCGAGATGGCGCGTTGCATTGCAGTCCCAACATGCGCCCATGTGCATTAGCTAGACTTGTGGCCAGGACGTGATAAAGCCACAATAGTTCTATTTATTTGCGGTTGATATTAACGCAAATTCGATAACGGATCGAAGGCTCAAACGGCTGTGTGTAAACTTAGCAAAATCCATCATTATAAATTGTCAGTAATATTTAATCAATAGAAATAATACGAACAACACTCATAATAAATAGAATAAGACACTGAAAATAAAATTAAAAGATAACTGTTGTAACTGGGACTCGAACCCAGATTCTCTTCTCACCGTGACCAAAATCACTATTTCGATTAATCTTTATAACAAATTGATGTACACTATGAATACCAACAAATGCTTTAGATAAATTCAAGGTTTTCCTATCGTTTCGCTTGAGTAGAATACAAATAAAAAATAATACTCATTAAAAAATATAAATGATGACTACTAAAAAAAAAATTTTTTCAAAATAAATATATGAACGCGTAATGGAAACAACTTAAAAAAATACAGTATAATAGCTAAGATTATCTGTGACAGTTTCACTTGATTAAATTTTTAGCTTTCTTGTTAAATTATTTACAAAATAAATAAAAACCTGTTTTGTGCTTGAAATCGAACGTTTCTAGACTCATTTTAATGCTTATTACCTACAATATAAGGCAGTGCTCCGCAACCGGTGTGCCGTGGCACACTGGTGTGCCGTGAGCCGGTCACAGGTGTGCCGCGGTCAAATTCAATGTATTTGACATTTTACAATTTTTCATTATGTATTTAATACACAATGAAAAAATATTTTTCATTATATTGTCTATTTTTCATTGTCTGCAGATACTGTTAAAAGACGTTTTCACAATACATAAGAAACACTGATTAGAAAACTGTTATTGGCTGCACTTCAGATCAAAGAATCAACCGATATTAAAAATAAAGAACAGTTGATAGCTATTGTACTTTTTGTTGCGAGGACTTTATTAAATAACATTATTTATTTTGTAAGGAGGTTCCAGAACGAACTACTAGTGAAGAATTTTTTCAAGTAACCGATGATTTCTTCAAAATATATAATATTAAATGGAGCAATTGAATTGCTGTTTGCACGGATGGCGCTGCGGCAATGGCGGGTAGTAAAAAGGGTTTTGTCTCTTGTGTAAAACAAAAAAATCCGACGTTACAATTTACACACTGCTGCATACATCGAGAAACATTGATGCGCAAAAATTTACCGGAGGAACTTTTGAACACGATGAATGAATGCATTAAAATCGTAAACAGAATTAAATTAAGAGCCCTAAACTCGCGAATCTTTGGAATACTCTGTGTGAAATGGGAGCCGAATATGAATCCTTATTGTTTTATACTGAAATTCGTTGGCTATCCCGAGGCAAACTTTTGGCTTGATTGTTTGAGCTTCGTCACGAGGTGTGTGAGTTTCTTTTAAATCAAAATATGCCCACACTATATCAGCACCTCGATGATAATTACTGGATAGCCAAACTTGCATACATGGCTGATATATTTGAATGAACTTAATAACGAACTTTGCCAGAAAGTGTTGCAAAAATGATGTTTATAAATGTACCAAAGGATCAACCAAACAATTAACTGTGGATCTGGCCCAACAACATTTAAGTATGCTCCAGCAGAAATTTGGTCAATATTTTTATTCCATTAATACGGAACAATACGATTGGATTCGAAATCCTTTTGCAACCAATGCAATAAATTCTACGGAAGCACTGCCTCTGCAAATTCGAGTGGAATTTACAGATTTAAATAATGACATGACATTAAAACTTCACTTCTCCGAAGATCAATTAGATTTTTTCTGGATTTACGTTAAAAAAGAATATCCTCACATTTTCGTGAAAGCGTTCTTAACACTACTTCCATTTTCAACGACATATTTATGTGAGCAAAGTTTTTCAACGTTTGTATTAATTAAAAATGATAGGCGGTCATGCTTAAAAGGTCTTGACCAAGAACTTCGGGTTGCGCTGTCAAAAATCGAGTCGAATATAATACTTTTATGTTCATTGAAACAAGCGCAGGATAATTTAACAATTAATCGCTCATTAATTTATTATTATTTTATAAAAATTATTAAGATTGCGTAAAAATAAATATGTTATATTTATTTGTATAGATTTATACTTAAAAAAAACAAGAAATTATTGTAAAATTTGTGTAAGTATCAATTTAATATCTATATATTTTAGCTTTTGGTGTGCCGCGGAATTCTAGGAAGAAATTTGGTGTGTCGTAGGTGAGAAAAGGTTGCGGAGCACTGATATAAGGTATACCGAGAACCTATTTTTGGCTTGTAGCTTCCTCTTAATAAGTAAATAAGTCCCTGTTGCGCTGTATCGTTTTATTTTCGGTGTATTATTCCATTATCAATTTTGGTCAGTGGCGTTTTCTATGTCATAATGACGTTGTAGATAGTTGGAACCGTTTCAAAATGTGCTGTCTTTGATCGTTTATAAACTCAATAATTATGAATGCAAATATTAACAATCAACATATTATATAATCATAATCAGAAAACACAACGTTATTCATTCATACTCGTTGATTTAAACGAAATCGTATTCTGTTTTAATGAAGTAACAGTAATATTTTGGTTTAAATGAAACTGATTACTTGATTCCCTGCACGCATTTAAAGTATTAAGATGTTAATTTTTTGTTCGTTGTTCGCAATAATATCAAAGACGTCACCGGCTGGGAGAAGTTGAGCGCGAGATGAGCCTCGGCTTAGTGCCGAACTAATCCTGTGCTGTAGATATGCAACACTGAGCGAAAAATTTCTTAAATAAAATTGTTATTCGCAGCTTTGTTCTTAAGCAGTCTTCGTAGCGTCCTTAGCGATAGGATTTAAGCATCTGAGCCCGGATCATGGAGTCCTTTATTCTGTATTATTAATATTCAATTTGTTTTTTTTTTTTTTAATTTCGTTTCAACGCGTTAGAATCACGTTCGTTATTCCGCGGGTTTTGCTAAGGGAGGATTTTACTTATCATAGGTTTTCAATCAATGAATGTAATAGATCTTATCTTTTTAAAGTTGGTTTTGAAATATTCAATAGTACTAAGCCATTATCTAACTGTGGTGAAGCCACTTACAGGCGATGTATGTATATTATTGAACATATAAAAGAAAAACTAAAAATTGAAATGGAGTTCTACAAATTAAACTTGATAACAATACGTAGGGTATTATCGTTCTGAATAAAATGTTTTGGGGTAATACAAAATTCGCTAACCTTAATTTAAATTTTAAATTTGGTATTGAAAAAAGTGGATATCAAAGCGTTTGTGTTTTCTTTGTTTTACCAGGACTCCTCCATTTTTAAAAATAACATTAAATGTGTGATAAACATGTAGTCCGTCCAATCAATGTAATTTCGAATTAAATAATTTCTAAGCAAATTATCATCTCACTGAAGTTAAATGAGATGTATTGTTGAATTGGCGAAGTTATGCAGTCGTGCGAAGTACTCGTACGGCGCTCTCATTGCTCTGTGTGAAAACAGACTGTGTGGCTATATATATAATATATATATTTCCTGGGTGGCTTTATTACAATGTGACTACACTGACTGAGAGTCTGTGAGGCCGCTATCTAGTCTAGGCTGATACGCGCAGCACAAAGCGTCGGACAAAGGAAAAGCGGCGTCGCGACGCCAAAAGCCGGACACAGACGGCGGGTGTCGAAACTGGAAAGTATCTCAAGCCACAAATGCATTGTGCCTTTCGTAAGGGAGGTGTTATGCGTATTGCTTCGGGCTATTGGTACTCATATCACTTGGTACACTTTTGGCTTTCATATTACGTCCGATTCCGTCATATATGTTATAGACATTTATGTTATGTTGTTTTGGTGGTCAGTTACGTATGAGGCGTTGTAAGGGAGTTGTTGTATTGTAACTGACACTTATAAGACATTATTAATTTTTGATTTCCACATTGTATGTATTTCTTCAAACAATAGTGTAATGCAATAAAATCATTAGCCTAACATCTCACTAGGGCATTCCTGTGTCCAGATGTATATGTAATATATTAATAATATAAACCAACGAAATTATTACAAAAAAAATAATAATTAGTAAAAGTAAAAAATATATAGAATAGATAATATTAAGAAAATAACAATACGTACGTTACAGAAGATAATAAGTAAATATAATGATGGTTAAGTAAATAAATAAAAATAATGGTAAGTAAACAAAGATAAGCATATAATATTAAATAAATAATACATACGTAGGTTTAGTTAATATGTATTAAATGGTGATCAATAAATAATAAAAAAAAGTAAATATAATAATAGTAGGTACATAATTTTTAGAAAATATTTATTTTAAGGAACATAAACAGTCTTAATATTAATATACAGCAGAGGATGAAAAAGAAACAGACCAATTATAAATGTTCACGGATGGTTGAATTGGTAATACATAACTAAGTATTTAGTGAATGTAGACTAAAATATAAAAAGCAGAACTAAGTAAAATATTTAAAAGGCGAATTAAGTAACAAGTTTTTAAAAAAAATAAAGTAGAACAAACGTAATAATAATTATAACATGGCATTTATATAGCGCAGTTTAGTGTCATTTCACTTCAAGTGTGCTTAACTAAAACAAAAATAAAAACGGTAATTCAGTATAAGTGGTCATGTGTTTAAAATTATTCCTACAGTGTGCCTTACCCAATACAGATCTAATATCATAACACTAAATATACTGTTTATACAAAGTGATGACAGAACTTAGAATAACAATAATAGCAGGACAGGACAAAACAAGAATATTAAAACTAAAACATAATATAAAACATGAGGCAGTTTGTGCTCAGAAATGAGAATCTTCTGAGCAGACATTTTAAAGAGGTACAATAAGGAGGCAACCGAAACCAAACAATTACCGAAAGTTTTAGAATATGGCTTATTATAAAATATTGAAAATAAGTTAAGATTTTTTAAATAATTTTGTTTTTAAAGCCAGTCTAAATTCAGCCAAATTCTGGAGCTTTGAAATTAATGATTAAAAACTTATTTATTTATTTATTGACGCCCTATCGGGCTTTTAAGTACATAAAAATTACAATTTTCATTTTTAGCAACAGTATAAAACAAACAATAGAAAATCGAAATAAAATATAATGATTTCTCATACATTATTTACATTTAAAAAGTGGTGGACTAATTTGGCTTTAAATGTATTGAAGTTTAAATTAAATATGTCAGCGACATCACTTAGTTCATTGCCCAACCTATGTATTCTTTCTAACACAGAATTCGTAGCGAAGTTATTGTTGTAGAATAAAATATTCCGTCTAGTATATTTTGGAGGTATATGTAAAGATAGCAAGTTTTTAGTGTCAGGGCAATCTAACCTTGAATGAACAATTTTATATAATAAAAGAAGATCAAATATTTTTCGCCTTTCAGATAATTTCGATAAGTTAATAGTATAATGCATTATTCAAGAATATATGTGTTTATAAGTATAAAAGGTGGATAGAGTGGGGACAGGCTTTGGCATTGTAGCGGGATGGGGGAGGAAAGAGATGAGGGAATGTTGCCGCGCAGTTGAAATTTAAAAAAATAATCAATAGGCAATTTAAGGTTAAAATACAAAATAAATTTTATTATCATTAGTAAATAATAATAATACGTACGTTAAGTAGATATTTACTTATTATTTAAAGAAAATATACCTACAATTATTATATTTTCTTAAAATAATAAGTAAATATAATAATAGTAAGTAAATCAATAGATGTTGATAATAATAAATAATATGTGCGCTAAGTAAATAATTATTAAATTATAATGTTTATTTGATATATTTTTATGCGCGTTTTTTTTAAATCGGGTGATCTCAATTTTTTTATAAACAAATTTGGCCAGGCAAATCCTCTTAATTACCTATCCCCTTATTTCTGTTACCATAATTTTACTGTCCCCAGGCAGTAAGCATTACTTAAAAAGTAAATTTAAATATTAAATTGAGATTTGTTTGCATACGCTTTTGTGGTTCCATGAAAAAGCGATGAAAAAACTAACCTATTAACGTAGTTTTTGTGTCATCACTTTTCACGACTTTATATCACTTCATAAAGGTGGGTTGAATATGCGTTTTGATGAGTTATCCGGTCACCGTTTTTAAAGAGCCTTGTTTCAATTCAAGTCGATTTGTCAATTTTTAAACATTACAAAATTGTTAAGTTTAATGCTTTTTAAATCAATGTGTTTATCAATAGAATAGAATAAAGCGATAAAGTCTTCTAACATCTATGAAATTAGTATTATTAATTTACCGCTTCTATTAGTAATTATGGTTATTCAGTAATAAGGTCCAATTATTCTTTTTTTTATTTTTAAATTTAATTTAGATTAAATTTGATAATATTATTATTAAGTTCTGCAAGTGTTTTAGTTTTTTATTATTGTGACAGCTGTTTCGGCTTACAAGGCCATTTTCAAACTGTGGTTAGTCCACATTGAGACGGCGTATTTATACTATTTCAAATGTAAATTTTGAAGGTGCATACATTGATTTATTACTGGTTACACCGATGACATGATCTATTGTTGGTTAAACCAATCTATGTTTTCCCCTCAGTAAATGGTAATGAGTTCTTAATTATTTACTAATGACTTTATTGCTATGAATTATTTGGGTGCATTATACTGCTTGGGTTTTGTGAAAATACTGAGAAGTGGTGAGTAAATTATTTTCCGCACTTTATTAATTAGTGTTAAATTTGGGTCATTCGTTCGTTTATTGATTTCTAATTGTTCAAGTAAATTTAATCTAATGCCCTTTTTTTCTATATGCAATGGTTTAGGACCCTTGTTGTTAAGTGGGGTATGATTATTCACCAAGAGATGTTCTGCGAATTTTGAGGATGTGTTTTTATTATTATAACATCGTATATGTTCTTTCTGAAAGATATATATTTTTTAAATTTTTTATTATTAAATACTGTTCTCATTTTGAAGAGGTAATTCAGATATATACGGACGTAATATTCATGAAATTACAAACATGTCACCTCCATAGAAAGACAAACCAGGGCAGCGCCTTGCTGTGTATTAATTTTCATAATTAATATGTTTATATTCACTGTAGTGAGAACATAGCGGCTAAAAAACAGGATGTATGCAGTGACGTAACGCGATTAAATTTTAGATGCGAGTAAAATATGTCAATAATATTATATTACACGACACGATATTATTGGAACATCAGAATGGTACGTTGAGAATTTGAAAATAGCACCGCCGCACGGAGAAAAATGAGTTTTGCTGATTTATTAAAATCCTGTTAAAAAAGTGAGAGCAGTTTATTTATTCCCTAATAAACTATTAGTCCTTAATAATATATTGGAACACATGTTCATGCAGTAGCGTTTATCATGTTAATTGTATAATGATCAAATGCGAATATATAAGTTCTTACGACATCGCCATAACACATTCGTGTTTTACTGATAGTTTATTAGGAAATCCGTCAATTTATTCGTTAAAAGCCTGCAGTCCTGTTTTTAACAGGAATACGAATAATTTGAAGAGATTTTAATTAAATTAGCAATATTTTATATGAGTAAGTTTTGTCCATAATAATAATATTTGGATGATTTGTTTAGCTCCGTTTTTTGTGTAAATTCACCTCAAGGGCAATGTACTAATATATAATACATTTCTACAATGATCTATGTCATTACTAACTATAATACTAGTTAAACTATTATCACATGCATACTCCCATCGCTTCATATTTAAACTGGAACGGATATTATCGTGTCAACAACATGACCCTTAATTGGGTAAATGCAAGATGTAATGCACATTTTCACAATGCGGCCGATCTTGAATGTTAATGAATAAGTAAGATGTAAATGAATATTAGACAAAACTATATGGACATTAGCAAGTGAAATGATTAATTATCATATTTGTTTTCCTATTCGCTACGGCGGGCTGGGGGGTGGTGGGCAGGCCCTCCCGAGAGCGGGCAGTTTAGTTAGACGGTACGCCACTTAGGCTCTGTTGTCCTCGAAAATAAAAGGAGACGTGCTCCCGACGTCGCTGGTAAACATGGCAGTTGTTGATATTAAAGTTTTTATCGGATTTAATTTTGTATTCATAATTTTCAATGGGGTTCTGCAATAACCAAACAATATGAACAGTATTCTGTCCTAGCGATGAACAAGTACATAATATATTCTCTTTGTGAAAATCTCTTCCTTTTTCTAGTCAGCATGGATTAACGCAGTGGTCGCAAACTGAATCTTGCGAGCCACATGCGGTTCTTTGACTACATCATTGCGTGTTATGACGTGTTTCAAATACATTTTATTTTACGAATTTTAAGTAATATTTCATAAACCAATTTTATAAAAAATAAAAATGACAGTTGTTACGTACTAAATAAGTCAAAACATTCCTATGAGAACGGTACTTTTATCGTCCGCCAGGATACGCTGTCGGCGGTTTTTTTTTTTAAATTCTTTATTTTGGCTTTCACCCATTAGGGGTGATCTTGGCTATACACAATTAACATAACGTAACATATAAAAACCAAACATAACATAACATACTTAACATAAACGGTACAGAGCTGGTAACAGTAGGTTATCACAAAATTATAAAAATAGGAACCTGTGTACAATATAAGTAGGCGCTTTCCGTTATTTAACCAAACATTTTTATAAAATTAGTAGCGTTTTCTGTCGGCGGTTACACCGGTATGAATTTACCATCGAAGTTTCCCATTCTATGGTATTCCTTATCTATGGGTAAGCGTTTGAAATTTGACAATTCTTTACTGTCATTAGTTTTTTCAGGACATTTTGAATAGTGCGTGGTTGGCGTTCCTATTTAAGACAATTAATTGTATTACTCTAATATTTGCAAGTCAAACTGTTTTCATATTGGCGAATTAACCAAAACATAATATAATATCAGCACAATACATTTGTACAATGTTGTCATCTCTAATTAAAAATTCAAATGTAAGTAACATTTGAATTCTAAGATATGTTCTTAGTAGTCAAATGTCCCTATAACGTGTCATTTAAAAAAATTCAAATGCTAGGCGGGGGAGAAATAAAGGTAGCTGCAAACAGAATGTGTCCCTGCTAGTTGAAACAAGATGTTCAATCAAAACGCCGATATACCAGTCTGATTGATCGACCATCGACCCTGGCACCTGTTGCATTCGATCAAATGTAATTATTATCGTCACAGCAGCTCAACTTGACTCAACTCTGGATTAAAACCTGCCTTTTATGTCTGTACGTACCGTATTTTAGTGTCACCGTTTCGAATTTGAGATATTAAATATCACGTGTGATAATGTTCTCGCTGTTGTTTACCGCTGAAACAGGTTTTAAAACATTCTTATTTATTTTTGTTTACTTTCGAGTAGTTATGTAATATTTTGTTTAAAGTGAAAAAGTATACTTCCACCAAGTGGAAAAATTTGCACGGTTTATCTCGAAATGTATATTATTTGAGATCTATGTGTAATGAACTTGAACGGATGTATTTGAATTTTTATTGAATTCTTAGCTAAGAATTTAATAAACTAGGACAAAGGTTTTATCTTCCCATTAGTTGAGAATTATTAAAATTATTTATTGATTCCCTCGTTACATTACATACGTCGAAAGATTTAATGAGAAAGGTTTGAAAGTATCTTTGTAAAGCTAAATCAAGGAAGTCAAAGCCACATAATGTGTTCACTCTTCTAGTTTAATTGTTGAAGTCGACATGCACCGGTGCGTTTAGTTTATAAAGAGTTAGCGCAAAGTTCCGTAGTTATTAGTTAACTTACAATCCATGTAGATTGTGCGATTATTCTGTGCAATTTAAAAGAATTGCAATAATTACCCTCGTGCTACTTTTCGTTTATTGCCTACGCTTTTCTATAAACTGCTTTTGTGACAAATGCCTTTGTCTGTGCACATGCACATCAGCTATTCCCTGGTGAAGGCATTTTCTTCTATTCTAATCGAGTAATTACGGACGAAGCGTGATCTGTCGTTAGCCGCTGTAGAATCCGTTCACTTAAGTTTGATGAACAAATTAACTGGCATACGAACTCTTTGAAGGTATCTAAGGATGGGAACCGATTCATAGAATTTTAACAATTTATCCAATTTCAACGTTTATTTGCAATTTCTGTGAATGTCTTATTGAAGTTCTGTTATTATATCATTATAGGCCAGTTACTAGACAAAACTGAAATAGAACTTTTCAAATTCTCCAAAACAACCCATACTTAGAGTTGTGTTAGTGAAGAAGGTATGTAGATATCTCTAAAAAGCCTTGAATTTTTTGTGTTAAATAATATTGTAGTTTTGATGTAAAACTTTTGATTTGGCGGAATTTGATAGGCGTAGCGTAAAATCCTCTGAAAAGGAGACTTTATTTTTTCGATCTTATTCCTTAAGCGTAAAAAAGGTCACGGTCACGCCAATAATATGATGAAGATGAAGGAAATAAAGAAAATATCAGATTTCTAAGAGAAGGTTTGAAGTACAAATTACTGATGAAATTTAATGTTTGGTGCTTAAGGATAATGGAGGTTGTTAGATGAATTCTTTATTCTGGATGTGTTTTTGGAAGTAAAATCAATTCTGACATTATATTTCATTTGATTAGCACTTACGATATTACAAGTTGATTAGTGTCTCAAATCTTCCCTAGATCCTAGAATAGCGGCAAGCATATCAAGCAGACATTTATAGAATACGAATAAGCAGTCGGTTTATTGCATCCTGAATATTTTAGCAACCTCATATATCCTCGTTTCTGTTTTCCAGGAAACTGACGACCTAAATGGTTTGCACTTTAATTTCATAAGGGCGGCAATTATTGCCCATTAATGAATTCGGTTGGTTTCTGTGATTTGGTTTTCGATTGGTTTGTGTGGGTTTCGCGCGTGCAGTAAGCGCCATGGTATACTGCTTATAGCTCTGTTATATATCTGTCTCTTGTCTCTTCACATAAAGCACGAATTTATCAATCTAAAATTCAAATCACTCAATAACCTTATCGAGTGGAGAGAGCAACCTGCTGTAGACTGTGGATGAAAAATTACACAATTTGTAAAACATATTAAACCTACCTACCTACTCGTATTACTTAATTTAGCATTGCATGCACATTGTAACAAATGGACTTTTGAACTATAAATAGTTGAAGAGATTGGAATATTCTGAATAAGTCTTAAAATAATTAATTCATGAAGAGTTTTAACAATGAATCGCCAACATACTTGTGTAATATATAAGTGAAGAAAGCGACTTTTGATAATAAGTTCCATCCAGTTACGTTGGATAAGCTAACAATAATAGTACAATCAGGGATGTCATCGCATGTTCGATCCCTCGGTTCCAAGCAGTGGTAAGAGCTCGAAGTGACCGTGCCGATGTGCGGTAGAGGGAGCAGTGTGGGGGAGTGACCGCAAGTGGGGGAGTGGTGAGTGTTGGCGGTGATGCGCGGCTGCAGAGGGCGCGAAAGGCGCGCGAGCTCCGAGGCCGCCGGGAGCTGTTCGGACGACGGGGGCCCCTCCAGCCGCCCCCACAGCTGGCACAACACGCCCCGCCGAACGCGCAGGGCCAACGCGCAGGACACCATGTGTTAGTCACGACTTCACCTACTTAACGCCCCTACGCCATGTAACAACTGCAGGTGCCGCTGGTGCCGGGTCATTGCAGATATATACGTCGCACATCCAAAGGGAAAACTCTGTGTATTCATGTCAGCTGCCAAAGGAAGCCCAATATAATGATTGTCGACTATTATAATCGTGTTTTCTTTGAAACGATTACTTACATTACCTTTGTCAAATCATTTTAGAGTAATACAGTCTTGAAAAGGCCGGTGATCAACTCCAGGTATATATTTGTTTAGATATTTATTAATCTGGGAAAATTCAAGGTAAGTTTTGGTTCATTATCATAAAATTATTGTTTGGGAAAATACAGAGCATGTAACATTATGCATTACAGAAATGACAATATAAAAATATATTACTGCTTAATACCCACTGATTTACAAAGGACTTCATTTTGTTTTATTTGAATGCCAGAGAATATTCGACTGTCCGCAATTATTAGGACTTTTAGTTTTTACCCAATATTGTGAAGAGCAAGGAATTATTTCTACGATAATTGGTATAGCGCCGCTTTTGTGAGATATCACCTCAGGGGCGCTTTACAGTTGATGCAGGTATTACAAAAAATCCCTAAAAGTCCATTAGGTTTTCATATTAAAAAAATTATTTTTCAGAAAAAACTGATAGAAACGTTGTTAATGATCAATAAATAAAAATAAAACTTATGTGGGTATAGCCGCACTAATTTATTAATGAACTCACCTGTAGGGAGAGCTACGTACTTTTTGAATGCGGTAGATAAAAAATTAGATTTTTTTTTTGTGTCCTATAGCGCATTTGCGAGATTTTTGGCATTGCATATACACTGCATAAATGGTACAATTATAACGTCTTAGGCTTTATTACCTGTAATTGTTATAAATAAATGTACAAATTATATATAAATAAATAAAAAAAAAAAAAAAAAAAAAAAAAAAATAGTATATTTATATATATTCCGAATTCGGGATATATGGCTCTTATATTCATCGCTTTTTATTTGGTAATAAATATTACAAAAATAAATTGAAGTTAAGTTAAGTTAAGTAAAATGAAGTATAGGAACAGGTGACACGAAGATAGAAGATGGAGACTCTGCAGCAAGAATCCTAGGTGGTGAAGAAACTGGTCCAGCTGCTGGAATACAAATAAAAATCTTGAGAATTTTCTGGCTAGGAATAAGTCGATATGTGTGTGTTTAAAAATATATCATTATATATAAATAATATACATATGTAAAAATAACTTCGCTGCGTTATGGAAGTCCTCAAAATTCATCACAAATACGATAAAGTATTCTTGCTAATACATGTCTCCCGAGCTTTTTACTTTTTTATAATTCCATTTCAATTTTTTATCCAGATAAGCATCGACACGGTGGTGTCAGAATCACGCGGTTCGATGTGACCAGACGAATTATTACCGAATCGGAAGTCAAACCATCGGGTTATGAATACTAATCGAATTGCAATAGCAACGACGGGGAACAACAAGCGGTTTTTTGGCGCATGCTTCTGGTGGGATGTTCTCTTGTCTCTTGTCCACTTTACTATTTAGTCCAATCAACCGCTATGGACGTGCGGGTCAGTCAAACGTTACCAGTATATCGAACATAAATTCGATACACGGCTTCAATATCTACAAAGATTGTTGAACAAGTCAGAGAAAAGCTAATACAAGTCCATTTTTTTAAAGCATTCATATTTTGAATTAGTTAGTTTAATACAGTTCAGCCATGTTTTTTCATGATGCAATTTTATCACAATCCTGTACTCTTTACACTAATCACCAGTTGAAAATCAGAAATATCCACTTTTATTTCACATCTGTCGTGTAAAAACACCACAAGTGATAAAAATCCTCATTTATTTCTACGGAAGATAAATAGCTTCTTTTACACTAAATGGTCTAGTTGTTGCTTACATTTAAGTGGAAATTACAATCCAAAAATGTGTATATTCTTGGTATACATTATATTGTAGGTAATAGGCATTAAAATCGCTTGATAAATGGAGTCTAGGAACGTTCGATTAGAAGCACAAAACTGGTTTTTATATATTTTTATATTTATTTTTTGTAAACCATTTTGTAATAAAGCAAAAAAGTTATTCAATGAAAACTGTCACAGATAATCTTAGCTATATTATTAAATTTTTTAAAGTTGTTTCTTTTATGCGTTCATACATTTCTATTGAAAAAAAATATTTTTTAGTAGTTTACATTTATATTTTGTATTGAGTAATTAATTTTTTATTTTTATTATACTCAAGGGAAACGATAGGAAAACCTTCAACTTATCTAAAACATATTTTTTGGTATTCATTATGTACACCAATCCGTTATAAAGATTAATCAAAATAGTGATTTAGCACTAAGCTTCGCCTTAATGAATCAATTTACTAGGATGGTTAATTAATATTAGAAATTCTGTTAATTCATTGTGGAATTCCATTATGATTAACAAACTTTTATTCCTAACACTACAGCGGCCATTTCCAGACTGATTTAAAATCGTAACGCACCAGTCTGAAGATGCACGTTGCTGGGTGTAACCGGATCAATACCAAAATTAAAGAGAAAAAAAATAATTGACGGTATTCAACACATAATGTTTTTTTTTTAATTACCTCAAACCTGTAGGTAGGGACAATACAAAGATATCAAACCTAAGTTAGCGTCACAAGAAATAGAGATGAACTTGTTGTCCAAGTCCAACGTGATTTAAACCAGTTTTTAAGCTTCTAAAAACATACGCGAAACCAGTGAAGATCAATCGTAAGTGTTGTAATTTGTTAATTGACGTAGTTGTTGTGCTCGAAAGAATTAAAGATTTTTATTTATTGTTACCTTAAAGCAACATAAGATTCTAATAATGGAGGTTTGCTCGACGCTTAAATATTAATTATTTCTGATTAAAATCTCAAATGTTTCTAGAGCAGTGGTTCTTAACCTGGGTTCGATCGAACCCCAGGGGTTCGGTGAGTCAGTCTCGGGGGTTCGGTGGAGGTCAAGACCCCCGACTTATATGATTCGTGGTGACATGCCCCGCTTGTCCATCATTGGCTAAAGATGATCACGCAGCGGTAGAGCTTGCGATTACCGGTCAAGATGGCCGCCCGAAAATGACCATAGTCATTATATACGGACCATAGACATTTACTCCTAATTTTTCAAATTAGGAGGGGTTCGGTGAATGTGCATATGTAACTGGTGGGGTTCGGTACCCCCAAAAAGGTTAAGAACCACTGTTCTAGAGTGATCCCCACGGATGTAAGTTATTTATATTTAAAATTATATAAAAAGGTTTTTCAACTATAAAATTAGCGATGAGTACCTGATTTTATTTTTTCTAGGCGGAGAATTAGTAACTTCCCGAATTAATTAATATAAATCCCACGGAAAGATGGATTTTGTAGGCCTGCTAGGGCAAAGTCAACCTTCGGTCCGTCCATTACGCCAGGCCGCGCGCCGTAAATAATTTTTACATGACTTCACATTCAGTCGTTAAGATTCCCACTTTATTTTATATATTTGATAGGGAAAATTCAACCGCAGGTCTGTCCAATACACAAGGCCACGCGTCACATATTTTTGTGCACGGCTGCTTCACCTACGTCGTTAAGATTCTGGCTTTATTTTAGGGTATTGTTTCGTCTTAATACACAATGAGTGTTAATGTCAACTTATAGCACCGTTCATGAATTTCTCCCTCCTCTGGCCCCTAACCACTTCAGTTTTCAATAAAAGTACATCGCATAGTCAAATATTTTATTTCTCTGCCGTTGAAGATCGATAATTTCACCTCTTGCTTCGGCGAAAAACGATTTTCCATTATCGTTTCCTAAACATCCTTATTTAATGCTTTCCAAATTATATACCATGTCATATGTAGTGTCGAACATGTAAATAATATGCAATTGCAAGAAACTTGTAAAAAATATGTAATTGAGTTCTGCCGACTGTAATTGATATCTTTGCCAATAATTAACTCAGTATGGTAGTATATGATTCAATAAGTATAAAATGTATCGGGTTCCCACACTAGGTTTTGCTATATTAAAGCTAAAAATTGAAAAGGTCTGCTTTTAAGATTCTCAAGGCCAATAGTAGTATTGCTGGTAAGGCTTTTGAATTTGACTGAAGAATTTGTATTTCCTTTTATAACTGTGTTGTGTCTTCTTTTCTCCTTCTTGCTAACTTTTCGGGCAGCTTTGCAGTGTCCATCATAAATATAAAAAGATAAAAGAGAAAATATAAGCAGATAAAAAAAATAGAACATAGTAATTTTGACAAATGCCAAAAGTTTGGGAATCGTCTGTCGTAAACATTATTATATTTCTTAAACGTAACTTAAGTGTAGACACAACTAAGTCAGCCTTTATTTTTTTTACTTCGCCTTTTCTTTCTTCCCATTTTTTATCTCTTTTCCCCTATTGTCAATTACCAGAACAATATCCAAAATATTTACTGAGACCGACAAAATAATAATGTTTATTTTTTGTTACAGTTCCGGGGTAAAATCTCTTACTTAAAAATTAATTAGTGAAACTTTAAATGGAGAGTCATTAAAACTTTTATGAAATAATTTTCCTCCTCTTCATTAATTATTTTCTTCCTCTTTAGACAAGCCGGAAGAATGTTTAAACGAACTTATTCTATTAGATTTTGTGTTATTAGAACTTCATATCATTTTTATCACTATTAAAGTGACAGGATGCCTTTGGAGGACGAAACTATTGTCATAAAAATAATGGAAACCGATAAATATTAGTTTTAAAAACAAAGTTAATCGGAAGGTGTACGTTATTAAAGCAGAAGATATTAATAATAGATCTAAACGAAACATAAAACAAAAAAGACACGGACAATAAAAAAAAGATAACGGTCTCAACCTGGAATCGAACCCAGGATCTCTGTCTTGCCTGATTTGTGTTATTACTTGTAAAGGCTCTTGATTCACATTATTTACCAAAGGCTATTAAATATTACATACCTACCTTAAAGAAACATTAGGATTTAAATTAATTATAAAAGGTTTGATTCTTTGAACTTTATAAATACCTTTTAGTTCCCTGTACGTGCCCACATCTGAGCTAATTTGAAATTAATCATCCTGGTTTTATTAGCTGCCATTCTATGTTTGTTTTTTTTTTTATAAATATGTTTTCATTTATTTAAATGGAAGTGGGTTGGCCATCAAGAATGTCGCGCATCAAGAATGTTGCTCTGGTCACTAAATTCCTTGGATGAAAAAAAAAAAACTAACTTAGTACTTGGCTTGCGCTTAAGTTCCATTAGTCTGCCCATAACTTATGATGTTGCTGATCTTTGTTTTATTTCATATTTTCTTTTAAATCTTTTGTATTACTCCTAAAGATAACCCCCGGCAACGCTGGGTACACGTCAGCTAGTTATATTATATTTGTTATGTCGAAACGTTAATTATATGAAATTCCCTCGATAAAAACAAATCGGAGAGTAAGCTCTAAAAAATATTAAAAATACGTTTTGTTCTTTTATTTAAATTGTTATAGGCATAAAAAAATTCACAGCGTATCTTTAAATGCAACTAAAGCATTTGTCGATAGATTTTTGCTCTATTTCAATCGAGTCGTGGTTTATTAAAAATTTACACAATTTAAAAATATATATTATCGTTTTTTAACATTAGCGTGCTCCCTCTAACATTCATATTTACACATCTCCCTTTCGGACCATCTTTGAACGCTTACTACGGTGCCTTAAGCAATAATTTTGTGAAGTTAAATCAGTCATTGCACTTTTAGCAGGTGCATTTCAATAAAGGAAAATTATTCACATTATTGTGTATTGGTTTTTCCTCTTTTTCAATTCTTTTTCGTACAATTATTTTTATTATTAATTTGTTTAAGGTTAGTAGTTTCTTAAGTAATTTAGAATTTATTTTATCTCAGTTAAACTCATCACGCAGTTAGTTATAGGTATCGAATGAACATTTTTTGAACTGTGTATATATGAATCTTAAAATATTTTTAGTTTGGTGTGATGATATTCCGCTGTAATCAAATTATACACCCAGGTACGAGATATTCGCGGAGAATAAAATTAATGTCCATTTTTATTTTTAGCAAAATTTTATACAAATTATTAAAATGCCTGGTCGCAACACTTCGCAAAACAATAAAGTTATATTCTGGTAGACGAGTGAGTATGTTTTATTTTTGTTTTCATTATTGATGCATGATTGGGATACTAATTTTTTACAGCAATGGTCACGTCTATGGATATCCTAAAAAAAATTATTGTGAAAGTCACAAGTTGCTGAGAAAACTCCCCGCAGTTGAATGGGACTATTCTCACTATCCATGTGCTCTTTTGTGTTTTTATCAGTTATTGGCGAAAATTATTTGCTAATCCAGCACCCGCGCTTAGCACATTGTTGCCTGATTTACCGCTTTCAAACACGTCCTAGTGGCATTACTGCGGAGTTACAACACACTTATAGCCTGGAGGCAACAATGCCTGGAGGTAAATTCTCAGTATTATAGGTAGCCTACCTGTTGTATGCCCGGAGTGATGTACCATTTTACCTGAAGATGGTATACCTGCTTTGAAGGTAACAATAACTTCAAGCTGCAATTACTTCAGACAATTCGTTTGCTAAACGGAATGCACCTTGTCTTGCAAATCAACTGTGGGTAGTATATTGTGGGTGCTTAACTATCGATTGCGCATTGCACCCATCACACCAGTTTGCTGCACTATCGAAGTCTAATCATTATATTCAGTTCAGCTTTAAGTGGACCCATTGTACTTTACACTTTAGTAAGGTTGATAAATGTGGATAGCACTGTTTTAGTAAATTCATTGTAAACATGGAATCTAAAATTATGAGTCAAACTTATACGTAGACTTCTGGGCGCTTCCGTCGTATTGGAATAACAGGCAATGCGAGGGAAACGAATGCGGTGCAAGTGAGATAGTTATAGGAGATATGTTGGTAGACCGTGTCCTAGTTGTATGGCCCATTGGGAAATAATGCAACTACTACCACCGTGAAGATACTATTAGAGTACGCTTCACAAAAAAAATCATGAAAAACATCGTAACATGATAAAATTGACATATTTGAAAAAAACATTTTGCTAAAATTGTCACATACTGCCACTATTAGGTACTTCTGCAATACTAAACTAACTAACTAACCATCACGCCGTTTCTTCAGAGACCGCCAAACAACTCGGTCTTGGCACACACTCCTTGCCTCATTCACATTCATACATCGTCTCACACATACTCTTCTATTACTTTGACTTTTGACATGGCCCGACTCAAGTATCTGATTTACTTGTCTTTACCATGTCTTCCTCGGGCGTCCCCGACTTCTGCTACCATTCATTTGCGTCATATACTCCCCTTACACTCCTTTCTTCGCTCATTCGCTTTACGTGCCCAAACCATCTAAGCGTCCCTTTCTCAATCTTACTCATTATGCTTACAATACAATAGTGATATTTATATTATCTATCTATGATTTAAATAAATAAATATACTCCTGGAGATCACCTTACAAAGTAGTAGAATAAATAGGATTTTTTAAAAATTTATTTTGCATACTGTTATAATTTGAAATTTTTGTTTTATTTTGCATACTGTCATAATTTGAATTTTTTATATTATTTTGCATACTGTTATAATTTGAAAATTTGTATTATTTTGCATACTGTTATAATTTGAAATCTTGTGTTGTTTTGCATACCGTTATAATTTGGAACTTTATATTGTTTGGCGTACTGTAATAATTTGAAATTTTGTATTGTTTTGCATACTGTTATAATTTAGTATTATTTTCTAATAAATAAAAAAAATAAAGAAGAATATCTGTGGAGGTCGGCGGACAGCGCATGGATTTGTTTTTTTACATAAATTTATAGTTTTATTCCGAGATTGATGAAATTTTGTACACTAGTCCTTCAAAATAATAGGAAGGTCTACAGTAGATTTCGAAAAACTCTGCGCATAGCCCGGGCAACACTAGTTCAACTAGTTTTGTTTATCATAATTACCCTAAACAACTGTCGTATCGGTTTATTCTTCGCTGCAATAGTAGTGTGATAATATCATTATATCCTTCGGGAGCATTAATGGCAGTTTGCTAAACTTGTTCCTCGAACTGAACTTTTAATAATTATTCATCCAGCATCCTCGATCGGAAAAACCGCAGTGGGGATGGAAAGACAAATATTTCAATACAATGCACTTCTCCCCGCTACACTGTTAACTAACACCCTCGTCACGTGAAATGTTTGCTGAATGGAACTTAGCTTTCCTTATTTACAACTTCGCCTATTGTCTATACTCAATAAGTCGCTGAAAGCTTTAGAAACAGGCGCGTCATCACTCATGCACAATATCATGGCTATGCAGAATCCTGGAACTACTGCATAACATTGGTTACAATATTTTTCTGATGATTTTATTTTGCACATTTATAATTTATTGGAATTGTCTCCACCATCATACTGCTCTTGCTCGTATCATTTTATTATTCTTTATTTTGGCATTCACCCATTAGGGGTGATCTTGGCCATATACAATTAACGTTTTTCTTATTAACAATATCATCATAAACATAACATAATGTAACATAAATAAACATAACATAACATAACATACCATACTTAACATAAACGGTACAGAGCTGGTAACAGTAGGTTATCACAAAATTATAAAAAATGGAATCTGTGTACAATATAAGTGGGCGCTTTTCGTGATTTAACCAAAGATTTTTCTAAAATTAGTAGCGTTTTTTTTTTAAACAGAACTATGAAATTGGCAATCTTATAAACAAACACAGCACATGGGAGTAAACAAATGTGATTATAAAACATAAAGATTAACATAACACAAACATACCATGAACACAACATAAACATATCATAACATAACATACACATTACATAAACATAACATAAACATAAACGGTAGTTCATATAATAATTGGAATATCGCTTCTCTTGTTTGCGACAGTGTTAATCGTTTCTACCTGGCAATAAGTTGCTGAAATGTTTTAACCGCGTATTTTAATAAAGCTTTGTGTAATATCCGTCGTATTACAAAAATCTTTACTTTTTATCATTGTTTCCTTTTTCTGTTTTTAAATCTTGTGGATTTGACATTTTGGAGGCTTTCTTTTGTAAGTAGGTACATAAGTACAGAGTCCCGACTGGCCGGAGTCAGTGGGAGGATTGCCCACACAATATCGGGGAATGTTGTAAGTTGGAATGAAATGGATAGTGCGGATAGGGAAGGTTGCTTGTTGAGACGTGCTCTGAATGGTGGTCTCTCACCAATGCGATACAGAGAGAGTATCTTCCGCTCTAAAATGTTCGCTGGTATATATATTATAGACACAACAGCTACCACGAATCTCCCCTCTTCACCTTGAATCGACTCGTTTGCCGAGAGCCCTCAACATCGCCTCCAGCAAAATATTCCGCGGAGGAGAATGTCATTTTATTGTAAACAGAGTAGAGGACGTTCCCTTCTACCCCATGGATTCGGAAGACAATGGGACGCGACGATAAGCCGGTGTACCCAATTCAAAGCACTGAACAAACATTTAGCATGGAAATCCCCAGTGACTAAGCCTAGTCAAAGGGGGACTATTACTAACACGAGGCAGTCACATGTGCACAGAATTAGTTTAGCCTAATCAATTTCTTGATTCTAGTGACGAATGACATGACATTTGACTATCTAAATCTCTGAGCATCTTGTGCTGTTTCAGTATTCCAGTTGATCATACACAAAGAAAAACGAGTACGGCTTTTTTATCAATATACTGTAAAAAAATGTGACTGCATGACAATTTCCTGGTAAAATATTAGTCATTCAGAATATTTCTAAACACGTGTTAACGCAGGAACGCCTTTAAATTAATATTATTATTTTGAAGAACACGTGTTCCGACTTCCTTTAGCAAATTCGTGCTTTTGATAGTTTGTTATGAAATTTGTCAAATCATTATTTTTAGGCCTACAGTTACAGCAGGAAAACGAATAATTTGACCAGATTTTTAATAAATTTACAATATTTCATGTTAGTAAGTTTTATAGTAAAAGTTGCGGACGGGGGATACGCGTTATACCTAATTTAGTTATTTAGGACGAGATGACGCATAATAAGGTTTAGG
Source organism: Hesperophylax consimilis (assembly GCF_061612785.1). Taxonomy (NCBI): domain Eukaryota; kingdom Metazoa; phylum Arthropoda; class Insecta; order Trichoptera; family Limnephilidae; genus Hesperophylax; species Hesperophylax consimilis. The sequence continues at coordinate 3,950,768 of NC_142858.1, forward strand.
AAAGGAAAAGCGAAGAGATAATATTATATTAGTGAGGATGTTACGTTTTCCTTCAACGTTTCCTTGCAATGACTGTTGTATGTTCCCACAGACATAGGAATTAATAGACGAGAAGATAATGGCGAGGGGTAAAATCAACTGTTGAAGAACGAAGGGCGTAAGGCTGACTGTGATTCGTCAATAAATCAATCTGACAGTAAATAGGCATCTCGCATTATAATATCACCATTTACTTCTTAAAAGTAAAATCTGCTTTTGAATGAATAGACATTTTTACATGGGAGCGCAAATTACTCGCCACGTTATGAACAAATTTGCGAAGTCCAAATTCGGCAAAAAAATTCGGTTCTATTTTCAGAGTCGAATATTTCGTTTAAGTATTTAGTTAAGACACTTTTATAAATGTTCATAATTTACTTCCCAGCAACCAACCAGCTTTGTGTTTCGCGTCCAGACGTTTCTCGATGTGATAGTATATGTTTCTAAAACTGATCTATATTATACGATGTGAATATGCTTAAAATAAAGTAAAATAATGCTTATATATGGAATGTAATACGACAATTGGGTTTATTCTCTTTTTCAAATCTATTTTTACAAGTTTTCATAGTACAAGTCAACATTTTGCCGTGTTATTTCGTAAAATGAACCGATGATGCCTCGACCATAGTTCGCACAAGAATGATGACGTCACGTTTTCAAATTTCACTTGAGGCCATACGCGAGCACAGCCGGCTCCAATGGAACCGGTATGGGGAGTGGTGATAATACGCTTTTAATCACTTAGGGCAGGTCTACTAATATTCATATGTCTATGTATGTTCCTAATGGTTAGAACAAAATATATAATATACCTGCGTGGTTCTTTTAGATCCATTTATATACAAATCTACAATTGCAGACGGCTTAGCAATCTAACCAAATAAAATGTTTTTATTTTTCGGAATAACTAGCAAATAACGAGTGAAACCTCAAATTGTAATATTTGACCATTGAAGACACTATTGACGATCAAACGTCAAATGCGAAAAAGAAAAAAAATTCGGTCGCATCTTGGAATTGAACTCAGTCCTTTTAGTATGTGCAAAATCCGTTCCTGAACATTCGATTTGGGTCTCTAAGGGATGTCCCTTCATAATATATCCGATATATAAATATGTACCTACATTGAACAGCAATTTGTCTTACAGGGTGCAAACATTATGCGAGGATATTTTTTTTATATCTCAAATATCAACACAATAATTACTCCCACTTAAAAAAATATTACATATTACAGTGTTACTGCAAATCCTATTCAATTATTTGACATCCTTTCAGTCGCGAACTGATAATGAACAAATCCCTTTAATCTATTCAAATCTAGTTAATCCAGAAATCGAGAAGCAAAGTACTGCCGCAGTAGAGAGTGCAGCGTCCCTGCCAGAGCGGGACTTCTCGTCTCATTTACCCGGCATCTAATAACGTTAGCGGACTGTTTTATTGTTTGTATTTCGTCTGGAATATGGCGCTATAACTTATTGCGTCGGCTCATAAATCAGCTAATTAAGGTGCTTCGGATTAAAAGTCAGCGTGGCGAGAAAGTGCATCAAACACTCGAACAGATTGACGATATTGCCGGTTGGTAAACATAGCTCATTGCTCCACAAGGGGAAGTGCGGACAGTAATAATAATAATTTCAAAAGCCGCAAAGCGAACAGCTGATTCACTCGGACAAAGCTGTCGACATTGCTTTTCAGCGGTAAACAGGAAACTCAGTAATTATCAGCGTTTACTACATATTTTTAATATCAAACTTTTTTAATCTTACCCTTAAGTTAACGCTTGGTTTGCCCTATATGAACCCACTCAATCACACGAGTGAATCAATTCATTTCGAAGCTCCGCGTCAAGTGAATTAATTCATTTTACTTCGTAACTCATTTTGACGTTGGATATAAATGCCTTTAACGTATGAGACTTACATGTATAATTTTTTTTTAAATTTTTTTAGTTGTTAGTTAAATTAAATTGAGTAGGTTTTACTCGGTAGGTAGGTATATTTTTGTACATTGAATCACTTCGATTTTTCATTAAAAAGTGAAACATATTGCGTCATATGTGTATTTACACTAAAATAAATTATTGTTTTGAGTGGAAAATAGTACGATGACAATATGGGATATGTATGCAAAGGAACATATTTAACTGAGTATACTAAATATTACAGTAATATATGCGCACAGAGTGAATAACCTACAGGTCTGAATTAATTCGTTTAAGTCTCTCATTTTTTCTCCCGTGGCTATATTCTCACGTATTATATTAGTTTACACAAATGCCTATAATATTATTTTATTTTGCTTGCCTGCTCGTAAGCATACACATTTTTTGCTGTCCCTGAAACCGCAAACATGTGCGCGAATACGAAATGATTAAATCAAGCAGATATTAAATCTACCGCGGACAATGTGGCTGGCTGACGATGTAAGAACTTTATTCCAGTGAAATATCGCTCTCGGCGTTCATATTTTGATTAATGGGCCGTGTTTGGCGGAATAACTTTTCGCAAATTTTGACGATGATTTTTTCGCGATGAAATATTTCATAATATGTAAAGTTAAACCCTTAAAGCTTTTTAATTTCACAGTATTTGGTCGAGTTATCTGACGAAAATGAGTGTTGCGAATTTAAAACGGGGTTGCAGGTTCTTAACTAATGAATTTATTAAGTTTTCTTATATATTATTAGTAGAACACGTGTTCATACAAAGTCCAAAATGTTCGCATTTCGTCGGTATATATTATCAAGAAAAATGCAGATGCATGAAGAAGTCTTCCTGTGTATTAGGAATTTACTAAAAGTTTATCAGGAAACGGCCCGCAATCGCGTTTTTAATCGGATTACCAATAATTTGATGAGATTCTCAATAAATTAGCAGTACTCATTTAACATTATACAGAGATTGGTAAGCTAGAACGAAACATTTTTCTAATTTGTTTAAAATGAATACTGACTAACTGGCCGAAGTCAGTGTGAATATTTCATCCCCTTTGGGACATGTTACGAGGCTTAGTGTGGAGGCAAGTAATCGACGATTCAGATCTGGTCACCAAACACGGGTAAAATGCTATTTCAAACAACGATTCGATCCTGAATGGTGGTCTTTTCACCGCGCCGCTAAAGTAGGAAGAAGCCATATAACGTAAATAAATTAAATACATTCGGGAATAAATAGACAAATCTTTATCTTTCTTGTAAAAAATGTGTATTGCCCATGTGCTGTGATAAGATAAAATGGTTAATTCTGTATTATATTATGCTCAGGTGCTAATAACGTCATCCATCTTTATTGACTCCCATTTAGCGCACCTTTTATTGTTTAGTTCAAGTACGTAATTAACAAAATGGGCATATATTCACCGGCACTAGATATTACATTCTTTGATGTTTGTTTTCATATTATCACACCCTTCCATAGAATAATCATAAAAACATCAAACAACATCACGCTAATAATGATAAAATTCTAACCAATCTCTAAATAATATAAAATAAAGTCTCTATCCGCGTCTGTCTGTTTGTGCGCTTAGTTCTCCTAAACTACGCAACGGATTTTGATAGGGTTTTCACCATAATTTAGAGAATTTTTTCCGGCAGGTTTACATATATAATACGCGCGTATTATATTTATAGAAAGTATAAAAAAAGTCGAGTAACGCCGGGTACATGTCAGTTAGTATAGATTATATTAACAAAGATGAAGAACACAAATATTACATTGCAATTTACAAGTATCTATGTATTAATTATTTGATATTTAGAGCTCTACATAAATTGCAGTGGCAGTTTCGCAAAATTCGACCATTAAATATGTTTCGATCATCTTGTTTTATTTCCATTTTATCTGGAAGTATAAACTTGAAAAATTAATCCAGTTTTTTTTAAATTCGAAAAAAAAGTCATATATTTAAGCATATTATATTTATAGAAAAAAGAGAAAAGTCGATGTTTTATAACCAAGACGTAATTTTTTTTTCGCTCAACACATTGCTAACTCTGGCTCATGAGATATATCAAAATAATGTACTACAGAACTGTATATCTTAAAAAGGCCTACAGAACAGTCCGCGATGATATATGTCTATCTCCTAAGGATAACCCCTAATTAACAAGTGGTGGAGAGTCATATTATATTCGTAGGACTTTTCCAACGTTTACCTCTTGAAATGATTGTGATCAATGGTGTATTTATTGGGCTTTAAGCCGCACTGATATTAACCTAAATTATGTTCACCGTGGATTTCATTTGAGCGACAAAGTTTTAAATCTGTCACGGTCATTGTGTTTATAACTAAGCCACTCCGTTCTCTGCCAGTCACGGGTCAATCCTTTTACTGCAATGATCAACTTTATCTCTAATCCCATTTTCTCGTTCTCAAATAGATGCATTTCTAACGTACGTAATTTAAAAAAAAGACACTTTTCGTGTGTGTTTTTATACTGTAGTATTAAAAGTACTATTGTGTTCTTCATATATACAATGCTACTTTATCGTTCTACAAAAAAATAAAGATTTATTAACATCATGTGTGCATTGCATACTAAGACGGATGGACAGTTAAATAAGTCGGCTTGATGACAAAACAGAACATTGAAGAAAGGTGAAGAAAAAGAACAAATAAACAATATACCGAACACCTGTCTAACCTATCTTTTCTTTTATCTTGATTTGTTTTGTCACCGTTCTTTTTTATCCGGTATGTAAATGAGTCGTATTACATAGTACAAAGCTATTCATCCAATTTCGATAGTTTCGTTAACGATATTAATTCGTTCATTTTTCGCGATGATTCCTTCTCGGCGAACAAATTACTTTGTTTTTCGCTAATCAACAAATAAAACTAGTGTTGATCTCTCCAACACTGGATACATTTACATACATTTTTTGCGAAAGCTTTTCAACGAACACAATACATATTGCTATTTTTATCGCTTAAATATGCTTAGTTTTCAGCTCAACAAACAGTATTACAGCAATAATGAGTTTCCATCAATAAAATGTTTTCAACCTTGCCTATCAAGTAGATACCTATATTTTTTAATGAATTTAAAACATAAAGTTCCACTATGCGCTTATGAAATTCAATGTAATATTTGGTAATGAGATGATATGTATATTTACATTTTAAGTAATGCAAGGCTCTCGTCAGTCTCGTCGGGAAAATGTCAAAATAATCGACGTTTCGTGTTACCTCACTGTTTGGAATAGAGTCCTCCGGCGATAAGCAACAGGCCTCTGCGGTAATAAATTAGAGACCACACTACCAGAGACGTCACAAATTTTGTTGCGACTTTTTTGTTGAACCTACTGTTCATTTTACCTCTTTTCCAGAACAAATAGTTTTTTTAGGTACATAAAATAGTGTATTTTTTTCGAGGAAAATATATAATTATCATATTCGCTTCTTGACGAGTGAAGTGCTACTTTCCAAGTAGAAGTTTCTAATTTTTCAGATCAAACATCATACTTTTTTTCGTATTTGGTGTTGAATTTAAGGCGAAGCTTAGTGCTAAATCACTATTTTGATTAATCTTTATAACGAATTGGTGTACATTATGAATACCAAAAAATATGCTTTAGATAAATTGAGGGTTATACTATCGCTTCGCTTGAGTAGAATACAAATAATAAAATAAATTACTGAATAAAAATATAAATGTAAACCACTAAAAAAAACATTTATTCAATAGAAATGTATGAATGCGTAAAGGAAACAATTTTAAAAAATACAGTATTATAATTAAGATTATTTGTGACAGTTTCACTTGATTAACTTTTTGCTTTCTTATAAAATGAACGTTTAAACGTTGAAATCGAACGTTTCTAGACTCCGTTTGTCAAGCGATTTTAATTCCTATTACCTGCAATATAAGGTATACCAAGAATTTACACATTTTTGGCTTGTAGCTTCCTCTTATTTCAGTTCAATTGTTATCTGGATGTTACCCAGAAGACAATAGAACACGTTCAGGGCGGCAAACGCTGGTGCGATTAACGGATTTATGACCTTCGTTTGTAAATATAGCATATTAGTAACCATCATTTGCCAAAAAAACTTATTATGTGCAGTATCAACCACGGAAAACACCCTTGACGCGATTTTATTACTAAAAGTCTATATCTATGTAAATGCGTGAAATAATAAAAAAATACTATTATTGATAAAAAAGTTGTACGGAATGTAAAATTTATTTCTTTGAAAAGTTTTGATGTTAAAATAATTGTCTTTAATAGTTACCACAGTCTTTTTGCTGTGAATAGACTCGGCACGCCACTGTCGGGCTCTCTGCAGTGACAAACTCGGCGGGCCCTACTGCATACTGCACCGGCTCTCTCGGGTTTCTGATATTGAACGCCAACACGACATGACTCTTGACGACGATCATTATTTTTGAGTTATTGGTGAGTTTGTGTTGCGCATGCAAATAATTAATATGCCTACCAAAAGGGAAATGACACACGAGTGTGAGAAATGTAGACCGAACATATCATCATTGCAATAATTGCAGTTGTCTGTTTTCGTGTAATTAGATGTCCTTCAGGAGCGCATTTTGAAATTAGACTTTTTTATCTTTCTCGTAATCAGTTAATTCGCTGCAATTCTATTCACAGTAATGATTGCACTTGGCTCTGTTCTCGTCATTGTGCTTTAGGTATTGATTGTCTTGCCGTCTGGTGTGGCAATTCTCAACCCACGGCGAGTTCTCCCATAGTAAACACATTAGTCTTCCTGCAGTGCGGCTCTAGATAATAAATTCCCACAACCTCGTAGCACAATCGAGGACACTAATATGTCCGTGTCCACCCTACCCACCTAACGGTCATGTGAAGTAACACGAGCTAACCTTGAATGAGCCGGCGCGTAAAGAGTTAGTCACATGGCTTGTAGGGTATAGAATATCGCCCCTTCTCGTTGGACCCTAGCACAGTTTCGATCGGGGGCACCGCGCCGCAGGCTTTCCTCACTGACTCGCTCTAGGTTCCGCGCTCTCGGCTTTTGTTCGACTTTTTTACTTGGGCGGGCAACTTTTGTCAAGATGCCAGAATTTCGGGGTAGGCGGAACGGTGTCGGGTCGGTGTGCGCGTTGCATAAAAATCGATGAGAGCCCGCGCCCTCCCGCCCCGCCCCAAGGTCGCCGCTTTACCAAACCCGCCCCCCACCCAGCGAGCCGAATTTCGGCTTTGTTTGAACCCATTGTTCGGAGCTTAGACAAATTAGTAATGTATGCAAATAAAACAATGACAACATTTTCAAGAAAAACACACGAAATACTGGAACGCTTTTCGCATTGATTTATTATTCACCTCGTAGGTAATTTTAATTACCTACTAGGAAGTGATTTCGAAATGTTTGCCTAATAAATAAACTTACGACAGCATTAAATAACGGTTACGTTGATTTCTCTCGTTTCGCGCCGGTGGAGTATTAGTTGGTCGACAGCGCCTTTCCCCAAAGTAACGCCGACACCGCCAAACCTCCGTGAACCGAAGCAGACACTTCTTCAATACTTATAGAATTAGGTATAGTGTTTCTACCAAAAACTTATCAAACATACTGGTTTGTCTGTGAGTGATTATAACTGGTTCAATGAACTCTGATGTTTTTTCAATTATGACACTAAATAAAATAAAAAACCTTATAAATTACGTACTTATAAATTATTGTATTAATAATAGTTAATGTGATTGTAGGTTGATGATATTATGACTCATTGCTTTCAATTCAGTGTATATTATTGGCCCATCGCTTTGCCCGTGAAGTGACGGCGCTGGCACGATCGGAATTTACTTCCAGGTCATGTAGTATAGAGCAGCTTGGGGATAAAGGTCAACGCTCCAATTTAAAAACCGAGCAGCCGGTCAATTCCTATGCTAATTCTAGCGGCAAAGTCCTAAACTAAAGGACGCTGCTTTTAATCTTCGACCTGTTCTTCCAACAGCAAACTAATTGACGAATTATCAGAATGGTTCAGTATAAACCATTTAGGAAACTAACCATAGAAAACAGAAACCAAAAACACGATAGAAAAATAGAAAAAAAATTACCTTCTATACTTTTTTACTTCTATGAATCTCAGAGAGTAAAACTGTAGGTTTGTATAAAAAAAACAAAGCAAGACCAGGTAGAAGAAGGTCACCTGTTCATCTGATTCCAAATTATTTCCGAAAAACCTTTTTAAGTTATAATACAAGTATAAAAATTAGGTGACTGTCTACTTGAGATTTTTATAACCACCCCCATCCCCTTTTCCCACCCCCATAAAGCGGAATTTTGATACTCATTGATGAAATTTTGCACACTTGACGTTAAAAATAAGAGGATATATTATAGTCTGCATCTGATATCACAACTCTCTGTAAAGCCCAGGCAATACAAATTTAGAATGGTACCCGTTAAACTGACTATACATTAGTAGGTACCTATATTTAATGCTAAAGTAGTTAAATTACCTATTATAACCTATACAACATTACCAATATGGTATAGGTTTTGACATGACGAACAGAGCCAACAACAATTTAACTATTTTGGGACTATGAAAGACGCCCTATAATTTAATAAAAAAAATGAATGGTCGAATCACGTATGTGAATGGATGTGAAAAAGATTATGCGCTATAAGTCTCCTGCCGATGTATATTAAGGCATTCCACCTATCACATTAAAGTCTGGGATCCGTTGTCGGATAGTCGAGTAAGTGGCTCATACAATATTCAGTTTTCGGCTTTACTCTCTGCGAATAGTCTCTCTTCTGTGGGAATTCTGTGATAGCGGTAGCTGCTTTTAGGTCTTCTCCTTTCATCCCATTATTCCGTTAATTTCATTCAAGGGGCTTTTAGACCCACTGGCTCGTAGACTTGCTAATAATATGGTGTCTATTTATTAGACCCGACAGAACCGCATGTCGGACAAATCGTTGGCATCTATATAATAGTGGATCTTTTGGTGGGTAGGTACTATTGGTTTTCTCTCCCCTTGGGTTATCGACTATAAAAAAACACACACATACCTTTTGTATTAATTTACACGCAGATATCACAAAAGGCACAAATGGTTGATATCGTGGAAAGATTAAAGACATTTTTTTGTAAGGGATATTAAAGAAGGATAACTCACAAAAAAGTCTACGGTGTATTCCTTTACCCGCCGGGCAGAACTTACCTATGCTGATTCTATGTTCTTAGAGGTCATGTATAGTTAATTCTATGTTAACAAATTATTACAAGCAATAATTATTAGTCTGAAAAACAAATATGAATTGAAAACATCTGTGTTGCAGGCTAATAATTATTGTTTATAAACATTTATTATCCTTTGTGCTTTGCATATAATTTGGTTTTGTAAACATATGTTTGTTTACCTTTAATTAATAATCTCTCTATGCTTTTAGATATTTTACCTTTGTCGATGATTTATAATTTTGTAAAATATCAGTTTGAATAACGCACGCTGATAAGAGTAGTGAAGTGCTCTGCTAAATGACAAAATATCACAATCCATTATAATTTTATGGCCAAAAGCTTTGTGAATATATTAACCGAGTATATTATTAGCAAATGCTTCCCAACGCGGGATGGTATTACCTATTACCAATATGGCATAGGTTTTGACATGACGAACAGGGCCAACAACAATTTAACTATTTTGGGACTATGAAAGACGCCGTAAAAATTTTAACATTCCTCTAACCGTAGTATGCATGTATGGGGACTTCAGTGGAAATCTTTTGCCTGTCACCAAAAGCGGCGACGCTACCATATAATATATTTAACACTGCACACAAAATCCCTAGAAGAATCTTTACCGATTTTAAAGAAAACTAGCCGCCGCAACTTTCGATATTTTAACATTTTTAATGAATTTGTCTGAAATAAAGAAAAATTGTTTTTATTTGGACCCATTAGACCCGCTGACAATGCAATCACCCGCCGGCCATGGTTTAGTACATTGTCGGACTGTCAAAATGTGCAAAACTGTATAAAATGTTAAAAGGCTTTGCAATCCCGACTTTATCGTGATTTTTTTTAAATTGAAAAGGGACTTTCGAAATCAATAAAGCAGTGAAGGTTGCTGCCTTCGACGCGTTGTGGTTTACGAATTTGTTGAGTTTGCTCTTCCCGTGTATTAATATAAGGTACCGCGCGATATAAAATTCCCTTCCATCATGTAAAATACGCACAATTTTAATTTTATTTTGGTAAGTACGATAAGTCTAAAAATTTACTTTACAAGTTTTAATTTTTGGGGGATATGGTATCTGTTCTAATTGCACTTCGCATTCAACTCTATAACAAAATCCCGAAGGAAATTGCTGTGATAGAAAATATTAATAAGTTCAAAAATGAATTAAGAAAATATTTCTATCTCAATTATTAATGTTTCTTTTTTGTGACTTTATTGAAATATTTAAAGAAAGATTATGTTTGCCAAACAATGTACATGTTTATATGTTTATAAAACTATTAGCACACACGAAGATGTGAGCTAACTTAAGATTAATAAATAAATTTATTTGTGCACCGCGTGAGCAAACACCGCAAAAATTCTTTCTTTCCAACATAATTTTTTATCTCTATTTATTCAAACATTTTTAACAAACTAAACATCATCGTACGAAGAGGATGGACCGCCAAACAACTCGGTCTTGACACACTCCTCGCTTCATTCACATTCATACATCGTCTCATTCGTACTATTCAGTGCTTCCGACTCTGGACTCAAGTATTTGGTTGACTTGATTCTTCATCTTTTCCGTCACTGGAGCTGAATTATTCGCGAAAGCAATTTTAAAGTTTGAGCAGCCAAAGAGGTCGCAGATATAGTGCTGTTGTTTTCCATCATCTTTAAATCATTTTTGCATTTTGGGTTCCAAAGGGTCAGTATATTCTCTTTGCACTCTTTTCTTCGTTCTTTCGCTCTATCTGCCCGAACCATCGAACCGTCATTTTCTTCATATTATTCATTACGCTTAGATAAGCCTTGCATTCATTGCTAATCTCTACCTTTATCACACCGTCATACACGGTTTTACCACACATTCGCCTCAGGGACCTCATTTATACAGCATTCAGTCTACGTTCATCCTTCCTCTGCCAGTTCAAAAATAATCAATGGCATTCCACCACTAGGTGTTTGATCTTTCTCTTGTCAATAATAATTGTTTAGAACCCTCCTGTTCTTTTATCAGATGTAAATTGACGTTAGTTTTACTTGGTTCAGCATTTTGTTTTCATCCGCCCTTTGTTTACAGCCTCATCATAAACACATTTTTTGTGTACATTCATTTGGATGCACATGCGTCACTATCGTAAATCGTTATTGCATTATGGTATATATTATAATCCTCTACTAGGAAAACATAATTTCATTAATATGATTACGAAGCCCGTGCAGTATAGGTAGACCGCGCACCGCAACCGCAAAGTGAATTCGAGAGACGCAAATCACATTCATCCTTCTTTTTAAAATGTTCCTAATTTTGTACGCAATGCTGTTATTGTAGAACCATTTTGGCATCAATCCAATTTTCAAACTACTTAAAAACATAATTCTTAAAAATGCGAGGTTTTCGGGTTCGTGTTTCATTACCAACCTATGTATCTCGACTGGAATAAGAAACCTGGAAAATTATATATCAATAGATTTAAAAACCCCTCTTATTAACAGTAGGTATATAAAATAAATAAAAAAAGTCTAAGGTAGAGATTAACCTCGGTGAAAATGTGGTTGCTGAGTAATCGATACCTTTCTCCATTAAAGTAAGTGCTTTATGGATAGTTGTGTCCAGGTTCATAGAATTCAATAATCAGCATTAAGGCGATGCACTACGTCGTGTAATATTTTGAATCGAGCCGCAATATCAATATGAATAACACTCCTAACGTAGATGGCGATAAGGCTAAAATTCCCGCTTAACACCATCCAGCTGTTTTGATTTAGGCAAGAAAAAAACATGGTTCATAGAATTCAATAATCAGCATTAAGGCGATGCACTACGTCGTGTAATATTTTGAATCGAGCCGCAATATCAATATGAATAACACTCCTAACGTAGATGGCGATAAGGCTAAAATTCCCGCTTAACACCATCCAGCTGTTTTGATTTAGGCAAGAAAAAAACATGGCCAAAAGTGCCTTTTATTATATTTTATTTTGTGGATGTTCAGGCACAAATATTTAAATGTTTTCCGATCATTTTATAAATAACTTAATTTGCCACATTATACAATAAAATCATAACCGAAAATGGGTTCGTAAGTAGGAAATTTTGAACATTAAAGCAGTTTTCATAGGCCTTATAAATTTTTTTTCTGGGCTTATAAAAAGACTTGATGTATTATACTCGCGGTATTTATTCAAAGCATCTGAAACATTTCTAGACGACCAAATTTTCAAACCAAAAACACATGATTTTGCATTACTACGTAGTGCATCGCCTTAAAACATTTATTTATGTAACGCATTTCGGTGAAAATTAATACTCAAGTGCACTTTACTGTAACTTAGTGGTTATAATTTTTTTTTGCTTAAGGCAATTGATTTTGTTTGGAGGGACTATTAGGAACTAAATACAAGTAAAAACTTAAATGCGCAGTTTACCCTATTACGCTCACAAATAAACACAAAAAATTATTATCTATAAAATTTTGTAACAGAACATACATATTTTATAGTTTTGTGCCTCATTTTATTATTTATTTATTTAATACAGCTAATGCTAAGGTTAGAAAAGAAAAAAAAAGCTTTAGATAAAATCTAAAATAAAGTTTTAGTAGTAAAATTAAACATGCACAAGAAAAAGGGTTTATAAATCATCAAAATGTTAATTCATCACATCTTTAAAAAGTTATATAAAGTCATGGAAAGTGATGAAACAAAAACTTTATTAACTGGGTTAAGTAGGTTAGGTTTATTTTTTTTTTTCATAATTTATAATGACTTTATATCACTTTTTCAAAGTGTGTTGAGTTATCATGGAACCATAAATTAGATGATAATGTAAGAGAACAATAATTTATCTTCATAGATGGGAATGTCTTGTCTAATTTTATCTATTGGATTGTTTTGACTAATATCTTCAACATTCTTCCAACAAAAACTCATTTTACTCTTTCTAGGATTCACGTGAACAGAACTTTAGCTTCTGAATAATTAAAGCTTTTGTTCGTTAACAATTCTGATTGAAGTATCTCCGTCTGGCGGCCTTATCGGGTATTATTAGTCGCTGCGGAAAGCAATGATTAAAAAATGCAAGATTTCCGCACCGGGCCGCCGACAGAATTCGGGAGTTGGGGGCGAAGTTGGGGAGTTGGAGGTCGGAGTTGGGAGACTCTTGTCGGGCTGGAGTTTCGCGATACAGGCGCCGGGGGGCGGCTATCGATCGGGGGGCACGGTTAATCGTCGCTCAACAGCGGGAGATACATTGCTACATCGCTACCCTGTAACAAGGTACCGAGCCATTCGTAAGGATTACGCCCAATTGAATAGAGATGGATTAGATTTTCGATTCGTTTGTAGAGCTCGCCTCACTGCTGGAACTACGGCAGATTCTGTTGATTTATAATGTAGCCTTTTTTACGTTGGTTTGTGATTCTTACAAATATATATGGTTACGTCGTTGTGTACTTGTCAATAAAATACTGAATGGGCAGTGTGCGTAACGCCGTTTATGCGAAATAATCGCATCAAGGTCGGATTGATAATGGTTGGGAGTTTGGAAGACCGAAACGATACGATAACATTGATTTATTATAAAATTTAATAAAATATGTATTTCGGAGGTGTTTTATAATTATTAAGTGATAGCAAGCCAATTTCCTGTTAGAATATTGATCATTCAGAATATATAGTGAACACGTTTTCTTTTCCTTATAAATAACAATATTTGTATGAACACGTGTTTCGCCGTCATCATAAAACATTCGCTTTTAACTGATACTTTGTTAGAAACTATGTCAATTCATTCGTCAAAGGCCTGTAGTCCCGTTTTTAACAGGAAAACGAATAATTTTACTACCAGATTTTTAATAAATTAACAGAATTTCATATCAGTAAGGTTTCTCCGCGTACCTCGTTTTTAAGAACATACAAAGACCTAATTACTAAAACCTTCATAACAAATAGCAACTATTAACAAATTAATCAACTTAGTTTTGTTAATTAACAGGTTTTTTTAACGAATCCCAAACACTCAAGTTAAAATGTTACTCCGAAGAGTATGAACTGCTTTTTGTTTTTAGATATAAAGTTAGTTAGAACTTCCAGAAAGCTTAGTCTCCTTTATTGCAGTGGTATCTGTTGTCGAATTCGAAATCGATCCATCCGACTACCAATCGAGTTGTCACCAATTATATCGTAACAAAGAAACATATTATTGCCTTTGAGACTCCGTCCCTTTATGTTGCACATGTTCCCTTGCCCCCCCCAAATTCTCCATTTAAGCTATACATATAAATGGTATTCACCTAGGGTCTCTCCGGAGACATTCCTTATATCTTCTGTTGGCATACCGAGAACCCAGAGGACCCACTATTATGTCGTCAGCCAAACATAATGACAACAATTCGAATATCGAACTACCCTAACTAGATATTAGAAAATCTCTTATTTTTACTTATGGCGAAGCTTAATGCCAAATAATTATTTTGATTAATCTTTATAACGAATTGGTATACATTATGAATACAAAAAAATATGCTTTAGATAAATTGAAGGTTTTGCTATCGTTTCCCTTTAGTAAAATACAAATAAAAAAATAAATTACTCAATAATAAATATAAATGTAAACTACTAAAAAATATATTTTCACAATAGAAATGTATGAACGCTAAAGGAAACAACGAAAATACAGTATTATAGCTAAGATTATTTGTGACACTTGATTAACTTCTTTGCTTCCTTATAAAATTATTTACAAAATAAATAAAAACCAGTTTTGTGCTTGAAATCGAACGTTTCTAGGCTCCGTTTGTCAAGAGATTTTAATGCCTATTACCTACAATACAAGGTATAACGAGAATATACACATTTTTGGCTTGTAACTTCTTCTTAAAGCTGTGTTGTGATTCCATTTCTCGGCGTTTGATTCAGCGTTTGATCAAATTAAGGCAAAACGGTCTTGCTTTTGAAAATCTGAAATTGGCCGAGAATCATTCAAATGTCACAAATTGAAAATATCGCTGAGCGATCATAAATTTGAAAGGAGCACAAACAGCCGGATCTATTTTCTGATCCCCTTATTCTTGTCCAGTTGTGTAAAATTTAAAATGCAATTTAAGTTTTTTAATAGGGCCCTGATTGTGTACCCATATTAAAGAAGGAATTTTAATAATGTAATATGTAAAGAATATGACTTTAATTCCTTTCATTTGAATTGCTGACTTTAATTCAAAATTATTTCTCGTCGCTTTTTGAAGTTTTCAATAACCCGATTATAATGAATATCCTCAATTTAATGGAACTCGATAAAAGTACGACAAAGTGATCGACCCTCTCTCTCCTAAGTCGTAATACGATTTTGGGAACAACTGATCCAGCAGTACTGCAGTATTATTATTTCTTGCTGATCTTGCAAAATAACGGTTTTATTTTTTGGTAAAGTTACCCGAGTAAAAGTTATGGGCAAAACTTGAAGACAGGAATGTTAGGAACTTTACCCTTTCGTATGATGTTACTGCATTTCGGGACAAAGGAATGTTTTTTGTTGTTTGAAGTTAATTTGGTTTTAAAAGTATTTGTAGCATCATGTTTTGAGATTTAATTGAACTTTTTAAAATATTACGCAATGAAATTCCCCAGAATTGCGCACACAATAAATTTAAAAAAATAGTAGCTAATTATTGTTCTGTAAATAATTAAAACATTGGTATAAATTAGACGTTTATTTGTTTAATTATTCAATGAGACACACCTCATGTTGAAATTACTGAACTAAAATTTCGTATTACCTAATAACTATAATAAAATAATTTATTTCGCAAAAGATAGATAAATAACAGCAAGGGGGGGATGGATTCATACGTCCGCCACTCCTGGACACACTGACTCCAAGATTCGTACACACCGCACATACTTTTTGTTTCATTTCAGAACTCCCTCTCCTTAATTTTCTTAAAAGACCCTCCACAGCATTCCTAAAGATGGGGGAAAGAAACAACGGAGGAACTTTATTTTCCTCATGGCTTCCTGTGTGGAGCCAATTTTTAAAAAGAGAACGTAATACTACTACAGAGAAAACATCGCGATAAAAAATATTGTTAATTTATTAAGAATCTGTTAAATCATTGGGATTCCTGTTCAAAACTGGATTGTGGGTTATTGGGTTATGTTCTGAACAGCCAGGAACTTCCGCACCTTCCTTTCCCTCATCTCCTTCCCTTCTCCACTACCTTCAACCTCACAACATACCCCAATTTTGGGCCACGGATAAATTGACAGATGTCCGAAAACGTGTTCATAAAAATCCTAACATTTTTGTATTAGGTCATGATATATTATTAAGACAAACGCAGGTGGATGAACACGTGTTCCGATATTATTATGAATTTTCTAACACTTGTGTCAGGAAGTGGCTTGCAGTCCCATTACCAATCATTTGAAGAGATTTTTAATAAATCTGCATTACTCATTTATCTCGGTGTATCTTCTTTTGTAAATTCATTTTTATTGTCGACTTTAAAACTGTTGATAAATTGTTATTCTTTCGGTTGAGTTTGCTGCCGTCTTACCGCATTTTATAAATTTGTTTCCATTCCAACAGCGTAATATTCATCTCTATTCTAGGTTATTTGAATACTCTAACAATTTTACCAGTGCATCCTGGATTATTTACGATTTTCTTTTATTCCTGTGCTAGACAAATATATTAATGTCATTTTTAAAGTGCTCTTTTCACGACAACGTAACTCCTTGCACAGGGGTATGAGGTAGGCAAGTCGTTCCATTACCGATTCACTTGGAGTGTATGTTGGCCCTTCCCCGCCGTGACCCACTTCGGTATTTCATTACTCCAGTTGACACTGGCAATATGTATAACGCCAGCATTTCCAGAAAATTGACATTTTGACAAAGATGAAAATGTAATTATATAAAAACATATATCAACGTTGAAATGTGTCCAGGACGAAACACTTTGGACAAATTACTTTCTAGATTTCAAGACCGCAAAGAACTAGTGTTACCACACTTATCGCCCTTTCCTGGATAGCGTGCGTACACACGTGCGTAATAGATAATAAATTGTTAATTATCAATACAATTTCGCCGCTGAGAGTTCCATTGTGACATCTCTGTTACGTACTTAACAAACCTTCACGGGGTGTGTCTATTCTTGGCATTTACTTTATTACGTAACTCTTCTAGGGTAACCCTGAAGTCTCACCAGGTCATATGCATAATTACTGAATGATTTTTTAGGGTAGATAATTTTAACATTCTTCCTTCCAAGCCGTCAAAAATTTAATCCTTTAGAACAGAGGTTCCCAAACTTTTTTGCCCCGTAGACCACTTGTCAATTTTTTTTTTCCGTAGACCCCCTGCCTGCCGAATATTGAATTTTCCTAAAACTGTGAACGTCCCATGTGATAATAATTTATTTTTTTAGTAAAAATATTCCCTTCCCTTTCCTGCCCAACAACCGGGTATATATAAAGTTCCTCTGTATTTACACTGTGCAAACAAGGGCACCCTTGTGAGGTATTACACCAAATGACAATGAAGCAGGATAAGCAACGGGAATTTATTTATGTAGCTAGCCCTACAGAACTGCCTCTTAAGTTCTTTGCCAGTGCTTATTCCGGTCAGTTCTTCTTGTCACTTGATATCCGATTCTTCAACGTTGCATTTCCATATTCAAAATGTCCTCAAACTTAGTTTTGAAGTCTGTGTGAAGTGCATTTAAATGTTGAACGTCATTATTACCCTGGACGTTTTTCAAAAACAAGTTGGGGAACTAGGAAAATTCGCGGCTTCGAATGTGCAATGTTTTGCTTGAATATATTAATTCTGACGAGAAAAGGAACATAGACTCTATTTATTGAACGTTGACTCAATTAACAACTTTACGAAATATAAAAATACAAATATCTCGTGGACCCCCAAATTTTTTTCTCCCTGACATAGACCCCCAGCATGCCGATATCGACCCCTGGGGGTCCATATGGACCACTTTGGGAACCTCTGCTTTAGAACAACTTTTCATTTCCCTCGCCCGACAGAACAAATGGTCATTCTGACCTTTCTGATATTATATTCCATTTCTAGAATTCAACTTGACGTCACTATCATATGTTCAGCGAAAAACAAATCTCGTCGCTTCGCTGCAAACATCTTGTGTAAACTTTTGCACGTACGGTATTTTCCTCTCGAAAAATGCTCCCAAATATTGACTCGAGATTAACATTAGGATTTCGCGCCCGACTAAGAATAATTTTTGCTCGAGTTCGGATTGAACTCTGTTTCTGCAGTCTAATCTTTATAACTTTTTGATTTTATCATAATTGCATTATATATTTTATAAAATAAGTATTATAAATTTTTATTATTATTTATATTTTATTGTCATTTACTGTGTTTTTTGTTGTTGTTAAATTAACTTTGTTATATATTATGATTAGACTACGTCAAGTCTTCTTGTTTGGAATCGATGTTAATCATATTATTAGTATTTGTATTTATTTGCATATAGTTATGCTGCGTGTTCTACAAATGTATTAATGTATCCTGTTATACTTACGTACTGTAACCAAATGTCAATTTCCTAGTGAAATATCAACAGGGCGTTAATAATAATTATATTAATTTGGTACTTTTTAAAGCCGTATGGAATACTAGTGGGCTCGGGCATATTTTGTCCTGCCACAAACCGCCTTCTATGTATTGACATTTGTATTACGCATATAGAGAAAATACCAAACTCAAACATCCTTGCATATTCAGGGAAACGTTCAAATCAGCACTGAATATGAAACGATGTTTGAGTGTGGTATTTTCTCTGCATGCGTAATATAGATGTCAATATATTTGTGCACACTGCCATCGATTGAAAGCCTACACAACTTAATTTTTTTTTCATATAAAAAATCCTTAAAAAAGCATTAAAAATATTAAGGGGGGTGGAGGTGTAGGGAAGTTATAATTTCTGCTTGTATGTATTTTTGGAAAAGAAATCTGAAAAAAATAGATCTCGACAACAGCGCCACCTGATTGGGTCCAAAACTATCCTATATTTTAAGCTGTAACCAACCATACACTTTCACAACATTGAAATCAGTTGGGCGGTTTCGGAGATTAGCTTGTAAAAACACAGCGACATGTGATTTTTTATATATTAAGATTATCTTTATTCACTTTCATGTTTCTTTATATTTGTTATTTTGTATACATCTCTAACAATTGTTGTACTTTCACTCTTCAAACTTGTATGTTTTAGTGGCTCGTGTTATGGCGAATACATATGAAAACAAATAAATACATAGTCTCATAAGTACTTTTCCA
This sequence comes from Hesperophylax consimilis, assembly GCF_061612785.1. NCBI lineage: Eukaryota > Metazoa > Arthropoda > Insecta > Trichoptera > Limnephilidae > Hesperophylax > Hesperophylax consimilis. Next base: position 3,970,306 of record NC_142858.1, read on the forward strand.
AAATGGCGATACATATGTTATCCAACTGAAGTATTTGATTCTATTTTTCCCCTGATGCTCCTCTCTCCGTCTATATGCTCTACCAGCTGTGTTTGGGGAACAGATCTGGGTACTGGATACAAAATATGCCGGTAATTCTCAACTTTCCCTCCCAACTTCTTTCCCTTACATTTTCCATCCTCACATAATTCCAAAGTGATATCACAACCTAGTTTAATTATCTTAAAAATACTAAGATTTTCATACACAGCGATTGCTGATATTTACCTAACATCTGTTACGGACTGTGGCAGTGAAAATATCGTTTAAATTATTAATAATAGGGGTTACTTAACGAAAAGTAGGAATCATCGCCTGGAATACACAATAGCTCTTCTCCTTTCATTTATCCTCTAGTTCCGGCCTTCTCTCCATTATTTGAAGCGACGTATTCATAATTTCCGGCACCAGATCGGACGGCTTTAGATATTATACAGGCTGTAAAATGACGTACCCGAAACATTTTAAAAGAACTTTTTTGAGTTAAGATTTCAGATCATAATTTTTCTATTTAAAAGTATTTCTGTCACACGTTACCGTTTTTTTTTTTTTTTTTTTTTTATATTTACTCCACACAGGAGGCCCTGAAGAAAATAATTTCCCTCAGGGCCTATGTCATCTTTGGGGATGCTGTGTGGAGGGTCTTTTTGTGGAGAGGAAGGAGTGAACATGGGTCTTGAAGAGTCCCATGTTGTAGGAGGGAGGAAACACAGAGGCCGGCAGTTCGTTCCACAGCCGAGCTGTTGAACTTAAGAACGAATCGTAGAAGCGACCCGTTCTCATGTGACAAGTGTCAACTGTGTACAAATGTTGGGCGCGCGTTTGGCGTGTATCCCGACTACGCACCGGTGCCGAAGGGATCAATGACGCTAGTTCCTCAGAGCATCTTCCATTGTAATACCGATAGAACAAGGACAGCATACCTACCTGACGCCTGTGCTCTAAAGATTGCAGTCCGTTTGTTAAGATTGGGGAATCTATCAAACGGACCGCCCGTTTCTGCACAGAGTCAAGGGTTTTTTTCAGGTATTTTGGGGCTCCAGACCAGAGATGGCTGCCAAATTCGACAGTAGGGCGCACTTGCGATTTGTACAGGGTGAGCAGTTGTGTACTATTAAAGTATCTGCGGGCCCTGTACAGTACGCCCAGCTTCTGAGAGGCCAACTTTACTCTAGCTTCGATGGAGCCCCCGTACCTGAGCTGGTCACTTATAGTTACACCCAGCATATCAATGGAAGGCCTGTTCGGAAGATTGCTTCCGTTGAAGGAGACTAGATTACCATTTGGATCCCTTTTAGACGTAATCAGACAGGATTGGGTCTTTGAAACATTAAATTCGACGAGATTATTTTTACCCCAGGAGGAAATACTCTCGAGATAACCGTCCATTCTCTGCTTCAAAGCCCTCCGAGCCGTTGGAGTTTGTGTGCCCTTTGGGGGCTTGTCAAACAAAAAGCTATCATGAACTGTACTGTCATCCGCGTAACAATGAATCGGTGCACATGTCAAAAGGTCATTGATGTGCAACAAAAACAAAGTTGGAGACAGAACCGATCCCTGTGGGACGCCAGCATTTATGGAGTGCGAGGAAGAGGTGAAACCGTCAGCAACCGCCTGAATCGACCTATCCCTTAAAAAGTCAGCAATCCACGTACACAGGGATGCGGGAAGTCCGTAAGAATGCAATTTGTTGACAAGTCCTCGGTGCCAGACCCGGTCAAAGGCCTTGGATATGTCTAGTGCGACCGTTTGGGTCTCACCGTGACGTTCCAGGCACCGCCCCCAAACATGCGTCACATACGCGAGAAGATCACCGCACGAGCGGTTCCGCCGGAATCCGTATTGACGGTCGTTGATAATTTTGTTCTTCTCGAGGTATGTGAGCAGTTTGTCGTTGATCACACGTTCCATCACTTTGGACAGAACTGATGTGATCGCTATGGGGCGGTAGTTGGCCGGGTTGGAGCGGTCACCTTTCTTGGGAATAGGGTGAATTACCGCTTTTTTCCAACCAGAGGGCACAGTGCCACACTTCAGGGACATTTTGAAGAGCTTTGTCAAAACTGGAACTATTTCCGCAGCACACCTCTGCAATACCAGGGCAGGTATTCCATCAGGTCCACTAGCTTTGTTAACATCGAGCCCCCGTATGACGTGGAGTACATCCCGATGCCGGATCCTCAGCTTTTTCATATAGAAGCCGCAGTGAGGAACCGACGGCGGAACAGCACCCCCGTCGTCGAGGGTCGAGTTTTCCGCAAACATTTTCCCTAAAAGGTTTGCCTTTTCGGTGGCGGTGTTTGCTAGTGAGCCGTCAGGTCTGGTAAGAGGTGGCAAACTGGGTTTGCAAAAATTTCGACCTATTGAGCCCGCAAGCGACCAGAATGCTCTGCTGCCATGCGGGCAGGCAGCCAGCTTTTTGCTGATCTGCAGGTCGTGTTCGAATTTTGACCTATTGATGATTCTCTTGCATTCCTTTGCCGATTTGTTGTATGCTGATCTGCTTTCGGGCGTTCGAGATGTGTTGTAGGCTCGGTAAGCCGCGTTTTTTCGTCGAACTGCTTCGGAGCATTGTCGACTGAACCACGGCTTTGAGCCCACACCAGTTTCTTTAGTAGTCGATTGTATGAAGCCATCCATCGCCGAATTGATGACTTCACCAATCTCCTGGGCACATCTTGAAGGGTCCGAAGTCCGAAAACAAACAGCTGACCACGGAAAAGCATTGAAATGGGCCCGCATACCGAACCAATCTGCTGACCTATAGTGCCACACTTTTCTCCTCAGCCTCTCATTGGTTGGTCTGAGGCTAACGGGGATTGATGTCGTCACTAGGCAGTGGTCAGATGATCCCAGAGGCGCTGTGACGTCAATCTTATAACCGTGTGGCACAGTAGTTAAGAATAGGTCTAACAGATTGGAGCGGTGAGTCTGGACATCAGGAACCCTTGTAGGCTCCTGAACCAATTGCTCTAATCCGTAGCAAATGGCAAAGGATTCCGCCTGTCGGCCAGCCGAGTCCGTTGGGCCTGAGAACTTCAACCATGGTTCGTTATGAACGTTGAAGTCCCCCAGAACAACAAACTCGGCCGAAGGGTAGCGGGGCAAGAGATCATCAATAGTATCGCTCAAATGTTTGAAGAGCTCGGAAGTGTCTGATTCGCTATGGTTCGGTGAGCGGTATAGACATGCGTAGAATCTTGCCGTACTGGCAAGATTGACGCGCACCCACATTACGTCGAATCTGGAGTTTTCCAGACTCAATAGTCGCACACAGTTGACGTCAGCTCGACTATAGAGGCAGACTCCTCCTTTCAGTCGGAATTTGCTTGCGAGGGTAAAGCCCGGGCAGTCCAGATAGGAGGAGTCTGGCGGCTCGGCTATCTGAGTTTCGGATAGGAAAAGAAGGTTGGGACGTTGGGACAAAAGATGGTGATGGACGGAATTTAAATTTGTGTGCAGGCCGCGAATGTTGGCAAAATTTACCAACAGTTTTGGCCCGCACCGGGGACGCCTGCTACTCGCTGCTGTAAAGATGTTAAGTTTGTTTTTATGTATATTCATGATTTTAATTTTTTTTTTTTTTTTTTTTTTGTTTTTTTTTTGTTTTTAAGGGTATGAAGTGAAAGGAAGGTCTGGAATGGAAAGGTATGAGGGGTGGGTAGGAATATGGGGTTCAGGCTGTCCAGGAGTGATGAGCGTTTGGTTCCAGCCCACCCACTGCGGTGCTAGGCGATAGGCTGGGAGAGTCCGGCTGGAGAGGGCATCCAATGCGCCCCAAACGCTGCTGCTGGGTCCCCTCCGGTCACGAACCGGCACAACAGCAGTGGCGGGGTTTTTTCACTCGCTGATGGGGCAGCCCACCCTTAGTCGTGAGCCTGAGGGTCGGGCCCCTGTACTATCGAGCGGCCCGGACAGCGGTAACCGGTTGTAAAGGGTCTCCCTCAACCAGCATCTCCCAACCGGCCCGCCACGCAGAAGGTGGGCCGACGCACCCGCCACCAAGACCTGGGCAAACCTTAACCCATGAACCCGGGCACCCCTGCTAAGTCACCAAACGTAGCGAACCACTTGGGGTGACCTGTGGCAGAGGTGTTGGTCATCCAATAAATGGTTCCCAGGGCGGCGGTACCCATTCCCGCCTACCAAATTGAAACCGTTGGATAGAACTATAGACAAGTCCACTAAAATCCAGCCCCTGTACCATCCCTTACGGTCCAAAGGTGCTGGTTAGGGACGGAGTGAAGAACTTGATACAAGTGGGCTGCCTTTAAGTTCTACTACTTACACTTCTAAACGATACGTGAAATATAGGAAAACCCAAATGGCGTCTATATTTTGTTTTACTTCGAATGAGCTCAGAAATCGCTTGTTAACATTTATTGGTCATATCTTTACACCCTTTATATTAATACCTCCCGATTAGGGCGCACAAGTGACTCCCCCGGCGGATTGAAACGAAGAGTTGTTTCCGCCGCCAGATGGGCGCACCGGGCTGTGAACACGTACCCGGGCGCAGGCAGCCGCATGGAAAATTAAATTCGCCAACCGCCTCTGTCTGAAGTGGCCGGTGTTTTCTCCCCAACAATAACTTACTCGCGATAATCCTACTGACCCGCCTCTATCTTTCCGTATAAGGGCGTTTCAAAGCCTTTGCTAATTTCCATACTATCTCCGCTTAAAATTTGTGGCGTTATTATTAGCCTCCGGAGTATTCTCGTACCCCGTACGTGTCGTAATCCTCAATTAACTGCTGCTCTCCCAAATCTCTACTATCCTGTCGATTTTCCGTGTAATATGTCATACTAATGATAATGGTGATCTTGGATGGCAGTCTTTAAAACTGTCGTGTCAATGACCCATTTTGTCTTTCTTTTACCCATTTTAGTATTGCTCCATTACTTACAGAAATTAATGAGCCGTTTTATATTATTTAGTACTTTTGGACAGTTTTCAAATACCAACGTAAAGTTAAAGTTACACCATCGTTTGGACGTGATATAACTTTTCACAACAATCGGAAATGCATTGTTTGAATGTATGTAATTATTTTTGTAGCTTTATATAGCTACCTTTGACTGTCATATAAATTAAAATATCTACTATTTATACCTGCCCTGTTGATAGACAGTTTGGTTGCTAGAAACTTGGGCTAAAGAGGGGGGAGACAGCACAATCACACATGGCATTCCTTAACATAGTTAATTAACTAATTGACAGTAGGTATTAATATAATTCAGACGAGCTTCATCACAGGTGTGCTGCTCGAACAGAAAATAATGAAAGCGCTGACTAATGGTCCACTATTTCCCGCTTGTTTTTTCGATTAAAACGATTTCAGTTTCCATATTGACGTAGTCATGTTAGTTTTGCATCAATTTCACAGCGAAAACATTTCAAACTTCAGTTTATGATTTAAATAAATCACAATCATTTTTGTCAGTGTACTTTATTTGTTCCGAACATCGATAATAATAATAGATTAGCCCTCTTATAACTAATTCCAATAAAAAAATAATACCATCAAGATTAATTTCATAATAAAACTCCTCGAATTCCGATGCCTCGCATCGAATGCCTAAATGCAAGTTCCCTACGATATAAAACAGAGCACAAGTTATCGCTCAATCCCATGTTGTAATTTGTTAATTTTATCAGCCAATAGCAGGCCTGAAAGGCATCGCATAGCAAGATATAGATATGAACTTAACAATCCAACTTATAAATAAATGTAAGATTTTTATTAATTTATTGCACTATACATAAAAAACTTTTTCAATGTTTCTAGAGGGATCCCTACGGATATAAGTTATTAATTATATTTAAGATTAATAAAAACAGGACCTTACCATTAAAGTATTTTATGTAAAACGTTTTAAAAAATTTATAAAACGTTATTCAACTAAAAATATATCGGTTAGCAGCAGATTTTTAGACGATGAATTAGTAACTCTTCGGAGATCCCTTTTTGAGAAACATTTGAGATTTTAGTAATACGTTTAATCAGAAATAATAAAAAAAACCCACAGAATGACGTATTTTCTAAGCTTGCTAGGGCAAAGTCGACCGTCCGTCCGTCTATACGCCGGGCCGCGCGGCGAATATCGTTTTTACATGAGTTCATCACTTATGTCGTTAAGATTCCCACTTTATTTTAGAAAATTGATAGGGCAACTTCAACCGCAGGTCTGTCCAATACACCAGGGCCGCGCGTCGCATATTTGCATGGCTGCTTCACTTATGTCGTTAAGATTCGGGCTTAAAATTCTAGGCTATTGTCTCGTCTTAATTGATACGCCTCCTCGATGTATCTATATATTAATGTTCGCGAGATCCCCTAACGAAAATATTACTAGCTTTGTTAGAAAAATGATTTTCACAACACTCGTGGGACTTACTGGAAGACGAATTTGCTTCGTGCAGACAAACAAAGACTAAAAAGGTATGCTTCTTCCGATATTTAGACTGCGAGATAATGAACAATATTTGGTTTCGGTGTTAATTTTAAGGTTCACACGACCTGTCTAGATAATGCTTGGTCGATTGTTCCGATGCTGTTAGTATTGTCACGTGTTTTCCCATTCGTGTTTGGATGTTAATGACACATTTCAATTTCATACCAGAGCTATTCTAAAATATTTTAAATACTAAAGCACGAATTAAAAAAAGGGATTTAATTACAATTATAATTAAACAATACAATTATATTCTACGTATTACGAAGTACGAGTACCTACGTATTAATTAGATAATACGTAGATAAGTGATAGTGAAGATGCCTAGTTACTACAGCCCCTAACATTTAAAGAGCCTTAGGCCAAGAAAATAAAATCCTTTCCGCTGAAAATGAGAATAAATAAATTCATTAGATTCTTGCAGATTTTATTAAAGATCCTCGGCAAATAGCGCTCTACAATATTAAATCCTGACGCTTTGATGTGTTCTATTTGCCTACCTATGTGTCGTTTGCTAGGTTCAATTACCCAGCGGCCTTGCGGCGGCCTGATTAGATCCGCCCCCCCAATCTCCATCCTAACCGCCCCCTATCGGGAAATCTTTTCCCTTTTAATAATGTCAACGTCAAAGTCAGCCGACCAACTGCAGCGGCTGATTGAAAACCTGCCCGACCACGAGTCTAGTATTGTTCCTGCGTCGTTTAGGTACATTGAACTCTGAAGTGGCCAACTCGTTAGCCGCTGAAAGGAAACCAAATAATCGAAATGAAACAGGAATTTACCAATGCGCTTTCAACTTTTCCGCCATTGAAGGGGATTTAATTCTAGACACGTTTTTTCACGTGGAACTTGGGCTTTAAAATAATAAAAAGAAAATGGAATAAAAATATTTTCCGTCTGTTCTGTAATTTGTTCGCTTTTGGGAACAACTCGTAATGTTTCACAGAAGTCGTTTTATCTCCCTTACTGTCATGGTGAGAAATATGATTTTAACGGTGTTAGAAAGAGAAAACACCACGCTTTACATTCCAATCGTAGAAGAACCACAGAAGAATTAATATGTACACCTTTATGAAACCAAAGGTTTCGATCGCAATTTGTAAAAAAATTAAACTTTTTGATTTTTTTATGAAACGACAAAAAGTGAGGTGACAATAACTTTTGTAATTTATTTGTCTAATTTTAGTTACAAAAAGCGTATTGTGGTCCATTTTTTTAAAGTCGCATTTAAAATTTGAATACATCAAAAATTATATTAAATAAAAATAAAATATGAAAGCGTGTAAAATTATATCACCTTTCAAAAGCATTTTTTAGTTTTCGGATATTCAATTAATTTGGATTTTATTGCTAAGTCGAAACAGTCCGACCCCCTGTCAATGGCAGAGGCCTGCGTAGTTAAGTCGCAAAGAATCTGAATTGCGATCTGGCTTCAATTCTGGCGAAATTTACATAACAATGTATGAAATGAATTGTAATTAAACAGATAATAAACGCATTCGTTTTTTTATTCGTCTCTATGTATATATAGGCCGATATAATTCTAGGTTGCTGTAATAGACGTATACATATCTTATTCTTATTGTTTATAAAAAAATTAATGATGTTCTCCAATACCAAACAATTTCTACATCGCGTATCCGAATCAATGAATTTCATTATATACCTACTACTTTATTTTTCTTGATCTTATCTTAGTCTTAGTTTTTATAACTTCGATTAATTTAACAAATTGGATCGTTTATTATTAAAGAGGGTCTTGTTTTATGTTTCTTGAGGGTCCATGTTTTGGTCAAATTAATATTTGAATGCAGTTTAATTATCTAGATGTAGACGCATATTTTGTCAAAGAATGGTACTTTTTTAATATATCTTCAACTTACTCGAAGACTCGTAGATTCATTATTATATGCACCTTATTGACTTATTTCTTTGTGCCATCATGCCACTCCTTTGATCTGTACTGCCGTTCCCTACAATAGAAAACGTATGTTCGGACGTTGGTCATACAGGCATTATAGTTTTGACTTGTGGCTCACTACCGTAATTTTCTTTGGTACGATCTAGAATACTCGAAGACTCGTAGATACGTTATTATATGCACCTAATTGACTTATTTCTTTGTGCCATCACGCCATAGTGAGCACTCCTTTGATCTGTACTGCCGTTCCCTACAATATAAAACGTCTGTTTGGACGTTGGTCATACAGGCATCACAGTCTTGACTTGTGGCCTACTACCGTAACCATTACCTTCGACTGTTTATTAAAAACATAAAACCGCAAAAACGCGCAGTACTTTTATTGCATCGAATGCCGCTCGGGTTTCACAAGTTTTTATGAAAGAATATTCACCGTGAAATTCCATCTTTTCGCAGACTCTTGAGCAGCTATCCGCAACCAGCGGTTCAAAATTTTCTTAAAATATGTGTCAACGTAATTCTTGTTTTTTTGGCATATTATATTTGATCTGTGTTCATTTTTCGTGGTTTCGATTCATTATCAAGCTTGAAATCTAAACCTCTTCATTATTTAACTAACCATCACGCTAATCACGGACCTCTAGACATATTTGACCTGACACATATTACTTGCTTCATATACATCTAAACATCGTCTCACGCGCACATGTTTATGGCCGTTATAATCTACACTTATGTGATTCAGTGAACGTTCCATATCTTCCTCGGACGTCCCAGTCTTTCAGTCTTTATCTTGTTCATTATGTTATCTTGCACGGTTTTATAGCACGTACGCCTCAGGGATCTCATTTAAAAATATATATATATATATATAATTCAGTCTAGGTTCACACAGACTGAATGCTGTAGAAATGAAATCTCTGAGGGGTATTTGTGGTAAAACCATGTATGATCGTGCGAGAAATGTGGAGTTCCACAAATAATGCAAGGCTGATGTAAGCGTAATGAGTAAAATTAAGAAAGGGACGCTTAGATAGTTTGGGCATGTAGAACGGATGCACGAAAAAGGAGTGTAAGGAGAAAATATGACGCAAATGTGAATGGTAGAAAAAGTCGAAAACGCCCGAGGAAGACATGGCTATATCATGTTAATCAAATGCTTGAGTCGGGCCACGCCAAGAGTCAGAATAATAGAAGAGTATGATGAATGTGAATGTGGTATGAAGAGTGTGCCAAGACCGAGTTGTTTGGCGGTCCGTCTTCTCTGCTTACCCCTGTGGAGAAACAGCGTTATGGTTAGTTAGTTAGTCTACTTCATCCTTCCTCTGTCATATGATTGAATGGTTGGTGTCAGCACCAGCACTCTTTTGTGGTCTGCCTTACGTTATTCTTTTTTATTTTTTTTTATTCTAGTACACAGTTTTCAAATGGATATTAATTAGGTAATTGAGAATAGAAATCTTCTTTAAAAATATGAGTTTAATCGTGCCCGTCGCCTTTTCAAAGTACCTATTATATCAGGTCAACAGACTAAAAAATGTTGACCATGGCTGCTCAGATCTTTAGGTACTTTTTACCATTTTCCAAGAAAAGTCTTCAAGTGTAACATTTACGATTATTTCAAAAAGTTTCGCATTAAATCATTTGTATGAAATCAACTTTTTTACGCTAATACCGCACAGAGTAGAGGGGAGGGGGGAGGAGATGGTGACGAGAAAGGTGGGGGAAGTACATAGCTACTCATATCTGGTCAACAAAGACGGTTACATACATTTTGAGTAACGTTTCGATTCTGAATAATGGTTTTGCAGCAGGACAATACTGAGAGTAGAAGTTACAGTTTTATCAAATTCTACGACAGTTTTGTTCAACTAAATAGGCAGTAATATTATTATTCAAGATTGATTAGTTTACGCTACAATAAACAGTTGATAAGCTAAGCAAAACAGTCTGCTCGAGTATAGGTCTATTTATGCATTACAGACAGAGTACCTAATAACTCATCAGGAAGTCCGCGGTTGAACATGAATAATTACAATCGCATTTAATTATTGCAATTAATAATTTAGCTCATAGATACTTGTATATTGGTGATGGCTTTATTGTAAACTTTCCATGTTCCTCGTAAACAGGAGGGACAGCGACACGACCATATCATTATCAAAAATTTATCATAATATACTCCATTTGGCGTTGATTTTCTACTCGTAATAATTCAACTGCGTTTAATTACAATGTCTGAATAGCTACGCTCTCCTAATCTTTATTCAGGCTTTCTTTAACCCCTTCCTATTTCCGCCCGCCTGACAACATTCCTCGATAATGAGTCATTGGGTCATGGTCATCGTCGCCATAGTCCATAATTTCACGATCTTCCTCGTCGTAATGGGGTCCTTAAACTTAAAAGTCTTCCATGAATAATTCAAGTCCTATCGTTATTCCAAAGTTCTCGAATATGACGTCAACACATTCAGTATTTTATAAATCACATTTTACTGATGATTAGTTTTTTACGTTAATAAAGCTTTTCAGTGTCAGACCGTGAGAAGCAATATTATTATTTCTACAACACCTATATTCAGCTACTTCGAATCATATTCTTAAGGTTGACCTTGACTAAAAAATATTGTCTCTGAGTCATTGGTATTTCACATTTTCAAACGAAAACCCAACATCAGATGCAAAGATCCAATTTCAATATCTCATGCTTCGCTCCCCACGTTTCTTGATCGATGATGCTAGTGTCTCGATTAGCAGACATGTCTGCTATATTGCACTTCGGGCCTGTCTTATAATTCGCTTTTCCGTGGTTATCTTGGAAACGTTACTCAAGCGGTTCAATTTACTGTTAAACCTCTAGGAAATTAATTAGGTTGAACTGTCTTAATGTCACGAAAATTTGAGTTAATAACTCGTGATTGATTCGATTAAACTTCGGCGTGAGAACGCGGCTCGACTGAAACAAAAAAAAAACATTACTGTAAAAAAAAACACAGTCCTAAGATGTGTAAGTCTTGCCTCGCGCAAGACCCTGTGTTTAAATCACGTTCTGTATTGTTTCTTTGTGGCGCCAATCATATAACACCCGTCATTTCATTATCATTCCACATTCCGAGAGGAAAAAAGTTTATTTGTTCTACGAGATCGAACGACTCGCAGTATTAAATACGCAAGTACCGTCAATAGTTGCCAGCTGGGAACCAGCGTGCTGATTTGAAATAAAATTATTCTCCGTTTGCTAACCCCGTATATTAACTACCTTTAAAACAACACATAAACCAAATAATTCAACGTGTAGTTTTTTTTGCTGCACCTAGTTCCTAGCTCTTAATTTCAATCTCGTGTAGCAATGCGTCTCTTTGCATCAAATTCGTGTAAAATGTAATGTGTTAATTGGACTTGGTCCGTTAGTAAATAAATAAATATATACCTCCCCTTATTGAATTCGTGCCTTTGCCTTTTAAAAAGTAGTAAATAAACTTTTTATAATATAGTTACCTATATTTTAAGATATCGTAATTATTAATCATATTGTTAATCTAGCAATCTAACTATTCGCTACATTTCATGTACATGTATCTGTTCATTTCAAACTCTTGCTTGTCGGAATAAGACCATTCTAAGAATTTTCCTTTCTTAAATCATTTCTTAAAGTAACTCTAACGATTGCAATTTTTCTAGAATTTTTATCTCTACGGGAATGCCTCTCAGATCTTGTTATCGTTAATGTGATGCCTTGGTGGAATTGAAAAGTCTTTACCCTTAGAAAGCGATATACTGCGACATGTAGTACCAGGAAATTGATCTTGTGTTGAGATGGAGGTGTATTGCAGTGAGTTGGGTGTAGTACTTCTAGGATTGACTAGACTACTAGACTGTTTTGATTTGCTCTTTGACCGTTTGCTTTATTCTCCGAGTAAAATGCCAATGGAAAGGACGATATTAAAGTATCATTTTTTTATGAATTGATGTATTTTTCTCGTGATTTATTATCCTAATATTTAATATGTTCTTTAAGTAGGTTAAGATACAAAATGACTACTTCTGAAATTTTCATTGATGGTATTATTTTTCTTTGCTAACACAACATGTATATTATTTTAAAGGTGTTACGTTAACGTACTCAATATAACAACGAATTACTTAGGTGTCTAGGCATGCATATGAATTTCCGTGATTGTGTATCTTTGGTACTAGCTAGTAGTTCTGTGAACATTACCTGGACTGATATATACCTGATTATTCCGATTCGACAGCTCATAACGCTCATGGGCATTCTGTCGAAGTAAAGAAGTACTATCCAACACGGCTACCATCTTGAGAGAATTGACAGGACAAACAAATTTACAAAAGAAATGCAAAGCGTTATTTTGGAAACGGCTTGTATAGCGCCTTTTTTGTGAAACATCACCTCGCAGAGCCGGTACCCAATTGTGCAGAATTTGTTTAATCCCTTTTAGTTTCCTATTTGATCTTGATTTACACATTGAACATCTATTTCTTATTGTTATTTATACATTGTTTTAACCATTTGGTCTCCCATTGTGTTGCAGCGCTCGGTGCTGGCGCGTGCGCGATGGACGGCGCGCGCGCGCTGGAGCTACTGCCGCTACTGCAGGAGCGGCTGGTGGCGCTAACGGGCGGTCGCGACCGGCGCGGTGGGGCGGTCGTCAGCTTCCCGGCCACACCGCGGCGCGACCGCGCCAAGCCGGACGACTACCGCCGGCTGCTCAACTACCTCTTCGCTATACCAAAGTAAGTCACTAAAATACACCATTGTTAAGGGAGGGAGGACGAATGAGTGGCTGAAACATATTCTCGCCTTATGTGTCAAAGAATCCACGACTACTTGAAACCGCGCGGACGGACCAACCGCGGAAAAATATATTTTTGGAGAAATAGATTTTTAAGGCACCTTAACTTCCGATCTCATATTAGTAATGAAAATTCTGCAAAGTTCTTCAATATACAGACGTTAACTTGCCGAAGAAATATAGAAGATTCGGTAATGTTATTTAAAATAAAAATAATAACAACCTGTAAATCCTGATACAGGAGAAATATCTTGAGCTGTGCATTGATAAACACCTAACTTTTAAACAGCATATTCAAGATATTAAAGATAAAATCACCCCCTTAATTAGCGTATTCAGCCGGATATCATATCTGTTACCAAATAAAATTAAAAAAAGGTTTATATTATAACCTCGTACACTCACATTTAAACTACTTGCTTGAAATCTGGGGAAATACATGTGAAACATATATAAACGAACTACAGGTAACACAAAACAAAGTAATCAAAAAACTATTTCACTTCAAATCTAGAACATCAACAAAAAAATTATATATGGAAACAAAACTATTAAAATTAAGAAAATTATATGAATATAATACATGTCTTCTTATTTACAAAATAAATAATAAACTCATACATACAAATACAGAACTCATTAAAACGTCCCAAGTACACACACATTTACACGGCAACACGATAAAATACATTTAAACACCATACATACTCATCATGGCAAGCAATCCATTGGTTACGAGGGAAGCAACATATACAATTGCCTCCCAGACGAAATTAAAAATGAAAAAAGTATAGGTACATTTAAAAAAAAATAGTTCAGTTTTATGCTCAATCAACAAAACAATGAAAGTGAATAATAATAAATCAGTGTGTAATATATTTATGTGTAATATATATGTTATTTCTAGTTAAATAAGTGAAAAATGTAATTTTCTTTTATCTAGAATAAAAATATAAAAAAAAATATAAAAAAAATTACACATAACTTAATCGATAGTCCTGATCTTATTCAACGCCCATTATACCATGTTCCTAATCGCAACAGAAGACAGTCGCTTACTTTTAATCTTCCTCTTTGCAAGACCAATTCCAAACAAAACTCATTTATCTACAGATCCACAAATTCATTTAAATTAAATTATTACCTTATTGACATTTTTAACTCGACTTTACGCGACATAAAACAAAAACTCAATAATCAACAAAAATCTAACTAAAAGTTCAAGTTCGGCCAGGTAATAAGCCTGTGATAGACCACGCTACACGCGCGCTATATTTGTGTGGCTTGCCTATTTTAGCATCACTCGCCATACATTCCCATTGGTAATGTATGGCGAGCGATACGCGTAAATAGGCAAAGCCATGATGCGTGTAACGTGATGTGTCGCCTACCGGAACGTTATGCAGACGATACATGTAAATTACCTTCGCGCGGTTGCGTCCGCACGGTTTCCGCGGTTTTCTTTAAGCGGTGGCGGTTTTCTTTAAAGTACGTTTTGTGCAGTGAACTCTCATTACAAATATATATATACGAGTATACGTGACTGCCCGTCACGAACATCGATGACGTCCACACGAGCTATCGCTAGGAGTAGTTTATTATTTTATACTAACGCAGACCCATGCAAAATCACGGGGAAATAGAAAAAAATATAGGTATTCAATTTTATTTTTAATTGCTATTGGCAATTATGATAACTAAACCAGGAATTGCAAACATTCATCTCTTCAACTACAATGTATTACTGGATTGTAATTGCAAGTTCGATACTGCCGACAAGTCGATAAAACGCAGAAGCGAGCGTCAAAGAAGTTTACAACAACTCGAAAAACGCCATAGTCTGGCCTTTTCAAAGGATTTCAGCTTATACTCTGCAGTTTAAAATTTTATATGAGGAAATTCCTCTCATAGTTTCAGGCTATGTCTCCCGTCTCAGTTCGGCTTATCTCCTTTAACCATCTTTCAACGTATAATAACTTCTTACAACTCTCAAAGAGTTTGCGTTGGATATGAGCATTATTTGTAACACGTCTCTTTTGTTTTTGAGAGACGTCTATTCATTTGTCTCGGATCAACGTCTTCTTGAATTTTAAACTGTGAAAACGTTTCAGGGCAGGCTCAACTGTGATGGTTTAACATAAACAAGTTCGTTCATATTACAGTTTAAGCAGGGAAAATTCGCGTGTAGGTAATAAATTATTGAAACACAGGTATGGTTTACTGCCTATGGGCCGGTACATCAGTAATTTTTTATTATCACTAGGCTTACCTTGCCAGGGTTCCTATCAGATAGCAACTTGACGGAGGTTAATATATCACAAGACAAGCATAAAAATCAACTGAAATACCGGCCCAGTATTTAATATCTTAGACATCCTCAGATCAGATGGAGTGCTTCTATTTGGATTGGTATATTCGTATCGTATCGGTAATAAATACATATATTTGAATTTTTTTTAATTAATGTAAAAATAAATGATTTAAATAAACGATTGAATTAAATTAAATATTGGAAGTGGAAATTAACCCATTTCCCGACATCCGATAGTGCTGTAACTTGTCTATGTCGATGACAATGCATTCTATCAACTTAGGTTACTACATTATATCAAGCAAATACATGCATTTCTCTGAAAATTGTATGATATCAAAATTTACAGCGGGTTGTATACGAAATAAATCTCGGTAGCATCCAATTAGGAATTGGCTTAAGTGATAGCGCAGTTCACTCATTTCACTCCGTTCAATCCATAGTCCAAATAGAAAAAAATGTATATACATAGTAATAACATTATCTACATTTATTTACATTGTAATTGAACATGAAAAACCTGTTGACAAAATGCTTAAATGTAGTTTTACTGGATAAAAACCAGAAGACAATAAAACAATTAGCATAACCACGCAGGAATAAAATACTTTCATTATCATTATGAAACAAAGTTTCCTTTTGAAACTATTTCGTCCACAAACGTTTTAATTTTTAACGTGTCAAAATAATAAAATATTTTTTACAAACCAGCATCGATGTTTTCTTATCAATGTTTTATTTTGGTTTTCTAGATCGATGTTTACTTTTCGACGATTTATTTATTAATTTCATTTTTTAGTTTCAGTGCTCCCAGCCCGTAACACAATTAAACTCGCCATTATTTAAATACAATGTTTTAGTATTTAAAATAATATATACATATGTATACGTATATTCATACATATTTTTTGTTTTATCATAACTTTGTATTTTACGGGTCGATTTTGTGTGTCCAAAATTGTACGAATGAATGTGTTCCGGTGGAAGTAACGTAAATAATAAAAAATAACTTCTTTGTCAAAAGTACATGCACGGTACCAAATATTTAAGCATGTTGAAACATCTTAGTACCACTTGCCGATGAAAATTACAATCCAAAGCAACCATTTTCTAAGGCATGACATTTTTTAATGTCATGATATAATGTAGAAAACTAATATAATTCCATTATCTGCTTTCATCCTATCACACTGCACAAACACACGCGATACTTGCACTTAACTATTAGAGTA
The DNA here is from genome assembly GCF_061612785.1 of Hesperophylax consimilis. Taxonomy (NCBI): domain Eukaryota; kingdom Metazoa; phylum Arthropoda; class Insecta; order Trichoptera; family Limnephilidae; genus Hesperophylax; species Hesperophylax consimilis. The sequence goes on from NC_142858.1 coordinate 3,987,078, forward strand.
AAAATACATTTTGCACTGATGTTTTGAAACCGTTTGTTACCAGTTTCAGCGTATTATAACCGACTTCAGACTGGTAAGAGGGGGTGGGGGTTCAGAGGAATTGTATACGTTGATTTTATTACAATTGTATTGAGTTTCCTTTTTTTGCATTGTGGTGTTTGTCAGCTGAATATCCATTTATTTGGTTACAACCAGCAGGCATAATTACCTCGATTTTATTATAGATTAATTTACTATTTAATTTGGGAATAACATAATTTAACATATTTTAAATCTACTCCCTGTTGAAATTGTACAACGTCTAATTATAAAAATAATATTGAAAAAACCGAGAAATTATCCAACACACCTAATATTTGAAGAATTTAAAGTATTAAAATTTAATGATCTTGTCCAAAAAAACATAACAAATCAAATAATAAATGAAAAAAAAATCACAGCTTTTTAACTGAAAGTCGTACTCGTAAAAATTTATATTTCCAAACAAAAATGTAACACCACATATGCTCAACATCATTACATATATCTAGGATGTATAGCGCCCTTCGTGGCAGCAGGACGCGTCCTAACGCGTCCTACAACCGCTTTGTATTTTTTTAGTATTTTCAAGGGAAATGAGGCAACATCCCTTTGAAATTATTTGTAAAATCAATCAATCAACATTTGAACTTAAATAAAAATAAACTTTATAATTATTAGAACTTTATAATATGTGATTTGAGTGCAGTGTTTTAAAAGTGAATAATCGGACATTTGCTCAAAAATATTGGACATTCGAAACGAACGGCTATCGGTAAATGCACTCCAGATGTTTTCAACGTAATTCTCGGAAACTGGGGAAGTTTGGACCGTGGCAAGTTTTTTTTCTAAGCCCAGGGTAATTTATTAACTGTCGATTTTTATTGCGGGCAGAATGCACCACTTCAACAATTACCAGGAACAGGATTACATGGAGATAAATGATGGACTCGCCGAACGTCACAGCAGTGCTGCCAGGGTCTCTTATCCATGTGAGGTGTCAGCGCTTTATTATTAGCAGCAGATACATACCTGGACGCTGTTGTTGAACGCGGTGGACTCTCTTGCTGCAGCAGCTGGTCCAGTTCCTTCACCACCTGGGATTCTTGCTGCAGTCTCCATCTTTTATCTTCGTAGAACGTCACAGCGGTGCTGCCAAGGTCTGGTATCTGTGAGAGGATAGTGTGTCAGCGCTTTATTAGCAGCAGACACATGCCTGAACGGATGACGAACCTCATGCTAGCACTGTTGGTGGACGCGGTGGACTCTTTTGCTGCAGCAGCTGGACCAGTTTCTTCACAACCTAGGATTCTTGCTGCAGAGTCTCCATCTTCTATCTTCGTGTCACCTGTTACTATACTTCATTTTACTTAACTTAACTTCACTCTATTTTTGTAATATTTATATTTTTTGTAATACCTGCATCAACTGTAAAGCGCCCCTGAGGTGATATCTCACAAAAGCGGCGCTATACAAATTATCCAATAAATAAATAAATAGGAAAAATATACTTTAACAGCCTACCCGAAAATATCAGAACAATAGAAAACGATAAACACCTACTAAAAGTAATTTAAAAAAAGTTCAATGTAAAAATACCATAATGATGAAACTATCTTTGTAATTAATTTTAATTTTAATTTTCATAATTACAAACACAAAATATTCTTTATCTTGATACTCACCACTCTTCTAGACACAAGCGCCATCTTCTATAGAATAGGAACATTAAAAAAATCAAAAGCAGCGAAAACTAATTGTATGAAATATCTTTGTTAACATCATTGATTATACTCTGTAAATTGATTAATTTAAATAAAAAAGTTTTCTCCCAATTTTTGCTAAAAAGAAATAGTGCAAATTTTTATTTAAATTTTTCGTTTCAATACATGGTGTCCGGGGGTAGATTGCGTGTTACATGATGGCTGTAGTAAAAAAGTTAAATTATTTTTTTCGAAATACCAGTATTTATTTTTCTAAACTAACAATTCATCTTTTTTACCTAAAATGTACCTCTATACGTTTGAATTTCGAAAAATACTATCGTGTAAAATCACCTCCTGAAGTTAGCGCAATTTATCACGGACACCCTTAATATCATTGCAATAGAATTCCATCATGAATTGTCAGTATCAAAAATAGAAAACGAAAAATTTTTCACTCTTATTATTAAAAAAAAAACATACAAAACGATCTACTTTGATGATACCGAAGATAATTTCTGTGTTGAGACAGACGTAATTTGCGCAGTTACAAGGTGTCGTTAAATAGTTTAATGTTGGTTTTCAACACATTACGATTGTTTAATTGCGAAGAAAATTCGAGTGGAGTAAAATGTTTTAGTAATTATTTTTTGTATTTTGTTGTTTGGAAAATAAAATATACAACCGTTGATAACATCGCCAAACTGACGACCGAGACCACAACTCATTTTGATATTCATAGATGTTCATTCCGATTTTGTGGAATTTAATGAACAATATAAATTCGTGCTAAATATCTATAAAGATATCAAAAAGTCGTTATTATTTGCAAAATGTGTTCTCGCTCGCCGTTATAACGGCGACAGGTGTTAATAATCTTAAAAAAGGGGGCGACTTAACGACCCTTCCAAATTAAATTTTTTCCAACTCTGAAATAAATACAATCCTACTTGAGATTTGTTTTTGGGGTATTATGCCGTGTGGCTATCTCCTTCTTTAGCCAACGTTTCAGACAGCATTGCAGTGTCCATCATCAGGGCAGATGTTTAATCCAAGGTGGTGGTGAAATATGTGCATATGTATGAAGATGCGATACCGTGTTGCCAGCTCCAAACCTCTAAGAGCTGACATTAACGTATAATTTTAGTGGTTTTCTGCGTTTAGTTCTGCTGTAACCGTCAATTACCGTCATACCCGATTTGTGACTGTTCAAAATCCGATTTTTCCGATCCAATTTTAAAATATTTTTTTTATTATTTAATTTATATTAAATGTTGCTTATTCATTTAAGATATATATCCAGCTAACCCATCATGCGCATTTTGCACCCGTGTTTTAAAATTAATTATAAAAACCTACTATTTTAGAACTTCCTTCTTTTTCTGGCGCTAGTAAAATTAGATTGTTATCGTTAATGTTAGTTGTAAGTTTCTACATATGTAAATATATATGTCATTAAGATAGTGTTTATAGACCTTAGTTGTAAGTCATTAGATGTAAGTCACTAGTTTTAAGTCAGCAGTTCTAGTATTAATTATTTAATAAATATATTTGTACAGCGCCCTTAAGGTGATTTTTCACGAAAACGGCGCTGTATAAATTGACCAAATATTATTTAATGGGGCAGAAGGGAAGAATATGGAAAGGTTGGGGAGTGTCCGGCTATTCAGATGTAGTCACTTACTAGGCACAAATAATGCCATTTCAAGCAATGTTTCGGGTCAAAGAACGGTACTGAAAATATATTTCCGGCTTTTACAGCTTTACGTTTGATTTTAATTTAAATATGGAACTCTGTTATTTCGTTTCATCGTATGCTTTTAGATTTTATTAGATATTTCAAAGCTTCATAACTCAAGCTAAAGTAACGTTGCGAACCGAGAGCAAAATCTATAACTTCTTGTCAGAAAAGGTATTAGTTAATTTCATAACGCCACAGCTCACCATTCCTAACGTTTTTACTACATAAAAATGCAATTTATTTTTATATATAATTATTGTTAGCTCACAGTCTAAAGAATATATTTTTAAAAAGCTTCATAGATCAAGATTGATTGTATTATTGACCTTCCAATTTTACAAAAACACCTTACCTACATTTATGAAAGCTTAAATCTGAAGCTTTGAGCAGATTTCCAATTAAAATTAAAATTACTTTCTTTTAATTTCAGTTTGTTACAAACCCTTAATAAGTCCTTATCGTCCCTAAAAATTCACATTTCACTTTAAAACTTTTTTGATTTCTTCAATTCATTTTTGAATGAATTTTTTTAAATTTATTTTAATGGATCATTCCATTTCGATAAAATCCTTTTTATGTACTATGCTACGGCTTGGATTAAAGCCAGTTTGATACTTTTTCCGGTAATTTAATGAAAGATCGCGAAAATGGTTTCCAATAAAGAGTTATTTCAGTCGTACCTACATTAAAATGGCTTTCATAATGTAATACAACATAATATTACGGAATTAATCTGTACATTATTGAATTACATCTCGGCGTGCCAACCCATAATCTCGTAATTGAAAAATGTATTAATAAAATTATTCGGTTTGCAAGTGATTCCACGTTTCCTCTCCTTTTATCGAACTCTTATTATTATTGAATGGTTTAAAAACGGGCGACATGGCATATTTATGATTTTTACACTTCTAAATTAATGTTAAAATGATACAGGTTTTTCCAATACGAGGTGTTATTTTGAATAGCCCGCTATTTCGGTAGATGTTACTTTTGAAGCTGTCATTTTTTGACATTTTACAAGTAGAAACTACGCCATCAATAAAAATGGAACTATACACGCTTCAACAACGCATTGAAATTATTAAAATTCACTTGAGTGAATCAAAGGCAAATCATCTTGAGTGATGAGGCCCATTTCCACCTCGGTATCTTCGTCAACAAGCAAAATTGTCGCATCTGGGGCTCTGAAAACCCAAGAGTTATTGTTGAAAAGCCTCTCTATCCACAACGTGTGACTGTTTGGTGCGGTTTGTGGTCCGGCGGAGTCATTAAACCTTACTTTTTCGAAAATGAGGCTGGAGCAACAGTTACGGTGAATGGATCGCTATCGAGAGATGATTAATGATTTTTTATGACCGGAATTGGATGGTATTGATCTGGACAACGTTTACTATCAACAAGACGGCGCTACGTGCCACACAAGCAACAAAACCATTGATCTTTTACGGTTGGATATCAAAATAACTCCTCTTATTGCAAAACTGTACAAAGCTCGTGCTAAAAGACCTGCAAATAGTAGCATTCACCTTGAAATTCTAGAAAGTTTTATCATACTTTAGTATACTAGCCAACCTGTGTAAAGCTTGAAATCAATAACTCTGCAGTTGGTGGCATTACTAGTGTTGATTTTGTGAATATAAACAATATTTACACTTTTTAAAATAGTTTGAAAGGAGTGTAAGGAGAATATATGATTCAAATGTGAATGGCAGAAGTATGGAATGATCAAGTGGGCCATGTCAATAGTCAGAATAATATAAGAGTATGTATTAGATGATGAATGAGACAAGGAGTGTGTCTGCCAAAATCGAGTTGTTTGGCAATCTGACTTTGCCTCGTCCCTCTGCGGGAAACGGCGTGATGGTAGTGAGTTAGTAGTTGTGTATAGCTGTACGACAGTTTTACGAATGAGGGGGGCATCCAGTAACAAACAATGTTAGATCAATGTAAGCGTTTTGAATATAATTTGAAAGGGATGCTTAGATGGTTAAGATAACGTAGAGCGTAGGAACGGAGAAAGAAATGGCATTACTAGCTTTTCTTGACGGAATATAACTACTTGAGTGCATAGTTGACATTTTTACACAGTTGAAATTTGTCAAACGAGGACGGATCGCTTCTCTGACTCGGCTGTTGAATGATTTTCTGACCTGTGTTACTCCCTCCCACAACTTGGTTCTCTCTTTCTCAAGTTCCAGGTTCAATCCTTCATTTCTTCAAAAAGTACTTCCACACAGTGTGCTACGACAATTCAGGGCCACAAAATAATAATGTAATTTCTCCATGTTGATATTGATAACGCTCCTCATAAACAATATTTTTGCGACTGACGCATAATGTGTGATTAATGCACGAAGACATAAAAGTTGTCAAATAACTAGTTTAAACCAGATTTTTGAACTACTATAAAACGCGCAATGATGAGAAGCAATCTAGGATACATGTATAATAATAATACATACCACCACCTACCATGGCGCATTGAATCATTTACCGTATGTGATACTACAGTATGTATTTATAACATTTTGTTTTTGATTAGTTTTATTTGTTTATATATGTTTATTACAGACGAATAAATTAATGTTACAAGTACACTGTGCACATTGTTATAAAATAAAACTCTTAAAAAATATATATTTGGGAATTGTTACACGTTAATGCCAAAGAAATACAAACACGTAATTGTTTATGATTGGATCCCATCCAATTATTTTTTTATTAACATATTTATTTATTTATTTATACGCCCATTGGGCTTTTACATACATAGTTCATAAAAAAATAATATTCTGAAGATTGTAAGTTCACAAAAGTAATAGTAAAAATACATATAGATATAACCATATCCATTTGACATATTATTATTATTATACACTTAGCAAGTAAATAGTAAATGCATACAATAATTATTTGTAAAAAAATAAGAATAAGTATATTTCTTATCCTAAGTTATACAGACTTAAATTGATGTGAAAGTATATATATATATATAGAGTCACGTGGGGTAACCGTGCGCAATTTTTACATTTGAATTTTAGTATTAAAAAGCTTTAGGTATTTTACTCAATTTTTTTGTTTATTATTATGATCGATTATTAAGGCATCTGAAACAATTATAAAAACCTCATATGTTTCATAAATCAAACAGTTATATAAAAAAGTTTGCATGCATGTCGATTGCGTACACTTACCCCGTCTGCGGGGTAAGTATACGCATACCGTAGGGTAAGTGTTCGCACCGCAAAGAGTTATCCCCCATTGCAATTATCACACTTAAATTGCCCCTTATCGTAGTCTGTGCAGTTCTCATGCCACCATGCTTTACACACAATACATTCTATCCAATCTTCTGTTGGTGGATCTCGATATTTCTCCTTGCATTGTGGGCAAAAATAGTCCTTAGAAGCCTGTTTTTGTGCGCTCTTTAAACAGTTATGCACGCTGGAATCTCCCGCCTTACGCTTTGTGATGATTTTTTGTGTTGTGACTTTCTTGAAAAGAGGTGGTCGTCCGATTTCCATGGTTTTAAATATTGGTTTTCGGACGATTTTTGCATCTGCATCTGTCTGCTTCTGCTGAAGTTTCTTTTTATAGGGACTTGAGATAATTATTTCAGACTTTCTAGCATTTTTCAGTTTGCGTAAAACCGCCAAACTTGAACAACGTTAAACCCAATAGCTCTCGCAATACTTGTGGGAGTAGTCTGTCTTAAACCTAAAATAGGGTTACGTTTTAGAAATCCAATCCTTGCCAGCCGTTTTTGTAATGTTGTCAAATCTGTTCTCGATCTTGTTGATTTCAGCATACTCGTAAACAATTTTTCTCATTGTCTGCATAGTCAGGCCGTAGAACATTTCGTCAGTTTTACAATAATCAACGATTTCGGCCTGAAAATAAATGAATAATTATTAGATCAATAGTTTCACAAAAAAATGATATCTGCACGATAAATTGAGTATCTATTTATCTAAAAATCTACCTCTTTATCTGGTATAAATGTCGGACGATATCTCCCCATTGAAGTTGCTATTAATTTTAGTTTTAGGCGTTTACACAGAGTGGCTTCACTGATCCCAACAATATCTGCAGCAGCCCGCTGACTCTTCCCCTCTTTCATAAGCCTTTTTGCAGTTTCAATCTGCTCTTGAGTGCAAACTGACCTCTCCGGGTGCTTTCTCACGTACACACGTGGCATATTTCACTGTAAAAAACGACGAAAATTGAAATATTATGCTATAAAATCAATTTTATCTATCGGGGTAAGTGTTCGCACTCGTCCGACTGCGAACGCTTACCCCAGCACACTTACCCCATCACACCAAAATTCAATAAACTTTAAAAATCAGATTAGTGGTCATCTTTATTAGAATTATCACTTTGCACCCGTCTAACTAACAATATTTCACTAAAAATTATCATAGACCACGTCGCTCTGACACAGCTGGTTACACAATAGCACACATCGGTAACAGAGATGAAAAACTTAAGAAAAGCACGAAAAAAAGTAATTTACCTACCAGTTTTTATTGACAAATCAGCATCCACTGTACACATATCCCGCTTCGGCGCGATCCAGAAGGCTACTGAATTAAGGAACGCGCGGGCTCTTAACAGGCACAATCTTGTCGGAAACATCACTGCGAACACTTACACTCCGCGTACGGTTACCCCACGTGACTCTATGTATATCGGTGGTTCCATGATAACTCAACACAGTGACAATTCAACACACTTTTAAAAAGTGATATAAAGTCATTAGAAACGATGAATTTTTTTTTTTAACCTAACCTAACCTAACCTACATAACCCAGTTAATAAAGTTTTTGTTTCATTACTTTCCATGACTTTTAAACTTTTAAAGATGTGATGAATTATCATTGTGATGATTTATCCGGTTACCGTATCGGTACCTCAAAATTGTAGTTTTTTTTTTTATTTCTGACGTTTTCTTATGGACTGGCGATGTATTCAGTCGTTGTATTTTAATGCGATGTTCACTTTACTAAGAACTGTTATAAATTCATACCTACATCGTTTTGTCTTTGTCAGTACTCGTTCACGTGTGTCTAACTCGCTTTCATTTTCACAGCCTATGTTAGGTTCCCGTTCGCAATATTCAGATCACAAATCACACGCTACATAACTTAACGCACTTACCGGTTCTTCCGATAATCACGCTTGATCTTCAACACGATTCAAAACATGATCAAGAAACACGCAAGCCTAAAAACAACGTGTATTACTTCTCTACCTAACAGGTCGCTAGATGATTAGGTAGGCCGCGTGAAAACAACATGCTCAACTCGTATGTGTACTGGTTGCGAAGACCACGTTTCAATGTAACTGTACATTGTGTAGAAAAGCACGCTTGTACAATATTAAAATTCAAAATTTCTAGGTAAAATCTATTTTGTGTGTTCGACTTGGTGACTGAATATCACTGCTACAATTGCGCTTCCACTGGGCCGGCTCTGATAATAGGTTAGGTTAGGTTTGTTGTGGTATTTGTTTTTCACTTTTCTTCTTCACGATCTGGGTAACAAGTTTGAGGGTACTATTGATATATTTACTGATTTCATAGAATTAAGCGTAATCTATACCAGCACTTTGTTGAATCGTAAAAATTATAGTAGCGTTGGTAATGTAGTTTTAGTGAATGTTCAGTTTGTCATGGAACCATTTACATGGGTGTCTTTGAGTCTTGGTGAGTTTGTGAAAAAATAAATTGTCTCCTTTTATTGCAAAGTGGCATCTTCGAATACTTCCACATGGCATTTTGCCGTGAATAGTTGTGTAAATGCTCCGGAGTCTGGAATTCTGTAAGCAATTGACCAACCATGCGTGAAGCCAGCATATTTCACACATTTTCTTACCGCTGTTCTCTGCATAAAGGTTGCTTTTCTGCTCGATGAAATGGCTCTGGAAGTTTCGCCTGCTCTGCATACTATTATGTAACAAAAGTTATCGCATTAAGTGCAGCTGGTATTAAATCCCACTTGTGTTTGTTTCGGCGAGTTCTGAATAACGAGCAGCTTGACTTTTTTATTTATATATTTTTTTCGTTCAGGAAGGATTTCTAAGGGTCATTTTTTATTGTCAAAGCCGCGGTAATTTTTGAAGCATTATTATTATAAAATACTAATTTGGGTTATGTGTCTGCAACTACGGTTCAATAAAGTCTAGATAGAACTTCGATTTAGCTTAGCTGCTAAGTAACTGTCAGAGTACTTATATGAAATCGAGTTATATAAATACCCTACAAAATTAATAATTCGTCCAACTCCAGTAAAATTTTGGCAATATCAGCAACTCTTGCCGCCATAGGTCCTAGTGTAGCATATTGACGTTGACATTCCTTTCAATAACGTTAAATTGAATTTATTTAGTACTTAGTGTCGGCGTTTTGCGCTTTCTTATTTGTATTTTGACCATTATTTTAAGTAGATTGTTTGTATGCAGTTAACGGTTGTAATAATTAGAAACAACAAAAAACACTTCACGTCGTTTTTCAGGAATCCAAAAAACTTTGACAAATTAATTGGTGAAATATAATATGAGTTCGTTAAATTCTATCAAATAAAATGTTATAATTGTATAAAAATAAAATAATATTACAAAAAGTTTAATTAATAAAAGGTGTGTTAGTTCCATGCGGCATTCTATTCCTGTTGGAAGTTATAAATCATAACATTACAGAAATTATGATTGAATCATTTAATAAATATAAGGACTTTAATTTGTAAAATTTCTTTCAATTTTATTAGTATTCAATTACCTTTCTTAACCATTAAAGACAGAGTTAATAGTAGCTTTAATATCTGTTTTATGTATGAGCAAAAAAAGCAGTAAGGTCGAATGTAAGATTTCTATAAGTAGGGCAAAATAAAGAATATATTTCACGTAAAATCCATCAAAATGTATGTAAAAAAACTAAGGCTCACAACTCACGCCGCTAGGAGGCACTAGTGTAAAATGTTGTCAACAAATAATAGTAAGGTCAGAATTTGGTGGTGTTATCAATATTACAGGATGCTTGATTTAACCAACTATCACAGTCGAAGAACTGCACCATATTTAAAATTTCACTTCTATTATAAAGTGAGCTAAAATCACATAATCGTTTAATTTATTTGAATAAATAATTAAGTACTTATTTACATTTTACTTACGGCATTTCATTATTCTTAGTAGAAATATCTATTCATATACATTTTTTCAAACTAGTTAATGATAATGTAGGCAACAAGCTCATTCGAAATTCTGTTACCAAACGAAGCACATGGTACAATAGGTATACATACATATATATATATATATATATATATATCTACATTTTTAAACATCAAGCGATTTCCGCGAAGACTGGCATTGTGTGTGGGAGTCTAATTGCGAATCCTAATTGCCCCCCTCCCACTCCCTCAAGCCTTCGTTGCTTCATTGTTTCGCCGACCACCACCACGTTTTTCGGCTTTTTTTTCACCCCGAAAGGGTTTTTTCTCGACGCCATAATTTCTGAAGGGAAACACGAAACAGGATGCTGGTCGGGCGTGTAATTTAAGTGAATTATATAATTTCAAATAAGATTAAAAAATTGTCTTTGAAAAGTTGATTTTGCTAACGAACTACTCATATTTTTCATCGACCATTTTTATTCAATGTTTAATGTTTTTTTTTAAATTTTATTAATATAGGCACTTGAACGCCACAATACAAGATGTTTTACAATAAATTGAGATGAGGTTAGGGTTGCCATCTCTAAAATTTGGCAACCAGGACAAGAGGCGTGAAAACCCCGGATTTTAGAGCCCATAACCCGGACAGGATTTTTTAAACACAGTCAGTGTAATAAAAACAGTTTAAAATGTCATAAATCACCTTTTTATTTATTTTCAGACCTTAAAATTGAATTTTGTCATCTTTTATCATCATTTTAAATGTACCTAACAAAACAGAATCTTATTACAGTTTGTTACACATTGTTTTCATAATCAGTTAAAGTTTTTTCATTCTTAAAATAAAACAAAAATTACACAGGCCTGCAAATTGACACTTTTTGATAGTTTTTTTCACCGTAATGGGTGAATCGTATGTATTTTGGTGCGCTGAGTCCAAATATGCCCTCAGTTTTTCTCCAGCACGTAGGGATTTTCCGCAAAATGAAAATGAAAGTTATGCAAAACCAGCAGTACATATAGGTAAAAATGCTTTTTGAAATTAAAAATAAATATATATTACTAGTGGTTTATTTACATTTTTAAATACAATTTGATAAAAATAATATGTATATACAATAAGGATTCATAATTCTTTATAATATCTACATCTTTTTCCCTCAAAACTCCGTTTTGAGCTTTTCCGTTTGTGTGGGATGTCTGGAAGTTCTCTATGGAGCATCCAACAGTAGTCTCCCATCATATTCACATCCCATCGTCCTTGGTACTGGAATACAGGGTCCATGAGGCACAGGTCGAAGTGCAGATTGCATGTTTGGGTAACATATAACTTTTTTATTTTTAGAATTATACCCTTGTATGTTGCAAAACAAAAGTAGCAGTCATCGCCGTGGTTTCTCGGCTCTCTCCAAATCATAGGCACCCCAAAACGAAAAGATTTCGCCTTTCCTTTAGACCACTTGCGAAGTCCTTCAACACAGCCTGAAGACACTCCATGAGGGGCCCAAGATTTTTCTTGATCTCCGATCTTCACACCAAAATAAGCAAAGTACACTTTTTTAATAAACTCCGTAATACTTCGAGTTTATTTTTTAATACAAGTTCGCCACAAATGTAACAGAAACTATGAGGATTATTAACACAAGCTCTTGAAGACATTTTGAAAGACACTTTAAGAATGTTTAAATTGAAATGAACAAATCAAAGGACAACGAGGGGTACCTATATATAGGACAATGGGAAAATCCAGGTTTTACCATCTTAGTCACTAAGCAAGACACCTTTCTACTAGGTTTTCATGATTCATACGCTGACTAATACTGTTAAATATATTAATTTTTATCATATTTCATAGTTTCTGATATAAAACTATAAAGCCGAATAGGAAAAACAACTTTTTTCGGCATATTCATAAATATACGCCTTAAGGTAGGCAATCCCGCAGAAAAATGCATTTTGCGGAAAATTCTTACGTGCTGGAAAAAAACTGGGGGCATTTCTGAACTCAGAGCACTAAAATACATAAGAATCACCCATTATTTTAAAGAAAGCAATTTGGTCGCAGGCCTGTGTTATTAATATACTCTGTTATGAAAACTAAACCTTATTAAAATATTAAACTTAACAAAATTCAATTAAATTTTTAAACAAAAATCTTAAAAATACTGAGACCATTTTAGTATTCAGTCTTACAATTTTTGAGGTAACTCTTTTAACTGAATAATAATTATCTTCTTGCAAAAAAAAATACTGTGCAATTTTCAGCAATTCCGAATATAAATTCGCATTTGGTGTTTTAAAAAATTGTACCCAAAGTTGATTTGAATTTAAAAGCTTATCTTGTTCACTTAGGTTTTGACTAAAAGCTTTTAAATTCACCCACTCGTCAAATAATTTTGCGTCGTCAATATCTATGTTTTTGTCTTTTAAATAAAGAACAGTGTCTTCAATAAGAGTCCATTCTGTGTTGTTATTAATTTCTGGCAAAAACATCCAGTCAAATTTCTCAAATTGTTTTAACGGTTGCATCCATTCTTCAATGTACGTTTTGATTTCCTTGTAGAAGTCATGCGAGCATTTTATAAACTCTTGTTTCGTGTTTTCATCTTTATTTATAATACTCGAAACATTCAACGGCACGAAACTTTCCTTAATTTGTTCATCTAAGCTTTTTGTTATGGATGCAAGTATGCTTCTGGTTTCAAGGACTGAATTATCACTTTTTTCTAATTTCTGTATTTTTGAGTAAACGGCGTGCATAATTGAGTGTATGAGAAATAAGTATGCCTCCGAGAGAGGATTTTCAAAAAACTGTTTAATTAAAACAGGTGGCCTTTCTTTGCTTTCAAAATAATCTTTTAATGGACGGTAGAGCTTCAGGAGTCGCTCGACAGCTGGAAACAGGCTTAGCCAACGCGTCTTGGAATGATACAGAAGCTGTTTAAATTCGACCTCAGCTGTTTCACAGAATTCTTTAAGAGCTTCGGTTCGTACTGTATAAGTGGCAAAAAAATTATAAATTTTTAAGATGATGGATTCCACGTCTACTGGCAGTAAATCACATCCGTGGTGCACTGCGCTGTTAATGACATGGGCAGAGCATCCCACACCAACCATGTTGGGGTTTAGATTTTCTTTCAGCTTGTGGAAAACATTGTTGGTTCCATTTCGTTCTATTCCACCAAAGTTCGTATTGCCATTATCTCCAGCCAAAGCAATACATTTAGTCAAGTGGTCATGTTGGCGAAGCTGTGTTATTATCAGTTCAGTGATTGTGTCAGATGTCTCGTTCTTCGTGATTTCTATTTCGAGCACCCTTGTAGTGATTCCGTTTTTTTTTTACATCAAAATATTGAATAAACAACGGGAATAATTTTGTGCTTCCGTGATTACTAGCATCAGTAACCACGCTGATGAATGGTACATCTTGTAAATCACTCTTCAGTTCTTCAACAGACAAAGGGCTTAGCACTCCGGTGGCTATAGCAGTTGCTTTTGTTCGATTGCATGTAACTTTTTTTGCAGTATCTGACCCCGAAAATATTTCGCGGTTGAGAGCACAAGTGCAGTCCAATGAATTGAAAGACATATGATGGCTTACTGTATGATAGACGAGTGCGCCTTCCGCTGCAGGAATAAGGAGGTCCTCCCCCGATGTCGATCTCACAAAATATGTTGGTATATTTGAAGTACTTGCTTGATTTTTCAAATTTGTTTTATGTTTCTGCGTACTTAAATGCTCATTTATGTCTGTAACACCTTTGTTGGCGATTGAAATAATCATGGAACAATGGTACAAAACGCTTCCCAGTCATATTTTCCTTTTTTTAACATTGGAAACTTAGTTTGCAAATCACTGTTAAATGAGCATTTTCGCTTAGGCATTTTGGTATCTAATCTGAAAAGAATAAAAATTAAAAATATAGTTATTAGAGAGTTTCCAAACATGGGGTTAAATTATAACTACTACAGACTAGCTGGTGCCCGCGACTTGAAAATATGTATACTTGAAAATATGTAAAAATAATCGAAAACTCTAAGCAAGAATCTCCGTAAACATTTCAAAAAGCAAAATGATACTGCATCTTGACCATATTTTCACCCCTCCATTATTATTTTTGAAAAAAGTAGCCTATGTCCTTCCCTGGGATACAAACATTATTTATGCCAAATTTCAGCCTAATATGTTCGTGTAAAAAGGTTACAAACAGAGAGAGTTACTTTCACATTTATAATTGAAGTGTGGATAGGATTCAGAATATTAAGATGAGCAGTGTCATACTACTGTACAGAATTACAACTACGATATGTAATAAAAATCTCATTTACTTACCACGTGTACGTATCTACAACCCGCTTAACTGTAACGAAGTCCACACTCACAACCGTCCTGCGTCCTGCGACTCACTGCCAGACTACCAAGCGGCGAAGTCAAAGTGAACACCGTACAACTGCGATGGGGAGGTGCGGGGGGACCGTGAATTTAACTAGTCGGTTCGTCGCGGCGTGCAGGCACAGTCCGTGTGTGGCGGGCAGCCCAAGACTTTAAATTTTTAAACCCGGACTACAAATGAAACCCCGCCCGGACGCTCCCCGGACGCCTTCTAAACTAGGACAAATCCGGGGAAACCCGGACGGATGGCAACCCTAGATGAGGTCAGTATTATTAGTCAAACAGCTACCAAACGCACTTGACCTTGATTGTTATCTGTGAAGTTTTTTTTTTTTTTTTTCATTATCATTGGTTATTTTCTTTAATCCAAAGCTCATAAATCTCAGCAATATTGCGCCATGGTCTATTCTATTATATTAGTTGTGAATACAGCTCCTTGTGGTTCATTTTTGATTTTCATAATATGATCGATACAGCTTGAAATGGTAGTTCAAACTCTTGTAGGTGAAATTATGATTGGCTTCAAAACTATGAAAAGCCAAAAGTGAGACATGTTACTTAAACAAACTTCTATAAAGAACATAAAAACCTGTTCAAGAATCTCCCCAATCCGGAAATAAGTACTAAGAGTTACATTATAATTATCATAACATTTTAATTCAGTTCTGAAATTCAGACTTGAGGACATTTGAATTCAGTCCTACAGATAATAAAAAAAATTGTTCAATACATTATTTTAAGTCGATAACCTTCATATCAAACATGTACATTTTATGGTTAAGTTTGACCGCTAAGATAACCTAAAAAATCAACACCTTTTTGAAATGAGATATAATGTGACGAGAAGGGGTGAAAAAACTAGTTTACGTAAGTTTATGTTTAAATGCAACATTTTGCATCATTTTTAATGACTTTATATCACTTTTCAAAGTTTGTTGATTCGTTGGTAAACACGTTATGTTTATTCAATTCGCTTACTCGCCTCATACTCCACATCGATTTAACTATACACTACAAATTGTATGTACCCGCTATTTCCGATTTTGTAGAAATAAGTGTTGAATAAGTACTTATTTAAATATATTTTCTGATAAAGTTGTCTAGAAAATAGGTACATAGAAAAAAAACTTTAAATGTATTTCTACTGTAACAACACGTCTACAGCAACATTTCAATGCCGTGAACAAACTTGTACCGATTTGCAGTTTGTGTTTACGATGGTGTGTGACTTTAGACCAGTGATGAACAACTTTTTCAGCCGGATGGCCAATTTTCAATATGTTCGCGGGCCGCAGGGGATATGGCCCCTATTGCTTGAAATCGGTAACTTTGCAGTCGATAAAATAGTTTTAGACAGTTTATATTTTTTGTGAATTTTTGTAAAGTGCACAAACTTTGAGAGATGATTCTACATGAAAAAAGTAAAAAAGTTAAATAACTTTTTCGAAATTCTATCGTTTTTTCCCCTACAAAAATATTTTTTTAAATTTTGGAATTTAGAAAAAAATTGCAAAATCACCTCCCGAAGTTTCTGCACTTTATCCCCGGATACCCTGTATATAATTTACGCCAGGGTTTTCGAATGTAATTTGGTCGGGTAACCTTTTAGTGTATTTTTTTATAAAATTTTAACCATTTAATAATGTGATCACAGAACTACTAAAAATAACGCCGCAAAACTATCAAAATGTTGTAGGTTTTTAATTATTTTATTTAGCCAAGTGTTTAGTTTTGTGCCACTAATGTAGACAGTGGGTACAATCAGCATTTCCCCCTGAAACTCTATCTTTCAATCCAAACAACGCATTGAATACCTTCTACTCTACTCAATAGCTGGCGGCTAGACTTTAGACTTAGAATTCAGTAATTCGCTAGAGATTATTATGCCGTGTTGCGCTTCCTCTTTCTTTAGTCAACGTTTAGGATATCGTTACAGTGCCCATCATTAGGACAGATGTCGTACACCAATAATAAATCACCATGTATGACAGTGTTAGAAAAAGAGTTAAAGGATTCGTGAGGAGAATATAAGAAGGTTAATGGTATAAAAAGTCGAAGATGCTGAGGAAGATGTGGCACGATCAAGTTAATCAAACACTTTAACAAGATAAGAATAACATAACAGTATGTGTGAATTCATTTGAAAATTGACTCGGACAATTTAAAAAAAGAACTCGTTCAATTGTTTTATTTGAATTCGAGATACAAAATCTACCAAACTCAGTTGGAGGAATGCAAAAATTCTTTGAAGTATTATCCCGTTAATCTACAATTAAGCAGTTTTTCAACAGGATTTACACGTTCAATTACAATTTAAATATGCAAACATAATATTATTACTAATTATAATATACATAATATTGTTACTACTCATAAGATATTCAGATTATTATCATTGGCACACATAATCATAAATAACACTAAATCTACCTGCTCATAAATAACAACTATTGATTAATAGTGATGACTAGTATAAAGTATGTATGAGCCATGTTTTCATCATATATCTGAATCTATTTGGGAATTTACTATTTATGTTATGTTACTTATGGTTATATACCTAATTTTAGTCACTAGTATTTATTACCCCGGTTAGCCTGATTTTCTTCACTATTTAAAACCGTTTAAATGTATGAATAGCGTAATATACCGTCTTGTCTTAGTTGACAATAAAATAAACATTTCAACTTCATTGTTTATGGCCACAACTCAACGTTACAGAATTTTTGTGTTGCTTCATTTTCTGAGTAATCTGCTAAATGGTTTGAAATTGTATTACTATTTAACCTTATTGAAAATTCCCCTGTCGAGAAGTTACTTTTTGAAGTTCGTAAAATCAAACTCGTTTCATTAAATAGTGTTTGCAGTATTTCAATTTATGACCTGGAGATTTCTGATCGTCAGGGAATATTAATGACGAAAACTGTAAATGTGTTGGAAAATTTTCCATGTTGGCAGAATGCAGCGCTTTCCTCGCGTCATTATTTGGTCTAGCGGCGACGGCCAAAGCAAAGCTGTGGATCGGGTAAACATTCGACTCCGGTAGCAAAAGCAATTATATTAGAGTTCTGTTAAATAGAATATGTCACGTACATGCATATGTAATGAACGAGCATGATGACGAAAAGAAAATTAGATATAGATGTTTATTGTTTGTCATAGTAAATAAAGTTTCATTTAATGAGGCAAATTGTAAGTATGAACATAATTCCATAATATTATTATTTCTGACTTGTATTACAGAACACAAACTTGACGTTAATGATGTGTACAAATGCATTGAATATGGTGATGAAGGAAACATATTATTTTTTCATCTTAATATTTTTATTACTAAATTGTATTTTTGGTTTCTAGATGTGTTTACGCTTCCCCCTCATTCTTATTGTGTTCATCTTACCTTATGGTATCCTTGTCTGTGTCTGTCTGCCCCGATGGTGACACTGCAAAGCTGTCCCAAAAGTTGGTTATGTAACGATAAGTTAACGTAGCACGACCGAAAAACACCACAAAACAACCAGCATAGGATTAGTAGAATTTTATATTGTTTTTTTTTTTTTCAAAACAATCCTTTTTTTCTATGAAATGAAATAACGGACTTCAAAGATGTTACATTCTTTTGTCAAGCTTTGAGAAATATTATTCCATCTTGTCGCTTTTGAGCTAGTTTCAATTTGTTTTACTGTCCCAAGCAATGCAAACGACCGTTCTTGGTTTTCTTTCTCAGTAAATAACAGAGGTTCTATTTACACGGCTCCGTATAGCGTCGGACCTGACTAGCTCCGAGATAAACTATTCATTTTATTATGATAATATTCAATGCAATATACAAAATGAATTTTATGCAATTTGCTTGAATGTTATTTTTTTATTGTATTGACAAACTTCACAGTTTGGCAGTTCACAATTGTTGCCACGTACTTCTCTTTGAGTCGTAGTTTCCATCGAATACAATAATAAATTCCTACATCCATCGGTTTAAATTTAATTGTTTGTCGATAAAAATCAACAGCTATGTGGCGGTTACGGGACATCGCGCCGCGCTTTAATTTGTATAATAGTTGTTAAAGGGTCTCTTTGCCAAACAGACGTTTTTTCATTTTGTACTCGTCGCCGTCGAGGCGCTGAGACATTTCACACACCATTAAAGATATGGAATAGGGACTTATTAATTATTCCCAATACTGAAAGTACTATTAAATTATGTACAATGTATTGATCCAATCAACAGCCTTCTGATATTAAATTACTAAAATTTGATCCCCCTCTGGGCGGCTCTGTGTTCAGAATGTATTCATTGCCTCCACCAGACTTTACCTTAGGTTTAGATTCACGCTTGCCTTCAAAACTTTCCGCAACTGAGAATCTCGCTCCCCGCTTAGTTTACTCATTTGCCCGGTCTAAGCTTTGTGCAAGTACATTTTATATCCCGGGCGTTCAATGAGTCCCACCCAGACAGCGATTCGGGTGAAGGGAGTCCTTTGCACACACACCCTCAGTCTCTTTATAGAGACGAATGGGATTAATTACCAGACACCCTTGAATTGCCACATTGTTGAACGTGACCCAACTTAGAAGTGATGTGTTCATATTCCTTGCGAAACTTACCTAAACTTTTTTTGTGATTCACTTATTTTACATTTATTTATTTATAATGAACGGCATAAACGTCATTTACATACATGGTAGTTATTGACAGTCATAGTACGATATATAAAGAACAAAGAAAAGAAAACATACAAATTATTTAAGTAAACAAGACAAAAAAGAAAACACTACATCAGTAAAGCTGGTGAAAGAAATCAAGAAGAAACAAAAACAAAAAACCTGTCACGCAGTGACCTCGTTAAAATATGCACTGTTAAATGTTTAATTAGTTCAGCTTATACTTCAATAGACACAAATTAAAAACATCAGCTAACAAAGCATAAAACAACCAATGGGGTGTAATCTATTTATAACGTATATATATATAATTTGTATTACTACCATAACACGGGCATTAACCTAGTATGGGAGCTGAAAATTGTAATGTTTAAAAAATCTATAAAAAAAGAAGAAAAAAAAATAGAATTGTAGCCAGAAACCGTAGTATAATTGTCATGATATAACTAATACATACCTAGACATTGATCTAACAGCAGGAACATGACAGTTAATCAACTTTGATATATCTCGGTAATCACCTGATAATTTACAATTTTATATAAGAATATAACATAATTTTTTTCTTGTCACTCAACTTCATTAATTTCAACACCTCAAAAATTTCCATTGCACTCTTTCAATGGTATTAATGTGATTATTATAGACAGGTTACCAAATCGTACTTCTTACGATATATAAAATGTTATTGCATGAATATTTTTTTTTTCACTTGGACCAATACTGGTTTCCCGTATTACTTCAAAATCCTTAAAAGATTTCAAAAAGGCTGACTGTCTTAGTTACTAATCCATTTTCGTAATCTGCACGCTTCTGATTTACTTCAATTTTACTATAATAATAATAATAATTGGATAATTTGTAGAGCGCCGTTTTTGTGACTATGACTATGGAAAGACTACACATTACCCGAAAATAAAATGGTTTAAGGGCGTTCCCAAAGGATAATGGGAGGAGTTAGCAGCCGGTGTATAGTTAAATTTTAGTAAATTTCACCATGATATTGTAATATGCTTATGATAATAATTATTATTTTAGCATATAGTTAGATAGAATGATAATTTACATGGTGTCTGGAAACTCATACCTAGAGTGGAAAAAAATGGTACCTACAGTGGAAAAATGTGATAATCTATTCTCCTAACTAATAACTAACTGTTAAGTATAATATAAGTTGAGAACTTGTAAATGATATCTGCTGCAAAACATCAATTTCTGATCTCAAACTACCGCTACTTTCTTCCCGGATAACAGTAAATGATAATCTTATACTTTTTAATTTACGTAAACAACTCAAATGTTAAGAGCTATATAAATATCCGTATTCATGTTAAATCTACTCGACTCCACTACCTTTTTTATCACTGTGACAACCATGACAAACTATTCACACAACTCACCACTAGCGCGTTTTTACCAACTGCTAATACCTACTACGAATAGAGTAGATGGACGGAAAAATGAGTGAGAAAAAGTACAGACAGTCGGGGAGCTGAGTAGCAGTACATTCTCTCTGTCCACCTCTGCGGTAAAACCATGCTAACAGTAAGTTGGTTAAGTTAACTATAATCCGTGTTGATAAAACTTGCAAAAATTTATATTTATAAAACAAACAGCATCATCTGTATGATATATCGCATAATCTACATAGCAATCATTAAAGTCTAAGCAAAAAATTTCGTATTAGCAATATTTATGTATTATTTGTACACCAACGAAACAACGAACATCCTGAATAATACGTTCTATTGGCTATAAGTGTCTACGATTATAATGTATGATCGTTGTTTAAAAATCTTGTTAATAATAATAAATTCAAGTACTTATTTGCCATCCTGTTTCCAAAACATGCTGGAATCGTTTATACAATAATGTGGAAATTAGCTCAGGTACCTAACGTATAGCGCTACCGAAGAGAGATTACTATTGACGAAGAATGATACTTGCTATTATAATTCCAATTAGTATGTATAATATTATTATATGATCATAATTTACAGGTAATTATATAAACGAGGGTTGTTTGAGAAATAACCAATGTTTGGTTATTAAAAAAAAAGCCGCGTATATACAAATATTTGATCACGTGCCTCTTAAAGCTTCAGTTTTCTACGACTTTTTAACAAACCTAGTTGCCATTTAAATTGAAGCAATTGTTGTAGCTTTTCACCAATTTCAAAATTTATTTCTGCATAATTTTCGACCGGCTAGAAATATGGCCAACTTGTCACAGCAATTTGAAGATCTTCTTCGTTATCGAAATGCGGGCTCCGAGCCTCTTATTCATGTGAGTGAATATATGGAAATCATCCTCCATCTCCCATACAGCCCGGACTCCACCACGGCTTCACCTGATTTCCATCTATTGCTACTGTGACAGGCTACATTCCCAGGTGACAAGTGCTTGAATTTAAATGGCTAATATTAAAATATTTGTATCTATGCAGGTTTTTGTTTAAATTTTAATTTATATATAGTAAAACGTGATAAAAGTGTTTAGGCAGCCAGACCTCTCGATGGGCGGAGTATACTCGGACCAAGCTGCGTACCGCGATATGTGAATAAAACATTTTCCTACCGCGAAGAACCTGCGAAATCGGGTTTACGACACATTTATAAGTTTTTCCCACGCCTCGGTTGAAGAACCGCTTGGGTTGAGTTCGGTTCCGCGTTATGTTAAGCAATATTATTACGAAAACAGAAAGTGCGCGCTTGTTGTAATATTGTAGTGGTTTCAAAACTTCCACGTTTCTTCTTCTCTCGCATTGCATTTAAAAACAAGGTGCTCCGAATAGTAATTCTGAATACAGCTTTTCCTTCTCCTCACTTAATATTCCTTAATTGAAGTCCCAAAGTGGATTTTCGATTGCGATTACAGAACTAATCGACCATCTTGGAATCTCTGAAGACAACAACAACTCAAAGATAATAAAACTATTTACACCACACGAACGCGGGAGCTCCTATAAAGTGTTCATTCAATTGAACGAACTAGCTCGATTCCATTCAAAACCGAAAGCCGGCCGGCGAAATTAATGAAAATAACCTACAATTATGTCTACTTAGATCGTTTTAATACCGAAACGTACAAGTATTATGCAAATTTATGAAATTTTAACTGTAATAAATGATTTCAATTAAACATATTCAACGGTTTCTCAAAAATACATAATTTATTACAGAAATGTAACTTGATATGTGTTAATGCCATGTAAGTTTCCTTGTAAGTATATTTATTTATTCACGCCTTGAAACCTTTTACATATATACATTATTATAGGTTAGTTGTTCAGGAGTTCAATAATAAGTGTATAGTTCATATGAGTACGAACGATAAAATCATAAAGGAATTCAATAATTGTATATACTAAACAAGAGAATAAAATAAGTACTTAATGTAAAATGAAAACAGTTGTAACTTAAGTGGTATTTATAAAAATAAACACGAACAGTTTGTTGTAAACATGTTTGTATGTATCAAATATTTATTATTTATCTATTTGTAAGAAACAAACAGCTTTTACATAATATTCAATGATAAATATAAATATACAAGTTAACTGAAGTCAAGCCACAGAAGTTTCTTGTGCTAAAGTTCATTGAAAACTTGGGGAGAGGAAGAGGATAGGAGATGCTCCCGATACATTCCAT
Organism: Hesperophylax consimilis; assembly: GCF_061612785.1. NCBI lineage: Eukaryota > Metazoa > Arthropoda > Insecta > Trichoptera > Limnephilidae > Hesperophylax > Hesperophylax consimilis. Next base: position 4,010,427 of record NC_142858.1, read on the forward strand.
ACTCTCATATTAATAATCGATCGTACGCATTACTTCATATCGATATTTCTTTAGGTTATTACCAAAAATGTCAATGCTATAAAATTTTGTATTATATTGTGCACATATACTAGGAATATTTTAGAATATTTGTTCTACACGAGGGTAAATAAAATAAATCAGAAGATTCATCAAATCGGTAAGTTCTGGTGAGTCCAGACCATTATTTAAGATTTAAAAAAATAAGATTTGATCAAAAATTAGACGTCGTGTTTGGAGGGAGTTAAAATTATGAAATTTAATCATAGACATATGAATATTAGTAGACCTGCCCTAAGTGATTAAAAGCGTATTATCCCCACTCCCCATACCGGTTCCATTGGAGCCGGCTGTGCTCGCGTATGGCCTCAAGTGAAATTTGAAAACGTGACGTCATCATTCTTGTGCGAACTATGGTCGAGGCATCATCGGTTCATTTTACGAAATAACACGGCAAAATGTTGACTTGTACTATGAAAACTTGTAAACATAGATGTGAAAAAGAGAATAAACCCAATCGTCGTATTACATTCCATATATAAGCATTATTTTACTTTATTTTAAGCATATTCACATCGTATAATATGAATCAGTAGTTACTATCACATCGAGAAACGTCTGGACGCGAAACACAAAGCTGGTTGGTTGCTGGGAAGTAAATTATGAACATTTATAAAAGTGTCTTAACTAAATACTTAAACGAAATATTCGACTCTGAAAATGGAACCGAATTTTTTTGCCGAATTTGGACTTCGCAAATTTGTTCATAACGTGGCGAGTAATTTGCGCTCCCATGTAAAAATGTCTATTCATTCAAAAGCAGATTTTACTTTTAAGAAGTAAATATAATGCGAGATGCCTATTTACTGTCAGATTGATTTATTGACGAATCACAGCCAGCTTCACTCCCTTCGTTCTTCAACAGTTGATTTTACCCCTCGCCATTATCTTCTCGTCTATTAATTCCTATGTCTGTGAATTTAATGGATTCGGTATAATTTGAGAAGTGTAAGTTTAGTTTATAATTTATGCCAGATTAGGTGTTTTACAGAACATGGCTAAATTTACGGTGATAAAGGGTGCACACGTAGAAGTATGAAATATTTGATGTTATATCGAAAGTTGTGCAATGGAGTTTGATAAGTGTATTATAGTAATATAATAACGTAATTGATGATTTAATGTTGTATAGGTGAACGATTGAAGTTTATCCAGTAATATTAATATTTGCCGGAAATCTAAAATCGGATATCCACAACGAGAACCCTACAGCAAATTATTATGATTGTATAACATATCGGATTAGATATTAGATCCTCTGATAGGGCTCGTCGAGTACAAAGGCAAGCCGATGAAATCTAGAATTAAGCCCGAGGATGTGAAGGGTGCAGGTACAGTAAGGAAGCCATAATTAGTGGATGATTATGATTATTGAAAGTTGTCATTAAATATTTTAAATTATTCATCCTTCCATCCTTCTTAAGATCATTGCATTGGTCTAATAGTCGCTAATTTGCTCAACCGCCAATTTAAAGAATGTTAACAATTAGGAACTACAGTTTTTTTTTCAAAAATTAATTATGATATTTTCACTTAAATACCTGTAAATTTTTCTATTGTTATAGTTAACAAAAAGGTTTTTTTCGGGTCTCCTAAAAACGCGTCAAATCTGTGGAAGTGACCAGTGACGTGACTAGTCAAAAAGTCCACTTTTTTTTCAACCGGTGTTGTATTTTTTATGGGAGTCGAGTAGTTATTTATTCTTAAGTTTACCCGTTTTCTAAATCTTCAAAATCTGTCAAGCAACCCGTCCTAAATAAATGAATCAAGGATTGTGAGAGGGAAGTAGTACTCGGTGTTACATTAAATAGTTAATTTGAACTCTTGACTGGGAGATGAATCTATGAATTCGGAATCTAGATTTTACAAAGTAAGTCCGACTCCGTTATATATTTATTTAAAACTAGCTTTAAAACACGCATTGCTATGGCTTAGACTGCCTGTGCAGATAGAGAAACAACAAGTGTTGCTTTTACATCCAACAAATGGCGCTGTTTTGTAAAAATCATATTTTTTACCTGCCTATATATTATATGTATCTAAAAACACACGCGTATTCGAATACAACGTTGTGTCAAAATTCGAAAGCAATCGGTTAAGAACTTTGGGAGATTTAAGATTTTGAACAAACGTACATTTACATTTTTATTTATGTATATAGATAAAGTTATTGGCGCCGGATATCTAACCTGATGGCACTTAACCCGGAAAATCGATTGCTCACTTAACTCTTCGAATGCGTGCTGTATTTTTATTCTATTTCAACCCCCCACTGCACTTTAACCGACCTTCGTGCTATGGCCTTTCAAGGGGCAGTGTCTAACTCATAAATCAACCAATCTAATTTCGTTACATTTTTTCGCAATATAAGCTACATTTGTAGGTAGTTTTTATACACATACGTTATAGAACTGCGTAAAAGTACAAGTAGTTCAAAACTGATACGGGTAATAGCGGGGCTCTGTGATTTTTTTCAGACTTTGCTATTTTCTTGAGTAAATAGTTTTCAGTTTGGAATTTTTGTATAAAAAAGTTTTTATTTTTTTAGTTTCAACTTTTGTGTGGATAAAACCGTAAAAAATCTCTTTCCTGGAAAGATAATCAACAGAAAACTTTTTTTTACCTTGGCTATGTTTTAAACTTTTGTAAAATGTTGAAAATCTGATAAAAATTGGCCGCCCACAGCTGGTGAGTTTACCGCCTTTTAGATTAATTAATTGAAAATGTAATATTTTGAAATAATTCGTACAACTTTGTGGAATGTCTCTCTGGTTGTATGAAATGAGAATAGCAGTCATTTTTTTAGTTATTGTTCGACCGATACTTTAGAACCATTATAATGTAACAATAATAATAAGCCTTTTATCCTGAACTTCTGTTAGGTTTATTAATATTAGAAATGTTTTGTTTGTTATAATATATCCCAAAGCTCAGTTTGCCTCTTGGCATAGGCCTCCTCTAACTTTTTTTTTTCCTCAATCTTTTCTCCTAGTCTTCGCATCTCACTAATGCCCAGGATATCCCATTTTATTTCTTCGAGAGGTATTTCTAGCTCATGGTAATTAAATTTAATCAATGAATGTTATTTTTGGAATAAAGTATATGTGGTATACCGCTAAATATACTATAATTTTAAAAATAAATCATCGGAACTGTCACTTATATTGTCGAGTCAATTGCAGCCCTTTGTTAAATGGATTTACGTGAAAATGATCGGCCCGTGCATGTTCACGTAATTTGATAAAGTTATCTAGTGGGGACTGGGCATATAATGCGAGCTGCGGCTGCGTTGCAAATTATATTAACTAGTGGTATACCTGCTCGTTACTCAGAGCTCCGTCCCACCCACTCGCCTACTTTGTACTCTCCTGTTGTCTCCCCTCCCAGCCAACTCATAATTCAACTACGGCAAGCAAGTTTCGGAAGCACCCGACTATTCTGTTCAACTTATTCGTTAAATTGGACCCAAATCAAGTACACGTTTCGAATAGATAAGGTAGGCAACAGTCAGGCAAATAATGCACAATGCTTTTAATTTTTCGTATTGCGTCATAGCACTTTAATGCAAATTATTCGTAATATCAAAATAAACAACACTGTTCTAAACAACATCGTTCTAAGTTGACCAGGAGATTATAGATAAATAGTTGGGACTTCTTATACCAAATTAAAGGAAAATATTGTATATTTGACCAGCGCATACTACAAAAGCGCGTTCGATACAAAAGAAGTCGTATTTGTTTTGAAGAGAAAAAGAGTATGCGTAAATGTACTTAAATATATAACAATTCTAATAGGGCTTTGCGGTGTTCATCCGAAATGTGAATGGGAGAACCACGCCGAAAGGAAACCAGAACAATAGCACAGATTGCAGTAGAAAAAGACTGAAGATTTCCAAATGTAAGTTCGGCTCAAGTGGCAGACCCTAGCCCGAAACACTGAATCAGTGTATACTCAATAAAGAAAGGTCACGAAGGAGGCCTGTATCCAGAAATGGATCAAGCAAAGATGATAAACTAAAGAAGGATGATAAATTCGAGGTCCCACACATCCGCTCTGTGTAAGTGGCTTCCTTTCACAGCACCCCCTTTATCACTTTTCAATCGCCGCATTCGATGACAACAACTTGAAAACATTTAAAAATACGATCCCACTCTTGGTGATGAAGGTTACCGAGCAGAAAAATTTGACTCGCTATTCGCTGGTCTCAAATAATATCAATATACTCGTATATTATATATCGGAAGTTATAAAGCAATCGGTTGGTATTTCGTTGACAATGGGGTACGTTGAAAAAAACCTGCTGCTTTTCAATACAACTTAAAGAAACCATAAAATTGTTAACTGAATATGAAAGTGCAGTCATTTCTACCGCTGAATGTGGGTAATGTCGTTTTGGTAACAAACAGACAATGTAATTCTTTTAATTTAAAGGTTGCCTTTGTTACGTCTAAACATGACTCCATTTATATCTAAGGTTCTTTTTTCATTGTTTAAAACTTTGTTACTGCCGTGTCTTGCTTTATTATTGCCAAAAGTTTAAATTGGATTACGTAAGATTTTTCCTGCAACATTGAACTAAAATAAAAATAATTCGTGGAGCATTTATAACATTTTACGAACCCTTGACAGTGTTGAATACCTAAAATGTCACTCTTCGTTTTCGTCGAAATACGAGTAGGTTTTAAGGCTTCAAGTGCATTTATTTTCAACTGTAGAGAAAAGTGCTATAAAACAAGTTTTAACCCGCCTTCGGATATTGCTTTTTACAAAACCGTAATACGATTCAATTCAATTTCTGAAAATACAACCGGTGTTAAATCATTTTAAATTGGGAGGGGGTAAAATAGAATCATATTAATAAGTCGTCTAAACGTGGCTAAACCATAGTTTGAAAATAGCATTGAAAGCCGAAATAGCTGTAACAATGACAAAAACCAAAAAATACTTGCAGAACTTAGTAATTATATTATTAAATTTGATTTTAATTAAATTTAAAAAAAAATTAAATGGTGTTCTACGAATTAAACACAAAAACAATAAATAAAAAATAAAAAAATTATAAGGTAATTTTATTTATTTTGCTCAAAGTTAAATATATTTTTTTAACTTTACGTTCTAACCTTTTCTTTAAATTAAAGGGTCAATTTAATACCCAATAACCAATAACCCCATTCTTTATGTAATCACAATCACCATATTAAGGAGTTCAACGTATTTTACTGGTTTATTTGCCTTTCGGGGCATATAAAAATCTAAAATTCTAGTTGAGTAATTGAGTAAACATCACAGTAATCTGGCGTTCACTTATGTGTAAGAAACAGCTTTTTGATACAAAGATAAATATATACAAAGGATCAATAAAAGTTAAATTGCTTTGTTTCATTATTATTATTACTATCATTATTTCTTATACACCACTACAATCAGATGTACAGATGTAGTTGTCATTAACCCCTTAAGGCCAGTTATTTCACAGAATTTGAATAATTCACCAAATTTCAATGTAAATTTTCAAGTTAGGTGAAAGGTTCTTTTTATTTTTTTCGAAGGAGGCAAATAAGGTGACATTATTATTTATTGAAAAAACACACTTTGTAATACACCACTTTTATTGAATTAATAAAGACAGCAACTAGGTTTCGCTTATCTCAAACTTCGTCAGGGCTTTTAAATTAACTGATTATTGTAGTTAATAAGACTAAGCATGAGATAAGCTGAACTTGTTTGGCTGTCATTTATTAATTCAATAAAAGTAGTACATTACAAAGTGTGTTTTTGCGGTTCTATTTAAGTTCTGTTGTTATATCATAATTGTTCAGTTGTTTCACATAACTGAAATTTGAATTTTAACTTTGATGAATTGTTCAAATTCTGGGCAACAACCCGTCCTTAGCTAAAATGCAGAGCCGTCCATCATGCGCCGGCTGACACTATTTTCATAATAACTTGTTTGTTTTAGCAAAATTATGTTTTTGTAAATTGTACCGTCTTACGATATAACATGTTCATATGTTTATAAAAATCGTATATATATTTTGTAATTTCCCCACGATAGCTACTTATATTCAGAGAAATATAAAATATAATACGATTACATTCTTGAGTTTTATTGTATTTTCCAGCTAAATAAGAGTATTTCACAATAAAAATAAGTCGTATGAGAATTTCATAAAAACCGAATTGCGATATTTGACGAGGAATTTTGCGATATTTATTAAACTATTTTTTTTTAAATGGAGATTCAAATAAAATTTGTTATTTTCACATAAAATATGTTATATAAAATGATACCACAATGTAAATTTGAAGTTATTTACTTTTTCGATTGTATTTTAAAATAATATATTTTGTTTTTTTGCAGGTAAGTCATCGTCATCTATGTTTTGTCTCGCTGTTAGGTAAGCCGACTATTTTTTCTCGGAATAAACCTTATGGCCCTTACTAATAAACCTGTTTTAAAATTTACACAAATGATAAACATTAATGTAGAGTTAGTAGTTGTTAAGTTGAGTAAAATTTAAAACAAGTTTATTAGTAAGAGAGTATGTGTTTGTTAAGCATACAAATTTACCTACTGTTCCAACATATCATGCCTACCGCCTGCGGAATAATTGCAGGCGTATTGGTTTATAGTTATTCGATTTTTTAATTTTTTATCGGGCTACGATTATCTGTTGAGCAACTTTATTACTTCTAGATAAGATAATTGCCTATAAAAACGCAGACCGTAAAAGTCTTCAATGGAGAAAGATTAGAATCCCCCTCCGTTGTCTTTCATACATTCTCTATACACTATTTCAATATATTGTGAAACCGCGCCATAAGAATAGCAACACAAATAAACAGTTTAGTTTTTACAGATTGACACACTTAGCTTTGCAGAAATTGGTCGTCACCAGTTGTGCCACCAATCCTGTGTTTTGCTTGGTCCTATTATTTTTTGATGTATGTAAACATCTTTAACACGCTAAGGGGGTAAAACTGACTCTTGCGTGGCAAGACGGGACGACGCTTCATTCGGCCAGCCTCGTGATTCATCGGCTCTTTCCGCTCGGTCGCCAAAACTCTGTGCGGTATATCTGTGATATATTTCTTTATGTATATTTTAATAATAATAAAAAAAAATTTTACTGTCCAAAATATAAAGATACTTTACTTTAATTTTCTCTTCCTTCAACAAAAATGCCAGGAGTACCGTGATTGCTGTTTTTTTTATAAATTCTAAAAATAATATTGCCCGCAATAATAACTGTCTTTCTCTTCTGTTTTGTCCTATTTTTTACGAATAATTTGAAAGTTTTTTTAATAAATTAACAGTATTTCAAATCAGTAAGTTTTCTCCGTGCGTGTTGTTTACGTAAAACATAAAATTTCACATAGTTACATATTTTAAATGACTCTTCGTAAATGACGCAAAACTATGTTGGTGTCCAAGAAATAATATAATAATTTTTGTAATACAGATTAGACGCATAACAGTACACTTGAGGTGATTTATCACAAAACGTTCCTATACTAATAATTAAAATATTATAAAATAATAACTTAAATCATTGATGTCGCTATTCCAAATTCCTGTAATATTCAAAAATCTGTTAATGAAAAAATAAGAAAATACACAGATTTAGGAAATGAGATTAAAAGAATTTGGCATTCTCAGACTATAAAAATATTACCATTCGTTATTTCGGCTACTGGCATTATACCTAGCTCTCTCATTCAAAATTTAGGCGTATTAGATCTATCAAAAAAATTATATATAAAGATGCAAAAGTCGGTCATTTTGAATACATGTAGGATAACGAAAGATTTTTTAAATATTTATGTTGAGGGATATCTGGAGTCGGTGAATTATTTTCCCATTTGATCTCTGGTGGGTTGTTCTTGTATTGTTTTGCTTATTTTGCACTTGCATGATGTTGATTGATTAGATGATCATTTGTGGAAAAGTGTGTGGAAGGGTTTAGTTTTTCCTATGGGGAAGATTTAACCCGAAAATAAAATCGGAAAAAGAATACAGTATTCCAATCTATTTTAGGCACAACCCACCTACCTACATTTTTGTAACGGTTTCCACCTAACAAGATTCAATGTTTACATGCAATATTTACGATCTACGAGCGTAGGAATTACATAATAATATATTTATTTATAGAAGAGTTTTAGGCAGGCGACATACGCGTTACGCGTCATGGCTTGGTCTATTTCAGCATATCTCTTGCCATACACTACCAATGCGAATGTATGGCGAGCGAAACGCTGAAATAGACCAGGCCCTTGAAATATAGCATGGTCTGTCACAGGCTTTAATGTGGATGAAGCAAGATGAGTGTGCCAGTATAATAGAGTTGTTAAACCTCTACTCCAATTAGAGCGATGTTTAGTTTATTGTTCATAAAGATATTAATAGTATTCCCCGATGTTTGGTTATAAAAATGTGGAGCGGATAATGTTTTTGTTTTATTATTGACTTGTTGACGTGTACCCGGCGTTGCTCCGGGTCTTGTGAATGGTTTGAGGTAATCTTTTGAGTTTGTGTATTCTAGTGAACCTGAAATCTGGGTGCTTTTTTAAAATAAATATACTATTATAGTATTTGTTTCACATTTGTGCCATCTCTTCCACGGGCGTCCTCAACTTCTTCAAACATTCACTTCCAAGTCATACATTCTCCTTACACCTTCGTTCACTTACGTCTCATTTTACTACAAATAATTATGTGGTTCATCATAGATTCCTATTGCGTTCGAGACTTTTTACACCTTACACTTCATTTAGTATCTTCAAATACACATTGTTTGCTACTGTTAAAAATTTCACGCCGTAGGCAGAGAGGACGGACCGCCAAACAACTCGGTCTTGGCACACACTCATTGCCTCTTTCACATTCACACATCGTCTCATACATACTCTTCTATTATTCTGACTCTTGACATGGCCCGACTCAAGTATTTGATTTACTTGGTCGTGCTACGCCTTCCTCTACCATTCACATTTGCATCATATATTCTCATTACTCTCCTTTCTTCGCTCATTCGCTCTACATGCCCAAAACATCTTATCGTCCCTTTCTTGATCTTACTCATTACGCTTGCATTATTTGCGGATCTCCACATTTATTACACGATCATTCATGGTTTTACCACAAATACGCCCCAGGGATCTCATTTCTACAGCAAGCAGTCTATTCTCATTCTTTTCCTGCCAGTTCCACTCCTCACTTCCATACATCAGGGACAAATAACAATGGGACAAATTTTTTAAATATGTAGAAGATAGATTCACTGGAAAGCATATTTGGAAGCCCAATAATTATTGACATATATATGTTTTAGATCTGTCTACCGTTATGTTTACCTATATATCAAATACAGCTAAAAGTGCTGTGCCAATGTAATTACGCTATTGCTCATGGTTCATCAGTTTTTATTCCCAAGAGCCAAGCATGTTCATTGTGAATCAAATCAGTTGACTCGTTCGTCCTTCCAGTGAGACAGTCGATTGATTGACGGCCGGCCAAGGACGCAAAGCGTTTGCCGTGTCGTGCCGCCCTAAATGGCGATGTAAGGAAGCGCCGCGCATACGAAACGAGGACTTTCATCGGACGGACTTAATAACCCGGATTACTTATGATCACGAGCCGGTCTGCGCCCGGTCGCCCAGAGTCAACGGTCACGTCTCTCACGTTCTATGGATCTACACTCTACAGACTAAACAAGGTCGGCGAGTCGTGCGTTGGGAGATGCGCACCTTGCGATATCATGTCGCGGTAAACTGGCACTTGGTCCGAAGGTCGCGGGTTCAATTCCTAAAGAAGGCTTATGCCAAACTTGTTTTACTACCTGATTTTATCAATATTTACTAAAATATGAAATAAAAATGAGTAAACTGCTAACACGCTCGTCTCTTTGTCCGAAGGTCGCGGGTTTAATTAAATTATTGGCTGTAACGAATATTTCAAATCATAGCTCATGATGAAAATGGTTCGTTAAATTTTGCTGTTCCTAGTCCAATTTCCTGCTTTGTAGTTCAAATGTAGTTATATAATTTATTTTTTGAAAACGCAAAACACCACCACCAAGTACTAAATAAATGCAGTTTGCCACCAATGAACGGAATATAAAAATCAATATGCCATACTAGCGCATCTAGCGGCTTGAGCAGTTGATAATGCCACTATTTCACTGGAGTTGGACGTATTATTAACATCGTAGGGTATATTTTATTAATATTAATTTTTATCTTTTCCGATTTTATGTCCGGGTTAAATCTTCCCCATAGGAAAAACTAAACCCTTCCACACACTTTTCCACAAATGATCATCTAGTCAATCCACATTATGCAAGTGCATTATATGTATAAGCATAATAAATATGAAAACAACACGTCAAATCACCAGAGATCAAATGATAAAATAATTCACCGACTCCAGATATTTTCATATCAGAGGGTTCGGCTCGGTAGAACTCCTAACAGGGCCTATAAATCCTACTGATCCCTCAGCATAAATATTTAAAAAATCTTTCGTTATCCTACATGCATTTAAAATGACTAATATAATTTTAATAGTAGGTATTTAAAATTATATTGGGTATTTTCATTTCCTCTTCCAATTCCTCTTCATTCATTAATTTTTTACTCATACATTTTATGTGTTCTTAAAAAATTGATAAAAACGATTTTTGGCGATAGTGTCTATAAGTAAATTGTGCATTTCCACTTAGTTTCAGAGCTACGTATGTGCAGTAGAAAGGTATCCCTTTCTCTTTCATTTCGTCTTCATCTTGTTTTATTTATAAAGGAAGCTACTTTTTATAAAAATGACTCTAGACCCCCAATGTCCAGGCATACTGTGTTAGTAGCCAGTACGCGAGTGGGTACATGTTATTAGTTATATAACTGGATTACCCAATTAAATTTTATTTATATAGAAAGAAAAAGTTACAAGAATTTTAAGATAAATATTAAGATGAGATTGTGACTACCAAAAAAGCTAAGTTGCAGTCATCTGGCAGTTCTGCCGGGAATGAGCGGAGCGATTGGACCGCACCTTACCCAGCTTCCCGAATAGGTCCTCGAAGAATGTATCGGGATTAAGGTTGAGTGTTGAATGTTACAATCTTTGCAATATTACATACACCGTCTCACTTGTACTCTTTTATTCTGAATCTTGACATGACCTGACTCAAGTTCTTAATTCACTCAATCGAGCCATGTAATCTAAAGGCCCAGTCATGTCAGCTTCAAAAATACTCCTCAATTGGTGATCCGGGATTCTTACGCGGCAGCGTACATAAAATAATATGGGATTATTTTTATGTATCGGCAATTTATTTATTATTCATATCATGTCTGAATCTACGACGGCTCTCATTTTGCGTGCCAGTGTACGTGTGCTATTTAACATAATATGTGGGTAAATTAATTTAACGGCGTAACAGAATGCGTTGATTGTTTAGATGTGCTGGGTATTAACATAATAGTTTTCTGCTTTACGCGTGGTTTTTAATGTAATGTGTGATATTTATGTATTTTATTGTGTTACAAATTTCTGGGTGTCACAAGAAGCAACTTACATACTTTAACCAACGTTTCTTGAGTTTATTTTGAGTAAGCAATGACAAGGTCTTTTTGATTTAATGTGCCATTTTTTCTATAAAAACACAGTTCAACATCCAACTAAAGTTTGATTATGCCTTCGAAAATCGAAACGGCTGACACGAGTTAAATAATAAACAAACATTTTTTTAATAAATATATTTGTATTAAAGTTTTAATTGGAATAAAACAAATACCCACTATAACAAAAGTTTTTCTTTTTATCATTTATTAATGCGGTATGCATGTTATAAGTTTGTATCGTCTATAGTTTTAATAAATGTTGTGGTTAACAAAGTTCCTACGTACACTAATATTTGATTAATTTCATCTGGTTGTGAAAAGCTCGTATTGACTACTTTTAATACGAAATGAAAAAGAAAAAAAGTGTGTTGAATAATATCTCCGCAGGGTACATATCATAGGCAATTGTTTGAAATCATTCTGTGTTTTACAAGGGAAAGTGGCGATAGGATTTGTCTGAAGCAGGCTGAATAGGATGAATGAGAATATTGAGATTTTTTCTGCAGCAGGGAAACGTTTCCGTTACTTGTCGGAGGTTGAATAACACGGCCATTGTGAAGGCAGAGCCGTGGGACTCTGCGAAATCCGCGCTTGTTCGAAGATTAATCACATATTATTAATAAAGAAACAACAAGATTGTGTGGACAAGAATGCCGTTAAATTGATTCATCAATGGCATTATAGCCCCCTAGACAAACACACCGATAAGTTTCATTGACAATATCAGTTATTTTTTAGCACGACCTCACATAGCCACCAACAGAATTCACCTCAACGTATTTGAGCGAGTCCTTTTTTTACTCGACCATTTTGCATTTCGTCTGTCTGAAAATTTGTTTATGTATTCTGCATCAGGTCAATTGTGTCAAGATGGTACCCGTGTTTGATAGCACTTTTTTTATTTCGCAAGAGCGTTGCGACTTTTACGAGCTATGAAGTCGGAGTAATCAACATTACGCGTAGTCTACTGTTCAGACACGGAGAAAAAATACTATTGCTAATTTGTTGAGAATCTCTTCAAAATATTGGTAATTAACTTTTAGAAAATTACTAAAATATTATCATGATATCGGAATACGTTGAAATACGTCGGAATAAAAAAATAAGCGTATTTAGATGACATGAAATATTGTTCGTTCTTCGACAACCTGCAGTCATGCTAAGAATCGTCGTTAATTAGCAGAAATTGTTTCATTGTACTTCCCGATCGCACTGGGAGAAAAGTGCTCCATAAAACATGCTGAACAAAACAACGGACATGCTGGATAAAACACGTGTTTTACCGCGGAGTACCTACAGATCTAAGGTAATGTTTATGTTAATCAAGACCTGTCGATAATATTAAATATCTTTCGGGTTGTTCTTAGTAAGAATACTGGCTTAAATATTTCGCGTCGTATGATGTTAATTCTAAAACCTCGTGAAACATGACTCGTTACCCTCCGCCCTCTTGGAATATTAAATATTTCGCGTCGTATGATGTTAATTCTAAAACCTCGTGAAACATGACTCGTTACCCTCCGCCCTCTTGGAATATTAAATATTTCGCGTCGTATGATGTTAATTCTAAAACCTCGTGAAACATGACTCGTTACCCTCCGCCCTCTTGGAATATTAAATATTTCGCGTCGTATGATGTTAATTCTTAAACCTCGTGAAACATGACTCGTTGCCCTCCGCCCTCTTGGAATATTAAATATTTCGCGTCGTATGATGTTAATTCTAAAACCTCGTGAAACATGACTCGTTACCCTCCGCCCTCTTGGAATATTAAATATTTCGCGTCGTATGATGTTAATTCTAAAACCTCGTGAAACATGACTCGTTACCCTCCGCCCTCTTGGAATATTAAATCAAGTTTAACCCTTGATTTTTTACCCCAGCTCGGTGTTCAAAAGTTCCTTTCCGCCACGCTTGCCACCGTCGAGGAAAATAATATGAAAAGTTTATTTCAAGTGACTGCGGTTTAAGTCGACCAGCGGAACATTATAACAAAGTATGGTTTAAATCGACCAGTTGCACCAATCTTAGGCACTCTTTTACAAAGTAAGTTTTAATGCGAACACTAGCACCATTTCTAGGCGCACTATTACAATTTAAAGTTTCAGTCGACCCTTATTATTATAATACTGTATTACAAAGTATGGTTTGCAATAGTTTCAATCGACCAGTAGTATCATTCCTAGAAGCAACATATATAATAAACGTCAAAAGAATTTATAATAAACTTCCATTATATCATATCCAAGGCCGTAAATCTTGATCGCAGGTTTGGGCAAACGTTGTATTAATAAACGCATGATAAAAACATAGCATAAAGGTTTTACTGCCTCTGCGCGTTATTTACTGTGGATTAAGCCCGAACAACAAAACTACTTGCCAGCAGATGAGCCAGGGCCCTCCCTCAGGGAGCTCTTTCTGCGCGGGATATTACCGCCCCGAGCGAGGGGACTGGATGCGATTTACTATTTTTTAATCAGTCTTAAAACCGTCAGGGATGACTGACAATTGTTTTTTTACAGTCGGTCGTTTTACCATTTGTAGGCTGCATTAATGATTATTAAGTAACTAGAAGTCACTATTCGTCTTCGCTTAAAATTCAACCCCCTAGACATTCAACATTTTTCCATAACAATAAATATTAAAGCAAACGGGACGAAAAATTTTCCGTTACCTTTATTTTACAGTTGTATGTATGGATATTTTAAAGTGTCATGATGATACAAGCTGAAAATATACGTCTACGATAAATAAAATTCGTGATTGTTTTGAAATACTTGCGGCAAAATGTCGAATTTTGGAGCATTGACCCAACAAATTTAAAACTGTTTACTCCTTCGTGAACCGATGTTTCGGAAAACATTTCAGTGTCATGCTTTACAGGACGAATTCTCTGTTGTCGAACATTTATAAAAATCTGGTAATTTCTGTGTAATGTATGGAAAAGTCCTGAAAATACCAAAACATCATCGAGCTCGCCTCATTACTGCGGGAAATTGATTTTATAAGCTTTTGATTCGCAATAATACGTGATGCAAGTTAACAACAACACTCAACACTTCTTGAAAACCAGCTTTGAAGGATATGTATTTCTTAAAAGCCACCACAGTTACCTCCATTAATGAGGATTTAATGTGATATGGTATAACTGTGATGGACAATGTCGAGACCTGTTCGAAACTTTGGTTTGAAGATGAGTAGGAAGCGAAGACACTTTCCTTTAACTTCTCTAACAAGATAACTAACTCCTGATTGACCCAGTAACATTGGGAAATTAAAATTTTGGAAACTCTGAAAATTTTCATGTAAAATAATACTAATGTAACAAAATTTGCAAATGCAAACTTTTATACTTAATTTTTTTTTAAAAACTTTTTAAGAGTTTTAATTTTTCAGTCAATCGACTTTGCAGTCAAAATATTATTTTTCGTGTGACATCGTCGTTACAAATAGATAATTTTTTTATCGGTTTTAGTTCCCGATGGCAATAGACCGGGAAAAATAGATAAAATGGAAAATTACGGGGAATCGGGCAAAAATATATCCTGGTAAAGTCAGCGAATTCTTTTTTGAAGTAATTTCGTCCCATTTGGTATAGAATAAGACACACGCAAACAAAAATATACAGTTATTACATGATTTTTTTGTTGTTTTGTTTTTAATTAATAGTTTCGAAAAAAAAACACATTTTATTAGACAAATGTATTATAAACATTACAGTCTCTTCATTTTTTGTCGTTTCATATAAAAATAATTAGTAAAAAAATTACAAAGTTTCGTAATTTTTTCTTAAATTCCGGTCGGAAGCCTTAATTTCATGGTTTTTATGTAAAAGTTTAATTTACTGAAAGCTAGTTTTTAGTTAACTTAAATGTTTGAAAATAAAGCTTGGCGTTTTCTCATTCTAACACCGTTTTTTAGTTCATACTTCTAACTATGACGAGATAAAACGATTTGCGATTTTTTTCGAGAGAAAAAAATCGCAAATATTAAAGCTCCGAAAATTTTTAAAAACACTTTTAGTTATGTTAATAATATGTTATAGGTATTCACAATATATCTTTAAATGCAACTAAAGCATTTGTCGAAAGATTTTTGCTCTATTTCTAGCGACTCGTGTTTTATTAAATATTCAATTATTGTTGTTTTTTAATATTAGCGTGCTCCTAACATTCTTATTTACATATATCCCTTTCAAACCATCTTGGAACGCTTATTACCACAGGGCCTTAAGACGATGCAATACGTCGTGTAATAATTTAAATTGAGCCGCTATCAATAACAACCCTTACGTAAATGGCGATAAGGTTTAAATTCCCGCATAATACCATCTGCCTGTTTTGATTTATGCAAGAAAAAAACATGGCCAAAAAGTGCCTTTTATTTTATTTTGTGGATGTTCAGACATAAATATTTAGTTTTTTTCGATTATTTTATAAATCATAACCGAAAATGGGTTCGTAAGTAGGAGATTTTGAACTTTAAAGCAGTTTTCATAGGTCTTTACACTATTTTTTCTGGGCTTATACAGGATGTATTCTACTCGCAGTATTTATTTAAAGCATCTGAAACATTTCTAGGCGACCAAATTTTCAAACCAAAAACACATTATTTTTCATTACTACGTATGGCATCGCCTTAAGACAGCGTTCCTATTTTGAATGGGCTTTAATTTAGTCAGCCTGCAGACGAGAGACTTTTTATGAATTTGTACGAATTGTTTCGCCCCAACTAAAGTTTCTCGCCCGCGGGCGGTTTATGGAAATCTAATTTTCATATTTTGTCACATTTGTTGGGCATATGCAATGTGTAAATTTTACAGTGAACATATAATTTTTTTTATTACAGTGCTAATAAGACCGAGAATTCCTTAATGTTTCAGTCTTAAAAAAGATTATAACCGTTTGTAATACGTTGCCGAATTACTTTAATATTTAATTTAGGCAACATTTTGTAATTTCTGAAGTAAAGCTGGTTGTTGATAGGACCTTTATAATTCCAGCGATGGCGACAGTACCGGCCAGTAAAAAATAACCAACTCCTACCTACGAGTATTTAACATTAATTAATTTTATGTTTATTTTAACCCTCAAATTTATTATTTGAAAATGAAATAATTCGTCTAGAAAAAAAATTATGTACCTACTGGTTGTGAAAAAATCGTTCATACTAATCTTATCAAGTTAGGGACGTATAGGTTTTAATTTTATTTTTTTTGGTATAATATTTCTTACATTTCAGAGTTATCCAGTAAAGTTGGCCTCACTGGGTGGCTTCATTTTATAATATAAAAATTTAATATACGTAATACATTTAAAGAGAAAATATAATATTGTCTGTTTGTGTCTTTTATATTGGTTTTATGTGTTACGTGTAGGTTTTTTTATTTAATGTTATGAAATTTTGGTAATATTGTCTTTATTGTTCTTAAATCCATTTTGTAATTTTGTGTCTGAATTTATTTTTATTTTCAAGTGTTAGACTGTTGAATGCTTTTATAGCATGTTATTGATAGTGTTTTTGTCCAAAGCTTGTATTTACTGTCGGAGTTTTTATGTTTTCTTTGTACGCTTGTCTAACTGGTCTGTTAGTGATATTTTGTGTATGTTAAAATTGTTTTTTTTTTTGTCAAAAATGTTTTAATGATTTTATATTAATAGAATATAATTCATTTAATATAATATAATGATTTTATATTATATTAAATGAATTAAGTGATTCCGAAAATAATAACTTCTCGATACCACAAGGCACAGTTTTAGGACCACTTTTGTTCATATTATATGTAAATGATATATTTGAAGTTGATAAATACGGGGAAATTGTCTCATATGCAGATGACACAGTGCTTCTTCTAAAAGCAAACACATGGTTTGAACTGAACAAAAAGGCTAATTCAGACATCAATGAATTGAAAACATGGTTTGACAATAACCTACTAACGTTAAACTCTAAAAAAACACACTACGTACCATTTTTCATAAACAAACCAAATACGCCGCATGAAATAAACATTCGAATTCACTCTGCACCAAGCACTCAACAACACCACTGTAACTTACTATGTACTAATATTGAATTTAAAACTTCAACCAAATATCTAGGGATCACTATTGACCAATGCCTAAAATGGATACCACATATAACCATTCTCAAAAACAGAGTACGAAAATTAACCTTAATTTTTAGCTGCTTGAGACATATTCTAAATAAAGAACTACTGAGAATGACGTACTTCGCATTCTGTCAATCCATAATCCAATATGGTATAATAGGATGGGGGGGCGCCTATAAAACTCACTCACAACCTCTTTACGTTGCGCAAAAACTAATAATTAAAATAATATTAAAGAAATCATTTTTATATTCGTCTGAACTCATTTTCAAAGAATTTAAAGTCAGAAAATTAAATACTCTTTTCCTGTATCACGCAACCTTACAAGTTTACAAAGATGATATCCTAAATAAAACCGTATCATTCAAAAACATAGCAAATCTCAGGCAAAAATACATGTTGCCAATTCCGATTTGTAAAAAAACTTTGGGTCAGCAAAACTACAAATACTTAGGAACAAATTTCTTCAATAAATTGCCAGAAAATATAAGATCACTAAATGATAGTTTCAAAGAATTCAAAACACAATTAAAAAAATATACTGAAAACTTAAACTAAATTTAAAAAAAAAATAAAATAAAAGAAAAACAAAAACAAAAAATTAAAAAATTAAATAAAAATCTAAGAAACTAAACAAATAATACCTCATCCCATACACACAAGCAATTGCTTTTTATGGGAGAACATTGAAAAATAATAAATATTAATCATATCATAATATCTTATCTTATTACTAGTGAAATATATATATATATATATATGTATATCACACATTGTAAATTTGTTTATTGAATAAATTGAATTTGTTTAAAAAAAAAAAAAAAATGTGCCAGAATTTTAATATTGAAAAGCCCCAAAAATGACGCGCTGTTGAAAGTTGTTCGGTTGACTTTGGAAGTTTTGATGGGTATTCGAAAATAATGAAACCCTTTTGAGATAGAAGGCCCAGATTTTTGACATTCGGCTTTCAGCTACCAATAGTAATTATTGTTATTTTTAATAAATAACTTTCCTCTAAATTAATAATTAAATAAAAAATACCATAAAGATAATGATTTCGTGCTGTGATTCGATTCCAATTTCTTGCAACATCGTAAAAAATTTTGCGTTATACGTAATTGAAGTTTTTTTCTTTTTTTATCTTCTGAGAACATTTGTAACCACTTTTTTATCGATAAAAAACTTTTCAATACTTTTTTTGCTTTTACTTTTAATGAAATATTGGTAACTGGAAGAATCAGAAAACTTTTGAAAAGTTATATTACGTGATGAAAAATATTAGTTAAATTAGGTTATGATTCACTTTGTGTTCTGATCTGTCATAGAACCTAAATAATGTCAATACAGTATGTAGATTTCTGCATTCGACATTTTTTCCTTCCCTTCCAACTGTTTTTTTTTTGGAGGTTTGTTGGTATTGGGTTTATCCCGCTCGTGTCGTCACGGGGAAGTTCCCAAGGTGCACTCAACCCCCGCCCTCCCTCGCCAAGGCCAAAGGCCTTATTCTCAACAAACTTAAACCCGCTTTAGATTTGAGGTGAACATAATATTATGAGTTCGAAGCGAGGACGCGTTAGCTTACCACATGTCCTAAACATTACGAAAAATATAAGTATAAATATATATTTTAATTTTGGATAGTGTATACAAGCACGACTCGGGATTGCAAGATATGGCACGATCAAGTGATTCAACTGCTTGTGTGGTCTTAATCTAGAGTTCAATAATGGTGAACGTGCTTGATTAGATGTAGGGCTGAGAATTAATTTTAATAAGGAAATATTATTGAATTAAGGCGATGCACTATGTCGTGTAATATTTTGAATCGAGCCGCAATATCAATATCAATAACACTCCTTACGTAGATGGCGATAAGGCTTAAATTCCCGCCTAACTGAATCAAAGAATCAACAAAGAATCTGAAGTCAATAATATAATCATTTTTATTACCTTTTTTAATGTATTGTGCAAAAATCGATTTTAGTGGTAACTCAGTTCAGCATGAATCCTCGCCGCGGGAGCTTGGAGTGTGAGTTTACTTGGAGTGCCGAGTCTGGAGCGCGCGCGGAGCCAAGTGCGCCCCCAACAAGCCACCCTAACAGGACACCCCCAAAGCCACCCCAACAGGCAACCCCGGCAGATCCACCCTAGTATGGGCCATGAGTGACAACTATAACTGCTCGTAAGAATTGCGCTATACTTACTCGCAACCAACCTGTGCACATCTTACTTATTTGCTGACGGTGTACAAATCTTTCTACGTCGACTACGGAATAGATTTTATTTTGACTCGAATACTAAACCGAAAGTCTGGCAGGATATATATTTTCCATAATATATTGACTATCACGACTACCAAAAAAAATATTTCGCTTGTCGTCACTGGTCACCGTCAAGTAACCACGAAAACATCCACCCGACCCTAACTGTCCAATACCTACTGGTTTTTAATGTTTTTGGGATAGATAAAAAAGTAACCGGAGACCAAAATTTTTTCCACATTTTTAACTCTAAATAACATAAAATGAGTTAGGTGTGTTTCTTAACCCTAATGTATTAACCCGAATTTTCATTTATATAGATAAATTTCAGGATTTTTTTAACTGAACGATCACCGATCACTCAATAATAAATATTTATCATAAAAATATTATTTTATTATTACGACTTCTAGCGAGGTCTTTAGTTGACATGTCACCTCTATTTTCTTATGTTTTTTTCTTTCTTTTATTTTTACTTAATCCAATTCTCCTTCACTTATAATTTACATTCTTCTTCTATTTCGTTTTATTCATTTATTTATTTAAACGCCATCAAATGGCTTTTACAATAGAATGATACATCGGATTGGAAGCATACAGTGGTACACAGGAGAATATTAGTAATAAATTACAGAACACGTAATATTATTAAAAATATTATTGCAAGTGATACAGTTGTTAAAAGAAGTGCACTGAGACAATACACAATTAAAATAAATATCTACTACTGTTATAATAGCTGAACGATTACTAGGTTTTTTATAAGACCTGACATAAATCGAGGTATAAGGTGTTTATGATAATAAATAGTAATTAATATAAAATGAATTCTATTCAGATATAGAATGTTATAATAACAGAGAATATTTTAATTGAACAGAATATTAATATATGTAAAAAAGTGACTTGTTAACAACATGTATAATCTAGCAAAATATTATAATTTATAATAGAGTAATTAGTAGTGAGTTTATTGTTACCTTCAAAATTATTCTACTTGGAATAGCTGGACAGGTATCGCAATTTGGATTCGATAGTTCAGGGCTGTCAGCGATTTAATGATACTTTTGGATAAGAAATAATATTTTTTAATAAAATAATACATACGATAGCTAACACTATAAGATATCTGGTGTAAATAATAATAATAACATAGCATTTATAAAGCGCAGTTTAGTGTCATCTCACTTTGAGTGCGCTTAGATTTAGATGTAGTAAAATATGATATAAGACCCACGTTTTTTTTTTTACTTATTTAGTAAATGAATAAATAAACTAGTAGTTCTATGTACAGTGGACATAGGGTCCAAAAAAGTATATATTTCTGATTTTCTCTTATTTAATAAATCATTACCGAAATTTCCTAATAGGTCCCCAAACCTAAATACTACCTACCTACCTAATTATAAACCAATATTTTACGTCTTTTTTATTTCAAATAAGGAATTATACAATTTATCAAGTGAAATGTCACCATCTCAATGACAATTCTATTTTCAATATTCTTCAGGCCGGTAAATACCATATTCCGATTTGCAAGGAAACGATCATGCGAACTCTGACTGAGTATACATTTTTGTATTTAACACGGCCACCAAAAGTTCGAGTTGAAACAGGACTTCTCTACGTTCAGTTAACAATATTTATTTTATAATAAATCATTTTTCTGCCTATCTTCAAGGCCTAGCATGAAAGGAATATTTACGATAATTCTTGTTAAAATTTACTTTTTATTAAAAAGTTGTTTCAATAGATTATATACAAACATATTAGAATTATTCCTACTTCCCTTAGATGAGGATTTGAATTATGAATATATTATTATAAATAAATTGTCATACTATAATATTGTGTGCTCAGTATATCTAAATAGTGCTCGAACTATTTAATTATTAATTTATTCATTCATTTTCGGGAAATCGACAGTTTACATAATCAGTTTTTACATAAGTATTATAGAGTAAAATAAAACCAATTATGGATTTCCTCCTTGTGACTTTACCTCTACTGAGGCAGCATAATATGGAATAAGTAAATTAAATTTAAATTTGTGAGAAAGGAATATGAATTAAAAAATATATATAAAATGAAAAAAATTACAAAACAATACATTTATAGCCATGGAGAGATGTTGTAGATATAAATCAAATCATAATAGAGATACAAACAATAGAGACATAAACATTATTCACAAACCATCAGAGAAATATTATTTTATGGACCTCTTGTATTTGGTAAGTTCGGAACTGAAAATATCAACCTTGGATTGCATAGTCTGTTCAGGCAAGAATTCTGCTTATATCGGGAATATGAAGAATATTTTTTTTAATAATGCAATATAATCTTTTATAATAAGAAATGAAGCCTTAATAAAATGTCATCTAAATATTGAAATTAATTTCCAAATTTAATTTTGTGAGAATTTTTCTGAAGGTTGACATTTTTCTTGATGATAAGCAAAATTTTCAGAATCTGCTTAGTCGCAATTTATCACGTTTTGTTTTTATTATTCCCCTAAAATGATTGCTTAAAAGCTTTTGACCTGTTGAAATAATTATTAGATGTAAAAAAGTTTTTAAAAATGAAAATATCATCGGAACCAAGTTGTTCGTTAGGTAAATAGTTAGTGATTTTACTTTTTTCATGTGAAACCGCAGAAGAGTAGCAACTGCTCCCAATCATCTGGAGCCAGTGAGACTATGGATGTTGTGAGGCTGACTGGTGGGGAATGGAAGGAGATGGGGAATAGGAAGTTGGGAAAGTATCCAGCTATTCAGATGTGGTCACCAAACACGGCCAAAGCCATTTCAAGCAAAGTTTCAATTCTGAATGATGTTCTTACGCCAGGGCGATACTAAGAGTATCGTCCAATCTGAAACGTGCCGCAAATATTAGATATATATATTATTTTATATGAGTAATTTTTGAAATAACGACCGTAATAGTAATGAAGGTATTGTTACAAATTAGGGTCCTTTTAAATTAAACTCCGTTATTTTTGAGATCAAATTGAATTATTTTAATCCCAAATGAATATATACTTTCACATGATATGACTAGCACTTTTTATAGTAAAATACTCTAGATACAGGCCAGTTCCTGTGATTCTTTAGGAAAGGTGAAACCTTTGGTTGTTTTTGAGCAAGAGAGCGTTTTTAATGAAACCTAACCTTTTATATGACACAGACAGTTGACAAACTTCAAATTTAAAAGTCAGCAATACAGGTATTGTCCTTGCCGACGCGATTTAAATACAAACAAATAGCAGAGGCGAGAACCTTTCATAAATACTATAACCTATCCTTCACAGGTGGCACTAATGGTATCTAATTGATCCAAAAATATTACAGGTATTTTTAAAACGATTATGATCGTTTAGAATTCCTTTATCGGAACAGTGTGGACCGGTGCGGTGCACCCATTTCTGGTCAATTTAAGTTGCGTTTGATTTTACCAATCGCAGGATCACAAGAACCCAGTCGACAAATGCCGGGCGAATTGTGTTCACTGGGTGCCAACCATTACAATAACTAGCTCACGCATTCCAATAAATATTCACCCAATTGTAGTTTATATTTATGTTTTCCTAGTACAATTTCTTAAAAACCGTTCTAATTTTAACTAAATGCAGCATTTTTTTTGTTTGTTGTATATTTTATTTAGTTGTACAATGTTAGCATTTTTATATCTACTATATATCTATTCTAAAACACGTCAACTCACCAGAGATCAAATGGGAAAATAATTCAACGACTCCAGATATTTTCATATCAAAGGGTTCGGCTCAGTAGAACTCCTAACAGGGCCTATAAATCCTACTGATCCCTCAGCATAAATATTTAAAAAATCTTTTATTATCCTACATGTATTCAAAATGACCGACTTTTGCATCTTTATATATAAATTTTTTGATAGATCTAATACGCCTAAATTTTTAATGAGAGAGCTAGGTATAATGCCAGTAGTTTAATTTATTTTTAATTTATATTTAATTTATACTTGAGGAGGGCAACCACCAGGGGTTGTAGAGCCAAAAGTGATGATGATGATGATTTAATTTAAATTTAATTTTTATTACCTATGTACTATCATTTTACATAACCCACAAAAAAATCCTGCAATAAATTTGAAGGAAGTTCATTGAACATTATAAAACCTATACAATAAATATTGTTTTGAAACTCAGAATGATTCATAACTCCGATTAACGACGGATATACGTCAGCTAGTAATCTGTATAACTATAGATTAATATGGCCACTTATTTTAAAATATCACAATTTCCTGAGAGTGAAAAGCTAAATCATTTTATTAAAAATCCTTTTTAGTATTTCAGGCTGTAGCATTTTCATAATGTTAATGTTAATTTCCATCAATGACTTTCATATTTTATAACAAACTAGATGAGTCCTTCATTGATTTAGATTGCGTTTTTATATGAGAACGAGAAGATCGTAATTTCATTATACTAAAGCCAGCAAACTGCTCATAATAGCTCCTTCCTTCTACAATTTGGTTACAGTCTTATGAATGCCATGAAAAGGTCTTCTCATTAATAAACGGGAAACACTACAGGACTATATATATACAGAGGTTATACCCGGCTATGCTCGGGCGTGCTTTGTGGCCCGGCGCCGGAGCCTCCGTCGTCCGTCTGCAGCCTATAATTGCTTTCATTATTCTTGTTTTCCACGGCAAGGCGATATAAATTGGAACAACGCTAAGATTAAAGAACACCTCTCCAGTTTAATTGTGATCTTTTTGTTGTTGTTTTAGAACTGAACAAATGGTGACAGAATGCTTCTGATTCATATTTTCTGGCTTTCCTCGTCAGGTATTGAACAAAGTGTGATGCACAAATCCTCCATTTTATTATTTTGAATATTGCAATAGGGTAGTTTATGACGTGAACTATGAATATTGTTAAAAATGTGTGGAAGATTTAGAGTTTATATTTCTGATTCTATTCTAAATTTTAATATTTTCACTCATAATTGATTTAAAAAACCTCACACTGTGAAACCGTGCCAACTGGCTACAACGTCATTACGACATAGAAACCGCCAATGTCTGTTAAGACGTCAACGTATCCCGGCGTGACGTCAACACCGCCGAATTCATACGGAAAAACGAACGTGTCGTTTTGGCGGCAAATCGAAAATCGCACATTTTAAAACACCATAGAAAATTTGTTCACAACCTAAAAATTAAAAATACCTTCATTATCTTAATTTTTTTTCGAGAATAAAAAAAAATAGCAAAAACACCCTATTGCTTAGCACCGCCGCAGAGTTATTTTTCAAGTAATTCGAATTTTTTACACTTTTAAATACGCTCTGCGCTACATTCGAGTAGACATTTGCGTGAACCGTGGGAAGGTCACTGATCTGTTAAACCAGAGGCTCCCAAACTTTTTTGCCCCGTAGACCACTTTCCAATTTTTTTCCGTAGACTGCCTGCCGAATATTGAATTTTCATATAACTGTTAACGTCCCATTTGACAATAATTTATTTTTTTAGTTTAAGTATTCCCTTCCCTTGCCTGCACAACAACCGGGTGGCGGTATAGTTGCTCTGTCTTTACATTGTGCAGACTGGGCCACCCTTGTGAGGTATTACACCAAATGAAAATGAAGCAGGGTAAGCAACGGGAATTTGTTTCTGTAGCTAGCCCTACAGAACTGCCCCTTAAGTTCTTTGTCAGTGCTTATTCCGGTCAGTTCTTCTTGTCACATGATATCCGATTCTTCAACGTTGCATTTCCATAGTCAAAATGTCCTCAAACTTAGTTTTGAAGTCTGTATGACGTGCATTTAAATGTTGAACGTCATTATCACCCTGGACGTTTTTCAAAAATAAATTAGGGAATGTGCAATGTTTTGCTAGAATATATTAATTCTGAAGAGAAAAGGAACGTACACTCTATTTATGTACCTTAATTAACAACTTTACGAAATATAAAAATACAAATATCAAATAAGTAATTTATCAGTCAATTTGTGTTAGGTCTATTGTGTCATTTACGGAACTCCTAGATGTTGACTTGAGGTAAATGGGGGTCCGCTCGTATGTACCCCCATTTGAATCTCGTGGACCCCCAAATTTTTTTCTCGCTGACATAGACCCCCAGCATGCCGATATCGACCCCTGGGGGTCCATATAGACCACTTTGGGAACCTCTGTGTTAAACCGAAATGGCCGTTGAAATATTACTCTGACAAAATGCCTTTCCCACAATTCTGTATTATTGTTTATAAACGTTTTCGTGTATAGTTGAGAGATAACTCACGTGAAAAACATCGGTCACATTTTGAAACATTATACGTCGAGGAATGGTGATATAAGTTCTACTGCGTTTTCAGTTATCACAGAACGTTGTGAATTCTTTATCCAGTTTTTGGAACCAGTTCCTCAAAAAATATAATTTGAATATTAATTTGCAAGCATAAAATTATTAATTTATATTTGGAAATAATAATAAATAAATTTAGTCACCTCCGTTGGGTGCAACGGATAAAACGCCCGTATTACTTTTTAAGCAGCTGTTAGGCATTAAAATCGCTTGACAAACGGAGTCTAGAAACGTTCGATTTCAAGCACAAAACTGTTTTTTAATTTATTTTGTAAATAATTTTATAAGAAAGCAAAAAAGTTAATCAAGTGAACTGACACAGATAATCTTAGTTATAATATTGTATTTTTTAAAAGTTGTTTCCTTTACGCGTTCATACATTTCTATTGAAAAAAAATATTTTTTGTAGTAGTTTACATTTATATTTTTTATTGAGTAATTTATTTTTTTGTATTCTACTCAAGCGAAACGATACGAAAACCTTAAATTTATCTAAAGCATATTTTTTGGTATTAATAATGTACACCAATTCGTCATAACGATTAATCAAAATGGTGATTTAGCACTAAGCTTCGCCTTAAGTCGATACTAGTGCGCGATTTTCATTCGTCAATGCAGCAGTAACTTAATAATTATTTATTCATTTATATCTATATTCCCCAACGATGGGGAACCGCTTTTACAACGTTTATAAATAAAACTTTTAATCATCTACTATTGAAAATTTTAATTCTTAGACATTAAATATGAATAAACATTAACAAAAACTTTTAAAATAAATGTAAACATATTAAGTAAAGTTGAAGGGTAGTTACTAAAGTTTACCATTATTAAAAAAGTTATAGTTCCTCCAATAATCAGAAAAAATAACGGATCATGAAAACAAGTTTATATTAATTTTTTTATTTGAGTGAACAATGGGCAGTGAGGATTAGTTGAGATTTAGAAGTTATGTCTTCATTAATGTAACAAGTAATGTTTGAAAAAAGCATGTTTCACAACGTGTAATTATATAGTGAATTGTTACATTGACTATACAGTTTTTTTCTGTGTATTTGCTAAAATATTTATGACCTTTCTGTGTACCCTGTAATAATTAAGTAATTTTGTTTTAAAATATCTATACTGGAATTATGAGTGAGTTGGTTACTTTAAAAACAATCTGTATTATTAAATCTAACAGCTCGTATACTTACATTATGAGTAAGTATACGCAGCTTAAAACAGCTTATGTACTTACATTATTAGTAAATATACTTACACTATGAGTAAGTTTCTAACTTTAAGAACAATCTATATTATTAAATCTAACAGTTTAAATACTTACATTATGAGTAAGATTCTAACGTTAAGAACAATCTGTATTATTAAATCTAACAGCTTATATACTTTATAATAGTATTTGGTAAAAGCCGCAAAGTAGTAAAAATACCTTAAATTATAAAGAAATTATGTAAAACTAAAAAAAATTAATCTTCCATCCTTATTATTATTTTTGTCGCTGTTTCGAGTCTTGATCAATCAGTTAAAACTCTTTTGACGGATCGATCTTTTTATTATTGTCAGAACTTTTGTGCAAAGATAACCCATGAATTAAAAAAGATATTCATAGGGATAGAATAGCTGTCACATAATACGTGTAAGTATATAAGTCAGGTATTGTATGCTCGGAGTACGAAACTAGTTTCTATAATATGTCTGGCTCCTTCTTTTGAAGGTCTCTCCATTGATTCGCGAAATTTGTTAGCTGATGGGAGCGAGGGGAATCCGAGTCGAGGGGGAGGGGGTGGGCTGTTAAATGGGGTACTTACCTACCCGGCGCATTCGTTTAGCCCCCATCCCTAGTTAGCTAAAAGCATAGCACTAATTCCCAGTCGTTGAAAATCTGCAGATCTGTACTAAGCCTGTTATGACTCAGCACAATTTGCACACTACACGTTGATACGCTCTCGATTGGTGTTATGAACTAGAAAACCCTCCTGGAATATGTACATATTCGCTTTTCAATTGTAGGTGGTGAAATAATATTAATATTTTGACACATGTCTCGGGGCTCATATTAGAACACTTGTATCGTATCATTGTTTATCAGAAATCGGAGCTGGAATGTGCAGTAGGTATTTAAACAAATCGAATTACTTTTTGAACGAAATTGTCATTAATATGGACAGTATAAGTTTGAAGACTAATGTGGACACCGAAATATAATTTATCGGAAATCGATTCTGGAACGTGCATCGTCTTTTAAACTCTATCTTAGAGACCGAATCATTTTCACCTAAAATCGTGCATGAGACAGGCAGTTTGTAAAAATTCACACAGAAACCTAATTATTTATAGGTAAATTCCAGTTCTTTTTGGTATATTTATTTTTGATACTGACAATTCGTGGGAATTAGGAATTCCATTACAAAGATTTATTCAATCAATTTTAAACTTTTATTTTTATTTATTCAACCTATTTTTTTAACAATTTTTCTTTAAACAATGGAATCAGAGTTAAGGGGTAACGCAAAAAGTGTATTTACCTTAGTTTATAGTTTTTTGAAGTGTAAGCCATAATTAAAGAAAACTTTGTACCAGTATATAGATAGCCGTGGTAGGCTGATACCAGTTTTGGTCAAAATAAAACAAAAAAGTTCCCTTAAGTTTAAATTGTTGCTAAGAAGTCAAATTCACAGTAGTAGGTATATTTCTGTGTCCAGCGTTCAGTACTAGTCTCAAGGCCTTATGATTTGTATTTAGGAAAACCCGGGCATTAGTCATTTGACACCAATTGGTATTTTGCCAATATCGCAACTTCATAAAATTTTAGAAATAGTGTGTGTATATTTATGTAACAAATATAAATAACCGAGTCGAGTGTTTCCGCTGGAGTAAATAGGCCAGGAGAGGGGTAAAGCGTACCACAAACCACATGTTGGACTGACCTTGGTGACCGTCTTTCAATCCAACCGCCTTGAAGTATCATATTATAGAATAAGCTTGTTTGAACAGTAGTTTGTTTTACTACACATTTATTTCTACAACACAACATGTCTATTTCTAAAATACATTTTTGTACACCTAAATTTCCTCATTGCGTGTAGCAGTACACGATTATTTTGATCCATATCATATTTGCACCTATAACCTGTGTTTGATTTGCTGAAATTACACTATCTACAACATTTCTTCAGCACATTAGACCAATCTCAACCCGTACCCAACTGTATCTGAAGTGTATTTCACCTCTTAAATTGTATAGTACCTCCCTCCTATCAAAACCATCCTTTTATATTTTATGTTTGTAAGATACTCTCTTCCTCGCTATGGTTAAAGACCACTATTTAGTTTTGAAACGTTGCTTGAAACAGTATTAACTATCTTTATTGATCAGATCAGATTAGATAGTCAGGTACTCCCAACCATCCACTTTCTCTTCTTCCCCACTTATTTTAGTTTTATAGTGTTCTTCAAATGGAAATGCCATAGTTTCGCTGTCTCCGGACACTCTTCGTTGATATCATATAAAAGAGGCCATTTTGAGGAGATTGAAAATGCATTTAAAAAAAATCTCTCTCTCTCTCTGATCAATGAAATTCCATTCGTCGACGATTATACTGGTAGGTACTCAAAATGCTAGGCGAAAATTGCAGGAATAACTCCCCATTCGCTGATTCCTCGGGTTTAGCGGGCGCTTTTCAAATCAATGCACTGAGCCTTTCACTGGTCGAGTCCGCAAACATGCCCCCACGATCGGCAACCTACTAACGTGCTGTAGTTGGCTGGATCGCTGCCTCTAACATCGCCGGGGAGAACCACTGACTTGCGTAAATAGGCTGGATCTATTTCAAAAGAAGACCTCTTTAATTTGGGGGTTTAAGCTGTTTATGGTTGGGAGGATGTTTTAGCAGAGGAACGTGGACATTATAATGTATACTCGCTGTTATTTTCCCATTTGAATTGTTTTCGCCCTGATTTGAGTACGCAAACATGCCCCCTGCCGTGCAGTAGTTGGCCGGCTCCAACATTGCTGGGGAGGACCACTGGCGTATGCGAAAATAAGCCAGACCTATTACAATTTGCTTTAATTTGGTGGGGTTACAGTGGTTAGAAGAAAAGGTTGTAAGAAAGGGTTTATTATTGTGAGGCCCCAATAATATGTATGAGGACAAATATATGCAGGATTGCATTGAGTGAAAATATGAAAAGCAATTCAAGACAATAGATTCAAAAAACTTTTACGTTACTCGTCTCCCAAAACTCATTCCATCCCCCCCAATAGTTATAATGTCATCTAAGAGGTCCCTATTCCATCGGACAATCCATGTTGTTTTGTGTTAATATCTGCTGTCCTTTTATCATTTTCTAAGTTCGCAGATGTTCTGACCAGATTCAATAAATCCCGCCAAGACTGCGGTGTCGGCAATCTTATTCCAATTGCAATAAAAAGAAAAACTGAAAATGTAGTATTTCCGATGTCCGAGTACACGCCGTAAACCACTTATACCCGCCGTCACCTTTCTGCCGCCACCCAACATCCCCCACCACCCACCATACCTCCCCTAACCGTCCCGATTGCCGATAAATGTCCCACTCGAGGAATGCAAGTGGTCGTTGTGCATATTCCGTCATTTTGTCTAGCCCAGGGATCGTTAATCGATGTCGTTCTGTATTTTCAGAAGCAATACAGTTTACGTGTTGGTACATATTGCTTAATGTGTCATGTCGTCTGCAAATATATTTAAAACCAATCGATGCTTCATCCAGTTTTAGTTAAGAATTTACTTAATATGTCCGTACCGTGTTACTGTCCAGTTTCCGTAGATTCGGCCAGACTGTCGGCCTATAGAGCGATCGCAAACTTCAAATTAATTTAGCTCAAATTCGCAAAAGCACCAACACGACTGATACGAGTTCAGAGTGTACAATATAAGAGATGCAACAAACTGTTAAAGTAACTAACTAACTTTATTTACAAATGTGTTGTTTAAAAAACTTACAATATAGCTTTGATACATTTTACCATGTCAATAAACACGTGTTCTGAAAGAACAATAATATTTTAAGTTAAAGCCCGAGTTAATTGTAAAAACTCTCAAATAATGATGCTGGTATAACTATTAGTTTTCGCTTAGTCGCTTGGTGAAGGCAATCATATGTGTGTTTTTCTTACACCGCCTGCTGAATCTGTTACTAGTCTCCACACATAGTTCGTTGATTATTGCTGCACAGTGCTCTAGCATCTTATAAACCATCACCAACTCAGGAGAAAATTACAATAATTGAGGATCCCTGTCTTGGAACAAATCTCTACAAAGCCGATTCGGCTGACGCGTTTCAGTTTTTCAGGGCGATTACAACCGGCCCTTTTCTTTGTTTTGCGGTGTTTTGTGCACGGTGCGCACCACCGCACGGCCCCCTGCCTCCCGAGCCCCGGCACTCCCGATGGCTGATACGCCGCCCTTGAGACTCCAACCCCGGCCCTTTGAACTGAGCATGAGAATGAAAGGAGGACCCTTTCGCACTTTTTGCTTTATTTTTCAATTAAACGAGCCGTTTGCACAATGGCAGGCCGAGGAAGGAGAATTTATTAATAATTCAAATTGTGAATCAATGCCTTCTCTTAATGTCTTTTGACATCTTCCGTGGCAAAGCTTTATGATAAAAATAAATTATCCTTTTAATGGAAAATAACATTTAGTAGGGATTATAATATTTTTGTAATAATTATTTTTTTATGTAAAACATCTTTTAGCGCACCTAGGGGTGTAAAACCGGCTCTTGCCAAGCAAGACGGGACGACGCTTCTTACACGGAACGACGCATCACTCGGCAAGCCTCTTGACTCGTCGATTCTTTCCGCGCGGCCGCCAAAACTCTGTGCAGTATAGATGCTTTTATTGTATTTATTGCAATGACGATGAATTTTTGATTTGAATTTATTTCTTTTTGTGTATTTTAATAATAATGAAAGAATTGTTTTATTATCATAAATACATAATAAAGATTTATTTACTTTCATTTTCACCCCCTTCAATAAAAATAAACTTAACATCTGCCAGCCGTCCCGTGGAAGCTTTAAATCAAAAGGTGTAGTTAATATTAAACGCTACTTAATGTGTTGGTGTTTTAAATTATGATACATAGGCCATTAATGATTTCAATGTATTCGTAATTTAAAAGACAACTTTAGTTATAAATACTTCGTGGAATCATTTTTTAATTAAATGTTTATGAAACCCTTATTAAAGCTTAATTTCGAAATCAATGGTTCCTTCATTATCATTTTAACAAACATGAAATAAAGAAATGCAAGTATTGGGTTCCCACTATCACAAACATATGTAAACCAAATTACACGTAAACAGTATCAACTATTCACAGACAAAATAAAATAATATATTCAATAATAGCCCCTTTGTAAGTAATCTTTAAGTACCTGAATACGTCTGTCTCGACACAGGTGTACCGTAGTAAGACAGATGTCGAAAAATTTTTGTAATAAAACTTTATATTGATGAATAAAAAAAACCCTTCTTATAACGTGATTTGTGGGAGAAAGCTGGAATAATTTCAGTCAAAATATACATGATGGTAAAAACTACAATATTATACCCCAAGATACACACTGCAGAATTTATTTGAAAGAGTTATTCAGTAGTCAGTTATCCAGTCTTATATATATCGGGTGATACCAGTCCGATCAAAAAAGTAGAAAAAAGTTTTTTAAATACGTCTTTCAATTTTGAAGAATTTCAATTTTGTTTTGCTTGATTGCATGAACGAAGTGGAATCTTAGAAGTGGAAATTATCTCACATCCCGACATCCGATCGAGCTGAAACCCGGCTTATAGAC
Source organism: Hesperophylax consimilis (assembly GCF_061612785.1). Lineage (NCBI taxonomy): Eukaryota > Metazoa > Arthropoda > Insecta > Trichoptera > Limnephilidae > Hesperophylax > Hesperophylax consimilis. Next base: position 4,043,699 of record NC_142858.1, read on the forward strand.
TCGTTGTCGATGAATATCCACTTTTGTGGCATTCAGGCCCTCAACGGACGTATAATATATGCATTTCTGTGAAATTTGATGACATTACAGCAGTTATATGAAATAATTGTCGGCCCTATCCAATCGGGATTTAGCTTAAGGCGAAGCTTAATGCCAAATCAATATTTTGATTTATCTTTATAACGAATTGGTGTACATTATGCATAACCAAAAATATGCTTTGGATAAATTGAAGGTTTTACTATCGTTTCGCTTGAGTAGAATACAAATAAATAAATAAATTACTCAATAAAAAATATAAATGTTACCTACTAAAAAAAACATTTTTTCAATAGAAATGTACGCAAACGTATATAAAACGCATAAAGCGAACGCATACTTTTTAAAAATACAGTATTATAGCTAAGATTATCTGTGACAGTTTCACTTGATTGACTTTTTTGGTTTCTTATGAAATTATTTTCAAAATAAATAAAAACCAGTTTTGTACTTGAAATCGAACGTTTCTAGACTCCGTTTGTCAAGCGATTTTAATGCCTATTAACTAAAATATAAGGTATACCAAGAATATACACATTTTTGGCTTGTAGCTTCCTCTTAAGTGATTTCGCGGTTCACTCATTTTAGTAATTCAAAAAAACTAAGTTTTAACAGACATTTTAAAAGTTCACCACAGTCCCTGGGGAGGAATGTTCAATCCTCAGTCAAACAATTTATTTAAAAATAAAATCTATTTATATTAATAAAAAAAGAAAGTAATAATAATAATATTTGGATGATTTGTATAGCGCCGTTTTTTGCAAAATGACCTCACAATTAATACATTTCTACAATGATATGTGTTATTACTAACTATATATGCAGATAAAATACAGTACCATACTTACCTGCTAGGTCACTTGAGATTAACACCATTAATTCATTGTTTATTAGCGAAATTTAGATACGGTTCGCACGCACAGGACATAATTGGACTTTCCGGTATTTATTTTAATAACATATATTTATGTTTTTTAATGAGAGAGTTTTGGAAAGGAAAAGCAAATTTTATGCTGGCCGGTACTACAGAACAGTAGGTTTTTTATTAAAATTCACTTTCCTAAATGTTATTCGTCCCTCGGTATAAGAAAGATTTCGGATGTGTTTTTCACATTTCGATTCCGGTCAAGTGAAAAGTTGATTTAATCAAGATATCTTAACTTTTTGTATTTTTCTTCTTTATTATTCAACTTTTCGAATTTTGGTGGATTTATCAAATTATGACTCTTTACTAAGTTTCCGTATTTCTCCGTCCAATGTTTATACAGAGCGAATCGGATAAGAAGTAGAAGAAAGCTATATAAACACACAAAAAGTCACAACAGAGTAAAGCTACTTTAAAGTGTACCATACAAATAGATGTTCTACGAAATTAATGCGAATAGCCATCAACTCAAAATAATAAGGAATAAAAAATAACATTAGTACATTCTTGATAATCATTGTTATTTTATTTTATTTGGTTTTGCGCCTAGCCGGGCTTTTATATTATGCATATCGAGTACTATCGAAAATTATAAAAATAAATTATAGATACTAGAACAAAATTACATATACGACAAATCACTAAAAATACATTACCGAAGCCACTCGTTGTAGGATTCAACGACGTGTTGCTATATATTTTACGCTTTATTCTATAAATGGAGTCAATAAATATATCAATAGTACCCCTATACTTGTTTCTCAGATCACGCAACCTATTGGTCAGTGATTGTGTCTGATAGTTGGTTGTGTATGTATTGAAGAATAATGTTTTATTTTGTTTTGAATTGTTAGTCGGCACATGGAATTTAATAGTGGCAACGATGGCAGGACTATCAATTACGTTGTTAATGACTGTATAACACAACCATTTCATTATACATATTATTTGCGTATAGTGTTAGTAAATATGACAGCATTAGTAATAAAAGTGGTGTTAATTTTATACAATTGATGAACAACCGTTTATGTAAAAATCTTACTAATAAAAACTGACATTTAACAGCCAAGAGTAGTTAATGGAAAAATATATACTCGTACATTGTTTATACAGCCATAAGCTTGAAATTTCTCATCGATTTTCTGCATATTTCCAAGGTATTTTAGAAGAGAACATGAGGTACATATTTCTTGTTTTTGAAGGTGTCATAAAAACAATTACAATTTTTAGAAATTAGACAAAATTACATTTTAGAAATTCGTATTTGAATTATATTATATTTATAGCAGTAAAAAACAGTAAGACAGTTAAATAAACTCTAACAATCCTTCTATGGGTTCACTGAGCAAACAGGACACACCTGTATCATTCCTCCCAACGGAACGTAATATGTTCTCTTAACTCTTTACTGTTTTACAAAAAGGGTTTCAGATAATATTTTCTCTCTCTGGGTTAGTTGATCTCCGAAACCAACGATTTACAAAGCGTAGGTTGAGTCAGTCCTGCCAGAGGTAACCGAAGTTAGGTAGTTTAATTCTCTAGATCAAAACATTACTTGTCGGTCATCACAGCTGTGATATACCTTCCAAGTATCATATCTGTTAGCCAGAGCGGCGGGGTGAAAACTAACCAATTAGCTTCCCTCGCCTTGATTAGTAAGAGATGAAGCAATGCGGGAATGAAAAGCACTTGAGATCGAAGAGTTAATCAATATACACTGGGCATAATAACTAGATGGATTGTTATACAAGTATTTATTTTTACTTAAAACCTCAAAAAGTTGAAGAGAATATGAAATTAGGAAATCACATTCCATTTAAAAGAAAATAACAAAAAAATTTGATTCGTTGTTCTTTTATTCATCATGCACGCAATTATGATTTTAAATAAAACATAACTACAAGTTAAACATTTATGTTAAATTCAAGTGGTAACAGTCAATTAAAAATGTTTTTTTTCAGAAAACACGTGACCTCAAGTGTCAGTCTGCTAAAATGCGACGTTATAATAATGATAATATTGGACAATTTTTATAGCGCCGCTCTTGTGAGTTATAACAAGGGGCGCTAAATGCGGTGACCGGATAACTCCTCAAAATGATAATTCAACACACCTATAAAAAGTGTTATAATGTTATGAAAAGTGATGAAACAAAAACTAGGTAAAATAGTTACATATGTAATTTTTTAATAGTTACATATATATTTAACATATGTTACCTATTTAACCTAGTTTTGTTTCATCTATAATACAAAAACTAAGTAAAATAGTTACATATATAATTTATTAATAGTTACACATATATAAATTATATTATAAATACATATAACTACAATTTCTGTTTCGAAGGTTCCATATGTACATATGTATATATGTAACTATCAATAGGTTACATATGTAACTATTAAACTTAGTTTTAGTTTCATCTCTTTTAATCACTTTTTTATCACTTTTTAAAGGTGTGTTGAATTGTCATTTTGAGGAGTTATCATGGAACCGTTAAATACATATTAGTAAGAATTCGAAACATATATTGTACAGTTCAATTCAATGTGTAACTAAAACATCGTTTAACGGTTGGAAATAGTTTTTTATTAGTAAGGCTTTGTCCACTTTATCTATCGAATTGCGAATCTTCTTAGAACAGCGCCATAGCAAATTTAAAATTAATTTTATTACACATGAAACGAATCATGATTACCTACGCTTTTAACGTTAGCGTTAGTTTATAGTTCGCTAGCACTATTGAGATACTCCATTAAACAATGAATAGTGGATGAATAATTGCATAATAAATTTACGCATTCATTGTGACACTATAATACTAGCATATATATTTCACAAAATTACTTTATTCAGGGCAATCTATAAATTGGATCTTAAATTTATTTTATTTCGGGTAAATTTTTGATATCAAATAACTCCTCTGCTGATAACAGTTTGTTGAAAAATAATTAATTCATTGTTAAATATATTCTACGTATGATGAGCAAGTTGACATATCGGACATGTCTGATGAGGGATTTTACGCTCGTGTTTAAAATAGCTTCGAATAAAATTACCATATAAAATCGACTTTATGTATTTTGGCCTCACGCCAACATTTGATTAGGTTTTATTTTAAATTATTTAAAGCACAAAAGTAATAATTAAAACATTAGAAAACTTCGCCACCTTTTCTCCTGCGCTATTTTGTAACCAATCCAACACCAAGTGGTTTTCGTTGTTCTTTGGTTTTGTTTATTTCGTTCTAATGAACAAAACTGTTCTTCCTAAACCGGTAGATTGTAGGTACATATGTACGTACTGGATTCAATTCAACAAAGCTTTTTTTGTTTAATTTCATTACAATTAGAAGAAAAAAAACGATGTATTAAATTTAATAAATAAAGAAGAATATGAAAATACCTACAAAATAAATTAATATAATACAATATAAAAATTAATAATTCTGTTAATAGACCGATACTTTCATGAAGAACATAAAAAAAAGTATTTGTGTTTCGAGAAGACATACATACATGTCAAAATTGATTCATTTTTATTCCTTTTTTAGGTGAAGGTATCAATATATTTAATTCTTTCAATATAAGATTTTTTACGGATTTATATCGACGACTCTTTTGAGTAAATTGTTTTTGTTCTGGCAACATTATTATTTAACCTTGCTTTTTTATCTCTAATAATAAATTATATTCATGTATATGTACACAACAGACAGGGGTAAACATATAAAAAATACGTAGTACAACAATATGTAAGAAAGAAGCAAAAATTTCCTACCTATTTAAAACAATAAAAACAAGACACGATAAAGTTTGGGTCAAGTGAAAACAAGATATTCGAGAAATTTTGTAAAGTTAAAGAATAATTTTAACAATAATTGGATAATTTGTACAGTGACGTTCTATATGACTTCCTTTGTGATATCTAATTACGCAACTGACAGGTCACTTCACATAAACACACTTTTATTAGAAAGTTTAAGCTTGTAGGAGATACGAATTTTCAGGCAGAGGACTAGCGATGGGTTGAGCTCAGAGCTTATGTGCAATGAAAGTAACGTGCTCGCACCACACGGCTCCCATGTTACGGCTCCCCCGATACGGCTCCCAGCTCCCAGCGTATGAATGATCGTACCACGGCGCCTCGTAACACGAGATAAATAACATGCTAAGTAGTTAGTACGTGTAGGTACTGTAGACTGTCAGACGCCGTCCACGTCTCTGAGCATGTAATAACAATTAATACTTTTAATTGGATTGGATTTTTATTTATCTAAAATATCTCCCGAGAAAAAAAAATTATAACCGTTCATTTGAGCTGTGGTACGGTTTACCGGGGGTCGATCAAAAAGAGCTAGCACAATTGTGTGGTTAGCACATGAAAGACACATCTCTACAGGGGACGCTATATTAAAAACTTTTACAGTTACTGTTTTATTCTTCCCTACTATTGAATAAACATTTATTAGAAAATTAATGGTAAAAGAAACCTGAGTCGGAAGTCATGAATAAGGAACATAAACAATTATAAACAAAACACGATGTCTGTTGGAAGATAATAATATATGGTAGAAATATAAATAAACCGCTGAAAGGTAGGTGTTTTGCTTTCTTCATCAACACTCCTAGCCATCTGTGACATACGGTATCATTCATACGCTCCTACATAATGCATACTATGATGCGAAATTATAATTGATGTTATTTAAAAAAAAAACATTTTTTTATCATCAAAAGAATATGTATTTACTAGTACAACCTACGCATTGTTCAACGTACAATAATTTCTTTTATTATATGCACGACCTTTGTTGAATATACAGGGTTTTCCAATAAGAGGTGTTATTTTGATATTCATTCGTAAAAGATCAATGGTTTCGTTGCTTGTGTGGCACGTAGCGCCGTCTTGTTGAAAGTAAACGTTATCCAGATCAATACCATCCAATTCCGGCCATAAAAAAATAATTAATCATCTCTCGATAGCGCAATCCATTCACCGTAACTGTTGCTCCAGCCTCATTTTCGAAAAAGTAAGGTCCAATGACTCCACCGGACCATAAACCGCACCAAACAGTCACATGTTGAGGATAGAGAGGCTTTTCAACAATAACTCTTGGGTTTTCCGAGCCCCAGATGCGACAATTTTGCTTGTTGACGAAGCCACCGAGGTGGAAATGGGCCTCATCACTCAAGATGATTTGCATTTGATTCACTCAAGTGAATTTTAATAATTTCAATGCGTTGTTGAAGCGTGTATCGTTCCATTTTTATTAATGGCGTAGTTTCTACTTGTCAAATGTCAAAAAATGACAGCTTAAAAAATAACATCTACCGAAATAGCGGGCTATTCAAAATAACACCTCTTATTGAAAAACCCTGTACATTGTTTAGTGGCGATTTTAAGTATCCTGCAGCCAAGTGGGGGAGTAGGTAGTACCCAAAATTACTATTTTTTTTTTTTTTTTTTTTTTTTTTAATTTGCCGGTAACCCGGGCGTTTATTGACATCAATATTTGTTTACAAATTATGTGCGCTACCCGACTCACTAGACAATATCTGTTCTGAGCCGGGTAGCAGTATCTACCATTACATATATCAATAATAATAAAAGTGAATAAAAATACAAATAAAATAAATAAAAATACAAAATACAGGAAAAGAAACGTAATTAGAAAATAAAAGATTACCTAGATAAAATAATCTAAATATAAATTATTACATACATATGTAATAGTAATTGAACTTTTTTTTTTTTTTTTTTTTAATATGTCATATAAAAATTAGCATGGAAGGTTTGCATGTAACTTGTTAATGCCATTTCTTTTTTTGTTCATTAGCCACGTATTAAAGTATTTATATGTACATTTTCTGTTGATTTGAGTTGTATGTTGTGTTTCTTTTAAGAAAATATTGAATATGGAAGGTGTGAGGTAAGATTCATGTTTTTTAGCAAGAGTGGATTTAATTTTTGGCACTTTTAAATGATTGTTAGATTTAGCTCTAGTGTTCTGGGAGTGAGATATGTGTGAAGGTGACGATTTTATGCAATTTGTATGGATAATTTTTTTTATGAATAGCTTCCTGATATCAAGTATTTTATTTTTAATCAAAAGATTTTCAATGGGATAAAGATATGGTTTTTTGAACATAGTTCTAATAAGTGCTTTATGAGCTGTATTAAGTAGCTTGATGTATGTGTCTGCGACACCACCCCATGCCGATATACCATAAATTAAAATGCTTTGACAAATGGAAAAGTAGACATTTTTTAGTAGTTTAAGTGACATAATGTTTCTAATCGTTTTAAAAATGTATATTTGTTTCCGGATTCTCATTGCAAGTGAAGTTATGTGAAGTTCCCATTTTAGTTTGCAATCCACTGTTAAACCAAGATACTTAATATTATCCGAATGTTCAATTTTTTCGCAGTCGCAGTTTTTGGTTTGTGATGTAGTACATGGATGCAGGTGTAAAAGCGGGACGGTTTTTGGTTGCCCAATATTTGTTTTACTGAATGTTAGAAATTTGGTTTTCGAGGTGTTTAGGGTAAGAAGATTTTTGTCGAGCCATTTTTTTATCTCCCTCATACCAAATTCGGCGCTCTTAAATGCCTTTTCCTAAGATTGCTCTTTAAAAAGAAGTACAGTATCATCTGCGTAGCTGATCACATTATAGCAGAGTGTTGGAATTTTAATATCAGTGAGACCATTAATATAGATAAGAAAAAGAATAGGGCCTAAGACACTACCCTACTATCCTCCTTATGTTAGCTTAAATACTTGACATTTAATTTTAGTATTTTACGTATTTCTGCGCAAATACATAAGTTAACATTAGAAATAAAATATAAAAAATTAACTGAATGAATAATTGGGGATTTGTATAGTTTAAAAGCCCATAAGACAGAAAAATGCATTGGGTCGTCGGAAGACGTCCTCAAACCACTTCTAAAAACAAAGCCTTTGTAACCACTTGGTTACAAAGGCTTTGTTTGGCATCTTGGCCTGTCAAGAGTTAAATAAGTTCACACTTTTTATTTGTTATAATATCTGAAGTTTCTTTGTCTAAATGTTATGCTCAGGATTTGTCTAACTCCTAGAAATCCTTTTAGAAAACTTTTCATTCGGCCGTAGAATATGCAATTAAAATTACTCTCACCACGGAGAGTCAATTAAGAAAGCAGATCAATCCCCTAATCAACTCTTTGATATACAATTTCCATAAACGTTGTATTTCGTTCGCCTGCATTGGGTTACGCTCAGAATTCAAGCACAGATTATAATTGTGTTTTGATCGGAGGTTGTGATGCTGGAATTCAATTTTGTAAAAACGTTCAAAGCTTGTGGTTACGGTATAAAAGATTGTGTTTTGCTGACTTGTTGAATGCTTAAAAAATGTTTTTGTTGGAAAATACCAACAATAATATGTTCTTCTCCAACACAATGTTATGCTGCGTATACATTTGCGAACCGAAGCGCGAGCGAAACCAAGAATTCTGGGAAAGAAACAAAACAACCGCAAGCGGCGTTTTCGGTTTCGTCATTCCTTTTACATAATTGGTGTTTCGCCTTTTCGTTTACATAAGTGATGTATATGTAGCATTAGATATACTTATTAATCACAGATTCTCGGACCGTTATATCAAATTTTTAGTTAGGTTGCTTGATCAGATGTTGATTAAGCTGTCAAGCATAACAATCATCAACATTTAACCAAACACTGACGCGCCGAAAATATTAACATTTGTAAAGTTAAAATAAAAAAAAAGTACATAAATATTGTCATTGTTCTTATCATATTTTTAGCTGAAAGCTCTGTTCCACGTTTTCTTAGCTTCGTACAGACGCACGTGAGCCGCTCCCAACTATCAACTATGTAAATAATCTAGCAGCACCAATAGGGCAGCACCATCAATGTTCAAGTATAACATACATACTTGGAAGTTGGGAGCGGCTCACGTGCGTTGTGCGGCCCGCCTGTACGAAGCTATTGAATCTCTTTCACCCTCAGTCTATTACTATTGACTCTATCGAGTGTATTTAATGTATATATTTACAAGAGTGAAGGAGAACCAGCTGGTGACAGTAGCGCATAGTGTTTTTGTGGCGTGCCGCCGTATTATTTATGACGGGCGAGGAAAGCAATATGGCGCGCGTCACGTCACGCCGTGCCGCCCGTGATTTAGAAAGTGAAATTGCCAGGAGGTTAAAAATAAATTCGCCCGCGGCTGCTTTTCCCTCCATGGGCACAGTGAACACACCTCGCGTTCATTCAGTGAGCTTTTGTTTGCTTTTCTTGTTTATGTCTGTAAGAGCTTATGCACTTATGGATGCGGGATGCGAGACGCGGGGGGAGGGTTTCGTGTTTTGTAATACTACTGCGGCTGCGGTTGCTCGCCTCTCCTCCGTTTCCGTGATTAATGGGGGACAAAACAAAGACTCGTGTAAAAATTGTGAGAAAAATCAATGTCTTCGAGTTGGAGAACCAAATGTGCTTTGCTACTTATGCTAGCAAGATTATTATCTAACTAACCATCAGGGCGTTTCCCATCATGGGTTAGCCGAGATGTATACTCTTCTGTTATTCTGACTCTTGTCATTTCCCGACTCAAGTATTTATCTTGATCATGCGATTTCTTCTTCGGGCATCCCCGACTTCCACAATTCAATTACTTCAGCTGACATCAGCCTTGTATTCTTTGCGAATCTTCACATTTTTCACACGGTAATAATATGTGGTATTATCACGTAGGTACGCCTAAAGGATAGGCCCTTTCTTTCCCACCTCCTGGTAAAGATCCGAATCAAATAAACCTCATGGATTATGATTTCTTATGTATAAATATTATATCACAATTTAATGAAACTTACATATTATAAGGCCCTTAACTACTGTCTTACTAATAAGGCATATAACTACTTTCTTAATGACATATATATTTACATACGTAGAAACTTACAACTAACATTAACATTAAAAATCTAATTTTAATTAACCAGTATGTTCGTTGCCAACTGAGTGAACATCGTCTCTGATAATAAAATATCTCTGTAAATATACTAAACACTGGGTTAAAATTTGTTGATATTCCTCTACAATACATTTAAGTATTGCATTAAATAATAACAATATATAAATATTTACCGAGTGTATAGCACCGGAGGACGTGGAATTTTTTAACACCGTAAGGGAAGGGTTTGTGATGTGGCTAAACTGGCGGTAGGAACGTTTCGAAAGATATAATTCGTTCAGCGATATCTCGGGCGGTAAGGACTCTAGGACTCACTAATTTCGATGACCACTGAAGAATAATCATTTATACAGGGTGTATCGGCACTAACCTGACAAACTTTAACCAGCTATTCCTTAGCACATTTGGAGTAAAAAATGTTATGCTGTCCGGTAGCATTTTTTTTTCAATTAAAAACAAAAAAAAATAATATTTCCACACTACATCACTGTCATTGGCTTTGCGTTTCGTGTTCAACAGCTGTTATAAACAAGTATGTCAAAAAGCGTCTTCGCTCTTTCGCACACACTAAATAATAATAGTTAAAAATGAGACGAATGGTGCCGTGCCATTTCGTTGTGATTGTAAGTGTGCGCCAATATAGGTACACACGTGCATTATTCAACGGAATTCGAATAAAATATTTGCCAGATGGGTTTTCAAAATTTGACAAAGGATAAAACAGTGGTGACATGTGGTGAAAATATGAATAGTAAATTTTTTATTAAAAAAAAACGTTTCCGGACAGCAAAATGCACATAAGATTTTTTACTCCAAATATGCTAAGGAATAGCTGGTTAAAGTTTGTCGGGTACGTGCCGATACACCCTGTATATAAATGAAACATTTTGTTTACACCACTTTTGTTTTATATATAACAGTTTACATTATTTTTTATATAACATTCACAAATAATTAAAATGACGCCACAAAGTTATTTTAAAACTATTGAAGAAATAATTATTTAAGCTAATAATATTGCTTATTTGGGATGCTTTGTATCACTCATACATGTATTATGTATTACGCGATGTATTTTTAAACATTCGGTTTCTTTTCAAGAGGCGTAAAACACATAATACATTCGAAGACGAGCCCCTGACGATGTTACTAAGGGAAACAGCCGTGTAAACCGCTCCTACTTATCCCTTTCCACAGGGGGCGAGGCTTTGTAGCTCAACTCATGTCTTTCTGTTTGAGAACTATAACCGAATGAATTACAACAGGTCCCATGTACATAAGTATATGTTAGGTGATCGGATAACTCATCAAAATGACAATTAAACACAACATTAAAAGGTGATAAAACAAAAACTAGATTAAATAGGTTACATACGTAAGGTTTAATTTTTTTTTCATCGTTTTTAATTACTTTATATCACTTTTTACGTTGTGTTGAATTGTTATTTTGATGAGTTATAATGGAAACATAAGTAAAAACACATCATCGTCCTTACACATTACGGTAATCAAAGAGGATAATGTGGTTTCACCCACGGTGGCAGTAATATACACATAATAGGTTAATAGTTGTTACATTATAATGGAATTTTGGTTAACGTATTCGCTCCATTAGAAATACCAGATTTTACAACGGTGCTATAGGCGGTGTAGTTTTTTTGACTTTTCGAAGAAATACGGATACGTGTATTTATTTATTTATATTTATTTATTTATTTATTTGTACGCCCATTGGGCTTTTACATACATAGTTCATAAAAAAATAATATTCTGAAGATTGTAAGTTCACAAAATAATAGTAATATACATATAACCATATCCATTTGACATATTATAACAGCAAGTAAATAGTAAATGCATACAATAATTATTTGTAGGTATAAACCTGTTGCATAAAAATAAGAATACGAATATTCCTACTCCTAAGTTATACAAACTTAAATTAGTTAATAAGAAATGTAAAGTTTATATGTAAATGCTAGGTAGTGGCAGCAGTAACATGATACAATACGACACATAGTGTATGAGGCCTTTGAGTTAGAAAGCTAACGAAATAATTATTGGTAGTATTGTTAACAAATAAACTGCGTTTGACTGGTTGTAGTGGCCTGCTAAATCGAGGGCGATCGGTCAGCCATTTTACATAGTTTATATAAAAAAAATATTGTGAAGATTATAAATATAGAATAGGAAAGCAATAATATAACATTCACCATTTGACATATAAAACCAAGCAAAAAGCAAATCTAAACATGATAGTTTGAATGTAGGTATAAGCCTGTTGTAAGAAAATAAGAATTTGCCTACTTCTAAGGTATAAAGACGAAAAATGTTTATAAAAATGTTAGGTTTATATGTACATACTAGGTAGTAGTTGTATTAACATAATATCTATGCGACACATAAAAGCTAGTGTATATATTTATTCATTCATTTAATCATCTTTTCACGAACTAGCGGGCTCCATAAGGCAGCCAGTTCGTAAATTGATAAATAAATAAAAATAAAGTATCATTTTTGCTGAATGATTACAGTAATTACATGTCTGTGAAATAATAATGCAGTTGTAGTAATTGCAAGAAGACCACACTTATTACTGTGTCAATCTCGAGGAAATAATTCAATAAGAGGTGCAATAGCTAGATGTTTATTGTTTTATTTTAAAAGTTCTAATATATTGGTTTTCAGTTTGGAAACCGATTGGAAATGATAGACATCGATTGAACTATATTTGTCTCCAAGTGTATGAAGCCTTTGAATTGGAGAGTTTACGAAGTAATTATTGGCAGATTCGGTAACAAAATATAGAGCATTTAAACGGGTATAACGGGTATAGCAAATTAATTAAGGTGACAGGTGTCGCTAGGAATATTGTCCAATAAAGAAATAAATATTTGGTATTAGGAGGGTTCACTGATTTCACGCTTAATGTTTTCATACTTGAATAATTCGAATAAACAAGATCTTCGATGTTCCAAATAAAAATAATTCTATTTTCTGGGAAAATGTATTGTCAAAAGAAACCGGTCTTTTGTTAGAAAATTTAATTTTTTATTTAATTCAATATTCATATCATCTCGTATTTTTCGCTTATCGCCGAGAAAGAAAAGTCGCTGAACAAACGTTTATGAGAAAAATCTATGGTTCAAAATGCGGTTGGAAATGTTAATCAATAATATCTTATTGTACTTAAAAACAATTGTGTCGATTAGCGAGAGAAAAATGTGATAAATTGATTAAATTTCCCAAGCAACAGACCCGACTAATAACTAGACTGGTATACCAGGAAAACAGGAATAAACACGGTAATATCGGGAAATCCTAGTTTTGATTGAATCTCGTCCTTAGTTCCTTAAAAGTTCATTAATATATCGTCGTCTCAAATTTGAAAGGACACCTGTTTGATTTTACGAATGCAGTATTATTCGTTATTTGTAGTAAAATTGTAATTCTTTGCATAACACGTGGCGTATTACAACGAATTACAAAACTGAATAATATTGAATATTGCTAATTTATTAAGAATCTCTTCAAATTATTCGTAATCCGGTTAAAAACGGGATTGCAGATCCCTTAACGTTTTTTTCGAATTAAAATATATTACTGCTCTTCCATTAGAAGAATTATTATTTTTGTTAGTAATTTTTTGGTAAAATACAAATGTATTATCACAATGTCGGAACACGTGTTCATAAAAATATTTTAATAATATTTCCGCATTTTGTCATTGCATATAATTAAGGCAAAAGCAGGTGCATGAAAACGTGTTCTGTCATAAGATTGTAACAATTAAACATCACGAATTAAAACATTAATGAGATATATTATAGACATAGACAAATCACACACTTACTTTCACATATTTTGGTTCCTTTGAACGGGCAATTTGCCTATTTAGGAACCAATAATTTCGACCTGATAAGGTATAATAATCTATAATCACTAAAAATATTTTAATTATATCTTTTATCATATTGTACTGTGTGTAAATCTAAAGGAATAAAATAAATAAATAAATAAAATAAATATATAAGGAATGTACTCAAAGTTTAACAAGAAATACTCATTTTTCTCCGCGTACCTTTTAGTAAATCAAGGGGAAGTTAGATATTTAGGCTATAACAGAAATTGTACTGGAATTTATTCAAAACTGTATATTTTTGTAAATACTGTTTTAAAAAACTCTGTCAGTCTTTGATTTCTTTTTTTTCTCCTCCCTTTATACAATACGATTTCGCATTTTCAGCCTTTCTTCAATTATGTACACATACATACACATCTGTCTTAAATAGTTGGTACTTACGTCATAATGGATTCTGTCGCCCAATAATTACACTGTTTATCTCCCGCTTCCTCAGACGTTCATTAATGAAGTTGTTATCCCCAGTCGGGCCTGTGTGGCCTGTGCGCTGAACGTGGTCAGCTTAGGCTGCCTGTATTCACTGAAACTCATTTCACACCCTTAATCTCTCCATCATCCCTGCCACCCCTGCCACCCTGCCACCCTGCCACCCTGACCAGCGACTGAGTTAATCATATTTTGACACCCAGCCGGATGGCGAGATCGGAGACGTACGAGGGTTGCTGTGAAAACATTATTAGCCTAATCTTAATTAATTTCTTATTTAGATAGCTCTTGACTAGTCTAAGACGTCGCGATCTCTCAGATCGTTTTGATTTTGATCGTGATTTATTATGACATTTGTTTTACCTCCTTAGGGTGTTTTAAAATAGATTTTAAACGAATTTTTAACTGCCTGCGAGATGAAACAGCAATCTGTCAAGCATAATAATATCATCCCCTTAGAAGAATAAAGTGAGCATCTTAAGGGAAATTGTTTTTTCTAAATCTCGTGTAGACAGCGACCTTTCTCCTCTTTTGAAGGTCGAGTATATAATTATTTAAATAAATATGAGATATTAAATGCGCTGAAGAAGAAACGACTGCCCAACTGTAAAATATCGTATACACAAACCTGCAGGTTTCAATTTATTTATTTTGCTTTTCTCTAAAGATTTTACGAATAAAACTTAGTACAGTGTTGAAAGTAGGTATCAGTGTCATGAAAAACCGTTAAATATGTTGCAGAAAAGCTTTTTTTTCAGTAGACATAAGTTTAAAAAACCCGGGTAGGTATCTATGCAGAGCTTCTCGGAGTCCGCAAGATATCGCAAGTCAAGTTGTTAGGGCAACTTTACGGCTGAGGGCACGTCTGGCGATGATGAGTTACCCCAGTTGATTTAATAATTTTGGAGAACCCGGTCGCCTGTGTAAATTGGTTTCTGATGGGTACCGCGATAGCGGCTCGGTGCACACCGCTCCCAGGGGGAAAAGTACATTTTCTCAAAGTACCCTAGTTCTCTTGATATTTTGCTGGAAACGCTTAATAATTGTAAATCTGCTCACATAGTTCTAAAACCAGTTTTTGTTTCTTTCATCACTATTAATTCTGTCTGTATTACCGTTTGACATTAAGAAAAACTTTTTTTTTCAATATAATTTTTTTGTTGTATTTGACTTGGACACTTTAAAAATGTATTGGTTTAATTTGTTAAAAAAACCTAGGGTTCTGAAACCAAGATGGAACGGAATTACAAGAAGCGGAATTGTGTTAACTATTTTTCAACTATAATAATACTCAATGCTGTAGAAATGAACGCTCTGAGGCGTATGTGTAGTAAAACCATGTATGGTCGCGTGAGGAATGTGGAGATCCGCGAAGAATGCAAGGTTGATAAGGTTGTAAGCGTAATGAATAAGATTAAAAAAGGGACCCTCAGATGGTTTGGGCATGTAGAGCGAATGAACGAAGAAATGAGTATAATGATATAGTGATATGAAGCAACTTGCGTCGGGCCATGTCAGGAGTCAGAATAATATAAGAATATATATAAGACGATGTATGAATGTGAATGAGGCTAGGAGTGTGTGTCAAGACCGAGTTGTTTGGCGGTCCGTCCTCTCTGCCTGGTGGCGTGATGGGTAGTTAGTAATCTTTAATAAGGGGTTACGTTGTTATCGACGTTTGCGAAAGTAAACTTAATGTGTTGGTTCTGTTACCTATCTAATAACATACCCAGTAAATATCAGGTGCCACCACCTGCCACCCCTGCAGCGGCGCTCATCCGCAAGCCCGGCTCCAAAGTGATGTTTCTAATAATAATTAGATAATTTGTATATCGCCGTTTTGTGTAAAAAAATCACGTCAAGGGCGCTCTAGTACGGAGGAGGGGAAATAAAAATGTGATATACATAGAAGGAGCTATATATATACAATAACTAAAACTATTATTATGATACGAATTTATAATAGGTACCTATTAATAAAATTAAACTACCTTTTATTAAAATAAAAATAAATATATCTGAATCGGTTTATATGTAATTTATTATAAAAACGATTTTTTTAATAAATATTTTGAAAATAATAATGCTTCTAGCAAAGTTATTTTTTTCTTTTATCAAACGTTATAGATTTATTCCCTCCGATCCATATTAGAAGGAACACTGTGCGGCAGAAGCCGGGACCGCGTGTCCCTCGCGGCGGCTTGTCTACTGAATAATTATTAATTATTACATTGAAATACGCTGGCTCCCAATTGATATTAATGGAGTATGTACTTACCCCAAAAAGTTATTTAAGTATTTTTAATTCATATATTTAACAAAATAAATTTGTGTTTAATTCAGAGGAATAAAAAAAGCTAATGCTCAATCGATTCCTTCGTTCCTGCCCATCCTAAATTCCAATATAGGCTTATTAGGTTCACCATCCTCAGAACGAGTGTTCCAAGTCCTAACAAATCAGTGCCCCCTAGTGTACCTGTCGCTCCGGGACAGAAGTGCACCTGGCTGGGGTCGTACAATCGTATTTAATCGTTCAGATTTTTCGTACACTTCTTAAAGGGTCTTTCATAAAGATTCTGCTTACAGGGATGGAAGTTGTTTTTCTAAGTGTAGACAGCACCTTCCTCATGTTTTGAAGGCGAGTGTGCAAAATCTCGGAGCATCAATAATGGAACCATCAGTGGGTCGTGCATACTGCAGTCAGTACATTTATTTGTGAGTTCCACGGCCAAAATGCTCATTCCAGGTAGGGTTGCCATCCGTCCGGGTTTCCCCGGATTTGTCCTAGTTTAGAAGGCGTCCGGGGAGCGTCCGGGCGGGGTTTCATTTGTAGTCCGGGTTTAAAAATTTAAAGTCTTGGGCTGCCCGCCACACACGGACTGTGCCTGCACGCCGCACAGTGGCCAATTTTGATAATTTGGCGCGACATCGCTCTCGGCGTTCGACTATTTGGCATCATTGATGTTTTTTAAGTATTAATAAGAAATACCACATATTTTTTGTTAATTCTTATTAGTTGAAATTTTGATAATAATTTTAATGCTTTTATAAAAAGTAGCGTGTAACTTGGGCGCAAAGTTTGTATTTTATGAAAATTATGTACAATAATTTCTTAAAAATGCAATTACTGGAGTGGCTGGCTTAAGTTGGTGGTGATTTTTTTTCCGTGAACAAAAAAAACACAGCAATAATATCCTATTAAAATTTGCGTGAAGACTAGTGAAGATTTTTATTCCTACTCTATTAAAGGAAAAAAATTGGAAAAAAGCTAAACTTTGAACCAAGGCAACAGTTATAATTTATGAAAAAAAAAATTTTTTCAGTTACTTAAATAAAGCACGTATCTTAAAGAATATCTCAAGTGATTTTTAAAAATACTTTTTTGTATAATAAGTTAAACGCCTTTAAACTCTAGCCTAGATACAGCAGCATAGTTGCGCGGCCGAATAGCAGTGTACCCCTGTTCTGCGACTAATTACATAATAATTGAGTTTCCGATGTTAATTTAAATTGACAGTGAATAATTTTGAATAACTTAAATTTTATTCTAACGGCACGAAAAACTAAATATTACATACAGTTGATCTTTCTTTGACATATCAGAGTCAAATATAGGATTCTGAAAAAAAATTGACGAAAATTAAGTACAATCATTTCTTAAAAATGCAATTACTGGAGTGGCTGGCTAAAGTTGGTGGTGATTTTTTTGTCCGTGTACAAAAAAGATACAGAAATAATATTCTATTAAAATTAGCGTGAAGACTCGTGAAGATTTTTATTCCTACTCCATTAAAGGCAAAACTTTGGTAAAAAAATTTGGAAAAAAGGGTAAACTTTGAACCAAGGCAACAGTTATAATTTATGAAAAAAATATATTTTTCAGTTATTTAAATAAAGTACGTATCTTAAAGAATATGTCAAGTAATTTTTTAAAATACTTTTTTTGTGAAACAAGTACACAAACAACCTGATTCCGCACGCCTTCAAACTCGCCTAGATACAGCAGCATAGTTGCACGCCCGAACATCTCAGTTCTGTGCGTAATTACCGAGTAAGTAAGCTTCGGATGTTATTTTCAATGTTTTTTTAATGTCAGTGATTAACTGAGAACACATTGGTAAAAAAAAAATTCATTTCGGGAACATGCCGATCTGGGGTCAATGTCGCGCCAGCGCTCAAATTTAAGCCACTGTGCGCCGCGACGAACCGACTAGTTAAATTCACGGTCCCCCCGCACCTCCCCATCGCAGTTGTACGGTGTTCACTTTGACTTCGCCGCTTGGTAGTCTGGCAGTGAGTCGCAGGACGCAGGACGGTTGTGAGTGTGGACATCGTTACAGTTAAACGGGTTGTAGATACGTACACGTGGTAAGTAAATGAGATTTTTATTACATATCGTAGTTGTAATTCTGAACAGTAGTGTGACACTGCTCATCTTAATATTCTGAATCCTATCCACACTTCAATTATAAATGTGAAAGTAACTCTGTCTGTTTGTAACCTTTTTACACGAACATATTAAGCTGAAATTTGGCATAAATAATGTTTGTATCCCAGGGAAGGACATAGGCTACTTTTTTCAAAAATAATAATGGAGGGGTGAAAATATGGTCAAGATGCAGTATCATTTTGCTTTTTGAAATGTTTACGGAGATTCTTGCTTAGAGTTTTCGATTATTTTTACATATTTTCAAGTATACATATTTTCAAGTCGCGGGCACCAGCTAGTCTGTAGTAGTTATAATTTAACCCCATGTTTGGAAACTCTCTAATAACTATATTTTTAATTTTTATTCTTTTCAGATTAGATACCAAAATGCCTAAGCGAAAATGCTCATTTAACAGTGATTTGCAAACTAAGTTTCCAATGTTAAAAAAAGGAAAATATGACTGGGAAGCGTTTTGTACCATTTGTTCCATGATTATTTCAATCGCCAACAAAGGTGTTACATACATAAATGAGCATTTAAGTACGCAGAAACATAAAACAAATTTGAAAAATCAAGCAAGTACTTCAAATATACCAACATATTTAAAATAATCAATCACCGGTTTGACTCCCCTGAATTAACTTCGTTGATAAACTACCATGTTCCCTGTAGACCAACTAGACTCAAGTCACCTTATTATTACAACAATACTGGAACAAACGCAGAACAAAATTCAATAATCCATCGCTTGCACAGATTAGGCAATGAATATTCCAACATCGATCACGCTGATTGTCTATTATCATATAAAAGATGCATAAAACAAAAATTGTCGAATAATACCATACCATCATAATGTTTATGTACTTCAGATTAAAAACTACTAGTACTCGATAGGTAGAAGCTGATATCAGTGCATTATATATCATAGTCATCATAGGTGGGTACTATGTAAAACTTTATCGGACTGTCAAGCAATGTCGCACATTATTATTATACACGTGATTCTCCCATTTATTACTTTTGTTTCCTTTTCATATTATAAAACAGTATTTATTTTATTCTTTTCATTTTCTAATAGTATATACCTTTCTAATTTTATTTTATTTTATTTTTTACAAACTCTTATTGCCTTTCAGACATTTTATAAGCACTTCATTCTTGCTTATACTACTTTATTGTATATTATTACATATAATTTCTTACTTTGACTTAATACTATACTACAGATTGCTACTTATATTTTATTTATATCTCTTTTTTCATACTTTTAACCTTACTACTATTTACTGATTATACCATTATACTTAGATTTATATTGTTGCATTCCTTATGTTGCTGTACTATTCTCTGTAATTTAGTATGTGAATGGCACATGTTGTGCCGTATATGTGAAAATAAATAAATATTTTGTGAGATCGACATCGGGGGAGAACCTCCTTATTCCTGCAGCGGAAGGCGCACTCGTCTATCATACAGTAAGCCATCATATGTCTTTCAATTCATTGGACTGCACTTGTGCTCTCAACCGCGAAATATTTTCGGGGTCAGATACTGCAAAAAAAGTTACATGCAATCGAACAAAAGCAACTGCTATAGCCACCGGAGTGCTAAGCCCTTTGTTTGTTGAAGAACTGAAGAGTGATTTACAAGATGTACCATTCATCAGCGTGGTTACTGATGCTAGTAATCACGGAAGCACAAAATTATTCCCGTTGTTTATTCAATATTTTGATGTAAAAAAAAAACGGAATCACTACAAGGGTGCTCGAAATAGAAATCACGAAGAACGAGACATCTGACACAATCACTGAACTGATAATAACACAGCTTCGCCAACATGACCACTTGACTAAATGTATTGCTATTGCTGGAGATAATGGCAATACGAACTTTGGTGGAATAGAACGAAATGGAACCAACAATGTTTTCCACAAGCTGAAAGAAAATCTAAACCCCAACATGGTTGGTGTGGGATGCTCTGCCCATGTCATTAACAGCGCAGTGCACCACGGATGTGATTTACTGCCAGTAGACGTGGAATCCATCATCTTAAAAATTTATAATTTTTTTGCCACTTATACAGTACGAACCGAAGCTCTTAAAGAATTCTGTGAAACAGCTGAGGTCGAATTTAAACAGCTTCTGTATCATTCCAAGACGCGTTGGCTAAGCCTGTTTCCAGCTGTCGAGCGACTCCTGAAGCTCTACCGTCCATTAAAAGATTATTTTGAAAGCAAAGAAAGGCCACCTGTTTTAATTAAACAGTTTTTTGAAAATCCTCTCTCGGAGGCATACTTATTTCTCATACACTCAATTATGCACGCCGTTTACTCAAAAATACAGTAATTAGAAAAAAGTGATAATTCAGTCCTTGAAACCAGAAGCATACTTGCATCCATAACAAAAAGCTTAGATGAACAAATTAAGGAAAGTTTCGTGCCGTTGAATATTATAGGAGTATTATAAATAAAGATGAAAATACGAAACAAGAGTTTATAAAATGCTCGCATGACTTCTACAAGGAAATCAAAACGTACATTGAAGAATGGATGCAACCGTTAAAACAATTTGAGAAATTTGACTGGATGTTTTTGCCAGAAATTAATAACAACACAGAATGGACTCTTATTGAAGACACTGTTCTTTATTTAAAAGACAAAAACATAGATATTGACGACGCAAAATTATTTGACGAGTGGGTGAATTTAAAAGCTTTTAGTCAAAACCTATGTGAACAAGATAAGCTTTTAAATTCAAATCAACTTTGGGTACAATTTTTTAAAACACCAAATGCGAATTTATATTCGGAATTGCTGAAAATTGCACAGTATTTTTTTTTGCAAGAAGATAATTATTATTCAGTTAAAAGAGTTACCTCAAAAATTGTAAGACTGAATACTAAAATGGTCTCAGTATTTTTAAGATTTTTGTTTAAAAATTTAATTGAATTTTGTTAAGTTTAATATTTTAATAAGGTTTAGTTTTCATAACATAGTATATTAATAATTTTTGTTTTATTTTAAGAATGAAAAAACTCTAACTGATTATGAAAACAATGTGTAACAAACTGTAATAAGATTCTGTTTTGTTAGGTACATTTAAAATGATGATAAAAGATGACAAAATTCAATTTTAAGGTCTGAAAATAAATAAAAAGGTGATTTATGACATTTTAAACTGTTTTTATTACACTGACTGTGTTTAAAAAATCCTGTCCGGGTTATGGGCTCTAAAATCCGGGGTTATCACGCCTCTTGTCCTGGTTGCCAAATTTTAGAGATGGCAACCCTAGGAAATTCCAGGCAACTGTAGCTTTCCATTCTCGTCAATATATCACGAACAATGATATAAAAATGCAAAAATTTGCAGGAATTTTTTTGTTACTTCGGACATTTGTTTAGTTTTTGGCTTTTCACCCCTGCTTTTGAGTTGAGTTTTCATTTTTGGTGTGGAGTATATTTGACGACACGAGAAAGTAATTTCGTCTCGGGGATTACTACAATCCTTCAAATATGTTTGGATTAAAGAAATGCAAACGTATTTGCTGCGTCGTTGCTGGTATCAAATGTGCATGTTTTTACACATACGATCACAAAGCGAATACAAGCCCAATTTTATGAAATATACATATAATAATTAGGAAATGTATGTATCTATAATAAGAAAGTATCATGTAAGGGACTAGACAGGTACTATCTGTGTTAGGTCAATTAAAACATTAACGGGGCTTGCCTAAATGGGATCCAAATGGGATGACACACGTGGACACCCATTTACATCTCATGCACCCACATTTTCCGTGGACCCCCTGCAGGTCGAAATTTGAGAATACTGGTCTAGGGTCTAGTGTCCCTGGTAACTGTGCCATCTTCCCTAGTTATTCCTTCTCGGGATATTATTACGTGCAGTGTTGCCAGCCCGTCGGACTGGACTAAACCACTCGGAGCATGGATACCTCAAGGTATTATTTACATAATGGACGGTTTCGTCTGGATTCTGTTCAGATACTACTTTCTACATGTTACAGCTTACTCTGACCCCCTGTAGGTCGAAATCTGAGAATACTTAGTTATTTCTCCTCTGGATTATTACGTGCAGTGTTGTGCCCGTTGGAATGAACTAAACCACTCGGAGCAGGGATACCTCTAAGTATTAATTACATAATGAAAACGTATTCCTCATGTGACTCATATGATTGAATGGATATACTTACGATCTCCTGGTTAGTGTAAGGTTGATAGACATGCAGCTTTCTGAAAAAAACGCCCTTTGTCACCCTAATTCCCAACCATATAAAATAAGATAATAAGACTAATAAATTGAATATTATTTTATTTTTGTTTGGACATACTAAATAATATGTCACATTCTAAAATCAAGAAAGAAAATATTCACACGTTAATTTTAGTTGTGACTCAACATTTTAATAAACAACATTAAACTACAAAATTCAATTCAATTGTTTTGATATTAATTGGTCAACAAAAAGCATTAGTAGTTTTTAATTTGGTTTACAGTCTCTACTCAAAGATATTTTTACCGTGTCATTTCTTATACAAATACTCGTTCTTATTTAATGCTGTCCTCGATTGATTTGAATATGAACTACTCAACATTTCATTTTACCACTTGCATCCGGTTATTTCGAATGACTTTATTCTCAAACGCGAACGAACTCGTTTTTTCTTTTTATCGTAATTTGATTTGATTCCATGCTTTATTCCGTTTTCCCGCCATCAGGGACCGGCGGATTCAAGTCGAGTAAGTGAAACCTCCTTCCGCTCCTATTTCCTCGTGACTTTTCATACCGTTACAGGTGCATATTGAGTATATGGCACACCCGCGACTACCGTAACTCTAAATATATCAGACTGAGGAAATAGCCTTTGAAGTTTTGTATACGAACTATATTGTAGAGGGTGTTGCAAAACAGATAGTGTAGTTTTGAAGGGCCGGTAAGTACCGTGTGGATGGGGTATAATCCTGGGAGGGGTTTCATTGGGTCGAGAGGGTCGTGCTGTTTTCAGTCGTTACCATGGTTTGGTCCGGATACACCCGAGCTTCACCGTCCGCACGTTTCTTGAAAATGACCGTTCTTTCGTCGCCCTACAGCGGGCCTCCATCTCTATGGAGTGGTGAATAAACAAAATTTTCGGTACTGGGCTGAAAATAACCCAAGGTAACTTCGCTATAAAATTTGGGGTGATTGGGCCTTATTTTTTTAGGAGAATGGACGTACCGTGACTATCAACTCTCAACATTAGGTTTCAGGGTTGGAAAATGTTTTGAACCTCAGTTGGAAGACCTAACGGAGGAAACAGATCTTGGAGACATCTGGTTTCAACAAGGCGGTGCTACAGCTCGTACTCGAGTTTCGCAGACGAAACTGCGACAGATGTTCCTTGCGCGCCCTCTGAGGAATGACGTGGGGTAGCCCGCGCGCTCACTTGTGTGGGCTGCCCGAATGAAAATGATTTTCAACATCGGCCTCACACCTAAGAAGAACTCAAGGATTGTATTCGGGAGGGATTCGCCGCTACACCTTTCGAGATGTGCCAAAATGCGGCCGAAAACTTTAGAAATCGCATTCATCAATGTATCGCTGCTTGGGGACATCTTCTTTTTGTCATCATCGGGACTTGATGCATAAAACGGCATGATATACTTAATACAGTAAAATAAACCCCATTTCAATCGTTTTTTTTAATAGCCTTTCAAAACTGAATAATGTGGTGTTATATATACGTGGGTATATGTAGGTATCTACCTATTTGTATTCATTGTGTTAAGTAGTGGAGCGTTGAGGGTGCGCTTTGTTAGCAGTTCTTTTTTTATGACGGCAGAGAGTCAAAAATATGAGTTGAGTTGGAACTAAGTTTATCGAATATTTGGAGAGCACGGGAAATGTAATTTACTTTACCTACTAACATGTTTTAAAATTTTAGATGACAGAGAGTGTGGAGTTAATGATATAAAAACAAAGTATGCCATGAAAATCGGAGGCCGCAATTACTGAGACTTAATTACTTAAACCTCTGTAGACTCCATTTTTTTGAAAATAAATAATAATTGGAAAATAAATTTGCCATTTCGTTCAATACTTAATACCACCGGATTGTCATGCTGAAAATTATCATGAAATTATATATATATGTATATAAAAACGATGTTCAATTTTCGTATTATAAATTTATGTCTGGGAGCACTTAATCAATATCGTGTAACCGTCGTCTTCAGGGTAGCTACTTGTCTCCTTGTCTCGCTGCAGAGGTAGAGGGAGAAGAGAAGACCCCGATTCCGTATAATTGTTATTATATTTCAAAGTAATAATAATTTAAGCAGATAAGTTATAATCTTCTTTTCGCAGATGGCGACACATAAATCTGTACACGGAACACCGCAACGTCTGTCGAGTCTTTAATAATAATATTATTATTATCGAAGAAAGCGATCAATTTGTGGCTTGATATTACAGGTACTAAATTTGCCGAACACTTAATTAATACTGAACTTATTTTTAATAGGAATACACGGGTGCTAGTACTACATAAAAAAAAGAATGGGTTTGGGCCTTAATAATTTGGAAGCTTTAGAAATAACGAAATCGAGTACATATAATATTTGTCCAGTATTATACAAATAAAAAGGATTAACCAGAAGTGAAATTTTACCCTTAATTTAAAAAAAATGATATTTTTAAAATTTAAATCGTTTCTACTATTACTACGAGCTACTGGACTGGACTGGAGTGCGAACTTTATTTAAGTTTCTCTAATAAACAAAAACAGTGTTAATCTCAAATGACCTCGTAGGTAAGTATGGTCCTATATATTATCTGCCTGTTCAAAATATAAATAATAATAATATGTATACATTCTGAAGCAGCATCACGTTATTATTGATAAACCAACCAGTCAATGCAATAAGTTGACAATACTGTCTATACTGTCTACTGTCTATAGTTAGTAATAAGAAAGATCATTGTAGACATATACTATATATTTTAACAGCGCTCTTGAGGTAATTTCACAAATCATCCAAATATTTTTATTATTAAAACATATACTAGATAACGTTATGTAAAATTTTTAATAAAGTAGTTGTTCGAGGAACGAACAAGGGTTGGGATAGCCGTATTTTGAAGGGCTATTCCACACAGATAAAGCATGGATAAAGCCTATGGCTTATGACAAGCGAATGCGATAACACAATTTGTAAGGTTAATTCACAGTCAGCTTACCGGGTGGCGAACGAAATCTGCATCTCGAGAATCATCTGTCAGCACTGGAACGGTGATCGTTGTACGGTAGCACTCGGTATGTTGAATTGGATTGCGATATTTGCGATAAAATACGTTTAAGGGATTATTCCGATAAATAACCGGCGAGAGTACACACATTGGTTTTGACAAGACGAACGTTTCGATGCTATTGTACGGCTCACGGAACTCCGTGATTATAGTTCACGTGTGTGAATTCAAACTGTACAGTTCAAATTCTGACCATACTATTGGTCAGCACACGGCCTGTCAAAATCAAATCGGCGTGACGGAACAGTAGTTAAAAAAAAGTAATTATTTCATTTAAGAAAAATATTATTAATTTCATAATTTTAATACTTTTTTTTATGAATTGTCTTATCAAGGTCCTGAGATAGGCTCATATAGCTAGAAAATGGCTAAATACTTACCTACGGCGA
Source organism: Hesperophylax consimilis (assembly GCF_061612785.1). NCBI lineage: Eukaryota > Metazoa > Arthropoda > Insecta > Trichoptera > Limnephilidae > Hesperophylax > Hesperophylax consimilis. The sequence continues at coordinate 4,070,118 of NC_142858.1, forward strand.
AAAATTAACTGTATTGATTAATAATTGTTCAAAAATAAAATGTATTTATTCCTATAACCATCTTCATTCATAATATTTTATTTTTATATAATAAATATTTGCACGATGATTCAATACATTTTCTTTTGACTATCACACTAGGCTAATGCCCGTGTTGTGGTAGTCACATAAAAAAAATGTTTCCATGGAAAAGATTACCATTAGTCTGAATGATACAATCTCAACAAGTATCTACCTATTTACTGCCTGCCTAAGGTCGGGTTTGTTTCAGAGAACTTAAACAATTCATCGAATTTCATAAATTAAATTCAAGTTCTGTGAAAGTTCTATTCAAATTCTTTTTTTTTTAAGTTCAGTGATGCAGCTAGCCCATAGTGATATAAAAAAAACTTTCACATACTATGTGATGAATTGTTAAAATTCTATGAAAAAACCGTCATAAAACTAAGGGTTTATATTTTTGAAAGTGACGATGAACGCACTTCTCAAAAGGTTCTTCCTCATTAATGACCGGTTGGTCGGTGGCTGAGTTGACATCGCTTTTGGGTCCCACCCAGGCGTAGTGTGTTCAATATTCCTCAGCTGGCTAAATCCTTCATCAAAACACAAGCAACATTTTCCGCTTACTGTGGTGGTAGTAGGAGATTTTTATATTGTCAGGTTATTCGTAACCCCATATTTATAATTTTATTAAAAATACAAATTTCGGTTGTGACTGTCTGTCTGTAACTCCGGTTTAATGAACTCTAGAACAGTTTGCTTTGAATTTAAGTGTCATTTTCAAAATTGGAAGTGTTTGTTTGGAGAATTCTGATAACCGATAAAGTACCTGCCTACTAAAAATACTAATTTCGGTTGTACCTTTGTCTGTAACTCCGGTTCTATGAACTCTTCAACACTGATAACTTTAAATAAGATTAATTAAAATTTTGTTTATTTGGAGACAGGCGATAAAGTACTTACCTATCATATAATATTTTTAACAGATAATTATTTCAATTGCGATTTTGTAAATTAGACCTGGATTTCCGAGAATTAGACTATCCCCATTAGATGAGATACGAAGGGAAAAAATTATGTCCACTTTTACCCCCAATTTGACCTCAAATTCATGGGTCTGCGCAATTAATATTTAACCGGCAAATTATTTTAATTGCCGTTTTCAAAATTGGAACTGATTTGTCGAGCATTCAGACCATCCGTAATTTTTGAAAATCAGAAATGATTTGTCGAGAATTCAGCCCATCCGTAATTATTGAAAATCGGAACTAATTTTTCGAGAATTCAGACCATCCGTAATTTTTGAAAATCAGAACTGCTTTGTCGAAAATTCAGCCCATCCGTAATTATTGAAAATCGGAACTAATTTTTCGAGAATTCAGACCATCCGTAATTTTTGAAAATCAGAACTGCTTTGTCGAAAATTCAGCCCATCCGTAATTATTGAAAATCGGAACTGATCTGTCGAGCATTCAGACCATCCGTAATTTGAAATTGGGACTGATTTGTCGAGAATTCAGACCATTCGTAATTTTTCTCGGATCTGCGCAGTACGCCATCATTTGATAATCGATTTCCTATTTTAACTTTGTTTTATTTATAACTTTGCCGGTTTATAAAAATTTTGTGTTCTGAAATCGGTAAACAGAAGCCACTACCCGCCCTCGTAATCTGCTAGCACCAACGGCTTCAACTTGTATCACCCACTCCAGCACACATTATAAGTCATAATTTTAATTTGTTTCTCAGCCGCTGTACCCAAGTTTTTTTACTATCTATACAAATATTTATATTTAGTATATTGGAATAAACATTTATTTTGTCTTGAAGATGTTACAGTTGATAGTAAACGGAAAGATCCTACTACCCACAAGTCTAAATGTAGAAAAAACCGCTGTAACAAACTAACTAACTAACCATCACGCCGTTCTCGGCAGGGGTAGGCAGAGAGGACGGACCGCTAAACAACTCGGTCTTGGCACACACTCATTGCCTCATTCAAATTCATACATCGTCTCATACATACTCTTCTATTATTCTGACTCTTGACATGGCCCGACTCAAGTATCTGATTCACTTGGTCGTGCTACGCCTTCCTCTACCATTCACATTTGCATTATATATTCTCCTTACACTCCTTTCTTCGCTCATTCGCTCTACATGCCCAAACCATCTAAGCGTCCCTTTCTTGATCTTATTCATTACGCTCACATCAGGCTTGCACTCTTTGCGGATCTCAACATTTCTCACACGATCAAACATGGTTTTACCACACATACGCCCCAGGATCTCATTTCTACAGCATTCGGTCTACTTTCATTTTATCTGCCAGTTTCATGCCTCACTTCCATACATCAGGGTAGGTACCAGCACTCCATTGAGACCGCTGTAATCGTAGAAATGTCTTTCAGCCGCAAATCCAAGTTATTTTTAAAAAGCACTAGGTTCCTAGTGCATATTTTCACATTATTTAGATACTTATTATTATTTTCCGAAGGGAGACGATTATTAGGTAAAGGTTAATATTAGAATACCAGTCGTAAGATGGACGTGATTTTCGGAAACTGATCTGGTCAGTGGAAATGACCAAGGGTAATAAATATATGATTTGAGATTTTCACTACCAAAAGTATTATCCTGTCCGAAAAATTGGCCAAAGAAGTTAAATTAAGTTTAAAATTGGTATTAATTCTACTTACTTACTTATTACAATGGAATTCCACCAACTTGGCAAGTTTTGTGGATCATTTAAAACATTTATTTCAACAATACTCCTAAACACATCATGTAAACCTACAAATTGCTGTAATTTTCTGTTTTTGTTTCTTGTGTTCGTATGACTTGTTGCATAGCTTTTATCAAATGTAATTTTATTCTTATTTTTTATGTTTCAAAGTATCTGTCAAATTAAAATTATACTACCAACCATGTAAAAGCCCTATGGGCGTAAAATAAATAAATTTAAAAAAAAATTATAAATTATTTTCTTATTGCCTGGAGACTTGTATATTTAATAATTTTATTTATCGAAGAAACCATTTTACATGTTAAACAAAAAAATCATGAACCCTAAAAGAAATGCGTACTTTAATCAAAATACACTTATGTATTTAATTATTAAAAATCTTTGAAAAATAGTACAGTGTGTCAAACAGTAAAATTCGATAGTCAAGCATAACTTTAGGTGAACCTTCACAAAACTGTCCTACATAAATTTTTATGTATAACTGTTATTTTTTATTATTATTTACTTCACATCTGAATCTACTATATTTTATTTCAAATCCAATCCACTTTATTAATTTTTTGTCTAAATAAATATGCTAAGGTATATTATTTCAAATAATTTGTTTATCTCCTCGTGACAGAAAATACCACCCCTTAATAACTGCCTCAATAGGCCTGTGGAAAATAACATTTACAAATTCGTATTTCTTTGTAATACCGGGTCGAAAAAAAATCAGAATGGGACATGCAGGTAGAATTGCCCCGTTTTGCAGAATTCTTTGAATGTCACGACAATGGCGGCGTTTGTGAGACGAGCGGGCATATAACATGATAATAACTTGTCCCCACCACCCTATACCCCCGCTATTTGGGGGTACAGTGGATATTGATAACACATTTTATCTACACATACATAATTTAGTTCAAAGAAATTGGTAAAGCGATTATACGTAGGTATATATTTATGTGTATTATACCCTCTGGTCATGAAACAATGTCACTTTAAATAATCTTACTTACTAACTAATTGATGCAAATCTTAGATGGGACCTACAAATCAAAGGTATTACGAAAAACTCACAAGTCTTATACATTTCTTTAAAAATTTAAGAAATGTGGTAAATTAAAAGGATGTGAAAAACGTGAACTACGCATAATGTAATTCTCGAATCGAATATGGAATTGTAGGATGCGGATATGCTTCATCTAAGTACATACATAACCCGAATACAATTAAAAAATGAATCATAAAGACTGTACTGAAAGTAACTCCTTCAAGTTAAATTTACAATACTTTTGACGTACCAAATGTACAACAAATATTTAACAAAAAAATACGGAATCCTTAACTAGACCGCGTATCCATTGCAATAGATAGAATCAAAATGAAATACAGAACATTCTATGTTATTAAACTTTAATTTTACATTACTTTTGCAACAAAACTTGACAACATTCACCACCCCTGGATATAAATCGAACAGAACCGTATAATGAGTACAAAGAAAGAATAAATATCTGGCTGAAAGAGGTCAATGAAAAAACAAAAACAAAAAATACTAAAAACGACATAGAAGACATATAAAAATAAAATTAGTAATAATTTTATTAACAAGACACCTAGTGAGGAGGACTAAGAAATACCATTACTATAATTAAATTCACCATAATGTTTTGTATGTTCAAAGTTTTATATAGTCGCTAAAAGAACAACCATCATGTTTTATTTCTATTTGGAGATTGGCATACATTATGGAACATCACACAACCCTGTCGATCCAACACATCCTTTTTTCCGACTAAGATATTTGATTCATTTTGTTTTGTCAAATCTTCTTGGCAGATCTCCGACGTCTTTTTCTATCAACTTCAACGACCAAAAAGAAACCCTGTGCAAACTTCATGATACCATAGCTTACCATTTGATTGTTTTGTTGCTTCATACAATCAGATATCCGCTTATTTTTTTTGTTTTTGAGTGTTTTATTTTATAATGAATGACACGGACTTGTAGCGAATTGTTACAAAATAAGTAAATTGTTTGTTCAAAATCTTAAATCTCTGAAATTTCTTCACCGATTGCTTTGACACAACGTTGCTTTCGAATACGCGTGTGTTTTTATTTACCTTTATTATATAGAGGTCACCTGTGACAGGTAAAAACATGTTTTTTTTTTTTAAACAGGGCCTCCCGTTGGACAAACACGCTTTTTTGAAAAACAGCGCCATCTGTTGGACGTAAAAGATAAATGCGCTATTGTTTCTCTATCTGTATAGACGGACTGAGCTACACCAACGCGAGGCGGGGTACAGCTAGTTGTAAAATAAGAGTCTTATAATATGTCTGGAAATAATTGTTACAAAATTAATGCCGAAGATATACAAAAATATCCGCTTTGCAGTTAAGATTATGTACCGTTATCATAATATTTACTGTATTTTCATGTAAAGTACTTTATTTTGTTTATAAAAGAAGGAGGCCATCGATGTTATAATAAATAATAAGTCGGTAATAAGAAAATAAGTTATTTCTTTGGGCATATTATTTTGGGTGTTATCGCCAGAGGAATTAATTTAGGGGTCTCGGGGGTTTACTCGCTGAATCAGAATAAAGGCCGGGACCAAATGGTGATGGATTCTCCTTTATGCTTGCGTTACCTATTCACTCCTACCGGTTAGGAATAAAATATATGTCCCCGTTTAATAATCGATATTTTATTACATGTGTGTATCGGGGGTTTTAGGTGGATTTAGTAACGAAGTAGTCGTACTTTCGGCTCATTTCGGAAGGTTGCAGATTTACTCCTCTTAGATTTCTCTGTTTAGTGATTCTTACAAAACTAACTTAAATATAACATTATGGTCTTTTTTCCGCTTTCCGAAGGCATTACCAAACGGTGGTGAGGCCACTTACGAATGATCTATTTATATTTCTTGTTTATCGGTACCTATAATGATGAAAACAAATTGCCATTCTGAAAGAGAGAATAAATTATTGATGGTGTGATGTGTGTGTGCCATGTTTTAAAAATTCGACAAATTCAAATGTTTATCGAAACCATCTTTTTTCGAAAATTTGGTTTCTCCAGGAAATTTCGTTGTGGCAGTGTGCTGCACCGATTTTCTGTAAATCTTCCTACTTACCGAATTAAAAAAGATTATTATTTTTTTTGGTAAACTTATGTTTCAGACAAGATTTTTTATGCATAGCACAAAGGGTAACAATTATTTTATAAGCAATAATTATTAGCCTGAAACACTCATCCACATTGAAAAATCTCCTGATAAAAGATACATGACGCCAACGGGACATGAACCCGTGTCCTTTCGATTTCCGGTCGACAGTTCTGACCACTGAGCTATGGCGGCTTACCTCTTATCCGCGAAATAATTCAATATACACTAGTGTTTCATTCAACAGTTACTGCTTGTATCGCCCGTTGGCGTCATGTATCTTTTATCAGTAAATTTTTCAATGTGGATGAGTGTTTCAGGCTAATAATTATTGCTTATAAAATAAAAAAAGGTTTCGGCTACAACAACATCAATAATGCCATTTAGTTTTTAATATTAGCACTCTAGCACAACCAAAAGTCACGAGCCGCCATTGTAAAGTTTCTCCACTTATTGTGTTGTTTAAATCTGATTAAATGTCGTTAAAGTGATACGTTTCCGCTAATATATCAAATTTTTCATTCGTTTTCTTCTCTCAAACATATTGGCCCAGCACACTGTTATTTTATCGAGCATATTTTATACGTACATTGACTCGATACCAATTTTAAAAAAGTAATTGCTTTTCGCCATGCTTTCGTCCACGGCGCATTATAACTGACCACCCCAGCGGCGACATGCCGCGATAATGTATTTTAATTTACACCTATCTTTACTTTCTACGAGTTGGCAAGTCTTCAAATTATAAAAAAATGTACCTATTAACCTACGGTGTCGAGTAAGCTTTATTTAGAGAGCTCATTTATGAGTTAGATGTCTGAAATGCGGTGGTGAAATAATAATAATAATTCGTTTACTCTCGCCATTTTTTCACGTAACAAAAAATCATGCCCTAGAATTTGGTTGAATGGTTCTATCCATTCTGACGTGTTTTTTTAGTCCACTGAACACTAACTGCGAAAACCTACATAATAGGTATATAGTGGACATATTGTATAGTTTTCTCAAGTGTAGGTGAGTTAGGTTAAGTGTAGGTTTGTTTCTGTGAGATGTTTTGAACTTGAACCGTATGTTAAGTTCTCATTATAAACTACATCTCTTGTTAACGTCTTTTCTTAAGACTGTGCTGTCTTGAATTAAGTGTCTTACACATATAAGGGAACGCTATTTCTATGGTCTATTCAGACAAACTAAACTGTGTGACCTGTTAAAATTGAGAACCCTTCTGCAGAAAGTGGCGTCCAAACATGTATCTTAAATAGAAAAGTCATGCCGTTTCTATGGTCAATGTGGACTAAACTAATTGTTTCTTGATTGATTTTGTGTAATTCTGTGGAGAGACAGATATTTTCTGTATCTCAAAATCAAAAGTCACAGTTCGGTTGTCCACTTTTACTGTAAAAAACAAATTATATGTGAGACTAATTTGATGTTTATGGTGTGAGACCTCTTACATTTTGGAATTTTAAGTTAAGCTCTTAAGCATTTAAAACATCATAGATCTATTCACAATTAAAATAACAAACTACAGTTCGCCTTGATAATATATAAAAAAAAAAGATTCTGATTTTCATGCATACGTGTTCCGACATCGTGATAATGTATTCATAAATTACTACAATTTTATCAGGAAAATTGTTATTTCATTCGTTAAGGCCTGCAATCCGGTTTTTAACTGGATTACCAATAATTTGAAGAGATTCTTAATAAATTTGCAGTACTCATTTTAATAAACCCCTTTTATCACGAAAGTGCTTGACAATCTGATTGTGTTTGATGTGGACTGACTGCTTTTTGCATAACTACGCTCAATTGACCGCAATTATGCAAATATCTCTTCGTGAATTGACGCCTGTTTACTGATATAGCACAGCAACGAAGAGCTCTAGATTACGGATTACGGCTCTGGACCCTACTTATTAATATTGCCGAGGTTGGATTACTGGATACGGAGGCTGTAGAGCCGGGGGGCTGGGGGTTGAAGGGGGCGCGCTGCTTCGTGTTTCCCCTAATGGACTCGATGACTGTTTTGTAATTTAGTCTGGCGAATGCTCTCTCACAATATTATTACATATTTTCGTACCTATACACTTACTCAGCTGCGAGTTATACCGATAGTTTCTAACAAGCAGTTTGATACTCCGCGGAGTAGTTCCAGCAAAACTTATTCAAAACTGCTATAGTTGTTTGCCACGTTGCGTTAGACCGAAGCAAGAAAATATCATAAGTTTAAATGAATTTAAATCGTGTTTAAATATTGGAACAATTTGAATAAGGAACTTGAGGAAAAAATATTACAGCTTAGGTATTAATATTGTCACATAAAAATGATTAAAATCGTGTGACATTCAAATGCGCAGTGATTGGTCGGCGGGTTCTGATAGCACTTAAATCGTTACCTCACGTGTTAGCCGGCCGCTTGTATTAAGGATGTGGACAAAATTGTCCCAAGTTGCGCTGCGTATACTCGCACACAAAGAATTCGTGTTTTTTGGAAATCTTGTTAAATATTTTAATTGGGATTTGTTGATTTCATACCGACCCGTATGACGTCACGCGTACCCCGTCAGAATTCGAAGGTTTTTGAAGAATGCATACTTAAACTTGACATTAGTAAAAAAATACTGCAAGAATGCTGTAATACCTTGCGCAGAAAAGTTCCAAACTGAACTGCGCTGCTGACCGTTACCTTACTAGCGAACTTAATTTTCTGAGCCGGGTCTTGCAGCATTCGGTTTATGTCGATGGTTTATCAAATTAAGTATGCACTTTTTACCTAGTTTCATAGGATATTATCCCAAATATTTCATGAATTTTATACTGCTTATCAGTGGCGTGTAGAAAGCCTGAAAAGCTGTGCTCACGGTAAACCGAACACCTCAAGAAAAACAGTCATATAAAAGAAGAAAATAGGTGTCTTAAAAATGCTGATGAAATCCTTAACTTTCCGTAAATTGCTTAATTTAACTGAACTAACTATCCGTTGTTCTGACTCTTGACATCGCCCCACACAAGAATTTTGTTCATTTGATCGTACCATGTCTTCCTTGGGCATCCGCAACTTCTTCAACCATTCACATTCTCGTCATATCTACTCCTTTTTTCGTTCATCCGCTCTACATACCCAAACAATCTAAGCGTCCCTTTCTTAATCTTAACAGTAAAGTTTACATCGGCCTTGCATTATTTGCGAATCTCCACATTTTTCACACGGTCATACAGGCAAATCATTTTATTATATAGTGCTTTCACACAAACGAAGTATTGAATTCCATAAGTCTGAAATTTTTATTTATTTATTTAATACATGTTACATTATTATGAAATTTACATAAAGTAGATATAATGAATCACCATACTAGGCGGCTGCCTGTTTCATGGCGACCAATTGAGTGTAATTAATTTGTATGAAATATGAAATCTAGTGTAAACATATGAAATTAGTAACTATAGATGAAGCTAAAATTTTGGAAAAATTGTAATAAAAAGTAGAAGATAGAAAATAGAAAGGAGAAAGAAGTAAATTAGCATTAGATTGTAAAAATGTACATAATTATATATATATATATATATATATATATATATATATATATATATATATATATATATATATATATATATATATATATATATATATATATATATTTATTATAATTATATATATTATTTATTAAACGAACAGTTTTTATTTACATTTTGTTAATCTTCTGGCCGAGATTCACAGATATTTATATTAAAGGTACACGGTTTGGTGCTGATAATGTTATATTGTAACAACGAGTATTTTACAGAGTTTAGTATCTAACTAGAGCTGTGTACAGAGATAGCCAAACTACCTACTACAGCGGGTTATATAGGTGATTCTATCTCCCTCATCTTCTGTTTCTCTCACATATACTACTGAAGTCAAAACAGACTCTAAAACCTTTCTCACACATTTTAAATAGATTCTATCTGTATCGTAGGTTTTCTGTTGGGTAAGAGAGGACTGCGGGTGTGTGTTCCAAACTAGTTCGAACCGTTTTTATATTACTGTTTGAATATTAACGATGTGCACAAATACATTCAAAAGTGCTCTCTTTAAAATAACTTGCCTGTACATGGTGTTACTACACATTACCTTACTATTCTACATACGTTAATTATAATATTTATTTATTTATTATAATAATATGTAGGTAATTTTATATATATTATAGTTAATGTAATGTAATAATGTAGATGTACATAATATTAAAGTATACTATAGTGTAATAATTATGTAAAGTAATAATTAATAATATTATTACAATAAATAAATGGAGGTACCTACTTCTTTTCTTCTTTGTATACCAAATGAATCCTTACCTTTGCTAAGATCTCAATAAGTTATAGATTTTTTTTATTCAAGTTGTGATAACAATGTATTGAACTATTTTGTTTTGTTTTTAATTTTCACAACATTTTTAATTTACACAAAGTCACTAAAAAATCAATAATCTAATTTCAAAATTCGAAGCACCAAAAAATGATATGTTTATCCTCGGTAAAATACCAACATACGCCACTGCTTCAAAACCCTTCTTTTCACCCAACTGGTTTACCATTTGAAAAGTAATCCAAAAAGGTACATTCTCTAAACCTTCAAACTTGTCTGAAGTTCTTTATACTGTAATTGGTCCCAAGGTAAAACCATTACGTTGGCCATTCTAGTGCATAAAATAAAACATAAAATTTTACTACCCGAGAATAATTGTTATTCATAATCTTTTTTAATTCTTCAATCCACAATGCCTGAATTCCTGAAGTATGAAAACCTTTATTGGCGATTGATGCCATTATTATAAAGTTTAGGTAGTTAGCGATTAGCGACCAATCTTCTTCCCTTAAAAAAGAAAGAGCTTAAGAGCTTTTAAAACATTTTCATTGTAATATTTTCTGTTTTTAGCTACGAATTGTACTTAATATTACTGTTTAGCTTTATTTTTAACAGCTGTATTCAAATCTTATTTTGCACTCATTCCACGTGCACTACAGTGCCAAAGAAGTGACAATCTACAATATTTAATTCATAGATACATACATATAGAGTATTAATTTATTTTTTGGTCGATTCACTTATGTATAACACATTACCCGTACAAATAAATAAATACATTTGTACAAACTCTTTTTAGACACAAAAAACAGTTTTAAAAGTGCAGAAGGCATACAAATAATAGTATAGGTTGATAATACGTATGTTACAAGTGAATGCAAATACTTGACAATAAAAATGCAATCGCTTCTATGCACAATGATAAACTTATATTAAATATGTCGATCGAGGTGAATTTGTTTCCAAGTGTTTAAAGGCGAGATATAGGTGCGTGTGTGTGATAGGTTTGGTTTTAGTACAGGTATTTTGTCTTACTACAAATATCTTGTTCCAATACAAATTTCACCTCAACGCCTGTTTTCTATATTTTAGTGCATCATACAAATTGATTCTGAAATCTTGTCCTACCCAAAACAAAGGTCATCCAAATTTCGTATTTAAACACGAAGACTGAAAATTATATTAAAGCAATTCAATTTTTTTTTAATTTTATTTATAACAAACTAATACCGCTGCAAAAAGCACCAAAATAGGGCATTGAGAACAATACTCAGACGAAATAGATATTCAAAAGTAAATAAAATGTTGAACAAACTAAATTGGCTAACGGTGAAACAGATTTTGACCTTGAACACAATGATATTTGTACACAAAATAGTAAACAACCTGCTACCCAAATATTTTTCAAATAAAATTGTATACAACAAGGACATACACAAACATAAAACAAGGACGTGCAATGAAATCAGGCTACCAAAAAAGAACAAGACGAATACTCAGAATGGTATATTATATAAAGGGATGAAATACTATAACGCGCTGCCGGAAAACCTATAGTCTGCCCCAATTGGAAAGTTCAAGATGTTGTGTAGGAGCCACATCAAGCAAGTAAAAAACATAGTATATTTAAATGTAACAAATTAATTAGTCATTTGTAAACTTTAATGTACAAATTAATAAAATAAAATTAATAAATAATAAACAAATGAGCATTTAAGTTGAGCGGTTTACGAAGAAAATAATGTACCTAGGCTTTTATTTTTCCAGAGGGTTAAATAGGTACCTACTTCGGAATCTCTGTTTTGAAAGAACATCATTCCTGGTTGTTGGAACTCTCATGCGGTATTCAGGACAAGGATTAAAGGAATTTCAAAATCATCTAGCGGCGCTCACAGTTTGAGAATACTCGTTTTCTACTTTACCATTGCACAAGACAGCTACACAAAGCTGGGTCCAGACATGTTCTTTTGTCCGTACCGTACCTCCGTTTCGTACCAGCGTCGCGATCCAAAAACTCTGGACGCATCATCTTTTGTCCGTACCGTACCTCCGTTTCGTATCCGCGTCGCGATCAAGAGCCCGTATCTCCGTAACGTCGCTGCGATCATCGCGTGTCCATTTCCTCCCACCATGTCGTCGACTGCGGAAGTGTTTGAGAATTTGACGATTGCTTGCGCGTCCTTCATTGTTATTCACAATAATATAACGAAAAAAAAACAAAAAAGGCGACGTTGGTGGGAGTTAGAATTGTTCAAAAACAGAGAAAGATGTAAGACGCCGCGAACACGTCCAGACTGGCGCAGACCCGTACCGTATCGCCTTTGAACGGGCCGAAAAACCGACTCGCGATGGATCGGAGCGTACCTCTATCCGTATCGAGATGCCGTACCACCGTACCGTACCGAACGGGCGTCCAAACTAGCGTTCTTGATCGCGACGCTGGTACGAAACGGAGGTACGGTACGGACAAAAGAACATGTCTGGACCGAGCTCTATGCAAAAGCTGCATTTTATCGGCGATATATCGGAACACTTCTATTGTGTTGATTGCCTCTAGACTAGAAAGACATCCACTTTTATTGTGATTCCGCCGTGTCGTTAATAACAACACTTCTTCCTGAAACATTGTTATACTAAATAGCTATTAACTTTGCTACTTTTATTTCCGCATTATATTTATTTAATATTATCTTATCTAATTCATCAAAAAAATCGTACCAAATTATCTTTTTAATATACCCGCCATTCATAAATTTGATTGACGTCGATTTTGTTCGGCTTTTTGTGCAACAACTGCCAGCAATGTAAAATTTAATTTGTTATTTCGAAACGAATCGATCGCGCATTTTTCACGAGAATTTTAATCGTTTTATTTTAACACCACGAATAGGACAAAGTCAGAATAATTTTAATGACAATGTTAACCACTGCTGACAATATTTTAGTCAATTTTGAGTGGTTAGAAACAACTATTAAAAATAACGGTCAGTATTTTTCTGTATTAATAACCTATTTTATTTTATCCAACCTCATCGTTTACCGCAAGATTTTCGGATTTTATTGTTGGATTTTAATTGTGTTGTTCGTAGGATTGGTTGTGTTTTAAATACATCGCTACATAGGAAGTAGTCGCTGTTGATTTCCTGGATCAACAAATTCCTATCTTACAAGTTTTTTTTAAATTTATCCTGCGAAGGCAATCTATCAGGTTCTGACGTCATTGTTTTCTCGAGAATAGCGAACATGCCAATGCAACGAGGCGTCATAAGGAGATCATCTACAAGTACGAAAATATGTTGTTACAAAACTATTTGATGTCAAAAGTCCTACATCACAACACAAGCAACATTTTCCGCTTATTGTAGTGGTAGTAAGAGATTTTCAAATATTATCAGGTTATTCGTGACCTGAGAATATTTTCTTTCTTTAAAAAAAAATTAATCTGTGAGAAACAGTTAGGATGCAAGCGAATTCACTTTTTTTTTCCGTAATTACTGACTGTGTCCATGTTTTCTCCTTAATCAAAAATTCTATGTACCTACCTCTACATTGAACTATTTTCTTCTTCTGAACTAGTTCTTCTTTCTTTTACGTCTCTTTCGCTAACAATTTATGTCGTAATATTATTTACATTCCCTTTTAGTTATTTGATGTTATTTTGTGCACTTTTTCTGATTTTCTTTTTCCCTTTTCACAATTATTTGATTCCTGGTGCATTCAGCTAATCGTATTTTCGTTTCACTATCTGATATCACTCCATGTGCCAACATTGAACTAATGATGTGTATTTCTGTCCTTTTCACTATTTGAACTCACTACATGTAGATACACCATTCAATTAATCTTATTTTCTTTTCACTATTTGAGTGCATTGAATTAATCGTATATATCTTTTCGTTTATTTCCAGCGAGGAGATCCGTTCGCTTGGCTTCACCGTGGTAGTGGACATGCGCGGTGGCGGCGGGGGTGCGGGTTCGTGGAGCGCCGTAAAGCCTATCCTGAAAGTGCTGCAGGAACACTTCCCGCCAGGTGCCGTACACCAGGCCGTCATCATTCGCCCGGACAACTTCTGGCAGAAGCAGCGCACCTCGCTCGGCTCACACAAATATAAATTCGAGGTCTGTTTTTTTTCTTCGTATTTTGTCTTATTGTTTTTTAAGGAAATTATTGTGGATTTACAAAAACTGACATTTTTCTTGATTTAAAAAAAAATGTATTTCGTTATTTTTTATCATCTGCACACTGTATGTTTACCGTTCAACTATTTTAAATGTTTCCTAATTACGTTTTAAGGCTCCGTAGTAAGCGTTTAAAAAGAAGAAAATATGTTTTGAAAAGGAGATATGTAAATATGAATGTTAGAGGGAGTGCGCTATTAATTTTAAATAACGAATGTAATTAATGGGCGTAAGCGCAAATAGGTATTTAACAAAGCATGTCTGTATTTTTAAAATGGGCCCAAATCACTCGACAAATGTGTTAAGTAGCATTTAAAGAAACACTTTTATTTTGTTCATACCTATAACGCGTTGAATAACAGAACCAGGTGTGTTTTTTTATAATTTTCGGAGCATACATTGCGATTTTTTCTATCGAGGTAATTTCATATAGTCAACTCGGCAAATGCACAGATATTATATTAAATATGTGTGTCCTGTATACCGAAAACTACTGGACCGATTTCGCTGAAAATTTCGAAGTTTATTATTTTTAGTGCCATGAGTATTTAGAGATTAGTTTGTATGGTAGAAGAAGTTGGGGACGCCCCAGGAAGACTGAACACATTATCTCTGCGTTGGAATGAACGTTGTTCTCGATGAAGTCGATATAATGAAATATATTGTGAAACACTGACTCCAGGCGTAATTCCGTGCCGCAGGGCGTCAAATTCGACCCCCAAAAATTAGATACCGGCATAATACTAATTTTAAAGTGTATTCAAAGGGCATAAACATGACCATCCGAGCATTCACCTATCAAACAGGGCTGCGGTAAAATCAAGAATTATTATTATTATCAATTTTTGTAAATAATTTTAATGCTTTTTATATCATTTTGAGTTAAATCTAGATTGGTAATGATTAATAGTAAACTATTGATGACAACAGTACTTATATAATTTCAAATTTGTTTAAAAACATTAAAAGCACCGATAATATGATAAAGATAATCTACAGGTGCAGCAAAACAGACAGTGCAGACATGCCGTGTAGTGGGGGTAGGGACCTGGGAGGGGTCTTATTGTATCGGGAGGGTCGTGCTCTTTTCAGTCGTTACCATGGTTTAGTCCGGACAAAATCGGAGCTTCGCCGTCTGCACGTTTCTTGAAAATGACCGTTCTTTCGTCGCCACCCAGCGGACCTTTCGGCTGCAATTTGCGACTTCTTCCTGTGGGGCTACCCCAAGGAAAATGTTTTAAACATCGTTCTCACACCTTTGAAGAACTCCATTTTTTTTAATAGCCCAACTGCACTGTTTGTTTTTGCACTGTCCGTTTTTGTTTGCCGCACCCTGCATCATAACATTACAGTAATTCTAAAAAGTATTTACGAAAAATGTCACCTTGTAGGGGGTGGGACGTGTTTTCAAATTACTGTGTCAGGCGTCAAAATAACCCATCCCAACTACGGCTCAATATTTAGAGACGAACGTGAAAATACATAATTGTTTGTATATTTCACTAAACTACATTGAATGAGCACGAAGTATCTCAAATCGTTTGATAGAATCCAATCAATATTTAAAAAAAACTTGCTAACCAATACATTCTGACCGTTTAAAGTGAATATACAAGGGCATATTATATAAGCTTAGATCGTTTTCAATGGTTACGTAACGCCGCAACAAAACGGGGTAAGTGCCCTGCAGATTGATTTCGTAAGCATTAGCAGTTTATTTGTATTATGGTTTGACTTAGGTTTGAAGGCAGCCACCGGGTTTTATTGACTTCGCGTTTATCCACACGCGATGTATTTATGAATTCCTCCAATCCGAATACTACATAGATTATTACAGTTGATTTATCAAACTTATACTTAGGTACCTATTTATTTACTTTGCCTTAATTCAATGACTAAGTAGGTACCTTATCAATTTTTTATAAATATTCGCATAATTTCAAATCAATACCCTACTTTTAATAAGAATGACTTAATGCCAAGCAAAGCACCTTCTTGTAATTTTCATTAATTCGGGTTTTGGGGGTAAATTTAATTTAATTTTTATTTATTTTATATATACTATATATAAATTACAAACAATACAAAACAAAATGAACCTTTGTCTGTCCAACTGGGAAGGATTCCCTAACACTAATACTAATCTATTTTTGTTTGTCAAAATCATATATGAAGTATTCATATATGTATATATTGACGACTATACATTGAATGTGATGAATGTAGGAGTTCACTGAAGGTGGAACAAAACAAAAATAGGAGAAGGAATTTAAAATATGTCGATTTTTTGTTTTTCGATTTATATTATTGGACATTACAGTTAGTAATCCTTATGACGCTTTAACTAAAATGTAGGCATTAACTGCTTGTGGCTTTTCAGTGCGCTTCAGCAAAGACAGAAACAAGTAAACTTATCGATATTTTTGTGATCGAATTCAAATCTAGAAATTTCAGAAAGATTAAAAAAAATTCGTTTGCAACAAAATCGAAGAATTCCTTTTTTTTCTTAGCACTTTAGTTCTCTTACGAGTCACCAGCCACGACTGCATTGTGGTCGACCAATATAAACGAGGGATACAGCTAAAATATAAATTGTTTCACCTCTGTGTAAATTTGCAGAACCAAGAACTGCACATCAAAATATAATAATATTATTTGTTACATAATTCGTAATATTATGTGTAAATGCTGTATTGTTTTGTTTTGCTGATTTATTTTACTTATTATATTGGATTTGTAGCAGCTTTTAAACTCTTGCGTGCCAATATATATACTTAATGATATTTTCAAAAATTGGTTTCTCTGAACATAACTAGTTATTCTGGGCTACTTACGGTAGATTGTTGCAAGTAAGTTTTTAAGAAAACAGAATAGCTGGCGCACTGCGATAAATGCACACAAAGATTTAAGGTTTGCC
Source organism: Hesperophylax consimilis (assembly GCF_061612785.1). NCBI lineage: Eukaryota > Metazoa > Arthropoda > Insecta > Trichoptera > Limnephilidae > Hesperophylax > Hesperophylax consimilis. Next base: position 4,087,472 of record NC_142858.1, read on the forward strand.
CAAATTCTGTATCAGTAGTAATGATAATAATAAATTTTTTTTAGTCAATGATGCAGACTTGTAATAAATGTATTTTTTATTATTTTGTAATACTACATATTTGTTATTTAGTTTTTGAATAACTTAATGAGTAAAACCTCAAATTGTAATATTTAATTATTGAAGACAATATTAGCGACTTCTAAACGAAAATCTGAAACAGAAAAATCAGAAAAAGATACGGTCACATCTAGGACTCAAACCCCAGGAAACCTTGCCGGGGCACTGCTCTACCAACTGAGCTAGTGGGACCTTATCTCCTTCGGTCATATTTAACTGTATCATACTTCGAATAAGAACTAGCAACATTGTCTTCATTTTTTTACCGATCTTTTCTTTTTCTTATTTTTCTTCGTATCTTTTTCTGTTTCAGATTTTCGTTTAGGTATCGCTTATATTGTCTTCAATAATTAAATATTTGTTAATTAAAGTTAACTACTATTTTTTAAAATTAATATTAATTCCTTTGGTTTTTCATAAAATGAGATTATATCATTCCCCATTTTTTAACATTTTACTAATTTGTTGTTTGTTTAACTATGCTTGCATCTTTTTCATTAGAGTACTAAAGTGTTTTTTTTTCTAAATTTCAGACAACTGTGATAAGTTTGGAGGCACTCCCTAAAATAATAGATACAACTCAACTGACGACAGATCTGGAAGGAACTTTACAATATGATCATGCACAATGGATCGACTTAAGACTGGTAAGTAAAATGTTCCTCATAACTTCTTTAACGGGTAATTACATATATTAACAATTTGATAAATTTCTAACGTTCATTGTACATGAAAAAACTATACCTCTGTGTATTTGAGTACTTCTTGAGGAAGCAAATCGATAGATACAGCACGGTGATAATGATGAGCATTATATTCATACTTAATTAATGACCCTGTATTCTATGTTTTCAGGCTTTGGAAGAATTAACCTGGCAGGCTGGTGACATTTTAGATAGATTAGACGATTTACAAGAAGATCTGGCGAGATCCGACTTTGCAGACGACGTGTCAGGGGCCAAGCACGGTATCGACCTCCACAACGAGATGAAGAAGAAAATTGTTAAAGTTCCTGTAGAAGAATTAGAAGCCCAAGGTAAACAAGCTACATAAATACATACACAAAAACCTGTCATATTACCCATTCCCATTATTTTCCTTTCTATAAATTTTCTAATATTAAACACCAATCAATCGAATCCTGGCTAAAAGATCTCATTTTTAGCTAATATTTTTTATTGTGATTTTGAGAAGAAGTTAAGCTTATGAAGGGTATAAAACAAGTAAAATAAATAAACAAGACCTCATTAGCATAATCAAAAACCTCAATATATCGGTTTCATGCAAACGGCGGATGGAACCTTCTTGTTCCAAGGGCACACACAGTGCTTTTTAGAATCTAGATGAATGTATCAGTTATTTTAGTTTTTCAAATTCCTAAAATTTAAAAAAATTTCCTTAATTGTTCAGTTGGATCGTTATGATGTTAATTGCTACTTTGGATGGTACCTTTACTGCTGTGGTAGGAAACATAAAATAACAGAGAAGCAGTGCCCAAGGGTCAAATAAATTCTTTTGACATTATTTTCAAGAACTTTCTAATTTCGATTACTAGTTAATGAGTGAATCAACTTTTTGTAATTAATGAGCGGGTCTAAACTAGCACGGTTATAAAACTAGTTTGGTTCTATTGAATTCAAAACTATTTGAACAGTGAACTACTTATTTTCGTCATTTAATAATTATTTGCTCTACAAGCAATTTATTTATTTTTAATCAATTTGAACATTTAGAATGTTGTTTTTTAATATCCAAACTGGTCAACATCCTCGATTGATCATTGTTTTTTTTACAAAATGTTATAATATTTGTTCATAAAGCATCTGGCATCCGACTTCTATATTATTATCTGTACAGTTTTTTCAACACTCAATTAGGATTAGCTCATGCCACTTCACTTCTGTTTTCTCTTTTCTTAAAATGTTAAGTTTTTATGTACTGCTCTGCATAGCTCCCATAAACACACAATTATCTCCGTGTTCCACTATATTCTCTATGCCTGTCTTTGGGTGTTAATGATATCACATGCGAGACATTGGTATTTCTTCATTCTCTTCGCATTTCCTTTTTTTATGTGAAACCCCACTAGAGCCCCCAACTGGGTGGACCCAGTGGGACTATGGCATACCCAATTAGGGTATGTTGTGTGGCTGAAGAGAGTAGAGAGGGGAAGGAGATGGGGAGGATGAAGGTGGGGAAGTCCCTGGCGATTCAGATTTGGTTACCAAACATGGCCAAAGCCATTTCAAGCAACATTTCAATTCTGAATGGTGGTTTTACACCAGGGCGATACTGAGAGTATATACCACTCTGGAACATGCCGCAAACATACTACATATATATTATTTTAAATGAGTATTTCATGAAGTAACACAAATTAACCATGTCAAATTTACTTGTGCATGCCGGGATTGGTACCCGTGACCTCCAGCTTGCTAGCCTAGTGCATTACCCCTCGACAACGGAGGCCGTTAAAACTACAACTATTGATTGAGTAAAATGTTTCTTTCAAACGCTTACGCAACGTATCGAGTACATTATAAGATAATTTGTACTTGTAGCAATAATCTAGCCTGCGAAATCCTCAGCATTCACACATCAACTGAGATTATGCTGTTTTCATGTGTCTTTTATATAAATTCACAAACACTTAATTAATTTCACTATGATAACATTGCAGCACAGTTTGCTAGGTCAAACTTATCACTTAACTTAATATATTATTTGTGTATTACAGGTGAGCGCATACTGCAGCGCTTGCAGGCGGCGGACACTTTGGCGCTGGCGGCAGGCAGTGGGTCGCCCGGACCGGGCGCTTTCCACTGCGGCGAGTCCTCGGGCGTCCGCCAGCAGCTGGACTCGGTGCGGCAGGCGCACCACCACCTGCTGCAGCTCTGGCACCGCAAGAAGCTGCAGATTGACCAGTGCTTCCAGTTGAGGCTGTTTGAGCAAGATTGCGAGAAGGTAACCTTCATTATTCATGTAGCAATCTTTTACATCTTCTTTTGTTGTATGCACAGATTTTCGATCCACTATGTTTACCTTTTATATACTTATATTTTTCAGTTTCTCCTTGAAGCTTTACAGCTTGTACTTGTGTGTTAAATGTTTAGGTCACAAATATAAAAATTGTTTCATAAATATAAGTATGACATAAAAAAAACAATTGATTGGAGATTTGACTTAACTGCAGTGAAATATTGTTTCATTTTTAATGATATCATTAAAATATATAGATTATTTTTGGCCCCGACAGACGGGAGTATAAAATTTTGCAAGGTCTCAAATATGTAAATGTCAAGTCAGCTCCCTTGTCACAGGCCACTCATTGTTATGAATTTACTTGCTTCCCGCAATCTGAGGGATAGTGAACAACACTATCTTAATGGAGAAAAGTGTTTAAAGTTTACTAGATATTTGCTCCACTGTTATCTAATTCTACAAAAAGACTATTTGTTGGGTCCTTCTCAAATAGTTTATCACTGTCACTTACGCCGATCAGAAAATATAATATTTCTTATAATTCCAGATGCTGGAGTGGATCTGTCACAACCGCAGTGCATTCCTCTCGTCCTACGTGGAGATAGGTCGGTCCTGCGCCCTCGCAAAGCAGTTGCAAGAAGAGCATGCTAGGTTCGCCGCAGCGTGCGGTGGCAGCGCACGTGCATCTGTAGCACGTGTGTCCGCCGCAGCCAGAAGGTTGCAGGAGCAGCGGCACTATGCACACACGCACATTGCCTCACTTGCACATGCCATGGAACGGGCCTTCAAAGACTTAGCGGCAGGTTAGTTCATATTTGTGTTTTCTCATATTTCCTTAAATTTCTTATTTGAAGAACTTATTATTTTGTATTATTACTTCTTGGTTCATTGATATTGAATGCACGCAAGGCAAGTGATCAAGAGATTCAATAAGATTAAGTTATATTGATATATCTCTTTAAATGTTATCTGCTAGTTAACTTTTTACTGTCATAATTACTAAAATACATATAAATTTGCTTCAAACTTTTTAATGTCCTGGAAAAGATCAATAAAAAAATTAAGTACAGAAGTCTAGAATGCGAATTAGAGAATTTCTGGTTTCACTTGAGGAAACTGTTTACATGTTTAAGGACCCCAAATAATCACTCACAAGAATCTTGAAGGCCTGTTGCTTGCCTAAAAAAATAACATTTAGGCATCCTTAATTAGTTTTAGTAAAATTATTTACATAATGCACTTGTGATACTGCGAAAATAAACCTATTGATTAAGTCCCACCTGCATCAAAATGATAGACCTACGTACATATATTTTATGATCATTATTAAATGATAGTAAAACAATGTACCCGATCATTTAGTTTTTTAAGATAAAGTTCTTCAATTACATCTTGTTGTTGTGATGTAAAACAATATCCATTGTTTGACAGGTGTCAAACTTAATATTTTGAAAATCATGGAGATAATTTCAAAACCCATAGATCAAATTTACCCTCTTGTCTATTATAAAACATTACAATCATTTCATGAAGTTAACTTAACTAAGGACTGGTTGTTTCGGAGAATTTTAACAATTCATCAAATTTCAACGTTCATTGGGTTCTGTGAAAGTCCTATTCAAATTCTGTTATTATATCATTGTTGGCTAGTTGCTTGACAAAACAGAAATAAAAACAGAACTTGAAAAAATCTTTCACAGAACTTGAAAGTGAACGTTGAAATTTGATGAATTGTTCAAATTCTCCGAAACAACCCGTCCTAAGGAAAAATCAAGATTTCAAAACTACAAAATTCATTTCATAATATTAGATATATTCATAATGAATTAATAAACAAATTTTTATTCATAACATTATATTTATGGTGCAATTTTTTTGTTTTGTTTATTTTTGGTTTTTGTTTGATTGTATATATAATATTAGATTATGAAGATAAAATACAGTAAAAGAAAGACTTTAAAGATTTCACAGAGTTGGATTAGTAGTATTTTTTAGCAAATTAAAGTATTATTTTTTTTAATTGTGTGCTATCACTCAACAAAATAGTTTGGTTTATTTATTATTTATTAATTTAGTTAACTAGCTTTCCTTATACCTGGCATTGCTCGACTTTTCTCTACTTTCAATAAATAAATTATACATGTATTATACACGGTGTCCGGAAACTCGTAGTACGAGCGGGAAACTGGAGAATCTACACCACATGGGGAACCCAAAAAAACATAAAGTTTTTTGATTTGAGCATTTTCACAAAAAAAAAAAAAAAAACCAAAAAAAAAATTTTTCGGCTATTTTAGGGTTAAAGTTTTTTCTGGTGTTTAGGGTTGAACAACAGATGTTTTAACCCTGCAGAGCAGAAATATTTTATGATTACACCGGATTAAATGAAGGGTGATTTCAAAATAATGCTTCAAATCCGAGTTTCTTCATTTGTTTTACTTTCAAATAGTTTTAATTAGTTGGGTACTTTGATCTTCTGTAATAATTTATAAGAATTTGATTAAAAAAAATAAAAAAAAAATCAACTTCCAACTCGATTTACTCTATAACGAAAGCTCAAATCAAAAAAAATATACTACAAAATCGACTCCAAATGTGATGTAGATTCACCAGTTTCCCGCTTGTACTACGAGTTTCCGGACACCCTGTATATAGAAACCTTCCGGAAGAAATTCTCTAAATGATAGTGAAAACCCAATCAGACTTCTTTGCACAGTTAATAGGAACTGAGCGCATAAACAGACAGACGCGGATAGTGACTTTGTTTAATACTATTTAGAAATATTTGACAAAATTTTTGAAATGTATTAATCTGGAGGGCATTTTAAAAAGCTAAAAAACAATTTAAAAGTATTCATACATTTGCTTTTATTGTGACATTTGTGTTCTGGCATTCTAAGAGCGCACCACGTAAGGAGATTTGGGATAGTATGTCATCAAAAGATAGTTTTTTTCATTAATTTTCATAGTACTGAATGATGGAACGACAATATGTACATATAACCATTAAAGCATTTAATTTTTATTATTATTGATTACTTCCATACAAATGAAAGCAACTTAAAAAGAATACAGTAACATATAGTAGTCAAACTTTCTATTCAGTAATAATAATAGGATATTACTTATAGTTCCATTTTTGTAAAAAAATCATCTGAATGGCTCTTTATAAATATTAATTCATTGGTTCTATCATATTACTAACGTCAAAGTTAGTATTAGTTATTATATTAATAATTATTAGTAATTAGTTCTATCATATTATTTAGTCAAAGTTTATGTGGTTGAACAATTATTTTTTTATATTTTCAATTATTAGGTTTGGAAGAGCGCAGTGCCGTGTTATCACTGTCAGTGGTATTCCACCACAAGGCGGAGGTGTACGCGGGCGCCGTAGCGGGCTGGAGCGCCCAATGCGCACCACCCCCGGACGTGCGTGACGTGCTGGCTCTCGAGCAACACATTGTGCGCCACCAGCAGCTCTACGAGCAGATGTGCCAGGCGTACACCGAGGTAAACTATCGCTACCAACTGGAATAACTAATTAATAAAATTATAATTTGACAACTAAAATAAATAACATTTTGTTTCTTATTGTCTTTGGTGGTGATTGGCATAATCGAAATAGGTATCTCGCCATTGCCGAAACTGATAACCGCTGATTTAAAGCTTATACTATTGTATATTTGAATGTTTTATCTAACTGCATAGATAAACTTAATACATATTCAAATTTCGATATCTCAGAACTCCATTTCGTGGACTTTTACCTGAATATCCTAGCGATTCTCTTGATAATTTATACTATTACACTTTGAATCAATTCGAGGGGTAATTACTACAACAAGTTAACTCAGAAATCAAAGTAAATGTCAGCTTAAATCAACATTATTTCCTCTTCTATGTATGTCTGCTACAACACATATTTTGTATTGATGGCATACAAAAAACACAATACAATATATTATGCATTTGTAGCATAAGAGAAAATTATGGTATTGTTTTTGTGTGCAACTCTGAACCACTGATTCGAAGTTGCTGATTTGTAGTAATTACCTTGCAAATTATTATAAATTTTTAAATGAAAAGTAATAATTTCAATGATTACTCAAGGAATATAATAATATGTATAAGCATTTATTTTTAATGTGTGTAAGTTTTCATTTGTTTACATCAATCATTTACAAAGGAATATCTCGATTATGCCCATCACTAGTAATGTTGTTTTGGATTTCTTCTTGCAAATATTGTTACTTGTTTTCAAATTTGTTGTAAATTATTGACAAGATTTTGGGAATCAAACAATAAGAAATGTTTATTTTGAGGAGCTTTTTAGTGGAATTATTGCAAATGTTTGTTTTTTGCCACACTATTATATAAATTTACATAAATAAAGATTCACTTATTATGTGACCATCTTCAATAAAGACACTTCTTAAGTTCGTGAAAACTATATAAGAAATATGTCCATTAAAAATAATTCATTCATTAATTCTTATTTATATTACATATGTAATTATTTCTATTATATTTATTATCGTTTCTTTTCACACATCACATTTTGATCATTTGGCATTATTAATTTACTGTTGTTGTTTTTATAATTAATTATTGAATCTCTTTTTATCATAAAGCTTGCTTTTAATAAATTAGAAGATTGTCAAACTATTTTGTTGCATAATTGGAATTCATTTTGTTGTAATATTTGAATAGCATTATTTATAGAGCAGTACCCGTATTACTAAGACTGGTTGAATAATTGTGTGTATCCCTTCTGAATCAGGTGTATGACGCTTATCAGAATCTATTGAACGGATTGGATATAATGCTGCAAGTTTGTCATGGCATACCACAACAGAGAGATCCGTCACTGTTTCCTGCAGAAGCTTGTAGCGAAGATCCGAACCGTAATAGTGCAGTAACAGAAAACTGCATTACCACTGCCCCACAGAGAACGGTTCATACAGAAAACATTCATTAGTTCTTGTTTAAAACAATAGATGGTGCCGGTTCTGAAGATTTTGGCTTTTTGGGAATTTTTCATAAATTTCTCGACTGTTGTACATAAATAATATTCTGGATTTTCTCTACTCGAGTTTTTTTTATGATTTCATCAAATCCATTAACTTTTTTAGTGGTACCTTTCTTACAATTTCATTCTTTCGGGTCTCGATTTTCAGTCAAATATTACGTCTCTTTGATCTTTCCTAATTCATAATTTGATTGATAAATACCAAGTTGATGTTACAGCAATAATCTATTTTTTCCCTTAATTATACACAATCAACCATCAACAATAATTCATCACCCATTCATAATATTTAACATGCATGCTTATTCGATGAGGTGGTCCTGTCTCATTTTCTACTAATTTTCACGCTTTTCAGTTAGTCTGATTATCTTTAAAGTTATCAATAATATTCAAGTAATTTTCTTTGCTTCATTAACAAACACTTTAACTCACAATATTTTGCATTTGCTATCTTTGAATATATTATAAAAATAAAATTAATTATTGTACTACGTACGTATTTCATTAATTTAAAAATTCTTCAAATAATACCAAAATGCATTATTAAAACAAAAGTCATGTTTAGATTGTTTTTACGAAACACGAAGAGGTTTAGATAACAGTGAATAATTATAATGAATTAATTTAATAATTTTACTACTGCATATAATTTGTACTCCTGCTAACATTACTTACAGCTTTTTGAAAGTTTTCACACTGAAGGGACTATTTTTATGTTTAGTTATCTTTCCACTTTGTTATTACGTATTTGATGTTTTATAGAGAGAGTAATGATTTGTTTATTTTTCCATAGGTCCACTCAACAAGTAAAAAGTTACTTTACCAATTGGATCACCTCGTCCAAGTCTGTAACCAGCCTGACCACAGGAACCATGTAAGACCATTTTCAATCATTAATATAATTATTTCACTAGTGCACCTGTGAAAAATCACAGGATATAAGATTTAAAAAATAAAAGACATGGTGGTGAATAACGATTTCTTGAAAATGGAAAAAGGCACCCGTTGAAAATTCACGAAATCAGACTTTACTTTATTAACCCTAAGAAATTTAAACAAAAGTACACACTATGTCATGTTTCAAATATAGAATTAAAATAATTTTCTAGTTTTTTAATATGTTTTTAGAAGGTTGTCGCTTGTCTTTATTCTTCACACAATCAGCTCCGATTTTAAAAATGGACTTAAATTCAAAGCAAATTCATTGACCAGAGTTACACGTACACGGACAGAGCCATAACTTCGTATTTTTGATGATAAATCTAATATAAAAAAATCATTAAATCTTCTTGGGTGCCTGTAAATTACATCCTTATAATATTTTATTAAAATTTTAAGTACCGCACAGAAGAATATACCAACTGCTCCCAACCATCTGGAGCCATTGAAACTATGGCATTCCCAATTGGGATATGTTGTGAGGATGAATGTAGTGGGTAGAAAAAGGAGATAGCTTATTCAGATGTCACCAAACATGGCTAAAGTTATTTCAAACAACATTCTTGGGGTCTGAAAGGGAGTCTTTCACCAGGGCGACACTGTGACTTTTTTCCACTCTGGAACATGCCTGCATTATACTAAATTTATATTATTTTTAATTAATTAGTTGTGAAACAACACAAATTAGTTAAATAAAATTTACGTAAGGTTGGGAATCCACAGACTGTTACAAGTTGATAATTGAAATTCGTGTTGTTTTTTTATGATAATTATCTAGTCACTGCTTTAAGCATTTGTTATCGACTGCTTGTAGTAGTACGTGCATTCCCTGCCCTAGACCCCTATTTTACAAAAAGGCAAGTAAATACTACTACATTTTGACTATGATTTCCATTCCCCCAGACTGACGGAAGTTCCGGCAGTAGCCGTGGTGACCCGGCCGCCGACTACTCGTCAGGCGCCAGCCACGTGCTGGCTGTCATTCACCAGATCCTCGGGCAGCACCGCGCGCTCGAGGCCCGCTGGCATGCCACGCGCCTTCAGCTGCACCAGCGCCTCGCTCTGCTGCTCTATAAGGAGGACTGCAAACAGGTACTAAACAAAAGAAAACCAACACTTTTGACTTATGTAAACCAAATTAGACTCAGATGCACGAGAAGGTTTGAAATTTTTTTTTAATGTTTTACGAAAGGTAGATACATTTGGCACATTACGGCAAGCGATCGCTCAAGACATTTGCGACATATGCCAAAAATCACTTGAGTCGTTAAACCTGACCTAAAGTCACTATGACTATCTCTAGACTATTGGATCCACGAAATCCACTGAAGAGATCAAACAGTGGAAGTGTGTTATGTGCCAAAGTAAGGTCAATTTTATTTAGTTTCGAGTAAAAATTACCAACATTTACAAATATCGGCAGTCTTGAACAGTTATGCAAAATTCATTGTCTGCGGAGTAGAAAGGTCTATGTTGTAGTCTAATTAGCGTGATCAGTTCTCTTTTCAATAGCTATAGATCACACTTCTAAAACACGATTTTTTCTCCATTAAACTCCCAATGAGATATGCTGTGAACCGCCATTAGTACCCTTCAGGTGTTTTTTTTTTTAGTTATAAGCTCTTCAAAATACAGTAACATAATACAGTATTTACATTGTTCTCTTCATTCTTTCCACATTTTCAACACTAGACTTTTCATCAGTATGAGATCTAATTCTGATTTTTTAATCTTTCTCAGGTTCTGGATTGGCTGGCGAACCATGGAGAAGTTTTCATTAGGAAAAATACCGGCATCGGAAGGAATCTCCAGAAAGCCAGGGTGTATCAAAAGTCTCACGAACATTTCGAGAATGTTGCTCAGGTGAGTCTCTTAATTATATATTGATTGTGTAAACTTGTTTTTTGTGTATTTTATTTATGTTTCTGATTTAATTTGTTAAATTTTTTATCGATTTTCAGTTCTTCGCTTCCATTAATATTTTTAACCAAGACTCTTTGTCCTTTGCGGCAGTTAATCTTCATTTCTTAATTATTTTTCTACCTTCATAGGTCTTTAAATTCAAGGGTGGAAAACTGTTAATTTTGCCATAGTAAAGAATTCACGTCAAATTTAAATATTTTATTTTATGGAATTTCGCCTTCAAAACTTAACTTATTTTTTAATTTTTACAAATTTCGATTTCAAAGTTAACATAATTTAAAACTTTTTTTTTTTCATTGAAATCTGACGGAGTGTGCATGTTGTCATACATACCTCAGTTTTGTCGGTTAACAGTAAGGTCAATCCTACTCGGGTCAGTATGAAATTGTTTTTTTTTTTTCTATATCCTTCTTCCTATTTTGTGATCAAGTTAGGGAAGTAGAACGGTCTATATTAATACAATAATATTTGAGATAGATTGTTCTTTTTTCGATCGAGCTTGTTCTAAATATTTTGTTAATTTTTGAATTTAGTCGCTCTTGAGAGAGATTTTTTATAACTTCTTAACCCAAATACATGAAGCAAAAAATGCAATTTTCCATCCCACATATTAGGTAGGTAGATGTTATCTGTACTCTTACTGCGTCACATATATCAAAAATTAAGAAAGGTAATGTAATAAATACTAATGTGGCCAATTAATTATCATCTGATTAAAACAAACAATAAGCCATGCAAATATATTTTCGTATTTCCATATTTGTTAGTTTGTCTGAGTGACGTATTGTTCTGAAGATTGCCGTAACACTCTTTGAATTCAAATTATCTTTAATGAATGCCTCAGACGTAAGTCTATCTCACTAAAGTTTCTACACCATTGATCATTTGAATACAAAGTTACTGTTTCAACGAATAAAAATCTGGCTGAGAAACTTCATTGCTTATCCTTTGGATTGATAATACGGCAGTTTTCGGGAAACTAGCTATTGTGTCCCCATTTTAATTTGATCTTTTTTTAATCTTACTTTAGCATTCGAGTGACAGCTACCCATCTTTGGGTAGCACAGCGAATTCCTTTGAGTGATATCTACCCAAAATTTAAGGTATCGAAATTTAGGGTAAACTTCCCAAATTTAGAATGGCTCGAGGGCAAATTTAGTTCCCGAAATTTGGGTAGCTGATTTTTATGAATTCAAATTAATTTATTATGAATTTTTCACAACTAGCTTGGTATGTTTACTGCTAGCTTGATTAAGTTTGATTATGCATTGAATTCCTAAAGAGGCAACTGATGTTCCTCTCATGCAATATTCTAGATAATATTTTGTATTGTTATTTTATTTTGTGTAAAAACCATTTTATTTTTTCTAAAAATTGAACATCAGTTTACATGTCAAAAATTGCAATTTTTTAAAACCTCTTTATAGTAATATACACTTGATCGCATCTGGTTCCTCGTCCAGGCGTCGAGAATTCAATTCCTCAGCTCAGTGAGTTCAGCAATCAACACTTGATGGTGGTAGGAGATTTTCATATATTGTCTGGTTATTCGTAACCAGGGAATGTTTGTCTTTCTTTTAAGATAGTAATAATATAATATAATATAACATAGTAATAATATTCGATATTGCCCCAAATAATTACAAGGTAGGGCAATTTCATAACTAACATACAGAATTGAAAATTATTAAATATTACAATATATTTATTTTTTTAATATGGGATTTGTGGATACATATAGATGGATTCATTGGCTTAAAACCACAGTAAGTAATTTATATGTTTCCGTATCAAAATTCGAAGTTCTAAATCTATCTAAGTTATGTGCATATTTGAGCTGTTCCAATTAGATTACATAGGTTAGTTCTAAATACCTCATTCTTCATAATTATATTTTGGCATCTAGCTATAGTTATACGCCTTTCTCAAATACCTATCTGAAGTTTTTCCAATTCATCCAAAGTCTTTTTAAGTGGGACTCTCATCTGTGGACGACGTCTATTTCTTTTCTCAAACAATTTTACCAGCTCATTGTAATCAGCTGTGAAAAACCCACCATGGAAATGCCATATTTGCAATATTGCAGTTTTAGATCATCAAAATTTACTTTCTGGATATACTCCAGTGGGTTTCCGCCCAGGCATCGTGGGTTCAATTCCTCTGCTGGTTAAGTCACATTGCACAACCAGTATGATGGTAGTAGAACTTTTTCATATATTGTCAGGTTATTCGTAACCCGGGAATGTTTGTCTTTAGTGATAAAAATAAAAGATTGTTCAGATTAATCATTTGCATTGTAATATACCATGTTGGATCAAATGGAGTAATTTTTTACTAACCTTATCTATCCAGCAACCAAATGAAGAATTTAAGTCTATTTAATATGTTTTATACCTTCAGAATAATTTGTTCGTTTTTGGGGAACAACTCATTTGGTTTCACTGAAATCATTGTAACTTCCTTGCTGCTGTGGTGAGAAATATGATCTAAAAGTTGTTAGAAAAAGAAAACACTAAGCTTTATATTCAAATCTGGAAGTTGACCACAGAAGAATTCAAATGTGCTCTTTGATGAAACCAAAGGTACCGTCCCCAAATTGAAAAAAAACTGAATTTTTTATTAATTATTTTTATACGAAATGAAAAAAAAGTTAGGTGACAATAATGTTTGTAATACATTGTGTCTAGTAAAATTAAAAATTTATTGTGAAACCCTTTCACATTTTGTAAATCAGATTAAGAAAATGTTAAATATTTTATCACAGCTCCTGAAAAACTGAACTATTACTAGTACGAGGGTGGTATGAAAAGTTTCCGACCTCAACGCAAAAATGGCGGTACTCATCAATAAGAGCTAGTGTATATAGTTGTGCATCTTTTGACAGTTACTCACCAAAGTTTCGACCTTTTTGGACGCGCAGTTTTTAGATGACAGTCGTTTGAGTGAGTCGATGTGTGTGTTTTTGTGGAAATGGAAAAATTGAGTATCGAGCTGTTATTACATTTTTGTTTTTGAAAGGCTTTAAGCCTACACAAATTAAAGATGAGTTGGACTCTGTGTATGGAGACTCTGCACCATCATTTACCACTCATCATTACGGTTTGAACTGGTGGACCATCCGCCTTACTCACCAGATATGGCCCCAACCGACTTCTTATTGTATCCTATTCTAAAAACTGCGCTCGGAGGACAGAGATTTTCGTCAAATGAAGTGGCAATCACCTTTGTGAACAATTATTTTGCAGAGATAAACGCCGAGTACTATTTGGATGGGTTAGAGAGATGGGAGCATCGCTGGGAGAAGAGTGTAGAGTAACAAGGCGACTATGTGGAAAAATAAATAAAAAACTTAGGGAATAAAACCTTGTTTCATTGTTAGGTCGGAAATTTTTCAGACCACCCTTGTAAATAAGAAATATCAAAACTATCTGTTGTTATTTGTACATTTTCACAAACATACCTACCAGTATAAAACAGAATCCATGCAAAAAATCAAGACATTTAGAATAATGTTTTCCGCTGAACCCCTTTATGTAACAACAGAATCTAATTAATATTTTTTAATCTTTGGATAGTTTTTTGATATCTTATTAGCCAAGATACAGCGAGAAGTGTTGCACGCCCTACAAAAATGCTTGCGGCATTTAATCTAAAGCTTTTTAATCATTTTTCAAGAACTGTTTATTAATTGTAGGAACATAAAAATATAGATAGATAATTACAATAATGAGATGTTACTATATAAATATTATTTTTGTATTAATGCCGACTGGCTACACATCAACCGTTCTTTCCTCAGCGTAAAATATATATATGTATAAGTTAGTGTATATATATGTATAATGTACATGTAAATTAATAAACATCAGAAATCCACTACTGATGTCTTGGCATTCAAAAGGTTAAAGACGTTTGTAAATTTTTTTTTATATATGAATGTGAGTCGTCTGTCGATACTGTATACCGAAAATAAGAGAATTCCCGAGTTTATGTAGTTAGCAAGTAGACTGAATTTGACGAATAATCAATAAGTTCGTAGAATGAAAATCAATAATAAGGTGGTGGTGTTTCAGGTTCTGTCATGTTTTACATTGTCACAAATCGATGATCAGCACCACTTTTAATTGTTGTCATGTTTAATGTTCCCTGTTACGCCTGATGCTGCACAGCTCCAGAGGAATTTAATTGAAAAATATTTAGACATTAAAAAAAATATCCACCTTATGTTCCATTCATCGTCCGTTTATCTCCTGCCCCCACTCTTCACCAATCCCTAGTTATGCCTCTACCCCCACTTCAACACCTAATATTATATGTTCATCCATAAATTATGTAATATATGTACATATTACATAATTTATAATATATTATTATTAAATTATATTTTATGTAATATATTATATGTAATATTATATTTTATGTAATTTATAATATATTTTATTACTATTTATATACACTATTTATATATTTACAAATGAAAGCCATACATGTCTGTATTTTGTGAAGAACCCTTACTTCGCTACAAAATATGTAAAAAAAAAAATCGTACTTATCATCTACACGATATTTTTTTTATAAAAAAATTCTCTAATATATTTTTATCGGAATTAATGGCTATCGTTGGGAAATTACATAGTATAGATTATACATTTTTTATAAATATAAAAACAAAATATTTTGTAAGACGGTACAATTTACAAAAACACAGTTTTGCAAAAAAAATGTCAGTTATTACGAAAATAGTGTCAGCGGACCGCTCGGCATGTTACCCTTGCCACACTTAGGTAATAACAGATCGCAGAAGCTTGGCATTCCAAGGGTTAACAGTCATGAAAAGAAAAGCTTTCAGCAACTAAACTTGTTATTAATTTTAGTGACGAAAAAACACAACCACTTATATTTTGTAAAATAGTGTTTTCTTCGTAAAGTAATGATGTGCTAATTGAAAATTACTTTTGCTAATTAAATTACAGTGTCTTTTGACACCATGTAGTTTCGTTTTTAAAACGTACTGAAATTTCTAGAAAGAAAATCCCTTTCTATCGCCCCCTTGCTTTAATGGCATTTTTAAACGATTTGTACTTTGTTTCAATTAAGTGCTTACCTTTTTAAACATCGACAATTGCGCATGCGCGTCTCTTGCTCCACTGCCGGCTCTTTCGCGAGGAAAACATACAATTCGATTATAAGATTTTTTTTAAATTTTGGTGACTTAAATTACAAATCTTCCATAAAATTGATTCAAACTTATGTTCCAACCCTAATTCACACCATTCTCTGCATATTATATCAAATGAAATGTAACTAGGTACATGATCCATAAGTTAAGGCGATGCCATACGTAGTAATGCAAAATCGTGTGTTTTTGGTTTGAAAATTTGGTCGCCTAGAAATGTTTCAGATGCTTTAATTTAATACTGCGAGTAGAATACATCTTGACCTTTGAAATAATCGAGTATTTTTTGTATAAGTCTCTTTATAAGCCCAGAAAAAAATAATGTATAGGCCTATGAAAACTGCTTTAAAGTTCAAAATCTCCTACTTACGAACCCATTTTCGGTTATGATTTTATTGTATAATGTGGCAAATTAAGTTGTTTATAAAATGATCGAAAAAAATTAAATATTTATGCCTGAAAATCCACAAAATAAAATAAAAGGCACTTTTTGGCCATGTTTTTTTCTTGCATAAATCAAAACAGGCGGATGGTGTTAAGCGGGAATTTAAACCTTATCGTCATCTACGTAAGGGTTGTTATTGATAGCGGCTCAATTTAAAATACTACACGACGTGGTGCATCGCCTTAAGTATTTTTTCAATCGTGTACGTATTTTGATGCTGTTTTCCCTGCTCACCTGCAAGGTTTACGAGCAAGCTCATGTTAAGCTGAATAAATGATTATTTACGAACTTTGTTCAAGGAGGCGAGATAGATATCAATGTGAATCATCTTTTAAAACCGACCCTTGCGTAATAAGCGTGTCAAGACGGGACGACGCTCTTCCACGGAACGACGATTCATTTGGCCAGCCTTGTGATTCGTCGGCTCTTCCTGCTCGGTCGTCAAAACACTGCGCGGTATCTATGCTTTCTGGCAAAATCTATTCTACACTTAATTACTTTAATTTTCAATTTCTTCAATAAATATTATTTGACGTTTCACATCTGCCAGGCGTCCCGTGAGAGCTATTATATTTTTAACGCATAATGCATTTATTCGTATACGCTTTCAATTACGTAATATTTCATCCATGTCTTGTTTTCGTTAGAATGTCACCACTTTTCCGTTCGATGACAATCACAACAACACGATAATTTAAATAATATTTGCGCATGTGGCAATTATTAACTTCGCATTCCCTGTACAGCCCACACCGCACGCGGCGGTTGCAGGTGATAGTCATTGAGACCCTGCGTGCCGTGTGTAGGTACTCTCAGAATCAGAAGTCCAGCTTCCTCCCTTATGGATCTCTCTCTCTCTCGCTCTTCCGGCATTCCGGCGCTGAACGCCGAGCGTTGCGCACACCCGCACTGGGTTCGAAACTCATCACGTAGCGAGGGAAACTCACGCTCACGAGACCCGCAACAGTTTGCCGGCGCGACCCAATAGTGACGATGTTTTCGTACTTTGAAATTTTAATATTTTTTAAATCAATTATTATTATTTATGTTTTTTGATTAGCATAGCTACAGCCTTCAAAGCCATTACTAAACATTTTGAAAATGATATGTTACAATAGCGTTTCGTTATAGTGCAAGTAAAAAAAAACGAAGCAACAACAAAATTATCAGTGACAAATGTCATTAATAATTATGATCCGATAACAAAACCACAATCACTTTTTATTTTATTTTAAAATTTATATATCTAATATTATGCGAACTAAAACTAAGGTGGTTTACCCTTTTCAATGTTTACATCTCAGTGATACGATTTCAACATTCTTAGAAATTTTATATAAAAGTTTTTGCTCACTGCCCTAGGTTTTCCGTGTTTACTTGGGTTAAACAAATGCGTACGTAAATGTATTCGCGTAGGTATTTTGTACATTTTAAAATGTTGCAATTTTGTAAATGTAAATAATATAAATTTAGGAATAACAATAAACTAACATAAACATTTAATTCGAAGAGAACAATAATGATAATTTAATTAGAACCGAAGTGAATATATACATTGAATGCCCATAAAATGTATCCAGTGCTAATTTGTTATCTTACATAGACTTGGCTCCAATATGCTGTTGGAGAGATCTCCCGCTCTCTTCAATGGTAAGTTTCAAACTGTCCTTAATTATAATAAGTTATTGATTTCAATACTAATTAAATTGTTCTTAGTGTTAAAAATCCGACTTTTACATGAACATTACACCTAGAAATCGAGTTATTTTACACCCCCTGCTTCATAAAGCTTTCTCATCTACGTTTTTAATTTAAGTGATGATCAAACGTAACGTAATATATGCAAGGGTATCTAACGATCTGTAAAATACATATGTATCAAAAGTGTACAATACGACATTTGACGAGAGTGTAGCTCGCGACGAAATTGTGAAAAGCCTGCGTTGATGGATTCGCCAGTAGCTACCTGCCTTGCTTTGTCTGGATGTTTTGCATACAAATTAAAATTTATCATTTTACAAATATGGTGTTCAACTCAGAGCCCAGTCTAAATTATGTGCGGTGTTTTTTATTATTATTTTTCGATAAAATAAATACATATATAATAAATACATATCGACGGCCAATATTCGACGGCCGGCATAGTCCAGTGGTAACGCATTGGACTGCCATTCCGAAGGTCGCGGGTTCGAACCCGGCGTGCGCAAATAAATTTTATTTGATTAATTTGTGTTATTTCACAATTAATTAATTAAAATAATATAAAGTATATTTGCGGCACGTTCCAGAGTGGAAGATACTACCAGTATCGCCCTGGTGTAAGACCACCATTCAGAATTGAAACGTTGCTCCAAATGGCTTTAGCCGTGTTTAGTGACTAGATCTGAATAGCTCCCCACCTTCCTCTTTCCCTTCCCCACTTACTTTCAGCCTCACAACATCCCCCGATTGGGGATTCCATAGTCTCACTGGCTCCAGACGGGAGTAGTTGGGACTCTTGTGAGGTATTCACTATAAAAAAAATATATATATATAAACAGGCGTTCTAATTTATTTTTTTATTTTTATGTAGTTTAAAAATTAAATTTTTATATCTAGTATAAACCTTTAGAATTATTAACAACCAAACACTTCTTTCTGCAATATTTAGAGGCACACTTTACACTACATCTCAAAATATATTGTTTATAGCATTTAGGCGTAACCTTTGCTTCTTTAACATCCGTCGGTAGTTCATTAAATATCTTGAATCCTTTAATTGAAATTATTTTGAGTTCCCGACAAATTTGTCTAAAATCTCCACCGCTCCTCGTGGGGTAGCCAAGTATTTCGAAATTAAAATTTACATTTTTAAACATGTATTTCGGGAGCATGTTATTTTTAATTTTAAATATAAATATTAAGTTTTTTTTTTTAAATAAATTTAAAATAAATCAAATTTAATAATGTTATAATAATTATTAAGTTCTTCAAGTATTTCTGTTATTTTTACAGTTTTTAATGTGACAGCTGTTTCGGCTTTTGAGGCCATTATCAAATGGCCTCAAAAGATGTGGCCATTATCAAATGGCCTCAAAAGCCGAAACAGCTGTCACATCAAAAACTGTAAAAATAACAGAAATACTTGCAGAACTTAATAATTATTATAACATTATTAAATTTGATTTATTTTAAATTTATTTAAAAAAATTAAATGGAGTTCTACGAATTAAACACCAAAACAATAAATAAATACTAAGGTATTTTTTAAAATTATACGCTGTCTCATACGTAAAACCTAGTTTTTTGAAAATTAACTATCTAGGAATATCTACTACAGTTCAAAACTGCTCGCCTGTCTCTATTTTGAACTATGTATTTGCAATTTTTTTATCTGTGATTGCACAAGAAAAGGACACTCGAGCAGTATTTTAAATGAGATGCTACCATTAATTACAAACTACTTTATATCTAATTTATTTCTTATTATTCTAAAAATATAACTTTTTGTCATTTTCTTAGCTAGTAATTTAAAGTTAAATTTGAACATATATTGAGAACATATCGGCTCCCACGGTTTCACGGTTCATCTAACTGCTAGCCGGGATAGTGATCAGCTTCAAACAACTAAAAAATTCAACTCAACAGTAGGCAGAGAGGATGGTACGCCATACAACTTAAGTTTTGTCACACATTCCTTAATTCGTCATAAATAGTTTTGTGTTACTACTTTTCTTGACACGACCCATATCAAATACTTGATTTACTTGATCGTTCCATATCCTCCTGGGGCTTCACCGACTTATTTTTATCTCCACTTGCGCATTGTATATTTTCTTTGAAATCGTTTCTCCTTTCTTTCGCTATTCATGTCCAATCTATCTAAGCGTCCCATTCTTATTCTGATTTATTAAGTTTTGTTCTTTTTCTGTCAGTTCTATTCCCCACTACCATACATCAGGGCTGATATTATAACTCCTTGGGGGACTGCTAACCACCCCAAACTCTCACCTATATTTAACCATTGCATAGATTAAAATGACATAAAAGTTCAAAGCGAAAACATATATTTATTTTGATTTGGTTACGTTCATTTTATACTGCTAATTACACGGAAAGTAAATGCAAAACCAGATTCCAAATGCATAAAGCACTCTGCGGTTATTACTCTTTCCGCGCAGTAAATCCGAAATAAAATGTCATTTTTGCGACAATCGCATCTGTACACAGGGACATAATATCGCAGCGCAGATTATGACATCGCACATCCGTCATTTTACTGTGTGCTTCCAATCGTCATATTATTACGGTGTGTTGTCAGTTTACTGCTGCAAGCGCTATTTTACCGCCCCTTATCTATTCATTGCGAACGGTGAATGCCACTGGATTGGTAACTTCATTGCACTTCCAGAGGCACTTTATTATCTTGACACAAGCTGTCTTTGGTGACGATTCGATAGAGAATCCACCTGATTTTTTGATAACACATGGTCTATCTGATGGTAATCTTCAATGCCACTCTGTACTCACAATTCAGATACCCTTGTCCGTGACAGGCTTTTATTATCTTATTAACAATAAACAAAACTTACTTGTTGGGAAATTTCTATTCACTGGACGTAAATTATCAGTTTGTGGCGGCAGTTGCCCGTTTAAAAACCCAGTGTGCGCAAATATAATAGTGTCTCGTTCCTGAGCTCAAGATATTTTCAGCATCGTCCTGCTGACAGATCAGAATTCAGAGTGAAAACTCTGCTTGAAATCACTTAAATTGTGTTTAAATAAAAGATCTGATATCCAGGTTCATTTAACCCCTCCAGCGTTTGAGGGTCGTATATTTTATAATAGTAGTTATATATTTTTTTCTATCATGCGGAATTAATAAAGAGAAATAATAATTATTGCCAGTTTGCCTCAAATATTTCTACCGGAATATAGTAATAAAATCCTAAAAATAGCCAAAATGAATCTTCCATATTACAATCGGTTTAACTTTAAAAAATATTTCTTATTTTTTATTATATGAAAGAGATAAAAGTGATGGCAGATTTTTCTTACAAATTCTCCAAACAAAACGAAAAATCGAATTCTTTCATTTTTTCTATGATTGGAGTAAAAAATTAAGTAAAAATGTGGTTAGCGTTTTTGACAACATTTTTCACGTTTTATATTAAAATTTTACTATATAAAATAGTAATGTTTATTTTAAAAGCATTCACTGGAAAGATAATTTTATCTAGTTTCTAAAACAGTATTTTTTTACGGAAAAAAATATTTATATAGCACATTTGAAATACAAAGAAAACATTGCAAACTGAACAAATGTGATGAAAGTACTGCAGAGAAATCTTCCCCGTAAACCACCTCTTCCTTGCTAGAGTATATGATACAT
Organism: Hesperophylax consimilis; assembly: GCF_061612785.1. Classification (NCBI taxonomy): domain Eukaryota; kingdom Metazoa; phylum Arthropoda; class Insecta; order Trichoptera; family Limnephilidae; genus Hesperophylax; species Hesperophylax consimilis. The sequence continues at coordinate 4,109,439 of NC_142858.1, forward strand.
ATGAGATAAAAATATATTACGCATTAAAAATGTACATACGTATGCCTTCTTTATGCTTATGTTTTTTGACCACCATGGGGAAGGATTTTTTAACCGGCATCGCTGTTTACAGTTTCCTGACAATAAAAACCTTCTTGCACGGAGGTACACTTTGCAATCGAAGCTAAGGAATCCACAATAAAACAAACGTCGACTTGGAAAAGCAATCAATATCGTAACATTATAACTTCGGCGCGTTGCCCCTAACACGATGAATTTATTGCACATCCGATCAAATTTCGCTTAGCAATATTATGTTTCATTACTTGTTTATTTCCTAGCACGTCGTCACTGCAGTGCATGTAGAAGTGGGAGTCTCGATTTATTTAACCCTAGATAACTTAACTATTTTTATTGTTTCATTGTAACTGCACTTTCGTCGAGTGGACTACGCAATAAAACACTAGAAATAAATCACAGGTAGCAAATTTTACGCAAGTTTAACGTAGATGGAACCGGAGTATATGGAATATCCTCAATCATGACAATATATGAATGCACGTACCTTAACAATAAAATTGTTGTTATAACTAAACTTTCGTCCAGCGGACGACGAGATGGTCATTGGTCACAGGGCACCTATTATATATATAAGGTCCTAGTATGCGTGTGGCTGCAATCGCGTCACGTGCTGCACTGTTTACTCAAATTATGAAGGTAATAAAAGAGTCAAGGGGGAGGGGGAGCGGGGGGAAGTAGGTGATTTCAAATTTCGTGGAGTAGCGCGTCGTCGCCTCGGCGAGCGATTAGTTATCTAGGGTTAAAAAAAAGATAGCGTTCCGGTTTTCCAAAATAAACGGTTACCCGAAACCGTTTTTTTTTTTTTTTTTAATATTAACTCCACACAGGAGGCCCTGAAGAAAATAATTTCCCTCAGGGCCTATGTCATCTTTGGGGATGCTGTGTGGAGGATCTTTTTGTGGAGAGGAAGTAGTGAACATGGGTCTTGAAGAGTCTCATGTTGTAGGAGGGAGGAAACACAGAGGCCGGCAGTTCGTTCCACAGCCGAGCTGTTGAACTTAAGAACGAATCGTAGAAGCGACCCGTTCTCATGTGACAAATGTCAACCGTGTACAAATGTTGGGCGCGCGTTTGGCGTGTATCCCGACTACGCACCGGTGCCGAAGGGATCAATGACGATAGTTCCTCAGAGCATCTTCCATTGTAATACCGATAGAACAAGGACAGCATACCTACCTGACGCCTGTGCTCTAAAGATTGCAGTCCGTTTGTTAAGATTGGGGAATCTATCAAACGGACCGCCCGTTTTTGCACAGAGTCAAGGGTTTTTTTCAGGTATTTAGGGGCTCCGGACCAGAGATGGCTGCCAAATTCGACAGTAGGGCGCACTTGCGATTTGTACAGGGTCAGCAGTTGTGACTATTAAAGTATCTGCGGGCCCTGTACAGTACGCCCAGCTTCTGAGAGGCCAGCTTTACTCTGGCTTCGATGGAGCCCCCATACCTTAGCTGGTCACTTATAGTTACACCAAGCATATCAATGGAAGGCCTGTTCGGAAGATTGCTTCCGTTGAAGGAGACTAGATTATCATACTAGATTATTAAAAATAACGTAATACATTACAAAAAAACCCTGCCATAAATGGCTTTTGGTGAATATCCAATCTGAACCATCGCCTTGCACCGCAGTAGGAGGGATGAATTCATAAGTCCGTCACTCCTGAAAACACTAACCCCCAGATTCCTATCCACCCCTCTCCTCTCCTCAGGGCCTCCTGTGTGGAGAAAAAAAATGGGGATTGCTACTCGACACATCGACCCCCAGATTCCTACCCACCCCTAATACCTTTTTCCTTCCCGGAACTCCTCTCTTCCCTTTCCCTAAAATACCCCACACAGCATCTCCAAAGATTACTTAAGCCCTTAGGGTTTTTTTTTTCAGAATAAAATGGGGATGGCGTACTCCCATTGGCCCCAGAAACTTTCTGCGGTATTCTATTTATAAAAAAAAATTGATTTATTAATCGATAGTTTGCAGGGTTTGACTTGCCAGTGGAAAAATTACGTTTTGCCGAATTTTACAAATGAACAAAGTTAAATATGCAACTAGTTCAAATATTATTAAATCCCCTCAAACAATAATATTCTTTATGACTGCAAGTAGGTAGGTACGTATTAAAGATGAATCTTCCCGAATGATCCCACTTACTAATAATAATTCTAATTGTTCTTGTGCATCCATTATTCTCAAGGTGGCAAGGTAAGGTGTATAAACTAAAAGTTTTTGCGTTTCAATTGTGGTAATTTTTACAACCTAATTGATTGAACCCCTTTTGAAGAGATAATAATTATTGGTGACATTGTATTATTATTATGTTACTTAAAATAAATCTATCGGCTTTATTCTAAACATTACCAATTTTAAATTACCAGCGTAAAGACACGTAGTAGGTGCCTTATGTTGTATTTCAGAGATGGATTCCACTCGACCCAAACCTTTAAAAGGAAAATAGGAAAATCACTTTAAAATGAACTGCGTTTGCTTTAGTATGTTTTTGTAGTCTCTCATGGGCATACCATTTGTATACATTACACTAATTTTGTTTCTTCTAGATCAAAGCCTCTAGATTCTTCTAGTCAGGATTTTGGGGCAGATATTATTACGCTTGCAGTAAAAAATGGGCTTGTATTTCGTCGTCTCTGGATAAAACTCTTCGCAGAACATCAGTCAAATTAGTTGTATTTCGCAATATTGAATGAACCAGATACAAAACAAAGAGGCGTAGAAGTGGCTTTAAACAATATTATTTCAACTCACTTCTGTTTGTGGAATTTTGGAACACTTCACGTTTAGGTACTCAATCGATGTCAATCTCAATAAGTTACGAATGTGAATTTTGATAAATAATTATTATTATATATTATAAATTTACTTACAAGGGTGATACATAATATCCTGGTATTAGGGCAAATCGGTTTTGATAGATTCATGCTTATCTGAATGAATCGGTTTAGTGGTCAAAATCTAATCAACTGAAAAAAAACAACAGTGTACATTCTTATTATAACTCGATCCCCGTGAAAATTAAGGTAAAATGTATCTCCCAATCTCTAACCGTTTAGTGAGAAAGAGTTCAAAGAGTAAACATTTCTTTGAAATCGTATTGTGCTCTATTGTAATCATTTCGTGCGGGTTTAATCCACAAAACTGTTGCAACCGTTTCTGAACCTAAACGCTTACGAAAAAACTGTTTCACGTTATTTTACTCACCTCAAATGCAAGTGACTTCCACTTTGGATCTGCACCGTACACGTACATTTCGTGTACTCATTCTTGAGCATCAATCAAGTCATGGTCATAAATTCTTAATCTAGTTCCACTTCAAACATTTTTTTCTATTTCACATGACGATAAAGTTTACCATACATTAAGTGCGGGAGTATATGTAAAGGTATTGGAGACCGGCAACACTGTTTAGTGTGTAGCCTATTTTAACGAGCATGGCTTTTGGCTTTAGTGTCGGGTGATAAAATTTTGATTGTGCCGAACCTTTGTCATAATAATGATTTAACCGCCCAACAGCGCTGGCTGTTCGAATTCGAATGGATAACCTTTATTGACAAAGTCAGAAATCACAAAATGCATTGAGCCTAAAACGAACACGTAGTTATGAATTTCAGTACTGACCGGTTTATTGTTTCCTGGTATCAAAATTTCGATATTGTTTCATTGTCTCCAATCAGTATTGTTAATCATTTATCTCTTAATATATCAAGAAACATTAAAATGAACAATTGATTTAAACAAAATTACTGCTAAGTTAACGTTGTCGAACTTGTCTTTCACATAAACTAAATAATCATAGCGGAACTACTCTAGACTCACATCTTTAGAAAACCATATCCATAAATAAATAATGTTATTGGAAGTTGACACCCTAGTTTCAGAAATAGTATTTCAATTATAAAACAGGACTTTTTAAAAAGATACTGTCCGCAATTAGTACCCAATTGTGAGCTTTTTCATTATTGCACAGTGGATTGTATTCCGCGTATCTGAACATTTGTAAATATGCAATTACTACCACTTGTTTAATTTGTCAGAAAATTAAACTATTCATAATGCTATTCAAATTAAACGGGTAATACCAACAGAATATTGAGCCACTGTTAAAATGCATGCAAACAAATATTTAGCTCGGCTCAGCCATTGAAGTCCATGAATTTGAACAACTGATTTCACCAAACCTTACAGGCGTCTGTTACATCAAGTACCTAACGAGTATAAATGCGAGTAACTAGGCAAATACTGCATTTGAAATCAAATCGCTCTATTTCCTGAATTGACTTAACGAACTACGTTCATTAACTAAAACTGTAAAATGTTTGTATCATTTATTTTTAAAAACTTTTTTTCTTATTTTAGGATTGCAATCAATTTTTACGCCACTTTCAGCATAATATTTAATTCCGCCCTCTCGACGGCAGCTCAGATGTGCGGTGGAACGCAAAGGTCATATCCCACTTACGCGATAAATTGTAGAATAAACCTAAGCTGTGTTTACTTAGCACCTGGCCAATCTGCACAAGCGCCCCCTGTTGTAACCATATACCTACCCTACTTGGTGTGGTTGACCACCTCCGTTTTAGAGCTCTAAGATCTTTGAGAAATTGGCGGTTGCATAGGTCGCAGATGAAAACCATTTATATGGGTTTAACCTTAATTTGATTTACATGGGTTTTTCATAATATGCATAAAGAATAATAAATCATTCATTCAATTGTAAAATTTTTAAGAAACAAGATTACCTAAAAGAAATACACGAAGAAAAATGAGTATTGCTAGTTTATTAAGAATCTCTTCAGCTTACTCGTAATTTGGTTAAAAACGGGATTGCAGGCCATTTCTTGTTAAACTTTTATTAAATTCCTAAAATATCAGATCAGTTCATAAAAATTAGGATTCATTTATGAACAAATGTTCCAAAATCGTGATAATAGATTCGAATGAAAAGTTTTCCCGAAATGGGTCGGTGACAACTTACACACTTCTTTCACATAATGACAGTGACGTATCACCTATAATTTGTGTATTAACTTTTGTCCTGTCAAAAGAAGGGTCCTTCCGAAACTGGTGAAACAGTTTCAATTCATGTGGTGTTGTTTTGTGTAATTTAATCAATAGTTTCTTCGGCCAATAGTTGCCCTCCTCCTGCGAGAACTCTCCCTTATTATTAAAGGGGGCCAACATTTCCGCCCTCCTTCTATTGTTGTGTTGTGCACCCGATCTACAAGTAGGTCTCGAGTCCGGCTGCACGTCACTAAGCGATCAAGAGTGCCCTCGTGTTTTGGTGTATTATATAATACATAAGTATTTTTATTTCCCAATGCGATTGTTCGACGCCGTCGCACGTCACCGCACTGGACCCCGCTTGGAATTACTGGTTGGCCCGGCAGATTAGGCAATTAATAAAAATAATAATATTTGGGTAATGTACATATATAGCGCTTTCGTTTTCGTGAAAAATCACGTCAAGGGCGCAATTGTATGGCCCTGCCGCTGAAAGCTCTGTTGTAACCTTTCTTTCTGATATACGAGATGAGGAAAAGGTTTCAACTGAGCTATCGGTGGTTCTGTCTTCGAGCAAACCATTACATCCTCTCTTTCTGATATACGTGTAGATAGAGATTGCAACGGAGTTTTCGGTGGTACGCTATACCTACCGCCAAGACCGCTGATGTTACCTACCTTTCTAGTAGGCGTTTATATAGGGAAAAGGGAGACAAGTAGAGGGAGGAGTTACAATGTAGAAATCGGCGGTATATCTTTACACAGTCCTGCGACTGGAGGCGTGATGTGGGTCGAAATCACTATCCGCGAAACAAATCCAAGAAATCGGGGAAAAGATGTGTGCACTTATAATAGTTCCCTCCCCGCTTGATTTATCAGTTTTGAAAGCTCTGATTCCCATATATAAATAATAAATATAGTAAATTTTCTTAAAATAAAAACGGTTATAACTATAATGGCTTGCCGAAGATTTTGATGTAAATTTATTTCACTCTCGACCAATTCCGGTTAAAAAAACTATTATGGGAGTAATATGAGTTAGTACATGCTGATTTTTTAAATTAAATTCATAAATATTTTAAATTAATATATTTTTATAAATTTCTATTAAAATGCACTCTTGGCGGTCGCTATCAACGCGAAATTCACATCCTTTTGTCATTAAATGTAGGTGTTCACCATGCCGGAACACGTTTGCTGTGCTAATTTAATCGTGGCTTGACGCTTGCCATTGAATTTGTCTCTCTATATTTTGCACCGCGAATATGTTTAAAATATTGTTCGAGTAGGTACTTAATTAAAATTTGACAAAGCTCTTCGTAAACCATGTGTGGGCTTACCATTGTTTTGATTTATTAATTAAATTTTACACGTTTATCGAATGTGAATGATTTTTTCCTATATGACGTGGAAAACTGGATAAAAGATTGATAGAAACCTTTTTATTTTGGGAATAGGCCGCGAATCCCCCCAAATACCACTTTCACTTAGGTTATACCTAATTTATAAGTCTCTTCATCCATCGACCAATAATTCAGAGATTTTACTAAACACAAAATAAGATAACTCTAATTGGAAACATTACGAAGAGCGACAAATTTAGATTTGTCCAACTGATGAAAGATTGATGAAATAATTACTAGGTACAGTATGACGTTGCATATCACGTGGGTACTCGGTTTCAGGTTGAATCCTTCAGGATTTTGCCACAATGATAGCCGTTCTCCGATAAGAAAAAGCACCAGAAGAAAAGTAAGCCGTAAAAGCAATATATTCTCATCATAATTACTTTTAAAAATTTGTAATGTTTTACGCCTCCCGGCACGTCCGGACAACTTATTGGTAACTTATTGGAATCGCGTTGTAAACAATACAGATCGGTTGCAGAAATTGAGTAGGGAATAAGGAAAAATACGCCAGTAAAAAAATGTTCGTCGATGTCGTCTTATGGCGTTTCCCCACATAACAGCCCGCTATGCCAGAATAACACTGACCCGGCTGTCTCGCGAACCCTTCGCCCGAACTCGCGTCGTGAGATTTCATGCACGAGTCGACCAAGGGAATCTTTTCCTTTCAACTAATACACGTAACTTAAAAAATGTTTTTATTTTATTTAATGTTTTATTTAACCACTTTTATTTGTGACCTAACCTTACCATTGCTGTTATAATCACAATTGCTTACCATTAACTTCTATCAATTCGCAGCCTGACCCAGCCATCATTAGCTAAGCCAAAAATATGCATTTTGGACTACGCACGAAATTTATTTTTTAATATTTTAAAAAGAAAGACAAACATTCCCGGGTTACGAATAACCTGAGAATATTTTAAAATCTCCTACTACCACCACAGTAAGCTGAAAATGTTGCTTGTGTTGTGATGGAGGACTTAGTCAGCCGAGGAATTGAACACACTACGCCTGGGTGGGACCCAAACTCGATGTCAACTCGGCCACCGACCGGTAATGCCATGAAATCTTAAATTTGGATTTACTGACGACAACTAACAGAATTAACTTTTATGGTTATATTCCTTTCTTAATAGCATCGCGATTTTTAAACGCGAAGAAGGTGACAATTGGTTGCGAAGTTTTCATTAGGTCTGGTCTGGGTTTATGTTGATTTAGAAATAATCCAGCAAATTGGTATATTTTAAACATCCATCATCGAACAACCATTTTACATGGAACCACGAACGCAGTTCAGTTCTCAGTACCTGCCCCTGTCAATTACAAACTGAAAGTCTGCTAGTCTAGCCGAACATTTTGCACTTTCCGCTTTCCATGATACCTCCCTACGCTGTCTGAATAATAAATCACACGCCTGTTTCAAAAGACTCATTTGACGTAAACAACATCTCTCATAATACTGTAATAGTGGGTATAATGTTTTGTCTCAACAACAGAAAGCCATCGGTGCTTATCTAGCTAAAATAAACACCGTGGGTAACGCGCGAACTAGCGAGGAATACCACTTTGACTTTTATAGTTGTCTACTAACTTGTCAACTAAGCCGTCCATTGTAAGTTATTAGCGACGTCATGCGTTGTGCATCAGTCTCGCATATTATAAACGATATAAAAATATTCAGTTGAACGTATAAATATGGTTAATTAGAATTTAATCGATTTAATTGGACATACCTACAACCAGTACTAGCAAATAAAACAGTGTATTGGTAAAAATGTCTCCCCATTCTCCGGAATCGTTGTCTGAAATCTGAAAGAATTTGAAGTCCACTCTCCCTCGACGACATCGAAAGCAAACAAATTTATGGTCGGCTCATGGGAGTATCACAACAACAGACCGATTGATGGCTACTTAATGGTATTTTAAAAGCTTTCAGTAATTTGAATTCAATTGAACGGTTGTTTAAAATCAAACCCTGACTAAACTGGGCCTAAATCGGCCGTTATCGGGTAGGTAGCGTTCAATGATTCACTACACAATTCTGGCTGATCGAAATCTCGTAAATAAAACAGTAAAAAAAACCATGGTTATTTCTTTGCTTGCAGTCGCACAGCACAGAAAATTGTGTGTTTTGTATGTCAAATACAGAACATATACATCACATATGCAACTACATAGCACAAGTGAATCTAATCACGTTTCTCCCCTAGCAGGAACAACCCTTCGGTAATCCCTGCCCGTGGTCCGAGCAATTCCTCACTGCATTACCTGCGCCTTTATCCGGGATCTGCAATAAATAAGCTAATTAATATGCCCACGAGGCTTTTAATTTGATGAAAGCTATTTACAATTAAAAGGTTCTTCCGTACAGCCTGCCTGAGAGGATGCGCTGTAATCCGGCGACTGGGGGAGCCAAAGAGATTGGAACTCACAATATTATAGGGGAAAGAGCTTATATCTTGTATTCCTACTTCGGAACCAAACATGGCTGTGTCTGATGGCTGCCTACATTCGATTATAATATTGTATATATACCACTGAATAGAAAACCACTAGGAGTGTGAACTAAACATTACAATTTAAATTTACAAATTATATCTCCAATGAAAATTTACACATTACATGCCAACAAAATTGATTATATTGAAGAACGAATTTCGGTGGGTACTTGAAAGAGTTTTACAATAAAATTCAGGCATAATGACATGCCCGCAACACATTTCTGTCAGGTTATCTTTTCAATGACATTTACATATTTTTATGTAATGTAAATTGAAAAAATCTTCCGAGATAATAATCAATAAGCAATAATTGTTGAATAAAATACTAGTATTTCTTGAATTATTTTTCGGTAAAAAATAAGCCGACGTAGCACAGTGGCTTATTGCACCTGGCTGGCAGTCAGAAGGGTCCGGGTTCAATCCCCGTCGGCGGCATTTATTTTTACTCGGAAGATTTTTTCAATATATATTTGTGTTTGAGAGTAATAATTATTGCATAATAATTTGTTAGTTATAATAATGTTTGGATTTTTTGTATAGCGCCGTATTTGTGAGAGAAACAAAAAGTTGGTATAGATTCACTTTTAGGATTTAAAAGTATTTTTATGATTCAGATTGAGTTCAGATTGTACCATATAATAATTTATTTATTTATTAATTCGTGAAATGGTACATTACAATAGAATTCCTTTATCGAGATGAGCAATTTTACAAGTATATTTAATCAAATAAGAAAAGTGCATAATACATACATAGACGGGCAGAAATCATAAAAATCTATATTTGCGAACATAAAAATGCATGTTAGTCTAAATCTCTAGTTTAAGCCGTAGTTGTAAGTCGTATTTTGTACATTTAGCGCTATTGTGTAAATGCCCACTTGGTCATTAGTAAAAAGTCTTAGTTGTAAATCAATCGACATTAATCTTAGTTATAAGCTACTATTTATAAGTTTGTAGCTAATACATTTATAGCCATGTAGAGAGGTTTTAGATATAAATCAAATCATAATAGAGATATAAACAATAGAGACATAAACATTATTCACAAACCATCAGAGAAATATTATTTTATGGACCTCTTGTATTTAGTAAGTTTGCAACTGAAAATATCCACCTTGGATAATACGCTATTGTAATTATTGCATAATCTGTTCAGGCAAGATTATAATATATCTAATACGGGGGGGGTTTATGGGTGATTTATGACAAAAGTCACGATATGAGTAATCCAAAATCACCACTCTCAGCTACCATTTTTATTTATTTATTTATTTCACGCCTATTAAGGCTTTTACATACATATATATAAAAAATATTTACGAAATTATACATGAAAATAGTGCAGGAAACGACTATTAAAACAATTGCAGAAAAATAAATATAAAGTCAAAATATCACTCAACTTGATTTGATCTACACAGAATGCAGGCACAACATATAAAAAATCCAAAATATTTTTTTCTATTTCAGTTGACAAAATTATTATATGTTAGTCAAATCAAATTAAATACCTTTATTCAAATATTCCACTACTCGATGAAAAAAAAAACTTCAATAGGGTATGCTTATATATTGAAATTGATGTACTAAATATATCAACAACATCTGAATATTTGTTTCCTAGCTGTTGAATCCGTCGCATAGGAGTATGATATTGGGACGTTGACATAGAATTGTTACAATAATATGGTAGGTACTGTCTTGAAACCGACCTGCTTGGAGTATGAAAAGAGATTACATATAATAAATCAGGGGTATCAAACATTGAATTAATGATTTTATACAAACAGGTTAAATCGGAAATAATTCTGCGATCAGATAATTTTATTAAATTTAATGAACAAAGTAAGTTATCGTAATTTAGGTTTTCTCTAGGAATGCCCATTTTGAAATTTACATATCTTAAAAATTTATTTTGGATTCTTTCAATCGCATGTGAATGAACCTCATAATTTGGGGACCAAACCGTGGAATTGTATTCTACATGACTCCTTACTAGTGACATATATAATGTTTTTACAGTATTTACCTTATTGAAATCACTAGATACCCTTAAAATAAATCCCAACATTTTCAAAGCTTTATTGGTTATTATTTCAATATGCTTGATAAAGTTAAGTTTCGTATCAAACCAAATACCTAAGTCATTAATTTCCGAGACAGATACTAACGACATGTTGTTAATGGAATAATCAAAAAATATTGGATACTTTATTCGATGAAACCTCATAATTTGACATTTGCTTATGTTAAGTTGCAAGCGGTTATCACGACACCATATAATTAATCTTGACAAGTTATTTGACAATATATGGCAATCGTTAATGTTTCTGATTGCTTTGAATAATTTCAGGTCGTCTGCAAACATTAACACTTGAACATCATTGAAAATATACAATACATCATTAACAAATAATAAAAACAGGATTGGTCCTAAGTGTGATCCCTGGGGAACACCACTCGTAGCAGTGAATTTGTATGAAAATGTGCCATCAATTTTAACAGCCAGTAATCTGTCGGTCAAGTAACTATTAAACCACTTATATAGTGAACCACCTATACCGAATTTATGGAGTTTATTCAGCAATAACTCATGATTGACTTTATCGAACGCCTTGCTAAAATCGGTATAAATAGAGTCAACTTGACATTTACTAGACATGGAATCAGATATATAGTTTTGATAGGTTAACAAGTTAGTAAGGGTAGATTTTCCAGTAGAGAAAACATGTTGCTTAGGAGAAATGACGTGGTTTAATCGGAAAATAACTTTTTTAAGAAGAATTTTTTCAAAAACTTTAGGAATTGTTGATAAAAGGCACACCGGTCTGTAATTAATCACCTCGTGTTTATCGCCTTTTTTAAAAATAGGTGTAAGAAAGCTGAATTTCCATTTAGTAGGAAAACATCCTGTTCGTAAAGACTGATTAAACAGCAAATATAAAGGATACGCCAGATTGGTAGCACAATTATTCAAAAATACAGGAGGTATTTTATCTGGTCCACCACTTTTGCTTTGATCTAGTAATTTTAGTTCAGTCAATATATCATTATATTCTATGTGGATAAAAGATAAATTAAGATTATGATCAGTAGTAAAATTTGATACTGTACTAGCAGAAACTGGTGTCTCACATTCATAAACGCTTTTAAGAAAATCAGCAAAAAGGTCAGCGATACTTTTAGTGTCTTTGGCCTTTTTACCTGCATACTCCAAGTTGGCGGGTATACCAAAGTTGTTATTTTTCATTGATTTTGCATAGTTCCAAAAATACTTTGCATTATGATTTATTGAAGTTTCAACATTATTAATAAAAGAATTGTAGCACATTTTTGATAAGATTTTACAATCTTTTCTAACGTTTTTAAATTCAATATAATTTGATAAAGACCTGTCTTCTTTATATTTCTTATGTAAAACTTTTTTAAGGGCAGTTAATTGAACAAGTTCTTTGTTGAACCATCTCGGATATTTTGATTCTTTAAAATGAATGAGTGGGATGAGATCTGTAATAATTTTATCCAGCAAGTAATAAAAAGATTCAATATTTTGATTAATATCGCCTTCCTTAAGAAATGACCAATCTTCCTTGTGGAGACGATCATTTATGTCCCGATAATTCGCATTTTTAAAGTTATACGTAGGAATTGAATTATTTTGATTGCCTTCTTTAGTACAAGAGATAAGTATTGCTAGTGGGGGATGGTGGTTGTCTATCGGAAGAATAGACTCTAATGATTCATTTATAATAACGTTGCTTTCATTTGACAAAACTAGATCAAGAACACGATTATTAATATTACGTACATGGTTATATTGGGTTAAATTAAAAAGTAAAGACATATCTAGAATTACTCGTTCGCAGGCGGTTGCTGGTATTGAATTAAAATTACTGTCTAAAACGTTGAAATTGCAATTAGGTAAATTATAATCACCGCAAATAATTATTTGATGATTTGGATATTTTGTTTTTACTAACTCAACATCTTCACAGTGTTTTTTATAGATTGATATGTTGGCATTAGGAGGAATATAAACAGTTCCAATAATAGTTTTCTTGAAATCACCACTTAACAATACGAACAATTGTTCCACATCAGTATTTTTGATTTTGAGTGCTTTCGAAGTAATATTTTTGCGGACCGCTATCAGGACACCACCTCCTCTTGTATTGGAGCTGGTATTCTGACTCCGGTCTGCTCGGTGGACATGGTGCCTATGTAGTCCTAGCTCCGCTGAGAAGATTGATGATGTTAGCCATGTTTCAGTGAGTATGATGACATCATTTGAGAAAGATGGAGCATTTACTCTGAACTCCTTTAATTTTGTTCTGATGCCCCTGACGTTCTGGTAGTAGATGAGGCGTTTATATGGCTGGAGTTTTTTGGTTGAACATTGATAATTTTAGGTGAGTTGTTAATATATTTTATGGTTAAATTATTTTCTCCCTTATTTTTCCGGTTTTCTAACTCCTTCCATACATTTTGAATTTCTTGGCGCTGAACCCATGTTAAGTCTTTTTTGGTTTTAATACTGAAATTTTTGTAGTCTATCGCCTTTTTTTGAAGAACCGGTTTCACTTGATGTTGATCTGACAGTTCAATCTTGATCGGACGTATTTTATCCATTTCTTTTTTACCTAAACGGAACATTTTTATTTCAGAGGTATCAACATTTTCAACTTTGCTTAGAATGCTCAAAACTTTGTTCTTATCCTCCCTCATGCAGTCAGTTTGAGTACCAGTTGAGCACTCAGGTACATTAAACATTATAATATTCTTAGAACGTAATTTTCTCTCCTCCATTTCCGCTAGTGTTTCGCAAATTCCAGGTAGGTCTTGTATGGTGTTAGGTAGAGGTTGGACCTGAGGTGGCTTCTGTTGTGAGATGTTTGTATAGGCCTTCAGCTCTCCTTCCAGGAAGCCCACTTTCGCACCAACAACACTAATATTCCCCAAAAGTTCCGAAAGTTTAGGAGTTAATTTAGCCATTTGCTCTTTGGTAAATTTATTCGATGGATCCATAATGGTACTGTTCATTGAGTTTATTATATTACTTGCCATCGTAATAAAATGGTAGGGATCACACGAATCCATAATTAGTAGATCGAAGCAGAAATATAAAATATGAAAAAGTTTAGCTGCCCTGATCACGTACTCGGGATAGTATGCGTAAATGTGAAGGTAACTTTACTTACACACACACTAGAAGCAAGTGCGAACTAACGAATCGACAGTTCGATTGACAGATTTATATTTATTTTGTTTTTGATATATCTTTTAACTGCGAGATTGGAATCACTTGGAATTCTATCACTACACTAAAACTCGATTTGCACTTGTAATTTAGTACTTCCTATACGCACAGGTATAAAATTAAGTATTCTTATTTATGTTTTAAACTGGAGCAGAAACAAAACCGTGCACTGTTTACATGTAGTATTGTTGTGATATGTAGGTATATTTTATAAAATGTAGGTTTATGTACTGACTCGGGCTAAGGTAATAATTACAAAGATGTTTTGAGGGGGCTGAGATCTTGACGGGTGGGTGAATAATTGTCTCGCCAACAGTTCGTGGAGTAAAACTATAGCCATCCAGTACATCACCATGGTTAGGGGTTGCGGTCAAACTCGAAAACGTATCGCACTTCTGTATGGAGTGCAGTCATATTGTTGATAGATACTTTCTTATAAAAGTGTGTTTACCTGAAGTGACCTGCCACGTATACATGTTTTTTGTAACTCCTTCTACTTTATTATATTGATGTTGGGAAGTAATATTTGAACAACACCCCCTGATGATTGTTCACAAAAACGCTGCTATAATTAGGTATTATCATATAACCGATTCAATTAGGCCTCATGCTTTTTCAACATAGAGAATTTTATAGTATTTTCCTGTGTTGATAAACTACCTAACCAACCATCACGCCGTGTCGCCTCAGGAGTAGGCAGGGAGGAAGAACCGCCAAACAACTCTGTCTTGGCATACACTTCTTGCCTCATTCACATTGATACATCATCTTCTATTATTCTGATTCTTGACATGGCCCCACTCGAGAATCTGATTCACTTGATCGAGCCATGTCTTCCTCGGGCGTCTCAGACTTCTGCTACATTCTCCTTACACTCCTTTCTTCGCTCATTTGCTTGACATGTCCAAACCATCTAAGCGCCCCTTTCTTAATCTGTGTTGTGTTATTTAAAGTTTTTGTTTATAGAAAATATTACATACCTACGTAATAAATTGCGAGAATGACTCCATGATTGATCCTTCAAGAAGATGTGTTTCAATTTTTTTTTAATAATTTTTGTTTTCATTTTGTGATGAGGTTGATTTATGGAGGCATTTTCATTGGTTTAATGTGGTTGGTAGGTTGGGTACCCTACAGTGTCCTCACAGTATTTAGTTCGCTGGAGGCTATGGCTAGAGGCTATTGCTAGAGGCTATCTCTAGAGGCTTCTACATGGGTCACTAAGTCCTTTTAAGTCCCACCCCGTTGCTTTGTCATATTTAACTAACCCCTCTGTTCGACGCAGTATCTGACAACCTTAAAAAATACTGTTTTTTTTAATGAATCTGCTGTTTTTGTTGCACATGGAAACCAAAGTGTGTTAATAAAGCTTTATTATTATTTTGAGGTATTCGATAACCGACTAACTAATGACCAATATTACGCTTGGCTAGCAGTCGGAAGTTTCTACCTATCTATAGCCTACCTAATTTATAAAAAAAGTAGTTCGGTAAGTACATGTTAATTTAAAATAATAAATAAACATATTTTTCACACATGCTTCTGCAGATAAGAATTTCGTATAGATATCATGACTACCACGATGTTATAAAGCGCCAAATGGCTGTCGTTGAAAAATTGTAAATAAGTATCGCTTCTCTTAACGTAGTTCGTGCATTTTTATTATCCTCGGCGATACTAAAATATTGCATAATTTCGACCCAAGATGATTGGATTAATAATACTGCAGGGTTTAAAAATTTTCCGTCAAGCAAATTGCTGTGCCGGGGGATCAAATTGCCACTGAATAATTTTCCACTGAAGCATTTTCCAGTCACATACTCTTCGCTCCATTTTAATTAATGCTTTTTCTCTTCCGCTTCACCCCGCTCAACATCCTATCTGTGGGTATCAACACATAAGAAGGGTTGGCGCAAAAACATGATTTTTTTACAAATTTAAGTAAAATCTGTCAATTTGTAGGTATTGGCGGTTTACATAATATAACAATTCAACAAAATTCACTCGGTCACAGGAGAAATGTACATAAAGTTTTGATTCAAGTGGAATAAACGTGAAATGTCAATATGCTACTAGTAAGAGAGATTCAGAGTTCGTGCGTTTTAGGAAGACACATGCTCAGTCAATTGTATCTATATTTTATTTTTTATTCAAATGATGATGTTTTGTAAACATCCAGAACTAAACTAACACCTTTTAATATGGTTAGAGTTAAAAGGAAGATGGTCCAATTTCCTGGATCCGTACGTGACAAATGTAATTTTGCTATACAATCTATAAAAGAAATGCAAGTGAATACATCCGAGCAACCTTAGATCATATAATAAAACATGGAAAAAATCCACAGTTCTTAACCAGAAATACTGTATGGAACTTAGGGAATATAGACTGCCATCACCAATTTGCAGTAAGTCAGTAAAAAATACAATTATTTCTTTTCCAATAAAATTTACAAAACTTAGTAACATTATTCAGGCTTTTTCTTTTCCAGAATCATTTAAACTAAACAAGAATAAATACAAAGTCCTATGGAAATTATGTAAAGAACCTTTTTTTTACATTACTGTTGATAGTTTTTATTTTTTATTCACCCATGTGATATATTGCTTACATTTTGTTATTATATTTTGTTTATTTTTCAAGCATTTAAATTTCTTAAATATTGTTATATTTTTAAAGAAAAATATATATTTTTTAGTATTATTATTTTATTTTATTACAATTAACTAAACTTTATTGGAATAATAAATAACAATTGGAAAATCTTTGACTTGGCAGATTTCTTTCGCAAATTAAATAACATATAATATTTGTTCCTCCGACAATGTGGCAAAAAAACTTGTGTTTTAGGTTTTAAATTATAATAGTAATAATTTTTAGATGTCTGGTTAAAAATATTGACATATTTAAATATGTTAAAAAGTATACAAATTTCATTATAAAAATATGTTTAAAATAGTTTAAATTTAAAAAAATCTTTATCTCAAACTAATTTTTTATTTATTTCTCATTAAATGCAATCTACGCCTGTTTCTTCCGTCAACCCTTCATATGTTTGTATTCTTTGATACTCAACGGATGCGACTACGTGAAATAGCGTGGTTTCAAACATGCATTCTTTTGTTGCAGTGAATTCTATCAAAACAATAAACACGTAGATACAGCCAAAAAGATGGAGGGAAAATAATTTTCTAAAATGCACTTAATTTTTTTTGTATTTACGTATGAGTACTAAAAAGTATTAATTTACACATATTCACTTCAAGTTCCATAAATATATACGAATTTATTATTATGAGCTGCTTTGTAATGTGAGTAGATAAATTTTCCCACCAATCAAACCGTTTTCTACATATATTTAAGCACCTACTTCAATATAGACGATTTTCACAAACATTCAACAATCCGTATCTACATAAAAAAATTATCGTTTCCGAACTAGTCAAAAGAACTCATATCCCAGTGTAACCGGTACACTGATTGGTTCTCTTCCAGATATGAAGGTTTCTTAATAATAATAATACTTGGATGACTTGTATAGCGCCGTTTTTGTGCAAAAACACCTCAAGGGCGCTTCTTCTCACAGTGTTCCGTCAATCACCACAGGGCAATCGTGAATTACCTACCTCAATAAATAAAAACCAAACCTAACCTAATCTAAATAAGAATAATAACATATGTACATTCTAGCATCACTTCGTCAATCAAATGCATTGTACATATATTTGTATTAGTGATCGACGAACCGGTGGATGCAATCTGTTAGCCATAAATTGATATCAGTTTGACTAGTCTATAGTTATTAATAACATAGATAATTATAGAAATGTATTATACATTTGTACAGCGCCCTTGAGGAGATTTTAAACAAAAACGGAGCTATACAAATCATAAAAAATATTATTATTATTATTATATACTTCAACGCACGTTGGTATAATTCGTTCGTTGTCGTACATATGCACTATTGTTATAGTGCATATGCTAGCCTACCTGATAAACAATTCAATGGATACTTCCTAACTACTATCGTGGTTATCGTATTAATGGTTTATTTAAATTAATTAAAATATTAAACTTTGTTTACACCACTATTTATTAAAAATATCAACGTGCAAAGCAAGCATTGGTTTGGAACTAAAAATTAATAAATGTAAGAATAGACAACCAAGTTCAGACAAATCAGTAGATACCTATAGAAAAAATACAATTAGCGGTAAAATTTACTTATAAAATATAAAAATTATTGTAGTAAAATCATAACAACATACATAATCAATTTCTTATTTGTATAATTTTTTAGTATCCTTTGTATCGTGATTGAGAAACCAATGTTTTTGAAACATCGATATTTAATTTGATTTAATTTATTTATTCATTTTCGGGAAATCGACAGTTTACATTTAATCAGTTTAATAGAGTATAAGTATTATATGGTAAAATAAAACCAATTATGGATTTCCTCCTTGTGACGTAAATTAAATTTGTGAGAAAGGAATATAAATTTAGAAATTTATACAAAATAAAAGATTATATAAAACGAAAAAATTACAAAACAATATATGTATCAATACATTTATAGCCATGGAGAGCGGTTGAAGATATAAATCAAATCATAATAGACATATAAACGATATTTTACATAAAATTACAGAAAAGTCCCGTTGGCGTCATGTATCTTTTATCAGGAGATTTTTCAATGTGGATGAGTGTTTCAGGCTAATAATTATTGCTTATAAAATAATCGTTACCCTTTGTGCTATGCATAAAAAAACTTGTGTTGAACATTAGTTTACAAAAAAAATAAATTAATATTTGACAAGTTCTAGTAATTTTCACTAAAAAATGTAGACAATTTGTCTCGACGCCATCTAGTGAGAGAGTTAGCACTTACAATGCCTTTCTCATATAAAATAAAGTTGGTTGTTTTCAGGTGAAAAAAAAAAGTAATAAGCAGTAATTGTTGAATGAAACACTAGTATATATTGAATTATTTCGCGGATAAGAGATAAGCCGCCATAGCTCAGTGGTCAGAGCTGTAGCTGTCGACCGGCAATCGAAAGGACGCGGGTTCAGGTCCCGTTGGCGTCATGTATCTTTTATCAGGAGATTTTTCAATGTGGATGAGTGTTTCAGGCTAATAATTATTGCTTATAAAATAATTGTTTCCCTTTGTGCTATGCATAAAAAATCTTGTCTTAAACATTAGTTTACCAAAACAAAAAAAATAATTAATAATCTTTGCTTTGATGCAGGACTAAAAGGTCTGTTTATGTATATTTACCGGCAGTGTTGAAATGTAGTTGAATATTTAATGTTATGGTTTGGTTATGGTGGTCACATTGGAGAATATGGTGGAGTTGATCTTTATAGTACTAACAGTCGAGGGAGATATATGAAGTTGCTCAGTAATTTAAAAAAGATAGACTTAGATTGGACATTCATATTTTGTAGCCGATAACATTTACAGGTTGTCTCTACTTTGAATTGAACATACCTGAGAAACCTCTTTTATACTTTCTCCAAGTGGTGTATAGTTACAAGGTTTGCAAGCTGTTACGTGGTCATGTTTTTTTTTCAATAAAATTAAATTATAATAGAAAGCACACTGAGAAAACTTACCAATAAAAAATATTGCTAATTAATTAAAAAAACTCTTCAAATTATTCGTATTCCGATTAAAAACGGGACTGCATGCCTTTAAGGAATAAATTGACAAATTTCTTAATAAACTATCAGTAAAACAGGAATATATTATGACAATGTCGGAAAACATATTCATAAAAATTCTAATATATCGTATTTCGTCATTGTCTACTAACAAGACAAACGCAGGTGCCTGAACACGTGTTCCTATATATTATGATTGTTTAAAAATTAAAAGTTTATTTGAAAACGGCATGCTATCCCGTTTTTAACAATATAATAAGTTTAATAAATCAGCAATGCTTATTTTTTCCGTTAAATGATTTTAATCATTATATTTCGATGGAGATCATTTTTCAAAAATTAAGATAGATAAATTGAATACCAAGCAAGGCAATAGTAATTTCAAGCAACGTTACGATTTTGATTGATGATCTTTCGCTAGGGCGTTAGTAAGAGAACCTATCACTACCATTCTGCTTTTATTGCTTACATGCGTAAAACCAATTTTTTTGTTTGTTAGGTAGTTACACAACCCGGTGCACCCGGTGAGGCGGAATTAATTGAATTTGCATATATTTATTCACTGTAAGTATATACTAATCGCCGTTCCTACACTTAAAAAAGCCATCAATTTAATGGCGCAATTTACTTTCACTGAACGCACTATCTGGCACTGTAAAACAATTAAATACACGTTACAGACAATACTTACTCGCTACTCGTAAGTCTAAGGCCCTCATCCTGTACAGCTACCCAGTTACGATTCATTTAGTTTCCTAATTGATTTGCTTTAACCTTCTATAAACTAACTAACTCAACATAACATTTGTATAATTAGCACTGAAACCGAGACTGCGACGAAATCCTCCCACATATACATGTTTCCCTTGTTCACTTCGCCAGCTTGCACCACGTGCCACAAGATAAGATCAAAATGCCGTCTTCAGAATTTACTCCGAATAAGCTCAGGATTCGCTAGTTAAAGTTTGTTGGGCACTTGGAGGAATAATAATAAGTAATTTCCTCAAAGGTTGGGTCCGTCCTGATAATAATAATATTGGACAATTTGTAAAGCGCCGCTTTTGTGAGATATCACCTCAGGGGCGCTTTACAGTTGATGTAGGTATTGTAAAAAATATAAATATTACAAAAATAAAGTGAAGTTACGTTAAGTAAAATGAAGAACAGGAACAGGTGAGACTCTGCAGCAAGAATCCTAGGTGGTGAAGAAACTGGACCAGCTGCTGCAGCCAGAGTCTACCGCGCCCAACAACAGTGCCAGCACGAGGTTCGTCATCCGTCCAGGTATGTGTCTACTGCTAATAAAGCGCTGACACAATATCCTCACATAGATACCAGACCTTGGCAGAACCGCTGTGACGTTCGACGAAGATTGAAGATGGAGACTCTGCAGCAAGAATCCTAGGTGGTGAAGAAACTGGACCAGTCCACCGCGTCCACAAACAGTGCCAGCACGAGGTTCGTCATCCGTCCAGGCTGCTGCTAATAAAGCGCTGACACAATATCCTCACATAGATTACAATTAAACTGATTGATCAGTTTTGTAAGATCTAAGTAAGAGAAAATAATGTACAAATAAAAAAAAACTGAATAAACACATATAAAAAAAAAAAAGATAACAGACTTAGGCAGCACCGCTGTGGCGTTCGGCGAGTCCATCATATCTAGTCTATATTGATAGTAATAATAACACTTGGATAACCTATATACGCTCCTGTGCAAAATCACCTCATCTCTCTTAGTCTCTTTTAGTCTCTTCTACTTAGTTATTCATGCCACTTACTGCATCTTCTCGAACCTTTTAGGTCCGTCTTTTAGTCTATTTCTATCTCTTCTAGCTGACTTCTTATCCTATCATATTTTGCCTCTTCCTGGCTCTAATACTTAAATAATATAAAAATCCAACAAAAAAATTAAAAATTATAATTTCTTCTATCGCAAGCTATCATAAACAAAAATCTTGAACCAAAATCAAAGTGAAGATAATGTATGTTTGATTCTTCTGTATATTAAGTTAACGCTCATGTAAATGGTCGTGTTATCTGAATTAATAAGTTTATTTTAACTACACATAATTACTTGCCTTCATTTACTTTCTAAAATACATAATATAATAGTTTATAACCACTAGTATATCGGCTTAGCATCTCGTACTTACAGCAAGTCACTAAGTACAGTGTAAGAGTCTTTGCTTGCGAGATTTTATCTAATATCGTCGAGGGATGCTTAGGACTTACCTCGGTATCGAGACAGAGCAGCGTCCTTTGTTGTAGGTTTGCTAGGTCTGGTAGGTGGTGGGTGGTGGGTGGTGGGTGGTGGGTGGTGGGTGGTGGGTGGTGGGTGGTCTAGCCGACTTCAGTATGGTATTAGTAGCAACAAGTAGGGGGTCGGCCGGCGGGGGTCGCTGCGGCCTTCTAGACGGCGTGGCGCCCTCTATTCTACCATCTATCTCCGTCCTACTGGAAAGTCAAAATAATTAGTTCTGAATATATTCTGATAAAAATATCAAACTAAAAACTAAAAATTGAAAGAAAAGAAAATAAAATGTGAGAATGAATAATAAACAAGTAGATTATAACATAGTTTTATTTTGATGTTTGTTAACCATACTAAAACATAAATATTGGTTATTCTCGGTTGCATTATTAATAAATGGACAAATTCGAACAAAAAATAGTTCTACGTGCATATTAATGAAATTAGTCACCAAAACATTTATTTATGATACACATTTGTATTAAAATAACAAAAAAGGGAAGGGAAGAGAAATAATAAAATAAAATAGGCAAACTGATGGAACCTAAGCGCAAGCCAAATACTAAGTTTGGTGATCGCGCTTTCAGAGTATCTGGGCCGAAGGCTTGGAATAAACTCCCTCCGGAACTAAGATCCATAACAAGTCCAACAGAATTCAGGTCTCAACTTAAAACTTAATTTTTTCCCGAGAGAAAGTCTAATTAAATTCAATTTTCCAATTATGTCCTAAATCCTGTATCTAAATTTTGCTAATAAACAATTAGTTAATGTAAATTAAGTGTTAATCTTAAGTGACCTACCTGGTAAGTATGGTACTGTTACTGTTATCTCCATACATAGTTAATAATAACATAGATCATTTAGAAATGTATTATACAGGGTGTCCGGAAACTCGTAGTACAAGCGGGAAACTGGTGAATCTACATCCCATTTGGAGTCGATTTTGTAGTATATTTTTTTTTTATTTGAGCTTTCGTTATCGAGTAAATCGAGTTTGAAGTTGATTTTTTTTTTTTTTTTTTTAATCAAATTCTTATAAATTATTACTGAAGATCAAAGTACCCAACTAATTAAAACTATTTGAAAGTAAAACAAATGAAGAAACTCGGATTTGAAGCATTATTTTGAAATCACCCTTCATTTAACCCGGTGTAATCATAAAATATTTCTGCTCTGCAGGGTTAAAACATCTGTTATTCAACCCTAAACACCAGAAAAAACTTTAACCCTAAAATAGCCGAAAAATATTTTTTTTGGTTTTTTTTTTTTTTGAAAATGCTCAAATCAAAAAACTTTATATTTTTTTGGGTTCCCCATGTGGTGTAGATTCTCCAGTTTCCCGCTTGTACTACGAGTTTCCGAACACCGTGTATATTTGTACAGCGTCCTTGAGGTGATTTTGCACCAAAACGGCGCTTTACAAATCATCCAAATATTATTGTTAAAATAATTGATTTTAACATAAAGTTATCTTCCGTTCAGCGTACTTATAAAAATAATAGGTAATGCAATAGATTAAAACAGGGTATCTGTTTTTGTTTTGTTGGTTTTATATTATATTATCTAGTAATTGATTTAAAACTTTATTGTTTGTTTTCTTATCATATCATCACAATCGACATATTCATGAAAATCCACGTAGAATTTTTTTGATAGTAAATACAATTTTCAGTGACAGTCTATGAAACTAAAATAAACTTCATAAATATATTATTATTTCATCTCCTGCCAATACGGTAAAGTTGTCTGCAAGTATCTTTGCGGGAGTATTACATTATTTACAACCTTTATATCGTATATATCGGTGTTTCATATTTTAATGGGGTTGGAAAACTTTCCACGGATAACGGTTGCAGGTTGACAATAGGTGAAATATATAGCTACACAACTTACTGAAGTTTGTAAGCCAGAAATAAGAATTATTTTTTAGGCAGAGATTGGTAAAAACCGCGGTTTAAAAGCGTGTTCTTGACGTTGCATTTGCTTTTGCATTTGAACAAAGCGCCCCCTACCGATGTTATTCGTCGGGCATCGGAACGTCGAGGGGTTTAAAATTAGTAAGTCTACAATACTATTGTCTTTACTCCAATACCACGCCCTAAAGCCGTTTATACGACTTTTTTTATCGAGTTTTGTGACATCTTTGGGGATGCAGTGTAAAGAGTCTTCATGTAGAGAAAGTGAAAGTTAGGTCTTAAAGAGTTAGATTCAAGGAAGGTAAACAAGAAAGTAAAACTTTTGAGCAAAAAAATGTTTCGTAAAAACGAACCGTTCTCGCATGGTGTACGTCGTTTAGACTAACTATCTAATTTTGATTTATGAATCACAAAAATACAAATACTGGCTCTAGGATTATGTTATAAATATTAAACTTATGTAGGTGTAATATTTATGTAATTTGTCCACGCAATGTCTTGACCGATGGAAATGAATTATAAAATTAGCAAAAACTACTTCTAGGCATCCATAACTTTTTCTGATAAAAAAAGTTTTTTTTTAAATTTACTTATAACTCGAATAAATTCTAAATAAGATGAAAATACAACAAAATACCCGTACATAGATAAATTATTGTTTTATATGGTAACATAATTATTTCCTATTAGTCACATACAAAGTATTATATTATTTCAATTGATTCCGAACAATAAAACTGATGAATTATGCTACTAAATATGGTAATGTGTAATTTCTAATGAGAGCAATAAATACATTGTTGTTTCATTGACTAGTTCTGTACTCTCTAAATCTCAAATGGGTAGTTAACCACTCGAACGATCGCGCGTCAAAAAACTTTTTTCTCCGATTGCTCGCGGTTTTTTGGCGACGAATTTGAATATTTTCCGCCAACATTAAAAAAATCAAACCTCCGAATTTTAATACGAAGACATAAAACTGATTGTAGTGCTATACAGCCAATGAATTCACCTATATTTTAATAATTATTCTATATTTTTAGAATTGATAGATAAATTATTAAAAAATCTTAAACTTTATAAATGCGCGAAATTAGCGTTTTTGTGATTTGAAATTGCCGCCAGTGGCAGTTTTAAATATCTTTATAGAATATTTTCTACGTTTTTATGTTCTCTATGGCCTGTTTGATAACCACAAATGCAAGAATGTAATAGAAAAATAATTTTTTGTACATTATGCTCTCTTCAAAAGTTTGGTTAGAAAATATTTTTTTAAAATTTGAGTGCGTGACGTGTCAAAATTGAAATCACTGTATTATACTATATAATAAATTTACCACAAAAACTGGTATAACGTTAGAAAGATACATTGACTGTCTACAATTATTAATAAGCATAATCGCCGTGTTGGCTTTATTTTATTCATTTGATGAATTATACAGAGAGCCTATTTCACGATGTCAAAATCATGGTGCTACTTTTTAAATAATTGTAAATTAGAACTGCAGATTTGTAACCATGTTTTTATATAACGTGCAAAACGAGGAAATAAGGCTTAAAATGAGATATATATCATAGATATAAACATTGCCAATATTTCAGGGGGATACTTTGAAAGTTGATGAAATTCACCAATATTTGACGAAAAATCACTTCTGACAGCTACCTTAAGGTCAATCTACATAGAGTAAATCGGAATATGTAAAATGATGATAAATTTGTATATATATCAAACCTTTGTATGACCGTAGAATGCAAATAAAATCATAGTGATAATTTTATATCTAAACGCAAAGGTGTCGACAAAAAATGGGTGAGGGGAAAATAATTGATGGAACCAATAATTGATTTATTTATTAAGCCCTAATATCCTTTTAAATCAACATTACAGTTGTATGGTTACAATGAAAGAGCAGTATATTGATTTAAACATTGTTTACACACTTTGTCATAATAAAAATGTATTCAGTTTATTGGTTTATTCATAATTTAAGAAAATCAATACATAATAATATCATTGTGCCTCGCTATAGAGTGAGATTCTGAGTATCGCTCTGGTGAGGGACCACCATTCAGAATTGAACATTGCTTGAATTGGCTTAGTTATGTTTAGTGACTAGATCTGGAAAAGCCTCCTTACAGAAAAATTGACAAAATATAATTAAGACATAAAAATAAAACGAGTTATTTAATGTGTACAATAAACAGGGAAAAATGAGAATACCTGTGCATTTGTTAACATGCATATTTCAATGATCAGAATTGAAATATACATATTAAATGTCCACCGAACCTTATCATATAGAACCTTTGAGGACAACATAACATGAGACGTGAGTATGCGGAAAGAAATGATTAAGTCCAGCCATCCAGGCCATCATAATTGCTGTTCAAACAAATTTAATTAAATTTATAAATTTGAATTTCATAACTAAAAAACCAAAAAAGAAAAAAATGAAATAAAAAAAACCCTCAGCAAATCTATATTGTAGTGTGATATGGCTTCATGCAATCATAGCATAATGCCACATCACACACATCACACTTTGTGAGGGTCCTTTTGAAAATGTTATTTATGTTATTTATTTACGGCAGAATCGAACGCATTGCCTCACTATCTACCTGGTCTTGTCTACTAAAGTCTATGGCCATAGCGGAGTTAGGTGAAACGTTGATAATATTATGATAAGGTATTGGTGGCATGTATCCTCATCGCTCTCTTCGTGGTCGACGTCGCTCGCTTCGTCATCCTCGTCGCTCGATCTGTCCATATCCATTTCTGAAACAACAGAAAACCCAAATTAATTTAATGTGTCTATATTACGATAACCCACTGCCTCTGGTACGGCTCATGACTCGCAATACGATGGTCGCGGGATCAAATCAAATAAATTATATTTGAATAATTAGTGTTATTTTCACACAAAATTCATTTAAAATAATATATATTATATTTGCAGCAAGTTCCAGAGTGGAAGATACCCATAGTATCGCCCTGGTGTAAGACCCCATTCAGAATTGAAACGTTGCTTGAAATGGCTTTAGCCGTGTTTGGTGACCAGTTCTGAATAGCCAGGTACTTTTCCACCTCCCTCTTCCACACCTCCTTCCCCTACCCGCTACCTTCAGCCTCACAACATACCCCCATTGGGGATGCCATAGTCTCACTGGCTCCATACGGTTGGGAGCAATTGATACTCATGTGCGGTAAGCACATAAAAAAATATATATCTAATGATTTTTCACGGGTCTGCGTTAGTATTTAAATTGTGGTTAGTAAAAAAGGCTCTTGTGGGGTATTCATATAAAAAAATAAATAAAAAGTTAATCAAATACTTGAGGCGGGCAATGTCAGGAGTCAGAATAGCACAGTCAGGTAGGTATGGAATGAAGAAAAGAGTGTGTGTGCCAAGATCGAGTTGCATGGTGGTTCATCCTCTCTGCCTACCGAAATGGCGTGAAGGTAAGTTAGTTAGTTTTATAACTCACGGTTTCCAAGTACAGACTCTTCTAGTACAGCTGCCTCGTCCACGTTACTGTTTCTGCCCATGTCTGACTCTGAAATAAAAGAAAACACAAATTTACAGTAGAATTTGGATATAATGACTTTGCATTTAACGGTCTACTGTTTTAAGTGACGATAATGTAAACTCTAGTAAGGTTTCATAGCTTTTAGTAGGAAAACGTATCCGTTTAAAGTGACCAACTACGTAAAGCGACCTATTTTAATGATAATTTGTCCGGTTACAAAACCCACCTACCAATACAGTCTCGCTTTTGACTAGGAAGCTCGACACAATGAGTCCCGTGAAGCGAAAGTGTTTTTTCAATTTAAGAAAAAAATGCTGTATTACACCGTTTAGAAGCCGGTGAATCAAATGTAATCCTCGCAAAGAAGTTCGGCATGTCTTATTTCTCACTCTGCAATACCCGTTACAGAAAAAAAAGATGTGTAATGATGCATCCACGTCATAACAACAATACATTTTGTATGTTTGTTATGTGGAATTTTTAAATACTATGCTTATTTCCTGCCAATATACCAACAGTGAAACGGTGCTAGGGATATCAATATAAAATATAGATAATTGGTTTTATATTGAGCCCCTGGTATGACATTTCAAAAAATAAACTCACCGTACCCAAACGCCGACAATTTTTCGTAGAATGGCACGTCCACCCACAGCTCGCTGTGATAGCCGGCCTCCGGAGAGAAGAGTTCCCCACTCCGCGATGTCCCAGGTAACGGCTCGGGAGATGCTGCACGGATAGGCATAATTGGTGCATTGGGAGCCGTTGATTGGGTCTGTGCGGGAGTGGACATCCACGGTGGTGGTACGGGTCGTGGCAACGGTGAAGGCGTCCCTTGTGAAAAGGGACACGTTGTTCTCTCCGGAGATGGAATTCTGAAAACATTTACATAAATCATATAAATTGTTCTCATTCACGTGTGAAACAGTAAGTACAGTATGTAAATAAACAATAAAATTAGAACTCTGTAAAATATGCACTGAATGTGCCAAATGCACAGAGCGCTGATCTTACCAACTCTCACTGTAAGAGTGGAACGCTGTCAGGAAAAAACAATAATATTGTATCAAGCATCTAAATACGATTACTTACTTTTGTTTAGTTTTTCTTGGAGGTGCGGTAGGGAGCAAAATGCGCGCCGCCTGCTTCTTGAATTTTCGGCTTTCCAGCTCTAGCCGGAAGGAAGCAGGCAGGGCCCTAACAGCCTTAAGGGCCTTGACGCGATCCTCTCGCACCAGTAGCAAAGCAGGGTCGCTGTTTAAATAAATACAAATATATGATGAGTTCAACGGCCACAGCAAAGTACTTTCATAAAAAAACATTAAAAAATACTAACACTCCAGACGAGGCTGCAATTGCAGCTCTGCGTTGACGTCCACGTGCAGGTAGTCCGGCACCGGCTCGTACCCCACCTCTCCCTCTTCCTCTGCCTCCTCTTGCAGTCAGCACCACTCTATATATTTTAAATTGAAAAAACTTAATGTAAGTACTTTAATGTTTAAATTTTGTTAAATATTGCACTAATATAAAATTTGAAAATAATTATTGGGTCGTGGAGTGATCCCTTTCCCTGGACGACAGCTGTTTCTGCACAAATTTGGTAAAAGTAAACAAATTAATTAATTATACAACTAAATTACTAAATTTTTTTGTGTGACGAAGGCTTTACACCATTTTACATGTGAAAAAGAGTCAACTTTTTGACATATGACTTAAAATAATTGGTTAGCAAATATCTGTATTAATAATGAACCAATTCAAATAAAACTTATATATATCTCTTTGTTTTGAATCACTGTGATGGAATATCTATATTTCAAATGCGCGAGTGCAGTATTTAAGACATTATTGTAAATCAAAAACAGATGACGTCTTCAGTTGACGTAATCTTACACAAAAACTTCAACCAAAACAATATAATACAAACAAACGAATTAAAAACGCATTTCAAAGATAGATAAGTCAATTATGATTACACAGATATATAATTATGCGTTAAAAACCCAATAAATTAATTACTTACGGCATTTTAGGAAGAGTCCAAAATTTCGTGAATGTTGAAAATTTATAATTTTGTTTTTTGACAGGACGCCATAAAAAAACCGCGAAAACTCGTTAAATAACACTTCAAAGACAACGGATAAGTTCATAGACAAAGAGAATATATTATCAGCTATTCGATAAAACAAGTAGCTGGCCATATAAACGTTTTAAATAATTACAATAAATATTTTACGAATGGTAGAAAAATCGGTCCATTTTTGGACCGATATCAATCGCAGAAAAATAAAAGTGGTCGATTTTTCGACCGAAATCGTTCCAGTGGTTATAATATTTTATCTCAACGCAACGATAGTTTTATCGCTGTAGAGTCGTTAGCGCGTTTTACTTCTTTGCCGTTTGAGAGATTCGCTGATTGGTTAGGGCAGTGACTCCCAACCTGGACTATATCGCCTCCCAGTGGGCGATTCTCGTGAGGCGAATAAAAGTATACTTTTGGGGCGATTTTAATATGATTTTGGGCGATAGGCGTGCTTTGTGCATTTACTTTATTTTAAATACTTTAGAAAGGGGTGGTGGCGTGGCGCGCACTTATTTATACAGTTGCTGAAATCATAATAATGTGGTAGTCGTTCCTTTGTTTCATTCAATTGCACTTTTGAAAGGTTAGCTCTGGTGTCATTAAATTTGCACAGCATTTTCTACCTTGAATCTAGGTCAACGCAACTATATTATTTAGTTCCGTCGTGTTCTTATTGATCTTTGAAAAATTATTGAAAAGTACAAAAAGAAGGCAAAATTGACATGTAATAATTATTTGTTCCATAGTCTCCAAGTGTGCAATACGAGTATGTTGAAATTCGGGATCGTATTTAGACATTTCCGTCATGTGCTATAGAGCTTTGTGTTCACCTGTTAAGACAAGATGCCGACAGTTTTTGCCATTCTCCACATTACTACACGTCAATCCAAACCTTATCTAGTAAAACCCGAACATAAAAAATGGCATCTGATGGAAAGGGACTGGCGTCACTAAGGGTATTTGGAATAAATAGATTGTCCTTTTCTTGTCATGAATATGCACGGGCTTTCGAGAATTTTCATTCGCTCAACGACTAGAGATGAATAGTATCTTCTATCGAGTTATTCTTGTTACAGATCCAACTATCGCGAACTTGGAATAAATACTACGTATTAAGCAAATTCGATGGGTTGTCACGATTCCACTTTGTGGTATTGTACAAAAAAATTCACATATTCTCCATTTCTGCATTTTTACCGCGGCTGCATGCTGGGGCTATTGATGTAACTTATTAGATTTAAAAAAAATGCTCTGATTTTTGCACTCATTTGTCCAATAATTCAAAAGTCTTTACTGTATACAATTGATTTATTTATTGCGTTGGTTGGTTTAGATTTTAGATATCGTGGATTTTGTCTACTTGTGAAAGCTCAACTGAACTTGAAATAACCAACAAATTACTATTCATTTCTACGAATTCGTTTCAAAGGCAAACAACATGGTAGATTAGACATACAATTAATAATGTAAGACACAATGCTTGAGAAAATGGTGAACGAATTAGATGAAATTGGAACAGTTTGCTGAAATGAAACGTGGTTTTGCTTTTACCTTGGGATTGTAATCAACTCCCAATATGGGATGTAAATTAGTCAATAGAACCCGTACATCCTTTCAAGCTGTAATCGACTTTATTTATGTCATACAAGAATTCCACAGCCCGGAGCCGTTGAGACTAAGGTACCCCCGAATTGAGAAATATTGTGAAGCTGAAAGGAAACGATTTGTTGAATAGGAAATTTTCAGAAGTAATAATGATATTATTTGAAGGATTTTTATAGCGCCGTTTTTGTGCAAACCCCCTCAAGGTCGCTGTGCAAATATATAATACATTTCCACAGTGATCTATGTTATTACCAACTATATTTGCAGATAATATACAGTACCATACTTACTGCTAACTGCTTATTGCTTAACCCATTTCCATCTACGTTTCAATTCTGAAAGGTAGATACCACCAAAGCCACAATGATTATAATAATAAGTGTTTTATTATCTTTCTTCACTGGGATCTCGCGTGCTGAGGATTTTTTTTACAAATTAAAATTTAGTAGTATGTAAAGTAATTATATACATATTAGATGGTGTTTTTTCTGAAATAATTATAAATATTTTACATGGTGTTTTTTTTTGTTTTGTTGTGAGGTTTCAGTTTGGAATGAGAGTGTTTAGTATCATAAAACAGGAAGCCTATTTTCCCGTCCTTGCATCGTCCGTGATAGCATCGTCCATTCCGAAACTAAATTCAATTGTGGTATATTAGATTTTATTTACGTTATGTCAGTGAGTAAACTTATGAACCTACTTACCTTCCTTTGTATTTGCCATCACCTGGTTTTGAATACTCAAGGACCCTGCAGCTCTGCTGGGAAGAATGAATTACCGCAGGCACTCTTCTCGTACACAAAATCATTTAAAACAGTAGCAAATACTCAAGTTAGAAAAATACGAAGATATGTGCATTGTTCACACATATATGATTCCTTCCTCTCTTTTTCGTCTCATTACTTAACCTTCACTAACCTACTTTTACTAACTTAACCTAATCTTACTACAATTTCCTTCCGCCTCGCGAATATTTCGCAATAGGCACTGCCGTAATCCAACCGGCTTCTAGCGAGTCCCTTATGTAGTCTTTACACATATGAATTATCGTTTTATAATTTGTAATTATTGCGCATCCAGCACAAATTCCGTTTCTTGTTTTGTTTTTACTTCGAAACGGTTCACATATTATTGTTCTTTTTGTTTCCGTTTGTGCTCATGCGCGCCAAGTAGTCCAGTGTGTTATTATTGCGTGCGATTTCTTTTTGAGAAGAGCTAACCTCTTTCCCAGTGGGTCAATGGTCGTGTGTGTTTATCTCTATTTATTGTTCTCCGCCCGCGAATTATGACTGATTTCGTTGAAAGTCAGAAGCAAGTGAGTAAATGATGACATTGACACCAATAATATTAAGAGGTTTTTTGTGAGTTTTTATTCGTTCTTAAACAAAACAAGAATTCCATACTTGGTATTTGTGTGAATAGGGAGGAGAAGACTTACCTCATCATCTCAATAAAAGTTTAATTTATGAATGAATTAAAGATGAGACAATAGTAAAACAAATGTTTCTAATATTTTTGATCTTTTTCGTAGTTTTTTGAACTCGTTACATTTGGACACTGAATGGGCATTCTTACCCGTCGGGACGAACCTATTTTTTAAAGATCTAGTTATTGTACACGGTCAAAGTCATTTCAAGCAACAATTCGTTTCGGGCCTTCCATCAGAACGTTACTCATAGTATTTTTCACCCTGGAAAATGGTTTTCTTGTTAATATCTGTTATTTTTGTATATGGTGGGTACATACCCAATTAAATGTATACATACATATGTATACAGGATGCTAAGGGACGTACTTGACTTATTTTAACAAGTGATTCCTGAAATTATTTGTAGTTAAACATGTAAATAAAAATTTTGTCTCCAGTGACATTTTTGATGTTTGGTTTCTTATTTTTCTTTTAAAACAAACAATTCTTACTCGTCAAAAAATCGTCACTGGTCACTTAGCAGAGTAATCGCCTATCCTCTCACACCGTCAAGTACGTCCCTTAAGATTCTGTGCATATATGTATTTTGTGTGAAATATACACATTATGAAGTTAATCTTTCTGGGTTCTGAACCCTAGACTTTGTGCTTTGGTCTCATATTCCACTATAGAAAATGAAAGCTGCTTTTTGGATCATAATCAAATATTTTCAAAACTTTCAGTTGTAAGCTTAAATTTATATGGTCCCCTTTTTGTGAAAATAGGTCTGTAGCTTATCTTCCAACGCTTCCAGGTGTATTTTAACGCGGCATGATTTTCTACAAGAATTGTGAGATACAGTAGTTACCTGAAAGATAAATAATGTGGTGTCCGCGGGCCGTGATTTTTGTTTAATTTCTCCTGGGCATTCATGCCATTTCTCTGGCCGCAGATTACTGCCCTCTTTAGTTTTCATCACACTCTCCGGAAGCATTACGCCCGCGCGACCACTCGCTGGTCGCGTACCGCACTAATCCAAGTAGATTCGCGTACAGAATGGCCGGGCAAACACTTAAAGAGGAGAGCCGCATTAAGTTATTATGTACAGTATTAAATAAAATACGTTTTTTGTAGAATAGATAGCGATGTTAATGACACCGCAATGAAACGCAGAATTATTTACAGCGGTAAGAAAGAAAGAAACAAGGAATTACTAATTCCTAAATTCCAATTACTTTTTTGTTGTTGTATTTCTTGGGCTTTAATTTTTTTTTATTGGGTTTTATTTTCTAATGTAGGTACATTTGTGCGCTTTGGAAACCTTAGAAATTAACAACAACAAAAATATTTACAAAATAATAGCACCTGTAAGTCACCTTTATTAAAAAAAAATCCCTGTTTTCCTGACTCCGCCCACCTTTCTCGCCCCCTTCCTTCACCCCCAAAATAAAACAATAATAATAAAATCTAATCTTTCTGTACTTGTATAATTTTTAAGTTAGTTTTAGGATTGCTAGTCAATGACACGGTGGTGTAGAAACCGTTAGCAAAGAAAACGAAATTTAAGTAACAAAAAATGTACATTGGAAAATAAAACAAAAATATTTTCAATAAATTCAAATAGGTATTAAAGTGAAACTAAAAAAGTAATTTAAATACCGTAAAGCAATAAATTCTAAATGGATAAAAAACTTTTGGAACAAAATTTGGAGCACACACTTCGATCTCATTCCCTCGAAAAAGTAAATACGCATAATGTATTGTAATTAAATTATTTTTAGGTTTTAAGCTTTTAGGCTTAGCAAAAAAAAAACTGGTAACATGTCTCGATGATGAAGCAGTCTTCCGTTTGTATTGTACGTTCACAAAAATAGTAATATCTGTCTTTTGAAATCTCGCCTCTTTCAAGTTATAAATAATTAAAATTCGCGAAAAATCATTCACGTTGTATTCAACAACTATTCAACTTATTATTATTATTATTATTCTTTTACGTGAATAATAATAATAATAAGTTGATAAGTTGTTGAATACAACGTGAATGATTTTTCGCGAATTTTAATTATTTATAACTTGAAAGAGGCGAGATTTCATATTTTGATTTATTGAAAACCTTTCTTATTTAGAAAAACGTAGAAAAGACTGACCTTTTTTCATATGCATTCAAAATTATCAACAATATTATTGATCCCCCTTCTTTGTTCAAACACATCCCAAAATTTCACAACAAGACGCCGATAGGTAATTATCGACCCGTTTCAAACTTTCCATTCATGTCAAAAATCCTGAGTTAAATTGCTGCCGCACAAATAACCAGTCATTTGAATTCAAATAAATTATTCGCAAATCGTCAGTCTGCGTACAGAAAGTTCCACTCAACTGAAACCGGACTACTTCGTATGCTATCAGACATAACTCTTGCCGTAGAGTCAGGTAAGTTATCACTTATCTTACTACTAGACATGAGTGCAGCGTTTGACACGATTGATCATGGATTCCTCATTAGGAGATTAGAGGAAACATTTGTTTTAAATTCC
The DNA here is from genome assembly GCF_061612785.1 of Hesperophylax consimilis. Lineage (NCBI taxonomy): Eukaryota > Metazoa > Arthropoda > Insecta > Trichoptera > Limnephilidae > Hesperophylax > Hesperophylax consimilis. The sequence goes on from NC_142858.1 coordinate 4,144,685, forward strand.
GACATCAAAAATCGGCTGGTATCCTATCTATCCAATCGCTTCCAAGCCGTGAGGGTTGGAAATAAATTGCCTAACTTCGCAACACTTTCTTCAGGTGTACCACAGGGATCCGTTTTGGGTCCACTTCTCTTCATCCGTTTTACAAATGATGTCACCAAAATAATCGAGTCATTCGGTCTCTTGTCTCACTGCTACGCTGACGATCAGCAAGTTTATTTTTACTGCGCTCCAAACGAAATCAATAGTCTCAAGATCCGTATAATAGAATGTCTAGAAGCAATAACTTTGTCTTCAAACAAGGATGGTGTTTAAATCCACCAATGAAATGACCCCACCCTACATCTCTAAACCCGGAAAACACTGTTTTGAGACAGTCAACTCTAGCAACATCATCAGCTGTAGGCAGACTGGTGAAACCTAAGCGCAAGACAAATACTAAGTTTGGTGATCGCGCTTTCGGAGTATCTGGGCCGAAGGCTTGGAATAAACTCCCTCCGGAACTAAGATCCATAACAAGTCCAACAGAATTCAGGTCTAAACTACAAACTTACCTTTTTAAGCTGTCATACCCTTAAATTAAATATACCATTCCTGAGAGAAAGTCTAGTTATATTCAATTATGTACTAAATCCTGTATCTAAATTTCGCTAATAAACAATTAGTAAATGTTAATTAAGTGTAAATCTCAAGTGACCTACCAGGTAAGTATAGTACTGTATTTTATCCTCATAAATAGTTAGATATAACATAGATCACTGTCAAAATATATTATAAATTTATACAGCGCCCTTGAGGTGATTTTGCACAAAAACGGCGCTATACAAGTCATCCAATTATTATATAACAATTGCTCTTCCCCAATCAACACTACTAATTATTATAACTAAATTTAAATCTTTGTATAGAATGTCCAGAATTGTCAACTCAAGTCAAAGTTAAAACGATTTTAACAGTCGAACACGTACGAATATAATAAATTATTTTCTATTATAAGAAACCTTGCTCGGGCGTTGACTTGACATTATCTTCTTTGATTTTTTTTTTTGTTTTACTTTTGTCATCTCCTGTCGCAGTCATCTATGTTTATTTTCTTTCTATTTTTCGTATATTGTTCATGGACCATTTGTCCGTAAAATAATAAATAGATATTCTATTATTCTGAACACACCGTTCATTCACCTTTCATTTTAACCCCTGCCCATGCCAATACGGAGGTTATACATGCTGAATCCACGAAGAGGCAGTCAAACAAGAAAGACATAAAATTATTATAAGTGATCTTGGTTACGATCCCTGCTTTGTCTTCGTAGGATGAGTGTTTAATACTGGTATTGAAAATGTTTGTTATCTTTATACACAAGACATGCCCTGTAAATCACTTACTGAAAATCACACTTACCTGTAATGTAGGTAAAAGCCTCGTATTACGTATGGTACATTGGTGTGGTGTGTCTGAAACTTCATGTAAACTTCTTGGAAGCTTTATTCATTCTTTAGATGTTCTTTGTCTTCTCTTAAATTAGCGAATGTAAAATTTGGTGAATTGTAGCCAAACGTTACAGCTAACGAATGAAAACTATTGTTATTTATTATAGGTAGATTTACTGAGAAACGTGTGTGTGTATTATAAGTCTCACTTTGACGATTGAATAGAAGCCTGTTTCTTATTACATTGCTGGAACTGCATTTTCGAAGACCTGCATGAAATCCTTGGAATTCATTATTCGCGTCGAATTCATAAAGAAACTATTCTGTGGTGAACTGAATGGTGATCAAATGCAAAATGTTTATGGTTGGTTTAAGTATGATTTTAATCGTTAAATGTGATTAGTTTATGGTTAAAGTATGATCGCTTATTTTCTTCTCTAACTTTGGCGAATTGTAATTCGTACCGCTAAACGTTCATCGCCGTTGAACTATGACTTCAGTAAAATAGCGTATGCATTAGTAGCGTCAATGCTGCGTGCGTGCAACGCGTAGACAGTACTGTAACTGCGACGGGCCTAGCCGTTGACAATAACAGCTCGGCTACTGAAATTCGACAAGTCACAGTCACCACGTTTGCATAAATTACATATATATTATATTAGCATTTACTACTTGTTTGATTCGACAGAACCCTCTTCCATGCGTTTAACATATTTAGTATAATTAATTCTGTTTTCAAAACTGCCTCCTAGTTAACAACATTTACACATTACTAAATAATATCTTTAAAAATATTCAATTCACACGTACCTATTACGTATTCTCTCTTTAATTCAAAATTTACTTGTCGGAAACCCATCTGTAACTTAAAGTTACCACTTACGTCGTAGAATTTCGTGTTTATACAATCATAAAAAATAATGTCTTGGTATACATTATATTTTTCGAGTTAAATGACATTGCAATCTTTCTATCAATTTTCCCGAAAATCATAACCTATGTTGGTAATAAATAGCGATTCACTCTGTTGTCATCACATAGCCTCCATATTTATTTTTTATTTTACAAATCACCGACGACAGTTTTTCTTATAAGGTTAATGTGTCGCACACTGACACAAAATGCCGTATTAAGTGAAATATGTAGGTATATTAGAACAAAATTACATAGCATTATTTGGATACAGTCCACAAGCTAATGATATTATCGTTGAAGCCTTGTTTGCTGTTCCTGACTACCGCATGACAAATATGTAGGTTTTGAAAATATATTGTTATTGTCTTTATGAAGTCTCTTTTCTCAAAAAAATATATGCTTTTTCCTTTTTTTTCATGAGTATGCAATTCAAACCTTCTTAGAACAATAGATGCATATAAAACTAATAAAAAATAACGGAAAACATTTTTAACTGAGTTCATATTTTAGTATTGGAAACTGTTACACTCATTTCTTACTACTTCGTCGAGTTTCAACTCCCCTTTTTTAAAAACATATTTGTTTTTTTTATACATATTTACTACAAGTGATCCCGGCTATTCACGGGGTTACAAATGGTTTTGAATAAAGTTTGATGTTGTGAATTCTAGTAAATAGGTTAATGCGCAAAAAATATTGTTTTTAAGATATAGTAATCAGTTTATCTTTTTAATATGAAGGTTACTGCTGTGGGAGAGGATAGTGAGAAAAAGCTTCTTGTGATCTACACGGGAAATCCTTATCATCAAATCTATTACAGATTTTATCCACCTAGTGTTAAATTTATCACCACACAGGGGAGAGAAGAACCTTATTTAAAGAAAGGGTAGATCTTGAAACACCCTCATTTCTTCATTCACATTCGTGTAGCGAATCATACATAATCTTCTGTTATTGTGGCTATAATTATGGCCCGACCCAAATGTTAGATTCACTTGATTGCCGTGCTTTCCTCAGGCGTCTCCTGCTTATCGTCTTCTACTTATCTTGCTCAAAGTGTTCGTAAGTTAACTTCGTTGACAGTTAAAAAAAGGGCGTCAGGTCCGTGTACGAGTTCGTACTTTTTCCAATAGGTACGTTTAATTATTTTTGCATAAATTAAAATAAAATTGCGGTGTCCAATGACCTCGTAGGTCGAGTTGAAGTATTCAGAATTGTTACTCTTCCAACTACATTATATATATATTGGCTTTAACTCGACTCCTTATCTCATTTCATTACACACAAACATACGTTTTTATGTATTAGATAGATATGTGTTTTTAAAAATTCACTTTTCAAGCGCAACGAACTTCTGCACATACTGATAGTGTAGGTACATACCTTCGCACCTTCATATATATATATATATATACCGCCGCCCCGGGAGCCAATATATTAGATAACCAATACACCTACCATTAGTCACCGCCAACGTTTTAGCGAGATAGTTGTTTATTTTTTGTATTTTTTTACATCGTCTCCACACAGGAGGCCCTAAGGAAAATCGTAACCCTCAAGGCCTATGTCATCTTTGTGAATGCTGTGTTGGGGGTATTTTGAAAGAAAGGAAGGTCAGTGAGTTCTGGGAAGGAAATAGGAATGGATGGGTGGGTAGTGTTCTGGGGGTCAGTGTGTTCGAGTGATAAACATAAGATTCCAACTCTCCTACTGCGTTGCAAGGCGATGCGTTGAAAGAGGATTAATCGATCCGGCCCACCACGCATTTGGTAGGCAAGCGCATCCGCCGCCAAGAACCGAACAAACCTCACCCCATAAACCCGGGCACTCCTGCTAAGTCACCAAACATATCAAACTACTTGAGGTGGCTCTCGACTAGCAATCCGTAGGTCGCGGGTTCAAATAAATTTTATTAAAATTAATTTGCACTATTTTACAATTAGTGTTTGGTTATATCTGAATAGCCAGGTACTCTCCCACCTTCCTCCTCGTCATCTCCTTTGAGGTCTCCTTTGAGGATGCCATAGTCTCACTGGCTCCAGACGGAAGTTTTTGTAAGTCTCCATATTCAAACACTTATATATATATATATAAAAATATAAAAAACATATATATATAAAAAACACTTATATATATATATATATATATAAGTGTTTTTTAATTCTAGTCCACTTTCTAAACTATAACTATCTAATGTGTATCAGCTTTTTGCCCCGGGTAACATTGCGTGAAACCATTTTACTGGCCACCGATTTGTTTATCTTATATCACTGAGCTAGAATCAATGCGTAATCTGCATACATCAGTCAGCAGCAAAACCGGCATCTACTTTCATTTTCTCTTCACGTCCTTCAGCTATTTACACAGACCGTTGCCTACGACATTCCGAATGGAATTTAAATTAAAGCGAAACGGTCCTCGAACTAAGTAATGGGATTGAAGATCCTTCTAGAAAGTGTAAGTAATTTGTTAGGAATAAGGTCAAGCTTAATATATATTTCTTTGTAACCACGCCCTTCCCGTGTCCGATCCTATACACTTATGTCCACTATATCTCTACAAGGATATGTCCTTACAATCGGTGGCCTTTTCAAATGGTCCGGAGTTATCCAATGTATTCCCGACTTCGAGAGAACCTACCGGCTCGCTTCAATGCTGGAACGCGATAATTTCTCATTCCACGTATTATGTGGAATAAGGAAATAATAAAGACTTTTCTTCTATGCCTTCATACTTTTAAATATGGATCAAGCATAGGGGTAGGTTCGGAACAATGGCCAGTCGATGGTCCCATTCCGATATATTTCAATAGATGACAAATTTAATTTTGTTCCCCCATTGTATGAATTCCGCAGTTCGCTTTGTGATTCTAAGCTAACTCTACATCGCAGTCTGCACTACAGTCTAAACGTCTCCAGTGAATTCTGAAATACACTTCGTGATATTTAAGATATTTTATGTATCTTTTATAAAACATGCCCGTAGGTAGATTAGCACTTGTGGTTCAAATTTTCATCCTTTTGAATTATTTTATTCTAATATCTGATGTTTCATTGAGGTAATTTATGACCTATTAAGACGGACACGTTGTGTCCGAATCTGGATGGATTTAAACTCAAATAAAGAGTTCACGTAAAACCTCCTTCAGTAAAACAAGTTCTACTTTTCAGTTCGTTTTCCAAAAATTATCGTTGCAGTAAAGTTGTTATTTTATCAATATTATGTAAGGAGCGCGGTGTGAGTAATTTTGAGAACATTATTTCAAGTTTTTTATAGTAAATGACACTGAAGATGATACGAAACGGAATGGTAAAATAACCATTTTATTTATGACTGACACGTAGCTCAGCATCACAAAAATCATCAAACTTACTAATTTCGGTTGTCTTTGCATTGTTTTAAGTCCCCGTAAATGTGAAATCTGGCACAATGATCTCAAATTTGCTTTAAAATTGGAGTTATAATATCCCGCGATCTTTGACGAGTCTGTGGTAGTCAAAATACTAATTTTTTCTCTTTCAATTTACTCAAATTTGCTTTTAATTTCCATGTGCAATAATTTTTCTTACTTTTATTTTTTTATTTTTTTTATTTTTTTATTTTATTTAATATTTGAAAAAAAAATATTTTTACATAGATAAGTATACAGGATATAAACAAGATATAAAACAATAGAAATTAAAGTAGCCTTTCCTCACCATAAAGAGACAATGCTCTTGTGTTTGGTGAGGGAATTCTAGTTCAATTATGTACATGTTAGTATTAAGGTAAATAAATTATTAAGAAACAACACAAGATTTAAACAATATTACTTCTAGATGTAAGTAGATTGTACTTATTGATCATTAAAACATTTCATACGAAGCGTAACTAGATATACATATTCAAACATTAAGTGAGACAAAGTTTTTAATACTGAACCCGCGTCTTAAAAACGCTTTGACTTGTGAAGTTTTAGAAAGCTATGACAGTGAATTTTATGGTTACACTTCCGTTAATTGTTTGTTTTTTGCCAGCCTAAATACCTATCTACCTATTTAGTATACAATAATTAGGTAGTAGATTAGCTCTATATCTCTTGGACGAATTACGTAGTGTAAAACACAAAACAATACACTCGGATACCCGTTATATATGATCAAAAATGTCCTATTATTTTATGTACTTTTGTTTTTAGTTCTGTCGAAATACATTCTTCGTTGAAGTCCATATACGGTCCGTAGGTTTAGATCAGGGGTGGGGAAACTGCGGCCATCGAGCACTTTCGGTGCGGCCTACGGACCACACATTTTTTTAAATAAAAAATGCTTTCAGAACGCGAGAACCCTTTTCTTTCACGTTTCCAGAAAAACTCGAAACCCAGAAAAAGGTCTAATATAGCTGAAAAGTACTTATGTATACACCTACTTTACTAGAAAGCAGTTTCGACGCCAATAAATAGGCGATCTTACCCAATAACCTCTTTTAAATTTCTTATTATTTTACTAAAAAGAAATTAAATGTGTATAAAAAAATTCTGAGCGTAGTGCTAATTAAACTGGGGACTCGCTTACAGATAAAATTACAGTTGTGGATTCATCTGCATACGCATTTAAGAAAGAAAGCATTATCCTGTTTGAAGTGAAGTTTTAAAATTCTGGTTGTAGACTATGTGTTGCAAAAAATGGATCAAACCATTTTCGTGTTCTGGGTTTTCATCAAAGCTGCCACACGTACAAAGATTAACTCTGAAGTTAAAACCAGAGTTTTGTGTTCAGAATGTAACGATAAAATTCCAGTTGTGGATTCATCTGCTGACGCATTTTGAAGGAAAACATTATCGTGTTCGAAGTGCAGATATAAAAACCAAGTTGCGGACTATGCTGCAAAAATCGGAGGAAACAACTTTCATGTGCTGGGTATTGTTTTAATGAAAGCTGGGGACTAGTACACATATTCAATATTAAGTTAAAAACAGTTTTGTCTTCCGAATGATGTGTTAAAAATCTAGTTTCGGATTCATCTGCTGACGCATTTCGAAGGAAACTAACCGCATTTTCGATTTGATATAAAAATAAAATAAAATGGGTATTCGGTAAAATAAGGTTATGATAATATATCGGGAATTCCGACCCCCCCCCCGCCTACAAAAATCTAAGTGGGGCCCGCGGGTGACACTACAAACCCCTGGTTTAGATAGTTAAGGCGACGCACTACGTCGTGTAATATTTTAAATTGAGCCGCTATCAATAACAACCCTTACGTAGATGGCGATAAGGTTTAAATTCCCGCTTAACACCATCCGTCTGTTCTGATTTATGCAAGAACAAAACATGGCCAAAAAGTGCATTTTATTTTATTTTGTTGATGTTCAGGCATAAATATTTTTTTTTCGATCATTTCATAAATAACTTAATTTGCCACATTATATAATAAAATCATAACCGAAAATGGGTTCGTAAGTAGAATATTTTGAACTTTAAAGCACTAAAAAATTCTAAAAAATACTCGATTATTTCATAATCATAAGATGTATTCTACTCGCAGTATTTAATTAAAGAATCTGAAAAATTTCTAGGCGACCAAATTTTCAAACCAAAAACACATGATTTTGCATTACTACGTATGGCATCGCCTTAAGCTACTGTTCTACTTTGTACATATATCAATGCATTTTTATTCCTCTCTTCATGGCCTGGGGTTTTCGGCTCTCCTCGGCTGCTTTGAACAAACAAACTTTCAATTTAATTAAACGTTCTCAGCGTTTTTCATTTCAAGTTTAAAAAAAAATTGTACACCTTGTTAATTTTACGTATACGTTTCTATTCTATTGAGCAGGTACTGCACATTGGATCGTACAAAGAAGGATAACCTGTACGTCTTCAATGAACTGAGGCTAATTAACTAGCAAAGGATATAGTTACATCTGGAGATTCCCAATATGCATTCGATGCATTGGGGCTCGACCCTACAGCGTAATCGATCTGTTATGGAAGTATTTTGGAAACTGTGGTACCTACATAATAACGCCGCACCTCTTGGATTTAAACCCTTCATGACCGGTACGAGTGCCGTTATGTATGTGGGTGTCCTATAGACTAAAAAAACTACTTCAATGATTTAGCTGAAAATTTCTAGCAAAGTTTCACCAAAATTGTACAAATTGTTTAATTCTTTATTTATAAATACGAATGTCAGAGATAAACACTATTCCAATGACGTGATGTCTAAGGATTTTTTTAATACGTTAAGGGTGAGTTAGTAATTGGATAGGAGAGGGACCAGACGACGAAGATAATGAAATATGAATAAATAAATGAAATTAACAGACAATAATGAGATGTGTTATTTTGTTGCAGAACACGTACACCAACGCGGAGAAGTTGCTAGCGGCCGCCGAGGAGTTGGCACACACGGGCGAGTGTGACGCAGAGGGGGTGTACTCGGTGGCGCGAGAGCTCGAAGCGCACGTGGCCGCATTCGCCACTCGCGTCGACCAGCGCAGGCGTCGGCTCGACCTGGCCGTGCTCTTCTACACGCACGAGAAGGAGGTGAGTTCTCCATCCATGCCCAACCAATTTACTCCCATTCACAGTGCTTCATGCCGTAAGCCCCGTACCCGTAATCCATGTTATTATATAAACCATTTTGAAGACCTTGCCTATGATTGATACCGACCATACCCCACATCTCATGCTCCATATCCCATGCCCCATTTAGGCGTCACGCGGGAACAGCATCCTGGCATCAGGCAACTTGCTTTTTCTGAATTTTGTGTATATTTCTGAATATATCCTAAAACCAAAAGGTTTTTAAAAGTGATGAAATGCACTTTCATATTGTATTATTAGAAATAAAAAGGCAATTTTCGAAATATTAAAAATTTGAATGCAAACGTAAAAAGTTTTAAAAATGGTACATGTTATGTTTTTCGATTGAAATTACCGATAACGATGAAAAAACACATATTTTATCAGGAAAATGTATTATAAACACTACCTTAACTTTTTGTGGTCTCATATAAGAATAATTATTTTAAAAAATTAACGTAACTTTTACATTTTAATTCTTCTGTGGATAGCTTCTAGATTTGAACATAAAGCTTGGTGTTTTCTCTTTTTGACACCGTTTAGATCATATTTCTCACCATGACAATAAGGGAGACACAATGATTTCTATGAGACCAAATAAGCTGTTCCCAAAAGTGAATAAATTTTTCTGAGGGTTAATAATTAATCCGACGGTACGTCTGCGTTTTGCTGACCAATTAACAATTATTATCAATTATTTAACAATTTTTAAATTTTCAATTGATCAATTTAAAAGCTTGTTCAATAATTTCCAAATTAATAACAACGCTGTACATAATTTAAATTAACTTTCGTTTGCCCAGTGAATAGTAATTGCCAAAGCAGTCCATGTGCAAAGCTACCTTTGCTAAACCACTCTCAAAGCAACCATCAATTTAAAATGACACTTCCGTCCGATACCTACTTTCCTTTCCCTGGGGCATTCCTATCCCACATTATAATAATGTATTGACTTATGTTTAGATGTGCTCGTTCAGTTGGTCATATTTTTTTAATGTTTTCTTACATTTTTTACCCCTTTCACATTCTAGGTTTTTTTATCTTCCTGCTATTATAATTCCCTGCTTTGCTTTGAGTAAGGTCGAGGTGTTTCAATTTTTTAGCGCCATTTGGATTATTTATCATTTGAGCGGACTCTCCATTTCAGCTTGTGATCAATATCAAGCATAATGGCTATATTGTTATGCTCAATCGCCAATAGGCCATTTGCATTTAAAAAAATCGGTTTAGACAAAAGACATTCTAATTATGATTAACATGATTCTACAATATGAAAACTGACCAAACTAATATCGATTACAAGAGCTTTTCCAGGTTATCCATCCATATTGAAAAATAATGTTTACAATTTCATGTAAGCAAAAAACTATAATTTAGTTTCTTTTTGCAGCAAATTGTCGAACAAATTTCTATTTCTAAGCCTGAAGTAAAACGAAATTCCGAAAAACACTAAATAGTAAAAAATAATTGCTAATTAGGTACGTAGAATTTCGTTTAATATTTGAAGTAAAGGAACTTGAATTAAATATACCATTCCCGAGAGAAAGTCCAATCATATACAATTTTCCAATTATCTCTTAAAACCTGGATCTAAATTTCGCTAATAAACAATTAGTTAATGTTAATCTTAATTGACATATCAGGTAAGTATAGTACTGTATATTATCTCCATTTATTTTTTTTAAAAAGAAAGACAAACATTCCCGGGTTACGAATAACCTGACAATATTTGAAAATCTCCTACTACCACCACAGTAAGCTGAAAATGTTGATTGTGTTGTGATGGAGGACTTAGCCAGCCGAGGAATTGAACACACTACGCCTGGGTGGGACCCAAACGCGATGTCAACTCGGCCACCGACCGGTCTGTTAGTTAGTAATAACATTTTTGCACAAAAACTGCGCTATATAAATCATCCAAACATTATTATTATCATTAACTTGTGGGGAATTTGTATGGTGGGTATTTTAGAACATTTGCATTGGCAACCCTTGTTAAAATGTCAAATTTATATGATTTTCTACCGCTTATAATATAAATGCCTTCAATAATAATGACCAAATATCGCATATTCAAAGGAATATAAAGATTCGTAATAAGTATCAATCAAAAGATTTCACAATCACAATCAAAGCCTCTTTATCCTCAACGTGTGCCTGTTTGGTGCGGTTTATGGTCCGGCGGAGTCATTGGACCTTACATTTTCGAAAATGAGGCTGGAGCAACAGTTGCGGTGAATGGATTGCGCTATCGAGAGATGATTAATGATTTTTTATGGCCGGAATTGGATGGTATTGATCTGAACAACGCTTACTTTCAACAAGATGGCGCTACGTGCCGCACAAGCAACGAAACCATTGATCTTTACGATTGAATATCAAAATAACACCTCTTATTGGAAAACGCTGTACTTACATATACGTAGTGTAAAACCTTATAGGCGTTCATTAATTACTATGTGAGTGGTTTACTTATGATAACTATCATTTTTAATGACATTAGCAACTTCGCCCTCGACTGACCGTTTTTAACACAAGTTTGCGCGGTAAATGCATTATCATCTCTAAACGATCAAATCATCTAATTTGATTATTTTATAATTTCGTAAAACAACTGCACAAGTGAAGTTAACGACGTCATCATAAATATACCACTCACGATGTCATGTAATGTCAAATGAGTTGTTTGGTATCAAAACTGGTCAGATCCAAAATTAAAAAAAAATAAACTAAGTATTGAACTGTGTTCATTATTAACAAAAGAACAGTTCTTATTTTTCAAAAGCAGTCATATCCGCATATTTTGTAAGAGAGACCGGTTTAAAAAGCGGCTGTGGTATGAAAAATAGTCAAATCCAGCACTTGTTTTGGTGTTTCCTGAAAATTCACCTAAAGTGGAGTTGACCAGTTTTGATACCAATGGTCACAAATGTCAAATATATAATATATAAAATGCGCGCTGGTGGCCTATGATGTGTGAAGTAGGTTGAAACATCCTAAACATTATATTATTGATAATTTATTTCGTGTAATCCTGCCACTGAGAGTTCTATTGTGCTATTTCTGTCTATAATATAGCAACAACGGGAGAAAATACTGATTATAGTTCACATGTAAATGGTATATATTTGTTGCAGCTCGGTACCTGGGTTGAATCTCTTCGGTCCGAGTTGGGCGGCGACCTCAGCGGCGAGGAAGGTGGCTGCCTTGGCGAAGGCTTGGAGGGCGTGGAGAGACTTCTAGAGCAGTGTGCCCAGCACAGGGACTCCAGTCTAGATGCTTGCGCAACCGCCATCGCCCATGGAGAGGCGCTCCTACAGGACCTTCGGTAAGTGAATATGTATATAATATACAAACGAAATGAGAAAAAAAAAAACTTAAAGAGATGCATAATGCATCATCTCTTGTCTAAATTGTTCCCACAATCAGTTCCAATTTTGAAATAAATTTAAAGCAAATCGAGTTCTAGATCTGAGTTGCGGACAATATCGTATTTTTTTATTGTAATCACATCTTGGGTGGATGGACGGAGAAGGGATTTTCAGAAGAAACTACCTACATGTCGGGCAAGTGAATGAAAGAAATCGAGAATTTCCGAGGTATGGGCTAAAATGTGAAATAATTTTATGAGTCGGAGTAGTTATTTTTTATTTTTTTTTATTTTTATATTTACTCCACACAGCAGGCCATGAATAAAATAATTTCCCTCAGGGCCTATGTCATCTTTGGGGATGCTGTGTGGAGGGTCTTTTTGTGGAGAGGAAGGAGTGAACATGGGTCTTGAAGAGTCCCATGTTGTAGGAGGGAGGAAACACAGAGGCCGGCAGTTCGTTCCACAGCCGAGCTGTTGAACTTAAGAACGAATCGTAGAAGCGTCCCGTTCTCATGTGACAAGTGTCAACTGTGTACAAATGTTGGGCGCGCGTTTGGCGTGTATCCCGACTACGCACCGGTGCCGAAGGGATCAATGACGCTAGTTCCTCAGAGCATCTTCCATTGTAATACCGATAGAACAAGGACAGCATACCTACCTGACGCCTGTGCTCTAAAGATTGCAATCCGCTTGTTAAGATTGGGGAATCTATCAAACGGACCGCCCGTTTCTGCACAGAGTCAAGGGTTTTTTTTCAGGTATTTTGGGGCTCCAGACCAGAGATGGCTGCCAAATTCGACAGTAGGGCGCACTTGCGATTTGTACAGGGTGAGCAGTTGTGTACTATTAAAGTATCTGCGGGCCCTGTACAGTACGCCCAGCTTCTGAGAGGCCAACTTTACTCTGGCTTCGATGGAGCCCCCGTACCTGAGCTGGTCACTTATATTTACACCAAGCATATCAATGGAAGGCCTGTTCGGAAGATTGCTTCCGTTGAAGGAGACTAGATTATCATTTGGATCCCTTTTAGACGTAATCAGACAGGATTGGGTCTTTGAAACATGAAATTCGACGAGATTATTTTTACCCCAGGAGGAAATACTCTCGAGATAACCGTCCATTCTCTACTTCAAAACCCTCCGAGCCGTTGGAGTTTGTGTGCCCTTTGGGGGCTTGTCAAACAAAAAGCTATCATGAACTGTACTGTCATCCGCGTAGCAATCAATCGGTGCACATGTCAAAAGGTCATTGATATGCAAAAAAAACAAAGTCGGAGACAGAACCGATCCCTGTGGGACGCCAGCATTTATGGAGTGCGAGGAAGAGGTGAAACCGTCAGCAACCGCCTGAATCGACCTATCCCTTAAAAAGTCAGCAATCCACGTACACAGGGATGCGGGAAGTCCGTAAGAATGCAATTTGTTGACAAGTCCTCGGTGCCCGACCCGGTCAAAGGCCTTGGATATGTCTAGTGCGACCGTTTGGGTCTCACCGTGACGTTCCAGGCACCGCCCCCAAACATGCGTCACATACGCGAGAAGATCACCGCACGAGCGGTTCCGCCGGAATCCGTATTGACGGTCGTTGATAATTTTGTTCTTCTCGAGGTATGTGAGCAGTTTGTCGTTGATCACACGTTCCATCACTTTGGACAGAACTGATGTGATCGCTATGGGGCGGTAGTTGGCCGGGTTGGAGCGGTCACCTTTCTTGGGAATAGGGTGAATTACCGCTTTTTTCCAACCAGAGGGCACAGTGCCACACAGTTATATGAGACGATGTTTAGTTTATACGGTTTTTCATTCTTTCTACCTACGCTAGCCGAACATTTGATAATATTCGTTCTGGTACGTTAGTTTGCAAATATTTAATGAAAAAAATTCCGTCTATGAAGATTCTCATTAATTTAGAACATCTTTAATTATTTACAACTATTATTTCGTACCTAGCTATTGTACGATGTAAATTGCGTCATTAAACACAGTTTACGTTCAATTTATGGTTAAATTATTTATCTAGTAAGTCCTTTGAATTCTTAATGCCACTATACTTACTAGATTCGGAACTCTTTTAGAATCAGATATCTTTGTTTCATTCTTAGGTAATTAATTGGAAGTAATTAATACAGATTTTTTTTAGTGCGTGCCTCATAAGGAATTCCATTGAAAAGTATTTTGACGATCAAACGTCGATTCTGAAGTTGTAAATAATACTGTATGATAAAAGTTATTTGTTAAATACTTAATAAATCAGTTTTGAAAAATCATTTAACTGACGTCATCATATCCCTGTTGTGACGTCATTGTGGATTATGTGACGCCGCGGGCCCGTTTCAAAAAAATATGTTTTAATATTAATTTAACGAGTTTCTGAAAACGTGCTTTAAAAAGCTAAAGGTGCAGCATATTTTTGCCCTTCAGAGCTGTAAACAAATTACACGGATATTAAAAAAAAATAATTGTTAGCACTTTCTTCTTTTTAATTTACAAAAACAAGGAAAATTGTGATTCTGGTTAACGTTTTCTGTCTGCCATAACTCTCAAAGTCGCTGAAAAAGTCACACGTAGAACGAAGCTATTTTTACATTAGTCTGAATAATAATTCTCAAAAATTAAACGCATAAATAATTGTAGGCGTGCATAAGGTGTTTAAAAACGTCGACAAAAGTGGACTATTTTTTAAAAATTTTTAAAAATATTTAATTAGTAGCAACTACCCGATTTCTTCTTCTTATCAACATTATTTAAAAAAATTATTTTCTATGAGTACATGACGGAGAGTCTCAACTGCTCCCCACTGTTATGAGCCATTGGGTCAATGGCATTTGGGTAAGGCAATGGGATAGAGGAAAGTTGGGATGTATTCTACAATTTTTAAGAGCCACTTTGCTGAAATTCATCACTTCTTTACTTATCCACACACACGTCATACATTAAATTCAAAGTTCGCTCTAGTTTAGCCTGTTGAAAGGTGTCAGGGACACTCATTAAAAATTCAAAGTGTATCTCAGACTTACCCCATTTAACTACCATTTGTAACTTTAACTTCAGCTAGCGGGCGTTTTGAAAAAAATTATGCATTACTAACCAAAGACTTTTCGAGAACCGTAGATCACGAGGAGCAGTCAATAAATTCGCGAAATCGGGCAGAAGGAAATGACCAGGATGGCCAAATAAGAACCTAATCGTTTTTTCACTCTTTTAGAGAGCCGCATATGAATTTTCAACAATATTTCATCATAATTGCGAAAAAAATCTATTCATAGAAAAGGGGTGGGTTGTAAAATGAATACCCTGCAACTACAAATATCTTAAGAAAATACTCAATAGCTAAAAAATAACAATAAGCTAGAAAGACCCGACAACCCTGCAAACTTGTTATTAAATTTATATATTTCAACAAAAAATTACTTAATATATCATTAGTAAGTTGTATAATTATATGTCAGTTAGAAACAATGAAATTGTTGAAAGAATAATATTACAATAATACGGCAGTTTCTAATATAAGAAAAAGTAGATATATGAATGTAAGAGTGTTATATAGAAATGGCATAATATACTTTATTTTAGATTGTGCATAACCTGCCTCACTAGGCGAACCTGTATTGAGGCAGAATTTTTGGTTAATTATTTCTCGCATTTTGTCTATGGTTTGCTTATAAATGTTTGATATAAGTTCCCATACAGCAATACATTATTTTAGGTTACATTATTGTTTACATATAGAAAATACAAATACAGCAAGTTTAAGCACAATACATACTATAATAACTTACAAAATGACAAGGCATTTGGTTAGGTTTCATTATTGTTTGCATTTACACAATACAAATACAGCAAGTTTTAGCACCGTACATACTGCAATAACTATCAATGACAAGGCGTTTGGGTGAGGGCACCAGTATAGGCTCGATAATTTGAATAAATCTAAATCTTTACATTTTTTTAAACTCTTTCTTTGTTTAACTCTTAGTTTAATATTTTCTGGGAGCATGTTGAATATTTTTTTGGCAAAGTATCTAAAGCTACGTTGACCAAAGGTGGAAGAAAGTGCTGGAACTTGCAATATGTCTTTGTTCGAATTACGCGTAAATCTTAAGTTAGTTTTTTTTCGTGAAGCACGTGTTTGTTTATACATATAGTTGTCTCGCTTCATGCCGTCTCTCTCACACAAGACTTATTATATCGTGTCATGAAGGTAAATGTGACCAATTTAATTAAAACTGAAGTTTCTTCGTTTTATTATTTATTGTGAAAAACGCGTGCGCCGTCACACCACAATAAAAAACGATTTGGCAGATTTGCAAAATTTAATGGGTTCATAATTTTTTAACCAATCTGTCCGCATTTTTGCTCTGTCTACAAACAATTTCCGGGGTCGTGGGATTTTTTAATTGGATTAATGGGTTTTCGGTTCGCGTGCTTGTCATAATATGGAGCCGTTCATAGCGGGCACGTGAACACCGAACAATTGCCATTTTTATCACTTTTACATTGTTAGATGTGTTTGAGATTCATCATAATAATTGCATTTTTTCCGAGGCGATAAAATAACTGCGAGTTTCACAAAATGAGTAACGATGATCATTCTGACCAATTTGTGTACTTGATTTAGTTTCGGGCATTTCCGCCAGAAGTTTAACGTCATAACGTTAACATTGAAAGCAACACGATGGGCATTTGAAAGTTTGATACAGCGCTTCAGGTTTATGACTATACGTAGATTTGGCGCTCGGAAGAATAGGTATAATAATAAAAGTTGACGCATTTATTAAATATATAAAATAATTTTTATTATTTACACACTCACAATAGTTTTGTGAATAATTTGAAATAATAACGAATACAAAAATCCTCTTTTGAAAATCCTTGCTGATTGTGTACATATTTTCTCTCACTTCTCTGGTAATCGTTAATAGCTTCAAATCGCAACATCGTATCCATTATGAGCTATGGAGCGTTAAAATATACCTCTATCTTTCAAAACAAAACAAGATGATTCGTTTGCACCGTATTTTTCAATTTTTTGTTAATCTGAAAAAAATTGTTGAAAGTAACCGTGTAGTTTTACAAGTATTTAAAAAACGAACGGATTGAATTTTCACTTATTGATAACAAAAATAGAAAAATATTGCTGAAATTTGTCAGAAATCATTGGGTAGGCGAAAAATTACGCCATACTCATCATGGCTTGGCCTATTTCAGCATTTCGCTCGCTATACACTACCAATGGGAATGTATGGCGAGCGATATGCTGAAATAGGCCAAGCCGTGAAATAACGCGCGCTTATAGCGTGATTTGTCACAAGCTTTATGCGGGTGAAATCGCTTGTCAATAAACCCAAGGACCGAGTTTCAGTATCATTTTTTGATTTTTCTTCAATTAAAGTTTTAAATCTACAGGAAACCACAATGCGGATGAAATCAGTGTTCCCGAACGCTAACCTGTAAAAGTCTCTCTCTCTCTGGTTTCAATCCTGGGATTGGTTTGCAGCAATTTCATCTAATCTCCTCTTCCATTCTTCCCTGTCTTGTGCGGCTCTTTTGACTTGTGCATATGATGAGCAGCGCACGTCCACCAGCAGGTCCTCCAGGTACTCTCGGCGTGGGCGTCCCCTAGAGTTGGTCCCCTCGGTCATACCCTCCATTATGACATGCAAGAGGCCTTCTTGTCGTATAACATGGCCGACCCATCTTGCACGCCTTTCGGACAAGGTCCTGAGCAGGTGCCTTCCTCCTTCGATTCTTTGGAGAACCTCCTCATTTGTAATATGGTCTCTCCAGGAAATTCCTAACAGTCTTCTATAGGACCACATCTCAAAAGCCTCTAGTCTCCGTTTATCTCTTTCGGATAGGCACCATGTTATGTTTTGCTGGTTCTTGGGATGCCACTTGGACCTTTAATGTGGTAGTTTCCCGTTTCTTTCCACATCCTATGCCGTTGACCTCGAAGGTTCTTCCGCCTTTGGAGATTATTTACTTCTCCAGGACAAGAGAGTGCCCTAGACAACAGACGCCTGGTAGGGCGAAAGTTGGTGTTCAGCTTATTCCGGCCAACGCTCGGTCCCTGTCTATATTTGACGACACGAGGTCGTTGCTCACTCCCCACCACGAGAAGGAAATAGATCAGGATTTTCCTTTCCTCAAACCTGAGACCAGAAGGCATTTCTCAGAGTTCTCCGGTACTTTCGGGGAGCAATACAAAAGTCATACACTGAATAATTGTACCTAACCTAGATTAGCTTTATTCTACTATTCGATCTATCGCTTGTGTTGTTTGTTAGCCTACGCGCTTCTATAAAATCATAATGAATGCATACTTTCATTATAATTATATTCCCGCGTCCGAATGTGGGAGTCGCCATGAGAGGATGACAAGCAACTCGCAATTAACCAACACACGTCCAATTCGATTCTATTGACGATACGAGACATAATAATAGTGACGACGGCAAACACATCACTTTGAACAATGGCGTCTCTTCGTGTCACGTCCATCTGTAGTCAACCGATGCAGCCACCAAGGGCTGCTTCTGCCCGGGGCCAATTATTAAAATTAATTCTAATTAATTAGTTTTCAATTTAGGAGGCGGGTTTGGGCACCGCCACCCCGGGAACCGTTTATTGGATAACCGACACCCTTGTCTTCAGGGTTACCCCTACCCCAGGTGGTTTTATGGATTGGTGATTTATCAGGGGTGCCCGGGTTCGTGGGGGTGAGAATGCAGAATGGGTTTTGGCGGAGAATGCTTGTGCCCACCTGCTGCGTGGCGGGCCGGATCGGGAGAGGCTAGTTGAGGGAGACCCATTGACCTCTCCAGACGGACTAATCGCTTTGCACCGTAGTGGATTCATACGTCCGGCATTCATGCAATGATTGACCCCCAGATTCCTTTCCAGAACTTTCTTTCCTTCCTTTCCCTGAAAATACCCTCCACACAGCATCTCTAAAGATGACACAGGCCCTGAGAGAGTTTTTTTCTTCAGGTCGTCCTGTGTGGAGGTAATGTAAAAAATGTACATTTTGGGATGTTAATTTTACCCAGAGATAGTACCTACTTAGTTTAGAGTTAAAAAATTCTTTACCGCATAATAATTTTACAATTTTTTAATGACATCCGAAAAGTTAAAATTAAAAATAGTTCTATGGTGGGAGTATTTTTGAGTAAAACTCCAATAAGAGGGGATCAATTTCCAGAGGAACAAATAAAACAAAGTTTAAATCAAAAATGATTGTGATCTCATGTTTCTAATTATCGTAAGTATCGTTGACTAAAAGTTTTTAGATTAAAGACTTTATATTAATTTAGTTTCGGAACAACCTTACCTTACTTAATCATTTAGTACAAGTTTTCTACTAAATATAAACGGTACTAAAAGCACATACACCCTTTGGACACTTAAGAGGAAGCTACAAGCCAAAAATGTGTATATTTTTGTTATACTCTATATCGTAGGTAATAGGCATTAAAATCGCTTGGCAACGGAATCTAGAAACTTTCGATTTCAAGCACAAAACTGGCTTTTATTTATTTTGTAAATAATTTTATAAGAAAGCAAAAAACTTGATAAAGTGAAACTGTCACAGATAATCTTAGCTATAATACTGTATTTTTTAAAATATGTTTCCTTTATGCGTTCATACATTTCTATTGAGAAAATATTTTTTTTAGTAGTTTACATTTATATTTTACACTGAGCAATTTATTTTTTATTTGTATTCTACTCAAGCGAAACGATAGAAAAACCTTCATTTTATCTAAAGCATATTTTTTGGTATTCATAATCTACACCAATTCGTCATAAATATTAATCAAAATAGTGATTTGGCATTAAGCTTCGCCTTAAACAGAGATGATGACGTTATTGATCGGTAAGAAATCGTTTCTGTGAACATATGCCCATCTACTCTCCCATCGTATGCAGTGGATAGTCATTTATTAAAGTTTTCTCTGATAAAAGGCATATCTATCCATTGTGGTCTCTATATAAACGAGCCAAATGCTGTGTGATAGTGCACGACAATAACGCAAATAGAATAATATTTGCACCCTCGCGTTATTGAAATACATCGACGATGTTTGCCTAAAGCTGCATCTCCTTGCCTCTCCTGAAGGATCGGGTCTCCTGTATCAAGAAATTAACCAACAAGTCTAATAACTTCATAGTTATCTTGCTTTATTGGAAATGGCGTCGTTTGTACAAAATATAAAATCATTTTTGAATAGTGGTGTAATCAAAGAAGTTTTATTAGAGTAAATTTTGTTATTTATAAAAAACAAAAATTATATGTATTTAATGTTGACATATAAATATATACAACACAAACAAGCTAGTCTTCCGTCACGGAATTTACCCCGGACACTTTAATATTGACAAAATTTAATACATACATATATGTCTATCTCAATTATTAATGTTTCTTTTTTTGTGACTTTATTGAAATATTTAAAGAAAGATTATGTTTGCCAAACAATGTACATGTTTATATGTTTATAAAACTATTAGCACACACGAAGATGTGAGCTAACTTAAGATCAATAAATAAAAATAAAATAAAATACACCTTTCGAACATTTGTTTTTTTTTCGAACAAGAGTTTTTTTTACAATGTACCATTATTATTATTATTTTTTTATTTGACAAGTCTTGGTTATTTTTGAAGAAAATTTTAAAAATTATACTGAAACTCGGTCCTTGGGTTTATTGACAAGCGATTTCACCCGCATAAAGCTTGTGACAAACTACGCTATAAGCGCGCTTTATTTTGCGGCTTGGCCTATTACCCAATGATTTATGTCGAACTTTAGTAATATTTTTTTATCAATAAGTGAAAATTCAATCCGTTCGTTTTATTGAATACTTGTAAAACTACACGTTTACTTTCAACATTTTTTTTCAGATTAACAATAAATTGAAAAATACGGTTCGTCTTGTTTTGTTTTGAAAGATAATAGTATATTTAAACGCTCCATAGTTAATAATGGATAGTATGTTGCGATTTGAAACTATTAACGATAACCAGAGAAGTGAGAGAGAAAATATGAGAGAGCATTTTTAAAATTAATGTCAATTTATATAAGAACATAAATAGTTAAATAAGGGTCTAGGAACTGTTACATAGTTAACGCCCAAGAGATATAAAAAAAATCGGCAGGTTTCTCGCGTCCTCTCCTTGTCTAACCAAATCTTATAGCTCAACAGGCCTAAATGACTGGTTCCGCTGTGAATCTACATTTTTTTAACTAGTGACTTTCAATGAATGTGAACTTGCGAAGTAACGACCAACATTTAAAAATCTCGATACGTGTGTTACTAGAGCACTTATATAAGTGTAGTGTTTTGTAAAAATGTGAATAAGCCTAATACAAATTTGAAGATACAAATTCGCAATTTTTACTCAATAAAGTGGAAGGAGTATCGATATTTCATTATAAAGGCATTTTCCTAAAAATGATTTATTCGACCTTCTTACGAATCGCCGACGATATCATATTATTATATGTAGTGGATACTGGCGCAATGAGCCCCCGCCGTCGCGCGGCTTAGCCTCGGGGAAAGCTATACGACCACTCCCATTGTGAAAAGACGGATGACTGATTGAAAACATGCCATGTCCTCCCATGAATATGTTGCACAGTATTATGTACAACTGCTGTTGTTATTATAAGTACGCGCATATTATAATTACGTACTAGATACTCACTACGCAGTAAGTACAGGGTTTTCCGATAAGAGGTGTTATTTTGATATTTAATCGTAAAAGATCAATGGTTTCGTTGCTTGTGTGGCACGTAGCGCCGTCTTGTTGAAAGTAAACGTTGTCCAGATCAATACCATCCAATTCCGGCCACAAAAAACCATTAATCATCTCTCTATGGCGCAATCCATTCATCGTAACTGTTGCTCCAGCCTCATTTTCGAAAAAGTAATGACTCAATCCACTTCACTCCAATGACTCTGCCGGACCATAAACCGCACCAAACAGTCACATGTTGAGGATAGAGAGGCTTTTCAACAATAACTCTTGGGTTTTCCGAGCCCCAGATGCGACAATTTTGCTTGTTGACGAAACCACCGAGGTGGAAATGGGCCTCATCACTCATTTGATTTGCATTTGATTCACTCAAGTGAATTTTAATAAATTCAATGCGTTGTTGAAGCGTGTATCGTTCCATTTTTATTAATGGCGTAGTTTCTACTTGTTAAATGTCAAAAAATGACAGTTTCAAAAGTAACATTTACCGAAATAGCGAGCTATTTAAAATAACACCTCTTATTGGAAAACCCTGTATATAAAATGATGCTAGCCCGGGGCTTGGAAATCGATTTTGCGAATCATAATAGCTTTCATAAGCATCGCAAACGAAAAAAAATAATAAATGTTTCACATGACTTGTCCATTTAAGTTGTATCTCACCAAGAACTCTTTGCTTCTGGTGATGTAATTTCCCCTCTATGGTGCTTGGCACAGCTAGAAAACACCATTTATACTATTTAGTCAAATCCAAACACCATCTAAATCACAGGTTCTCAAACTAATTTCAGCCACCGCCCATTCCGATATAAAAATAAATTTAGAGCCCCCACATGTTTAATCTACCTTTTTACATTACCATATTTTACGTATCCCAAAAACAGTTGTTGCAAATATAATTTTTAAACATGCATATGGATAGGATAGATTATATGATGTTTTTGCCTTCTTATAAAATTATTTACAAAATAAATAAAAACCAGTTTTGTGCTTGAAATCGAACGTTTCTGGACTCCTTTTGTCAAGCGATTTAAATGCCTATTACCTACAATATAAGGTATATCAAGAATATATTCACATTTTTGGCTTGTAGCTTCCTCTTAAATATAATAAGTGTACATCAACATAAAATAAAAATTAGAAGATAACCTTATTCCTTAGGTATTATTGCGGATCACAGCCAGTACTCTATTGCATTCAGTACGTGGGTAGGCGACCTAGGTAGCAGAAACCCCGGCGTGATTCAATCATTCTCAGTCGTCTCAAGGGTCTCTCTGCAGCTGCACCACCTAACGTTGATAGCAACATAGCGACAGTATGCGTTGCCTGATTAATACGGGATTTTGTCAACATAGCAGTACGTATTCTGGGGCTTTATCGAATAATGAAGTACATATTGTGTATGTGTACACTTCATTATTGACTGGAGACGGGAGCTGAAGAGGAATAGAATGCTAGGGAAAATGCCGGTGATCACGATTTTGTATATGAAATATGATCATAAATGTTTCTTATTTTTCTCAACTAATCTATCTATATTGAAGTAAATAAAGAAGCATGGCGGCATGGCTTTGTTTTTTTTTTAAATTAATGATGCATCTTGATCTTCAAAACAAGAGAATGATGAGTGTCTACATAAGATTTCGAAAAACTACCGCCTCCCCCATCTTCTTGAATAATGATTGGATTCTTTGAAAATCACCTCAGGTGCGCTTATCAGTTAAACCAGATTTTCGAAACTTCTGGTTTACATTTTGCACACTTGACCTTCAAAATAAGAAGAAAATTACTGTCCACATCTGATTTGGAAAAAAAAATCTGCGTAAATCCCGGGCAACGCCGGGGACTTCTGCTAGTAAATAAATAATTATATAGATATGTAATTTTTGACCCGTCTGTCATTTTCTTTATCATCAGATTGTTGAATGAAAATTACCCCAAGCGGCACCAACCCATTTCGACTAGGTACAAGCTTCGGGCATCCAGTCATTTCCTCCTATATTTTTATATATAGTGTATATATAGTGTTTGAAGCAAAGTTACCTTGTTTCATTTACATCTATTTTTATTTTTCGGTAATGAATGAATGCAAATCTTGTAAGCGGAAATTAACCCACTTTCCAACATCCTGCTGAGCTAAAACTTGGCAGATAGACTCGTTGTCGATTATAATGCATTCTGTCAAGGTGGCAATTTGGTGGCAATCATGTACATATACATGGACATATAATCATTTCTCTGAAATCGGATGACATTACACCTGTTAATACACGAAATTAATGTCGGCCCTACCCAATCAGTATTTGGCACAGTTGTCAGCGCGGTTGACTGCAGTCCCTGGTGTTATGTACCTACGCGTCTTGCTATTTATAACACTTTAACTCTAAAATAAGATTACATTATTTTATCTATTTCCGTTGTATAACAATGCATATGTACACAAAACAACTTCAACATTTTATTGTAATAATCTATTATTTCAGTCAACTTTGTTATAACTGATAGAACTATCTTTAAATATTGTTGTGACGAACTATTTGTACAACTGATATTGATTTACGTTACAGGCATTGATGGTTGTAAAACATATTTAAGCACTGCAAGTCTTCCATGACAAGAGATTCTATCAGATACAGTAACAGGTTATCAGTTGGAGTAACAACGTTACGCTCCCGTAGTCTAGTCTAATCAAGTAGACATTATTCTGTAAAACTAAAATAAATGAAGAACAAGTGCCAACTAGGCCGAATATTGAAAATAGATGTATCAGTGTATAGAAACTTTGTTTTGTACGGGTTGATTTTTTAATTATAATTTTGATATTATTGTGCATAATGGATGATTGGGTGGCGTGGAAGATTTATTCTGTTATTATCCACTGCTCAGACACCTGTACAGGCTCTACAGGTAGCGTTCTGCGTCCGCATAACAATAGGCCATGTTATTATGTCTTACTTCCTGCCGCCCGACGCCCGACCTGAGTTCTCCGTCACCATCTTGAGACGCCTGCTGATTGGCGTTGTCACACTTCCCTTAAGGAGCCCCGTATTCATTATCACTTATTTTATAAGGATCATCTTCTGCATTATTCAACCAAAAGTGTTTACTTCGTAATAACTGAGTGGTCCATAATCAGTTTACATAAATATTTCAATAATATCATTATTAGGCAGTCCACTTCGGGGCTGGAATATTCACACAGTGCCTTTAAAAGAGTTAAACGATGTACTAAAACATTAGAAAGGTTTTTTACGTTCGATACGTCTATCCATGTTATTTTTTGTCATGATCACTACCGTAACTGTTAAATCTTAGAACCTTATCTGTGCCAATGTATTTTTGCATTGCGGAAGGAAATGTACATCAAACCTCCCGATTAAATTCAAAATATTTTTTATGTGAGGACCACAAAAGAGTCCCAACTAGAAGGAGGAGATGGAACCAGTGAGAGACTATGGCATCCCCAACGGAGTATTTTAATACCGTCAAAAATATATGGAAAATTAAAAGTTTATTTTTCTGGTTATAAGTTTCATACAAACAAAATGTCATTTTATTATATTCATTAAAAAAATTTGATTTAAAAATGATCTTAAACCGCATATTCCGAAACAGTTACAACTGGCTACAATATCATTATGAAATAGAAAACGCTTTGTAAGACGGCTGTCACCGACTTCACCCGGCGTGACGTCAACGGCGCCTTATTCACGAATAAAAACAAGCATGTCGTTTTGTGTTTAGTTTTTGTTTTTGTATTTATTCAGCTTGGATTACTTAAAAAAAAATACTTTATTGTCATTAATAAACTGTTTTACAAAATGTCTTTGCCCTTATTCTCTTTTCTGGCTTTACAATTGAAAAAAATGTAACTATATTTTTTTTCAATGCATACTTCAAAACTCTATACCTCACGATCGAATTTTTGTTGCGAGTTAGAAAATAGTTTCATTGCCCCAAAAATTACAGGCAAAAATAGTGGAGCCCACGGATTGGGTAACTTCATGTATATTTTTCAGGCAACTGATACAGCTAACAGAAATAAGCGTCACAATGTTTCTCCTTCAAACTTGCCTTCAGTCTTCAAAATAAATACATAATTATATTCTGTGATAATTACTCATATCATCACACCTGTGTTAAACCACTTAAACGTGATTGCTGATCTGCATAACTCTTCTTCCACGCACCCACGCACGACATTTAGTCCCATAGAGGCAATTGGTAAGGTAGTCTTAACAGGGTAAGTGAATAATAATTCACGTTAAGGCGACATACGACTCTGTTAACGGGGGTTTACATTTTAATTATTTCTAATTAACGTATTACTAAATCTTAAATGTTTCTAGTGGGTTCCCTACGAATGTATGTTATCTATATTTAAGTTTAATAAAAAATGACTTTAAAATAAATATAATTTAAAATAATGTAAAATAATATTTCTATTTTGGTTTGTGAATAATTTTGATGTCTCCATTGTTTATATCTCTATTATGTTTTGATTTATATCTACAACCTCTCTCCATGGCTATAAATGTATTGTTTTGTAAATTATACGTTTTATATAATCTTTTGTTTTGTATAAATTGTTTAATTCATATTCCTTTCTCACAAATTTAAATAACTTATTCCATATCATACTGTCTCAGTTAAATTCACAAGGAGGAAATCCATAATTGGTTTTATTTTACTATATAATACTTATGAAAAAACTGATTAAATGTAAACTGTCGATTTCCCGAAAATGAATAAATAAATAATTTGTGTAAAACGGTTTGAATATTTTATAAAACGTTTTTCAACTATAAAATTAGCGGTAAGCACCAGATTGTTTGTACGATGAATTGGTAACTTAGAGACATTTAAGATTTTAGTAATACGTTTATCAAAGTAATTTAAATAAACTCCACGGAAATATCGATTTTCTAGACCTGCTAGGGCAAAGTCGACCGTAGGTCCGTCCATTATGCCGGGCCGCGCGCTGTATAATATTTTTACACGACTTCATAATTTAGTCGTTAATATTGCTACTTTATCACCAGGGCCGCGCGTCGCATATTTTTGTGTGTACGGATGCTTCACTTACGTCATTAAGGTTCTGGCATTATTTTAGGGTATTGTCTCGTCTTAATCTATATCAAGCTCCGCTAATCCGCGAGATTACTGCGCAAGGAGCGGTTCCCGATGTTCATAATAAACTCATTTGTTTAATGGTTTCAGTATTTTGCGTGTGTTATTTGTTGCCAAGTTTTTGGTATTCAATCACACAAAATTTTGAAGGTAATTCTTTCTCGTCTATAATAGCTATTGTGGTGATCCATAGTGCTATGCAATTAGAGGCGCTATTGCGTACTAATATCTTATGTGTCCCAATAGCGATAAGCGGTGCGCAGTGTACGCACTGCTCTAATATCGGATTTTGTACTTTCCTGTCGGTTAGCGCGCAGTTGGTCGGTAGAGCGTTGGAGGTCGAACCGGACTAATTAATTAGATGAACAAAAGTGGAACCTATTTTTTCACTTCGTGTCTCGTCTAAATAAATCTTTGTGTATAATGAACTAAACATAAGAGACATGTATTATAAAAGACCCTCCACGCAGCATCCCCAGTTATGACCATACGCCATGAGGGAATTTATTTTCCTCAGGGCCTCCTGTGTGGAACTAATGTAATTAAAAACAAAACTTTTATCATTTTGATGTTTGCATTGCCTTTAAAAGGCGAAACAGTAGTTGCCAAGCTTAAGTATATTTATAAAGCAAACTTGATTTAATTTTAAAGTTGAAATTCTTTACAATTTAGCGTCAACTGTGCGAAATTCGCACTGCATTTTCTGTCCTGAATTTCCAAACCAAACCATCTATTTTCAATTGTCAGTGCCTTTCCATTACGTGTTACAAAAACGATATATATCCTTTTTATTTAGGCAAGATTCCAATTTTTTCTCGCCTTATATGTTTTAGTTCTTAAAATCAGAAAGAAACTCGGCTACATTTAGATTTTGATAACTTAACTCATTAGTGTAGATTGTTTCTTCCACTCCGTCAAGAAGAGAAAATGTGTAGCTTTAAGTGTATAAAATCCTTTCAATCAACTCATAATTATAGTGAATAATGATAGCAACGATCTCTATTCCACATTGACAGCAGTCTAGACCGAGCCGTTTACTATAACCACTGCACAGAGGGACTGCATCTTCAACTGCCAATTGTACTGAACCGCGAATCCCTAGAATCGTGATCTATACCGAATTCAAATTGGGTTTTTCCAGCCAATTCAATTGGTTTTCAGTTGGATTGAATTGGATCAATAATTTCTTGTCGCCAACTTTAATAACGATAGGATTATTTGTATAGCGCTGTTTTCGTGAGAAAATCACCTCAAATCCAACTCAAATCACTTTAACCCTTTTGTACCGTGTATAAATTTGAAAATATTTAAGATTATTTTTCTCCCTATCTAGATCAAATTAAAAATTTCGTTTTTTGCTGAAATTTTGATTGTATAATTTATTATTTTTGAAAAGTTATTTTCGGTGTTCAATCTCGACCGAATATCTTGAATGGATTAAAAAAAAGTTTTAAAGATATTTTTCCAATGTGTAATATTTTAAAATTGAATAATGTTAATTTTTGGTACACAGTGTACGATTTGTCATTTCATGTGAAACGCGCACTCTGACACATAATGTTCTTTCAAATGAAATTAGCAATAAGTTCTTTGAATTGAAAAAAGAAACACCATTTTTTTTCAAAAATAACGCTACTTGTGATCAAGGCTCAAATATATTCTACCACTGCCAGTTTTAATTCATGTATGAAAGGGTTAAATAAAACTGTTCGCCTACTTGGACTCAACAGGTCAATGAAATTGTTTATCTGCTTTAGAAATAACTTAGATATTTGAAAATTTTTGTTCAAATTCAGTAGGTCTAAGGAAATATGAGCGTACTTTGGGCACAGACAGAATACATTTCTAGAGGTTTATCTCTCCAGTGTCGGCTCCCTTCTTCGACGTATAAATTGAATGGCGCACTTCAGGCCCACTTTCTTTGACATGTTGTACTTGACTACTCGTTGTGTCTACTACTTGAGCAGGTAGGTACTCCACGAGTCGTGCTCATCTCTCTCTTTATCTCCACTCTCCACAATGTTATGACTAGTAGCTGGATACATACGTGCTCGGAATATTCCGACCAAGACTATATCGAAATGGAAATGTTCGGACACTGATTATTCTGCACAACTATATTTATGGAGAAAGATGCGCACATTGAAAACTCCGAACACAGATTTAAAATAAAATAAATAATTTTTAAATGTTCAATGAAAAGTTATTTTAAACAACCACCATTACTTACTTATCAATCAAAACGTATTGTATATGACATCTTTGTAATATTATTTAAATTTATTATGTGCACTTATACATAAATTTAATTCAAACAAAATTTTTACTTTATGGTAATTCATTTTATTTTGCTTGAAGGTATTCATCACAATTTTCAATGTATGTAACAATCTGTGACCTGAATATTATTTGTGAAGAATAATCTGTGTTCAGAATTTTACATGTGCGGAATCATCACTTTTCGAATAATGTTCCGCATAATCACCGAACCCACGAGTTGCAACTCAATAAAATAAACCAGTTTACATTTACTTTTCTTTAAACACTTATTTTTATTAGCTGGGCATATTTATTACTACTGGTGACATCTGTCAAAATGTGGTGAAGGCAGAATGACTTGGTTTTCACAATGACTTTTGAATTGAAATGATTGGATGTGACGGCCATTGTTCTAAACTTGT
This sequence comes from Hesperophylax consimilis, assembly GCF_061612785.1. Taxonomy (NCBI): domain Eukaryota; kingdom Metazoa; phylum Arthropoda; class Insecta; order Trichoptera; family Limnephilidae; genus Hesperophylax; species Hesperophylax consimilis. Next base: position 4,174,540 of record NC_142858.1, read on the forward strand.
GGGGTGTGGTTTTTCTAATTTATATACCAAGTGCCTTTTTTATAAATATTGTCCTACAAAAATAACATAAACAACGCGTTTTTCGTAAGCAGTGATTTTGGAATGCCCAACTCCTCTATCGCACAATCCCAATTACATAAATCATCTTCTCAAGGCATATCAACATTACCACAAATAAGGAACCAAATGTTTGTGCAAACATGATAAATGAGGCGTGTCTGCAGAAATTTTTGTATGCATAGGCAATAGTGGTAATGTTCGTAATGGTTTAATGTTTGTGGTAATGATTGTTGTAATATTTATTGGTAATGTTTGTGCAAATCCATCGCAAGAGATCCGCCTCTATACAAACAAGTTATATTGTTTTACTGCATCTATTATAACATTCTTCTGGATTTGTATTATTCGCTTCAAAATTTCTACTGATCCTGTCAAGTAAATTCGCTTTTTTTCTGTTATTTTTACCTAAATTACTTCGGTAAATATTTGGAATCGCTGAACACGGATAAAACGACATATTTTTAAATGATACCTTCTGATTTACCTTAATTACCATAAAAGGAATCTGACTGCAATAATTACAATTATTTCAAAACCCCAATTATTGATTGATCAATAGTATTTGACAAAGCGTAGCAAAGTCTTGTTTCGACTCGACCACTTTGCATTTCGTCTGCTTGCCAATTTGTTTGTGTGTTCCAAGTGAGGTCAATCATTTCAAGATGGTAGCCATATTTGATATCTTTTTTTATTCCGCGAGCTGTCAAATGGGAATAAGCAACATTATACTAGTCCTAGCGAGAGATCGTCCGTAACGTCTACGTTCTAGTATCTCCTGTCTTTTTCGTTTTCAAACAAGATGCTTGAGAAGGTCGATGACGTATGTACGAGCTCTCTCTGCGACTAGTTTACGCATAAGTCTACTGTCTACTGTTCATAGACCTACTCCTAGTTCATCTTTACAGCTAAGTATTATGTATGTTAAAATTCCTTTACCTAACTAACCAACATTCATTCTAGTTTTCCACAGGGGTGTGCAGAAAAAATGGAACATCACACAAATTTTTCTAGCCTATACCTACTCCTTGTTTCGTACGCACTCCTAATCATACACAATCCGACTCTTGACATGACCCTGTAGTCATTTATACTTTCGCAGGTTTTGCTATGCAATGATAGAATTAGTTATATGTATTTAGAAAGGTAGGTACCTCTACCCGACTCAAGTTTTTGAGTTTTTTGACTGTTGAAATCTTTCTGGGGAGCCCCCAAATTTAATTTCAATCCATCTGTACATAATTTGGTTCGCTCCCATCTTGAATATTCTTTTGTTATTTGGTCTCCTTTTTATGCTGTCCACATTCGACGCATTGAATCTGTTCAACATCGGTTCTTAAGAGGGATTGCTAGGAGGCTAGGTTTAGAAAAAGGCAAATACTCTTATGATGAAATTGAACTAACTCTAAACCTCTCTCCTTTGGAAGTCCGTCGGGAAAGAAATGACCTCATTTGCTTCTTCAAAATTATAAATGGTATTATTGATTCACCTACTCTACTGCAACTCATTCCCTTCAATATCCCCTCGCAAAGACTCAGAAATAATTAACTGCTCTTCCTCAACCATCATTCGACAAATTATGGATATTATTCACCATTGTCCAGAATGTGTAGACTGGTCAACTCAAGTCAAAACCTTAACTTTTTTGGGATAAGTCTGAATGATTTTTGCCAGTCGCTAAACAAGTAACGGAATATTATAAGTGTCCTGTGGTCCTGACCCACGGCGTATTCTTGACTTGATTCGACTTGTCATTTTATTTTCTTGTATTATATCTACCATATGTCTTTGCTTTCTGTACCTTTATGTACCTTTGTCTACTCCTGTATTTTTCATTTTACTTTATTCGTGTTATTATTTTGTGATTTGGACGATTTCCGTTAATAAATAAATAATAATATATTACCCTCACACTCCTTTCTCCGTCCACCCGCTCTAATTATATAAACCATAATTCTTAATATTATGTTTTAAGTTTACATCGGCCTCGTATTCAATTTCGGATCTCCTCCTACAGTGGAGTTAACACTTACTAATATTGTTGGTGAAGGTCTATTTTACTTTCACCCCCATTTCAATATAAAAAAAACTACAAAAAACCTTCCGCATTATCAGGTATTTACAAATTTGAAATCTTTTACGTGTGACGTTTGACAATGTGGTAATTTAATAAAATTATAGCGGTATAGTATTCTCGGCTGAAATCACAGGACATTGCCGTGCCTTGGCACATGTGTAATTACCCGTCGGAAAGAAACTGTTTTTATTTTTTTTTTAAATTTCCAATCAGATGTTAATTATTGCCGTCGCATTTCTGTCCCCGCATTAATTGCCCGCTTCCTCGCCGTATGGGATGTTGGGTAACGCAGTCACAAGCAGTGGAGCAAAAAATTGTCATTAAAAATAGTTCCACATTTTGTGACGCCGCGAGATCTACAAAATATCATACTACTTCATACTTGCCAAAGTGATGCCACGCGCTGCCTAGTTGTCCTACTTTTTCAGGTTTTATTATGGTTTTTCGACTTCTCGTGTAGGTAGACATTTGCTATTAAATTGTATTCATTTACGTAAAGCCCTACCTTACTTATTTTTAATGTTTAAGTTTTTTTTACTAAGATACATCTATTTTGTAGACCTATTTTTAGTTGCGCCAATTCTTGGGTGGGCCAATTTGTAGCCAATTTGTATTTGTATTTGTAGGCCAAAGTGTAATAGCCAATTTCAAAGAATTTTTTTTTGTTTGACTGAGGATTGAACCTTCCTCCTCGGGGACTGGCTCTTAAACTGCTGTTAACTTTTAAAAAACTTATAAAAAAGAACAACAAAAAACCAAAAAGGTTAGAATCTTCCTCTCCAGGGACTGAAGTCAACACTTAAGAAAAATCCTAATTGGATTATACCGACATTGATTTCGTATATTAAATGCTGTAATTTTTTAAATAGTTGTCGGTACTTGAGTGCCACCAAAAGTTAATAGAACGCATTGTCATCTACAATGATGTTTTTCACAAGTCAACTTTTTAAGTGGCTAAGGAGACTTTACGACTTTAAGTTTGTCGGTGCAGTTGAAATAAATATAATAAAATTTCACTTTAACCAAAAAAAGTACCATTTTATTTAATGAAGTGGCCACTTACTAGTTGTGTTTATGAGTTCGGCAGTGGTCTGAATGAATTTGAGTGATGTTTTTTTGCGTACAATAATGTATTCGATGTGATAAATGTCGATATACTAGGCCCACATATCAAGCCACTCGCTCACTTGTACTCTCGTAAACCCGTTAACTACAACTACTCACTTATCGTTTCATTTCGTGTAATATTTGTATACATAATACTTTCTAATATGCGTCACACTAACTTAAATGAAAAAAGTGTTTCTGGGTATTGTTCATTTAATTGATGCGATGATTATTCTTTTTTACTGTATTACATAAACGCTCTAAATTAATGATTGTATTAGAAAAATTAAGATAAACCGACGCGAGTACTCAAAATTAATCAAATTATTCCTTACTTCCGAAGAAATTAATCAAACATTAAAAAAACGATATTTTTTGTCATGAATGCATTGGCGACATCAGTTTTCTTTCAAATCTTTGGAGATCGTACTTGTAGGGATTCATTTCATAGAATAAAGAATGTCATCAGTAAATAATTATTAGCAATATCCATACAAATTGAAAATGTAATTGTTGATTGAAATAGTAGTACATATTAAATTATTTGGCGGGTTGGGAATAAGCCGACGTAGCTTAGTGGTTCAGAGCACCTGACCGGCAAGCTGAATGTGCTGGTTCAATTCCTGTGGGCGGCATTTATTTTTACTCGGGAGATATTTTCAATTTATATACATATTTCAAGCGAGTAATTATAATAATTTGTTATCCTTTGTGCCATGCATGAAATACCTTGTTTTATAAACATTAGTTTAAGCCGATGCACTAAGTAGTAATGCAAAATCATGTGTTTTTGGTTTGAAAATTTGGTCGCCTAGAAATATTCAGATGCTTTAAATAAATGCCACGAGTATCTATAATACATCTTGGCCTTTAAAATAATCGATTTTTTTTACATAAGTCTTTTTATAAGCCCAGAAAAAATAATTTATAAGGCCAATGAAAACTGCTTTAAAGTTCAAAATTTCCTACTTACGAACCCATTTTCGGTTATAGTTTTATTGTATAATGTTGCAAATTAAGTTATTTATAAATTTATCGGAAAACATTTAAATATTTATGCCTGAACATCCACAAAATAAAATAAAAGGCACTTTTTGGCCATGTTTTTTTCTTGCCTAAATCAAAACAGCTGGATGGTGTTAAGCGGTAATTTAAGCCTTATCGCCATCTACATAAGAAGTGTTATTGATGGCGGCTCGATTCAAAATATTACACGACGTAGTGCATCGCCTTAACATTAAAAAAATAATGTCATCAGTGTTTAGATGCAATATTTTCTGAAATGGTCAAAACTGTTTAAAGTCTTGAAAATGCATTTAAAAACAAATCCTACGAATTATCAAAGCCATACAATACACATTTATCCATTCAGCGATGGCTGTCTGTAATAAACAAGTTAACTCTTATACGGCCATTTATTTATTCAAGAAAACAACTTATAAGGGTGCCAAAACAGGTTTTAACGCGGGATCCTCCACATGTCTACAGGCTGCAAGAAATCACTCTGCAATTCAAAAGTCGCCTCATTTTCCGCGCTTTCCCATAAGGTCGTTGGCTGTAACTAGTCTTTGTACGGCTTTCATTCATATTTGGATATACTATCAATCCACGTTTGACTTGATAAATGTTTACTAACTCTGACAATTTTTTTCCGTATTATGAAAATGTTTCATGTAAAATCTTTATGAGAATACATTAATAATTTTCTTAAGATATTAATTATTACATATATTTATAATACATACTATAGTCCTTATTTGATTGGTTCCTTTAACCCCCGCTGAAACGTTGCCCTCTTCCCTTACCAACCCCAGGGCTAATAACTTGTCTCCCTCTATTCTAATTGTATCTCTTTCATTAATTTTTTATTTTCCTATGTGTGTTATGTGTGACTATATTTAACAATAATTTATTGGTATATAAGCTCTGATCATGCTTGGGCAAGCTAGATTTTAGGAAATCGGTTGTTTGTCTCTATGTATCAATTCAATAAAATGGTGTGTTAAAAAGTGCGTTTTTCATAAATAATCGTATATTCTTGGTATACCTTTTATTGTAGGTAATAGGCATTAAAATCGCTTGACAAACATAGTCTAGAAACTTTCGATTTCAGGCACAAAACTGGTTTTTATTTTGTAAATAATTTTATAAGAAAGCCAAAAAGTTTATCATGTGAAACTGTCGCAGATAATCTTAGGTATAGTACTGTATTTTTTAAAAATTGTTTCCTTATCGCGTTCATACATTTGTATTGAAAAAAATATTGTTTTAGTAGTTTACATTTATATTTTTTATTGAGTAATTTATTTTTTATTTGTATTCTACTCAAGCGAAACGATAGAAAAACCTTTAATTTATTTAAAGCATATTTTTTGGCATTCATAATGTACACCAAATTGTTATAAAGATCAATCAAAATAGTGATTTGGCATTAAACTCCGCCTTCAGTCAAGTAGCATATATTTTTAGTCCTTTTAAGCGGTCGTAGGACTACTTCTTGATCAGATGTTTTACTATCCCCAGATTTTATATTTTAAATTTTTACACTTAACAAGACATTTTCATACGGGCCAGCTTTACATACAACTGTGTTTCCGTAATACAGTTCTGTTTATTATTAATATTATTTCTTTATTTTTTGTATTATTTTTTACAATAAATATACAATGTTTACAAGTCATACTGTTTTAATTTATACTACACTTCCATTAAAAGCATTTTCTTGTGGATGGAAGGGGAGTGTACATTTGCGAAAAAATAATATAACTAGGTTACAAAGTTAAAAAAATTACAAAATTAAAATTCATACAAATTATTGTATTTGGAAGGAAGAAAAAATATATATTATGGAGGATAAATAGAGTATAGTTGGATAATTTGTGGGATTTTCAAGTGAAACTAGGGGAATCAGTTTTTTTGCTAACGATTTCCCTAAAATATTTTTTTATTAACTTCATTTTTTTTTTATCATTAATGCTTCTAATTTTTTCGGGTAATTTATTAAATAAATGTTGTCCTTGGTGGGTATAATGTCGCTGGGCAAAAGAAGTGTGTAGTTTAGGGCATGCAAATATATATTTAAGTCTGGTTTGATTTTCAGCAATGAATGAGTATTTATATTTTTCTTTTATAATTTGAATAATTGAATTTTTCATAAATAAGTGTTTAAATGTATTAACTTATTGCATTGATATTTTATATTTATTTTTCGATACTCTTTCTTTTTCTGTGGCCCGGCATAATCAGGGGGTGATAGATAAAATGTACATCAGGTACTGACAAAATACTCTTTCTATAAATGCATGACATTTCATTGCCAGAGCGAAGTTTTCGTGTGAAGTTAGTTTATTGCTGAAATAGAAATTTTTTATATAATGCAGAAGTAAAATAAAATTCTTAGGAGAACCACGAAACCACTGAACACCATACAAGTTTCCTTTGACTTCAATCTATCACAAAAATTCTTCCGTACGACGAAACTCCATCGCGTTGTTAAAATGCATAAAACATAAACAACTATTCGGTAGAGTGGAGTGATGTAAGATCTGCATAACATCTACCTGTAAACCATATTATGTATGCCTTAAAATTTAAAATAATGATAAATTCATACAAACATCGTAATAATGTATCTTCCCTATATCATTATATCGCTATAAAAATGGTTTATTGTTGTTATAGACATGCAGACAGACTCCGTGTCGTAACAGCGTACGCATTTGATGTCTTTCTTTAGATTTTTATTCACATACACAGTTCTGTTAAACGCCGATTCTTGTTCTATTTTAGCATTTGATTAAGCTTTGATCAAAAGTTGAAACAGGCCGAGAAATGGGGGCCGTTCAAAAGTTCCTACCTGCAACCTCGAGTGACAGTCTTCTTCCTGAGGGCAGGGCAGTCGCTGATGATGACGGCGTGATACATCCATCACAGGACAGACGGCGGCCCCGTCATGAATTGTTAGCGCGACCGTGAGAAGCTGGCTGCACTGCTCCCTGTCTCGCTGTCTCGCTTTCTCACCACCGTTGCTTTTCTCCGGGAAGTTCATTAACTTGCGAATATTACGCTTATTTTATTGCGGAACGGTGTTGCTGGGAATACAGAACTGCTGAGGATTCAGCTTTCGTAGTTAGAATGTTGACGGTTGTAAAATCAACATGCACCATACTTACTTACCAAGTGATTTACAAAGTTTAAGCTCCATTAAAAAAATCCTTTTATTGTACAAGTTTACTAGTCGTACTTGATATTTCGATAAGTAGTTCTCATAAATGGCTACTAAAACATTTAAAGATTTGACTTGTTTCCAACAAATAGTGATTTCCGCTATTCAAAATTCAACAAGTGAAAAGTGCAATAAAAACATAATAGTGGTTCACTTGTGCATATTCATACACGTCAAATACCCTTTATCGCCGAATCTTTCCCCCCGTCTGAATGCGGCTTGTCAACAATGTAACACGTCCTTTACGGAAGTTGTGTCTCCAGGCCTCTTGCCGACTGATAGTACCTGTGAAGAATGGTGTGTTTTTATTGTATGAAGCTCGGCCGCTTTATTCCATACAATAATGTTATTATTTTTTATAATAATATTCAATTTATGTCGAATTTATGAAATATGTAATATCTATTAAGCCAGATTTTTTGCAAAAAAGTAAATGTGAAGGTTATTTTTTTATTTTATTTTTTAATATATTATAATCGTTTGTAAATTTTAAGGATACATATTATATGAAATATAAATATAAAACAAGTTGTAGAATATTACCTTAGTCCTCCTCACTAGGAGATCCTGTGCTGAGGGGGCCAGGTTTTGGATATAGGGTTTTCAGCGGCTTCTATGGTACAACTTCATGTTTTGGGTTGGGTTTTTTCAGTAACATCTGCAATTACGTGTTTAAAATACGAGTAAGGTATTTTTCTGATAATGCCTAAAGCCGACATTTAATTTACTGAACGTAATTATTTTTTCTTTGAATTTCGGAGTTTGTAATATGCAGTGACAATTTCTGAGATTCGTAGCTTAGGTTAGCTATAATAAATATTAGTCTTTACTACTTGCTTTTAAGACTAATTACTAATGATGTCCGGAACAAGGTTTGCTAATCATTCTTTCTTGTGAGATTTAAAAAGAAATTAGTACTGTTCCGTGAATCAAGATGAAATATGGTGACATAATTTGGATTTCATATGTAGGTCATCATGTATTCCATCCGAGATTCTCGATCAAAATATTACTGAACGTATTAAAATGTTGTATTACGTTGGTAATTTGTTCAATTATTTTTATATTATAATTGATTGCTGTGTCTATTTGAACCTGTCTTGCTGTAAGGGCCTAATATCTGCTCTAGATTTTGACGAAATCGATGAAAATGCGATCACGGAAAACAATTTAAAAATATGTGTAACTGGCGCACGGCCGTAATGGCACCTTGCTTAACCGGATTCCGAAATGGAACCAAAAATCAGTAAGCGCCTCGCATAAAGCGACGGTTTTGAGTCTTGATAGGAAAGCACACGAGATAAGATATACACATATAAGACCATACATCATAGTACTTTGTGCTCGCCGGCATTACTGTGACACCTTCGGGAGACAGCGAGCAGTGGGCAGTGTGTATCGCGTCGGCGCTGAAGTGGGGCACAGCATCCGTCATACGAGCGTCTATATACTTGACCGCATCTCATCTCAAGTCACTGTAATATGGACTCGTCGACTAAAAAGCGTCAAAACTTATATTTAACTTATATTTAATAAAAGCACTTAAAATTAAAAAAAATAATTTGTACATATTTCACCAATAGTTGTAGATATTCTCTGCCCAGTGATAATAAAACTGGAATACCTAATTTGGATTTAGACCTTGGCCTATTTGTTTCGCGGAAATCCACCTGTGACAAAGTCATCAAATGGACATTTAGCATTTGATTTGAAAGGTTCCCGTAAACGCCGGTTCTCGGTGCAATTCAGCTTTCTATCAAATTGTTAAAAACTGACAACTTGATCGTTGTCTTGTTTTGCTGATCATTATTTATTCAAAGGCTGAATCGTCATTGATAGGGAACATTGATGTGTCCATTTGATGTCAATGTTACATTTGAACTTGTGTGAAACAACCCCTACTTAATGAGGACCAAGATGAGGGTTGGAGTGTACCTGATTATTATCTGCTAGATCTTAGCTACAATACACGGTTAAAGTCATTTCAAGGAAATGTTCTAAACCAACTAATTATCTCTCGCAAGTGCGATAATGGCTGTGTCTTCCAAACTGGAACCAGTTGCAAATATAGTAAATGGCTATAATTTTATTGCTGCTCACCGGGGTTTGAACTCGCGAACTCTGGGTATAAAACCGCGGAAATTATCACATACCACTTACTCTGTCATATTACATATTAGTTGAATGAACTTTAGTTCATTATGATAACAATAGCTGCGAAGCCATCTACGGAACAAATCTTTGCATAAATGTTTTCTTATTATCGCAATTTTTAGAACAATTTATTAAAGTTTGATATTGTGTTCTTTTACAAACATACATATTACAAATAAATATTTCGGCACTATCATTCTATATAAACATACGTACTATCTTATTTACTGAAAATTTATGTACATAAATAGTTGTGCGATTTTGCCATAACAACAGTTGACTTGCCTAATATTCGTCCAGTGACACACAACCTCATCACCAGCCCCGACTGCGCCCAAAGCCAAACTGCACGTGGCCGCTTACGTGATTTTCAATTATCAAAAATGTTCATTACCTGGGCATAGTTGGTCGTGGATAAGACTTATTTGAAATACAAAAACAGATGAACGCAACACTCTTAACAAAACATTCCTGATCTTCCATTTCCAGTGTGTAAAGAAGAAAGGAAAGTGACAATTATGACAATGTCATGACCCTTTGTCAATCCTATCTTGATTTCTTTTTGATATACGAGTACAACGTTCCCCAAATATTGAGGGTTGTATACAACTAATGTCTCCGATAAGTGTGTCTCTTGTGTAAATATAAAACGATACTTTAGATATATCAGGTTGGGTAAGGTAACGTAGTTTTGTTTTTCGTTTCGTCGAATTAGGTTTGTTTGGGTTATGCAAGGTGGATACTTAGGTTAGGCAAGGTCGGGTAAGAAAGATAATTGGATAAGATAAGGTCACATGATTGATATGATGAGATATGTACAGTGGTAAATTAGTGGAAACGATCCTGAAATAGTTTTTGTTCTTCGGAACGTTTGTTCAAAAAGAAGGAGGAAGCGAAACACGGCTTAAGGACAAGATATTAAGTATCACGCACTTCCCAACCTCCCTCTTCCGCTGCTCAGTTCCCACCCACAATAATCAGATTAAATAAAAAAAGTGAGGTTAGGTTAGGAAAAGTAAGGTTAAGTGAAGAAAGTACCCCATTACCTTACTATCCTTGATTGGGCAAGCAATTACCTACTAGTCATTCTCTGTCGCCCATTTATCATCTTGCCCGGGCTTAATGCCCGAGACACGTACCGCGAATATAAACAAAAATCCCTTTCTCTTTGATAAAAGTTCATAAATCAAAGTCATTCTCATTGGTCTTTTACTGTGCTTTTTTAACACATCAGTGTTAATAAACTTATTTTTATTATTGCGTTTCCCGTCGCTTAGGTCGACTTGATAACCGGAACGCGTTAAACGGGACAATGCATCAAAACGTACTGTATCAACTGGGGCTTTGTGAGAATGTCTTTGATTTTGTTTGGGCCTTTTGGTGCGGTGTCTCGGCATTCTTTTCTCCCTTTCTCGAAGGCGGCTTAAATCATGTTCCGGACTTATCAGCTGTGTTGTGCTGTGATGGTTTACGTTAACATTAGCAGTGCTCCGCCGGTACAGACAGCACGGCCACGTGGTTCTGTGTTCTGACTGTTGACTCCGGTCCAAACGCTTTACTCCTATACGAGACTTTACCAAGCGCGGGAACCTCACTCGCGTCAGTGGACCAAATAGAGACTTGTAGGTCAAAAATTAAGTCAGTTACAAGAGTTTTAAAAATCATTGCAAAAATGCAAAAATATAAATGTAAACTAAAGTTAAAATAAAATCGGTTTTAAGTGATCAAACAATTAGTGATTTTGGTTAAGAAATTGTGATTTGATTCTAAGTGTAGTTTTGATTTTAATCAAATAAGTTTAAAGTGAAATATATACGTAATAAAAATATATATTGTCTACTTCGATCGCTTGTTTCCGGCGAATTGGTTTGATTTGACGTTTTTGTCGCATTTCTTGTTGAATGCACAGTGTTGTTTTTCAAACAAATCTCTTTTCCTCTCACAACAAACCTCTCACTTGTTATGTTTATTGTCTCAGCGACAACAGTCAACACGAGTGACAAATATCACATACCTTTGTTATTCATTTTACACAGTTGGGTAATTGTTGGGTAATTGTTGAATGCTGGGTAATTGTGAACAAATGTTTTTTAAAAAGCTCTATTAAACGTAATATTTTGATATTATTATTATATTGCTCAAATATGTAAGCGTAATGAGTAAGATTAAGAAAGGGACGCTTAGATGGTTTGGGCATGTAGAGCGAATGAGCGAAGATAGGAGTGTAAGGAGGATATATGATGCAAATGTGAATGGTAGCAGAAGTCGGGGACGCCCGAGGAAGACATGGCACGATCAAGTGAATCAGATACTCGAGTCGGGCCATGTCAAGAGTCAGAATAATAGAAGAGTATGTATGAGACGATGTATGAATGTGAATGAGGCAAGGAGTGTGTGCCAAGACCGAGTTGTTTGGCGGTCCGTCCTCTCTGCCTACCCCTGCGGGGAAACGGCGTGATGGTTAGTTAGTTAGTTAGTTAGTTAAAACATGAAAAATGCTGCCCGATCGTTGTTGAGGTACACGTTTTTGAGGGTTCAGATGTTGAATATTGTGTCTGATTTGTACAACGTGAAAACTATTGAACGGTTATTTATGAAAATATACAAACCGGTTTTGTTACGGGTGGTTAAAATAACTGACAGCACTGCACACGGGCTGCAAGTATATGCGTAATGCGTAATCCCCAGTTAGAATACAAAGAATTCTTAAAAGATAGTGGTAATTATTTGTCTGCACAATTAGAGAGCGCGTTTTGTTGATTTGTAAAATATGTAACCTAAGTTTATTGATACGATTTTACTATGTACAGCGCAATGTGATGACATTTTAAAATATGAAATCAGCATAATGTTTTCCTAATTATATGCCTTTAAATATAACTAGAAAAATTTCTAATCCGTTGGTAATAAAATTATATTCATATTTTCGCTGTATACCTACCAGATAACATTTCTTCTATCTGGAGCCGATAGATCAACTAGATTCACATTTTGTAAAATAAAAGTCTAGAGAAGAAAAACTGATTCAATTTCTGTCTGTAATAACTAGAACCATTGCAAGTGTATTCTTTTCTGAATGGTTGTTTGTTTCTGTGTACCTTCCATTAATGTGTTTTTAATATATTTCATTTTTAAAATGTAATAATACATAATTCATTACGAATCACTAATATATGTATCATAACTTGTCGAAAATGCACGCCCGCTTGTAAATGAATATTAAAATAAACATTTTGAAGGAAACAGGTACCAAATGTTATGATGACGATTACCGGTTTTGTATAATATGCGAGCAGATTTAATTGACGCATCAGATGCGATGCAAACACGTATTTTTGTGTATTTCGTACACTTAATTGTTAACTATCTACCGTTAAAGTTCGTGAAAATACCGTTTACCCAATCTCTCGCAGTATTACGGTGTTGCGATTGTTAATATTAACAAATTACCGGAGAAGGATGCCTACTGTATTACATTCCATGTTTTGATTATAAAATTCAACCACGTGTTGAGGAATTAATGTTTTACTCATAATTGGTAAACAGAATATCATCTAAAATCTATTATGAAACATTTAATAATAATTCATAACTATCAACCCATCAAACAAATACAGAAACGCGGGATTGTGAATCTCATTGCCCTACAAATTTAAATGTTAATAATTAATAATTTTAAGTTTTTTTCCGATTTTATGTCCGGATTAAATCTTCCCCATAGGAAAAACTAAACCCTTCCACACACTTTTCCGCAATTGATCATCTAGTCAATCAACATTATGCAAGTGTATTATATAAGCAAAATAAATACAAAACAATACAAGAACAACACGTCAACTCACCAGAGATCAAATGGGAAAATAATTCATCGACTACAGATATTTTCATATCAGAGGGTTCGGCTCGGTAGAACTTCTAACAGGGCCTATAAATCCTACTGATCCCTCAACATAAATATTAAAAAAATCTTTCATTATCCTACATGTATTTAAAATATCTGATTTTTTGCATTTTTATATATAAATTTTTTGATAGATCTAATACGCCAAAATTTTTAATGAGAGAGCTAGGTATAATGCCAGTAGCCGAAATAACGATAATATAATAAAAAAAATTACAAATTAGGGAGATTTAATGATATTAGTAGATGTGGAGGATAAAATAAAATGTAAATCAAGCAGTGTCAAAAGGGTGTTTTTTTTAATTGACCTGCCAGGTAAACCTGTCGAAAATATAAACAAAACCAATGCACATTTAAAAGGAACTTTAGGAATTATTAATTAATAAAATATTATGTTACCTATTTTATCGCTTGTCTGATATGATTTATACTTATCAGTTCCAATTTTAAAGGTTTTCCGCAGTACGCAGGAATACAATTTCGTATCACTTTGGCACCGGCAACCGAAATTACTATGTTTAATAATTATTTAATTTTGCTGATTGTTAGATTATTAGAATAATTAACTTGTCTTCCTCCTAGATTTGTCAGGTATAGAAGAGTTAAATACTTAAAATTATCAATTAATCACATTATCTTACACATTGAACATTTCCTTACTGAACGCTCACGCTTCTCCAGGTTTACATTATTTTCCCGATTGAAATATATATTAGATATTTCTTTCTTGGATTTTAAGTGCACCCTTGAAAACTGTACCTACATTGCAAGTGCTCTTAGGGTGATATTTGACGAAAATTGCGCTATTACAACTAACAAAGTGTTAATTTGATATCAACACTTTGATATTAATATCAATAAATTCCTTCGGTACGTAAATTTTTGGCTCAAATTTCCAATTGAATACATTAATTATGTCATTTTGATGAATCAGGTGCATCTAATAACATTGTCTGATATGAAAATTATGTCAGACCTGGTTGAGTTACACAAATTCATTAACAACTTAATTGACAGTCCTGCCATCGTTGCCACTATAAAATTACGTGTGCCGACCAGGAACGCAAGACAAAATGTAACATTCTTTTGTAATCATACCCAACCAACTGTCAGACACACTCACTAACCAATAGGATGCATGATCTGGGCAATAAGTTTAGGGGTACTATTTAGTTTTGGGATTACTTAGTTAAATCCTACACATAATAGTAGCATTGTTCTAGTTTCTTTATTATTTTAAGTTACTGTTACATGTTTTAATAATATTGTTTCATATTCAGTTTATCTGCTAACTGTTATATCATGCTTCAAAATCTTTTGTATAGTATTCGTTAGCTTACTAGGTACGACGGCCGGCGTGGTCTAGTGGTATACGCTTTTGACTACAGATCCGAAGGTCGCGGGTTCGAACCCGGCGTGCGCAAATAAATTTTATTTGATTAATTTGTGTTATTTCACAATTAATAATTAAAAATAATATATAGTATATTTGCGGCACGTTCCAGAGTGGAAGATACTCTCAGTATCGCCCTGGTGTAAGACCACCATTCAGAATTGAAACGTTGCTTGAAATGGCTTTAGCTGTGTTTGGTGACCAGATCTGAATAGCCAGGTACTTCCCCACCTTCCTCTTCCCCATCTCCCTCCCCTCCCCAATACCCTCAGCCTCACAACATACCCCAATTGGGGATGCCATAGTCTCACTCGCTCTAGACGGGAGCAGTTGGGACTCTTGTGCGGTATTACTGTAAAAAAAAAAAAAAAAAGGTACATTCTGTTCTTAAAATCCATGTAAAAATCAAATGAAATAAAATCAAATGAAATTTAATTTGAGAATCGTTTCCAAAACGTCCTAACTCAAAATCAGATTCGGGGCCGTCGTCGATTTGCTAATAAATATTTCGTATTACTCTTATTAATATGATTATCAACATAACGCAACATAACACCACTTGTTTGTCCCCTACTTCTGACCGAATGTTTTTTTCTTGAATAATTATTTTGGCGGCTGTGGCGTAATAGTAAACCAAACCAAAATTGACCTTATTATTATCATATTAGAATATGTAAATTAATGCTCGAATCAGTCACAGCACGTTGCGGTGTTGAAAAAGAGTCCGCTGTATAATATTAATGGGTTTTAATTTATTTCACCGTGTTATCACACCACTGCAGCGGTTGCTTCTGCTAATGATTGAATGCATCTTCACACTAGCTGGATCGCTTCATCTGATTTACATAGATTTCGCGCACCATCGTTTTCCTCGGTCTATTTGAACAGTACTGTCTTCGTGTCTTCACCGCTCGTAGATATATTAGGTATGTGGAATATTTTCTTCTAAACAAATGGTTATTTTAGCCTACGTTAATGTTTAGAAATCGAGTAATAATTGTCTTGGTTTCTACGCACTGGAGCTTACTACTGAGCATATTTATTTATAATTTAACACTGATAAATGCACAAGTTTCTTTTGCAGTTCATTCAGAACGTCTTATCTCATGTCAAATTTATCGTTGCTTCGCATTGCACAGACGATGATTATTATTAACTTGAACAAAACAGAGCATTACTCATTGATAAATTGATATTTTCGATATGTTTATGTGTACTCCAATTATTACAATATTATCAAATGAATAGTTTTCTGTTTTTGTGCGTTTTCCGACTCGCAAATCTGTTTAACTGCACAGAAGCTAGGTACAAGATGGGTATACTATCATATTTTCTAAATCATTACTAATATAACTACTCATACTTTTGAATAATAATTTGTATGTATTTGTATATCCTTCCAGTATTAATTTTATACTTTCTGTCGTCATTTTATGATCAAATGCCACAGTTAATTGTTATTCTGTGACATGAATTATGGTGTATTGTATATTTATACCGTTGATATTCCATAAATAAATTATTGAGATATCTAACTATTTTCGAATAGATCCATTCTAATAATCTTTTCAAATTAACACGATTGAATAGATATCATTTTCGGGACATTGATCTAAATAATTAATTAGGTAAATTATTGGGGAACGCAGCGAATGTGGTTTTTTGGACAAAACGTATTTCGAATTTGATTGTTCTCACTCTTTTTTGTGTTTCGAACAAATATGCCACAAATAAAATTAAAAAAAACCGTATGGTCTGTTTCTCCCTGTTAATATTTAAGGGGTAATTCCCTCAAAAATTTTCGTTCCCCTTGGGAAACGATAGCATTATTGATTTGTCAACCTCTCGATTAATTGTCAATTAATATTACCATTATTACAAGCTGTAGGTCGACACTTCCGAACAGACGTTCGCTTTTATTTTGATATTTTATTCTTGCACATGTGTTCATAAAATATCATAATAGATAAATTTGTTGTTTTGTAATAAATTATTCTAATTTTAACAAATTTATCGACGTTTGATAAGAATGTATTGATCCTGCGGTATTGCGGCGTGTTATCGTTTTGGGTTATTGAAATAATTAATTCAACATGCAGAGTTATAAAATTACGTAACAGGTGTTTTTAACGATGTTTTTATTTTTGCGTCATTTCCGTTTCACAATTAATATACTACTGTTTTGAGAATAATAGGTGATAGATTTTGTGTCATTCTTAGACCATAAAAACAAACGTCAATTTACACGAGGTCATCAAAGGCCAAGTACTAGCACTCTAGCTCAAATTATTATCTAGTAGACGATAAAGTAAAATTTACATTATTTGATATGCCATTTTTGTATGGAAACGCCTACTCGTGATCTGTGACCATCTAGAAGTGTAGAGAATCTACAACTCCGCACAATAATACCGCGTGGGATTTTAAATCATTACGTCCGTAAATCAATCATTGGAGACCTATAACTGAGTTATTATTTTATTGACCTGGAATATAATTAGTTGGTATGTTTTACGAATCGTCAAATAAGGTCTCTCGAATTAACCAAGTACGTCCAGTTTCGTTTTGATAGTGCGTAATAAATCTTGCAACCTGTTGGCGAAACTCGAGCGACTGAAGGTGCGACAGTCGTGCGGTAACCGCGCGTGCGTAGTGTTTTTTGCCCCTCGTATGAATGGAGTTAGAAAGCTGTTTGAAACCTCCAGGCTGGCTGCGTGAGAAGTGGGGCCGCTTCGGGTGCGAGGGACCGCACTCTCTACACCAGAATGTATATTTTCTCACAGGACTGACTAATCAAATCCACTAATAAGACCACTGTATCGCCGGGAGGAAGCTGGTCCCAGAGGGCGAACTTTTGCACAATCTGTAATCGGAAATTTGAAAGTCGGAATTCTGCGTTTGCGTATTCCAAAGATGCCAATCGGGATAGACTTGCTCACTAGTTACCAACCACCTTCATAAAAATACCAATTTATGTTATCTGTTCAAACTCAAATTTGCTGTGCATTTATTTAAGAAACATTTTCAAAATTGGAACTGATTCTACAAAGAATTCTGACAAGCGATTAAGTACCTACCTATAATATATTATTTTTGAATTATTGAAATTGGAATTATTTTGTGATATGTTTATTCATTACAAAATTATTTTCAAAATTGGAACTATTTGTGATACGACTATCTAATGATTTTTGTATCTAATATGAAACCTTTGATTTAGGTGTTTCGGCTAGGAGTATGCATATTTTGTGAAAGACTTCATTTAACGTTCATTTAACTTCGTTTAAAAGTTCATTTAACTTCGTCTAGTCTGTTATAAGGCGAGGAAGTAGGTACCAGGGGTATGAATTTCATAACGGGGAACATGCAGCGAACTATAATGCTTGGGGTATGCATATCATCTCTTCGAACTGCGCGTCCCTAGTAAGTAAGGTAGTATTTATCTAGTAAGGTAGACATACTGTGATAGTTTGCGATGAAACTAATCGCCGTTCTATGAGAGTAGCATTAACTAGAAACCTCAAAGGGGATTGAACCATCGACCTTTGTATCTATAGACAAGTTCTAATACTCTTGAACTGAAGATCGCTCACAATAAACTCGTGTTGCATGTTATAAGTGTCCCCGTATCTCTCGCGCTATTAACATCTCAGAGTAACGATTTCCACTTCACTCTCTAATGTTCGGAGTCCTCTTAAATCCTCGGCTATAAAGCATGAACAGACATTTCTAATTTATTGTCTTTGCGCATGACCAATCCGGCTGGGGTGGTCAGGATATCATTCAAAAAAGTTAATCGCCATTTTCTCGCTGCTCGAAGTCAACGACACTATCATCTATTTGTCATCACTTGTTGCTTCCTGGAGATTTTCTTCTCCACTACTTTATAAATATCTTTTACGGATTTTACCCAAGAAGTAAATGACATGCATATAATTTAATTTAATCCCGCCTTCTGTCATAGCAATGCCAATGATGAGGTTGAGTGGAAAAACGCATTACAAACCAAAATTTACAAAGATAAAGGGTAGGTATTTATTATATTAGTAGGTATATATGATATTATTTTTAAAATAAGTAATACTCATAAAATTATTACGATGGCATACATAATTACAAAGATAAATAGCTACCGATTTGTTCCTCATAAATTATTTACGATTGAATCCAAATTAATCACGCCTACCAAAAGAACACCTTGAAATACTTGATAATATTATTTAATGCATAAATGCCTTACATCCTTTCGTAAAATACTTTTAAAAAATTTAATGGTTTTTTAATAAACTTATTACATCGTAAATATTGTTGAAAACTTCAACTAACTAATTAATGATTTCACAAGTGCATTACATTAAACACATTATTAACGTAAGAGGTAGGCGTCCTATCAGACTGAATTTTTTTTCAAAATCTTTAATAGATAAATTATTAAAAATATAACTAATATCTTTAGGATCTGAGAATTACAAAAACTGCTCTTGATTTAGGTAAACTAAACTTGACCGTCAAAGTATTGCATTGATTAACACCTTAACCTTTAAGTAAATCTTCAGATTTATTTTCCCACGGTTCGGTTAGGCAGGAATGGAAAACGGCCATCATTTTCTGACCATTTTAAGCTGGTGCAGATTCGTTTTAAACTAAGCGGACGCTTTGTGGCGCAAGGTCGCTGTATTATCATACATTTTCTATATCAAATTTAGAGTTATTTCGTAATGATAAAAGATTTTTTTATGGGCTAGTTACCACTCGTTTATTGTGAATGGACAGGCATATAAATATAACGGTTTTAAGTTCTTACATACGGAAATACGGCCCAAATTTGAGCAAGTTTCAGTAGTTTTAATAGTTCTATATAATGAGATGAAATGCCATATATTAAAATGTCACAAATAACAAACTTCGCCTACTCGTCCGTCTTTTAAATTCACTTCTAGCGGGATATATCTTGGGTATAATTTTAAATTATAGCCAACTTTTTTATAATAAGTATAACTTGTAGATGCTTATACCTACTATCATTCCTGTGATGTGCATGCATTCCTACACAATTATAATAATAGTGTGGTATCTTCTAGTGTCTGCGGCGGGAGGCCAGGCAATCGCATGGGAGATGGACTTGATTTCTATACAAACCTACAGTTTTAGTCCGAGACTGCTGAAATTTTGCACAAAATGAAAACAAGGGACACTGTCTACATGAGATTTAATAATAAAAAAACTATGCGTAAATCTCGGGCAACGCAGGGAGTTCAGCTAGTTATCAATAATAATCATAATTTATAATTATTGAATTGTTTGATTGTAAGTTCCATCTTCAAGCTTGGTTAGAATACATTGAATGAAGTTCAATTCCATCTTGCGCAGTTTCGAATCCTTGCGCAGAGGGATTTAAGTTTGGTATATCATTGGTTGGTACTGTATTTGAATGAAATACATAGTATTTACTTCCATGGGCGACACATTTTATCCACAGTTTGTCATTCCTGTGACAGACACTGTGCAGACGTTGGCGTTTGAGATGCTTTCAAGAGTATTCTGTTTTATGCATCCATAAAATGCTTCTCTGTGAGGCAAGACATTGTGTTCAGTTGACTGTACTTGGAGTTCGATCGTACGGTGTCATTCTCAGAAGATGTCACAACTCACAACGGAGTTTAACAAATATATTACTTATGTTAATGTTTAAATACAAATAATTTTTGTCGTATGCCACTTGAACTGTCACGTATTTGGTTCTCACGATCATAAACATTTTCTCAGTCAACAGCTGGAAAATTTTACAACATTAACGATAAGTAATTATTTAATACATTTTGCGTTTTAAGTTTTCATTCAATCATCTCTTAATCAGTGGCGGATAAATATTTACTTGAACCGTAAACTTACTTCCAAAGAGTAGATTCTTCATTTGCATTTGAAAATTCCTTTCCATTTATATAAATTAAATCCAGTTGCACATTTCTATTTGAAAAACTACTCTCATAAATAATGTGTACTTATCTTCAAATGAAATACCAAACACAAATGTATGAGTGTAAGCAATGAGCATGTTTCCATTATTGAAAAAAAATGCCATTTTAATAGTTGATCACTAGAGTTTCCAGAGAATTAATTCTGAACTAGCGATCATTGAATTATACAAATACGAATATATTTATAACATTTTCTTTTTTTCCATTTATTTCAAATACTCCAAAGAGCGTCCAGGTACTTTCGGATGATGTTTTGAAAGTGGATCTTTTCTCCTAGAAAAACGAGTAAATCAACATTACATAAACCGCTTTATTTCTATGGTTCTTATGTTTGTTGCATGCACAGGTAGTAATTTATTTATTATAGTACAAACATTATTTACACTTGTAAATAGTTGATGTTTTAAAAATGTATTTTCTTTTTTTTGTACAACGAGTGAAATGATCAAATTACATTATTATGTCTGGAAATTTTTTGTCAATTATCGCCATTTGTCACTCGTAAACGCGTTATCACCGTATTCAGGGTGAAAGCGGAGATGTGATCAGCGCTTAAGAGCAAACCAGTACCATATCGGAATGTCATCTCGCACGTGTGCTTTATCGAAAGGGTCAGATTTGAAGTAATTGCCGCTACAACTTTGCTACTTGCATTTCTTGACCATTGTCACTATTGTCAGCACGGCTATTGAGGAACCCACTATAATTTGGTGGTACTAGGAACGCAATAAAAATTAAAAAAATATATATAATTTTCACATGTCCGGCGGCCGTAATCCATTTGCATTTGCCAAAATCATTATTATGGTGTATGTTTGATAAATATATCTACATATAACACTGCTAGTGCATCGTCAATTAAAATGTTATATATCGTCCGTGAACTCTTTTCAAGGATCTGTAATTTAGAATCAACTTATTTCCTTTTATTGGTGTTTGAATCTTTTGAATGTTTCTGATTATTTGTTCCACATTTCTCGGTAAATTAAAGCAATAATGAGTATATGTTTTGGAAGGTTATTAAATTAGATCTACCAACTTTCCGTGCTTTGCGGCATGTTTCCTCGTCACGCGTGTCGCGTATGCTCCAAATTATTGTGTTTAGGTTAACCTAACTATGTTAACTGTGTACCCATTATTATCTGCGACATTCTTACTTTTTACGACGAGCGACCCAAATCAAACATACATTCAAGTCAATAAATATAGCAAATAAATGCAGTGCGTGCAGCTTATATCCAATTGATAAAAACCTGCTCCCGATGCCTCTTCCCTCCATTAAGGCTAACGAGACGGACTACAACAACTTTACAAAAGAAATAAATAACATATGTTTATTGTAGATAAGAGCTATAATTTACGGAGTATTATTTACGGAGCAACAAACGCATATTTTTAAATCTACGATGAGTAAATACCGACAGTAAGTAGTTTGCAATAAAAGCAGTTAGGTTGTATTATTTACAACTACATAACATGGTATTTTTTCAGGTAAACCTCCTAAATTCGTGATAACAGGCCACCGCTAGCCTGCCATTATTTTATTGTTTGTTCAAGTTAAAACTACCTGGCCTGCGATTCTGGAGTTAAACGATCAATCGTTTTCGTATGCGCCGCCTTAGAGTGAAAAACTACTAGTCGTCGCGACTAACTTTTTCGAATGTTTCAATTTTACGTATTCTTGAGCGTCGAACGGTCGAAGTTGGTAGAAGAGATGATTATATTGGCACCCCTGTGAATATTGTCTATGTTCCTGATGTTTTTGGAATTTCTATGGTGTGACTGTCAAACTGACAACAGTTATTCGTTATTCAAAACAGAAATGGCTGCGGGACATATATTACAAATTGCCAAAAGCAACTCTTAATTGAGCTTGTAAGCTCCGATAAAGACTTAGTAAATGGGAAATTTTCACCCACTTTTACATTTGCGGAATCCGCGCGGTAAAACAAAAATTGACAGCTAGACTAGATTTTGACAGTCAATTCCATAGAAACGCCAACAACCTACCACTCGCTGCCCTGTTTCTACTGGTTATACCCAGTAGTTGTTGTGTGGAATGACTTTTGACGTTTGGCGTCGAAGTATGTACCTTCGACCAATTTCGGGAATAGCAACGACGACCAACGTACGTACTTTCGACGGCGATTACGAGCGCCCTCGATTCAGGAATAGAGCCCCTGGCCACTTACATAAAATACACTTAAAAACTATTAGCGTATGATTTGTGATATTTTTTTTAATTCTTTCAACCGTACCAACAGTCATTGATCCAAGATAGTGGTATTTATAAAGATTACTATATTTAAACGCAGCATAATGGAATTTATACGATTTTTGTAATAAACGATTGTCGGTTATTTGGTAATCATCGCTAAAGACATCGTCACCGATATAAAATTCCACCAATAACACGCGAACCATTAAGGCGATGCCATACGTAGTAATACAAAATCATGTGTTTTTGGTTTGAAAATTTGGTCGCCTAGAAATGTTTCAGATGCTTTAATTAAATACTGTGAGTAGAATACATCTTGGCCTTTGAAATAATTAAGTATTTTTTAGATAAGTCTTTTTATAAGCCAAGAAAAAAATAATGTAAAAGCCTATGAAAACTGCTTTAAATTTCATGATTTTAAATTTCGAATGGTGTTAAGCGCGAATTTAAACCTTATCGCGATCTACGTAAGGGTTGTTATTGATAGCGGCTCGATTTAAAATATTACACGACGTAGTGCATTGCCTTAATGAATAAAAAGTTCCCTACATTAATATTACCTCAGAAATGGCCAACCCGTTTTCCATACCCGACGGAGAAGGTATTTTCTTTTACGAAATTTATACGTTTTTAATTGAATTTGGGTAATCAATCACCGCTCTGTATACACTTATACTTACACTGTATATACTCGGTGTACAATAATTGTAAATAACTGTTTTCGTTTAGTGCGTGTATTTTACATAACTACTCAATAAAATATTTTGAAAGAAATTTCAGATTATATTTTTTCATAAAACACCCGCTAATTATCAAAAACATGCACCGATGATGGATTTGTTTTAAAATACATTTCATGTTTATTTAATTATTGGAATTCAACATTTTAAATCATGTACGTAGTAAACATGCCTTAAACATCGAGAATTGTAATAGTTTAGATTCTTATAGATTTTTTCACTGAACCAACTTACGAATATATAAAAAAAGAGAGTAATTCGTAACAATCCGAGCATTATCAATTAGAGCCCTCCGACTGCTAGCGGAGCTTCCCACCTCCATATTATAAAAAACTTAATAATATGATTTGTATGTAGCAGCAAATTCACTCGGGCGTCATGAAATTTGCACGGCGGAATTTCTCGATTTTAGCAATTTTTTTTTTATCTCGCAGAGCTCGTAAAGCTCTTCTATCACGTACTAAGGAGGTTAGAAATGTCAATTTGTCTGTACAATATAACAACCCTTAATTTTTGTTTCATGTGTTTAAAATAAATGTGGAAAAATTGGGTAGCAAAGCTATCTTATTTTGCATACCAAATTGGTACAATAATCGGATTTTGAAATATAAGAATTGTTAATGATTAAGGCGATGCACTACGTAGTAATGCAAAATCATGTGTTTTTAGTTTGAAAATATGGTCGCCTAGAAATGTTTCAGATGTTTTAATTAAATACTGCGAGTAGAATACGTTATGAACTTTGAGATAATCGAGTATTTTTTAGATTAATCTTTTTATAAGCCCAGAAAAAAATAATTTATGAGGCCTATGAAAACTGCTATAAAGTTCAAAATCTCCTACTTACGATCCCATTTTCGGTTATGATTTTATTGTATATTGTGACAAATTAAGTTATTTATAAAATGATCGGAAAAAAATTAAATATTTATGCCTGAACATCCACAAAATTAAAGTAAAAGACACTTTTTGGCCATGTTTTTTTCTTACATAAATCAAAACAGACGGATGGTGTTAAGCGGGAATTTAAACCTTATCGCCATCTACATAAGGGGTGTTATTGATAAAGGCTTGATTTAAAATATTACACGACGTAGTTCATCGCCTTAATCAACATTCTTTGCTTATTTTTATACCGCCCATTTTGTGAAATATCACCTAAAGGTTGCATCGCGTATTAAAAGTTTTCTATATTTTAAACGGGCTTATTGTAGTGTGAATCCAGTGGCGTATCTATCTATGATACCCCCGAGTTAAATCTCGAGTTCTAGAGTTTAACGGATTGTGAACAATTTTCACGAATGGCTGTTCGTTCTCGCGGTAAATAGTAGGCTCGCTCGTTAGGAACACTCTGAAACTAATGTGTGTGCTTTACAAAAAAACCACATTAAGCCAAGCCAGGACATCGAATAAAGTCGGCCTCTTGAGTTCAAGAAGATAAAACTTTTAATTATAATAACAAATGTATAATTAAAAAAAAAATCAATAAAACGTATGGCAGGATCGTATAGAAGTTTAGGGAAAGATTTTATTCTATATCCTGGCCTGGCTTGAGGTGGTTTTGGTTTTAAACACTCGAAATTATCATGTTCGAGTATTTTTTGCATACCGAGCAGATTCGATCTTTCCTCCCAGACACAACACTTTCTGTACTTTGTACAACCAGGGAAACTATATCGCATGGGGTAAATGAAAGACTAATGTTAGTAGCTCTTTCTCTTGCTGTCAACTAGATCTTCCGAGTAGCCGCCATTGAATATCTGTACACGCAGAAAACCTACGTTTTGTTGGTGCATTACTAATTACATTTGTTACTTACCGATACGTTTCCATACATCCATCCCATATGTTATATGAAATATAACCGATACATTGTCTCGAAGTAATTGATGGCACCTACTTTAATGTATTTAAAAAATATATTTTTAAATAATAATAATAATATTTGACAAGCGAAAACATTTCACCAATAAATGTAGATATATTATATCTCGACGCTATCTAGTGGGAAATTCAGCACTAACAAAACCTTTCCTACAAAAATAAATTTGGTCGAATCAAGTACTTGTAAATATTATTTGGCGGGTTAGGAATAAGCCGACGTAGCTTAGTAGTCCAGAGCACCTGACCGGACCTCAGAAGGTGCGGGTTCAATTCCCGTCGACGGCATATATTTTCAATTTGTACCTATGTATATTATAATAATTTCGATTTATTTAAATTTTTATTTCTTGTAATATGTGTTAAATGACTCCAACTGGTAAATATTGGATTACGATTTGAGACCATTGTCTAATAAGAGCCCTTTTCTTCTTAGAACTAATATAATAATATGTAGATTCATACATGTTTTCATTCTCTATTTTGCGGAATATAACCAAGGCTCTATTCAATTAATTAATTCGGTTATAAGATTCGACATTACAGAGCTAAAATATACTTACAATAATTACAACACAAATGTTCGATAAGATAAATCAAACCGATTGATTTATATTGAGTTGGGTCAAATCAAAAACTTAAAAGCTAGTAGCAATCGGTGAGGGTGTGTTGAAAGATGAATTAATGAATGGGTGAATGAATGAATGAATAATGAAAGAGATAAGAATGTATACGAAAATATTGATTATACTATCAAGGTTTATTATTCATTTTGCCGCTATCTCAAAGTGATAAGAAAATGATTTGAATGTTTACAATTCAACACCAAATTAATGAGAATTATGGAAACGGCCATAGCCCTGTTACTTTATTAGTATTAATTTAAGAGAACCTCAAACACTCAAAACATTGGTTCAACGTGTACGTCTTTACAATCATTTGAACAGAAACGTCGCTTGAGAATGTTATGTACGTTATACAGGAATTCCGATTTCCAATGAGAAGTCCTCCAGATAACTAGGGTCATTAATCTTTTCGGCATCGGTGCACACGACAAAATTTGTGTCCTATTTTCGTACAGATTGAAATTTCCTGCATGATAACGGGTCGTTTTCACTAAACCTTGTTGTACTCAGATTTCCAGCATTGTTGTAAGCATTTCATGATCTCTTCAAGACCCAGGTTCACTATTTCCCCTCAAATAGACCGAAACGGGAGCATCAGTGTCTCCTGTGCGGGGTTAACATGAACATAATTCTCAAGTAGATTTGTTCCATACATAAAGATTAAACGAATCTCTTCTTGAGTCCTCTAGCTTTAATGAGCACTGGATCTTATCAAAGCCGTGACGAATACAGTCCCTACTATTCGTTGGATAGCATCATGGTAATGGTTGCTCAGCGGGCACCCGACAATAGCAACTACAACACACGGTGGCATTGTACCGACCTAACTCCACAATAATAATGAGTAGGTATAATGACATGACTAAAGAATTGCCGATAGCCATCTCGCTCGGGTCTATTGTCCCAGAGGAGATCCGTATCGGCTGAAACGGCAAAAGGGAAATAACCCACAATTAAAACACTTTGCAGGAGACGAGAAAACTGTTTACGTTTCGTAATATTCGGTTACTTAATTTGATAGTTGTTTTTAAACAAACAAACATAAACCAAGGCTATTATTATCTACCAATCTCTTAACTGATAATTTCAGAGCTTCTTCTAAAAAGCCTGTGTTACTTTCTACTTTGGGTATGTGGCGTACAGTTTCCAAAACGGGTGCCATGTAAATATTAAGATTTAGGTATTTTTGTTTAACAGTTAAGTAGATATCTACACACTGAAAATGGCTTCTATCAGCTGTGGCTTTTGTTCTGTTTTCGCAATTTTTAGAACAGAAAGCAATCTCTGTAAAAGATGCCATATTCCAGAGGGCTTTTCCAATACAAAAAGGTAGATTTTTTTATAAATATTATTAAGATTTTGGGTACATGTTGTGCAACATCAACCGAAAAACTCTGCTCTTGAAAGTTGCGATGATCGGTAGAAGGGTCACAGCATGCCGCTTCTATAATAACTAATCTAATACTACTGCAAATGCTAGAAGATGACGTTGTCTTCAGCGGCCATTGTCGTGACAACACCAACGGCGCGGCGCGGCGTTTCTCACTGCAATCGGGTATAAACCGAAACCATTGATATTCATGTATTTGTAATTATTCCAACAGAATTTACATTGTTCTGTGTGCGCGTATCAGCTATTTCACCCTTACACGATTTGAGATTATCTCGATTGATGTTTGGGTTATTAAGCCGTGTTGCGCTTCCTCCTTCTTCAGCCAACGTTTCGGACAGCGTTACAGTGTGCATCATCATGGCAGATGTTAACAAATTAACATAATTTAAAAGTTGCTGTTTATTAGGCTTAGTACGTATTGAAAACTATTTTGTTATGGCAAGTTCATTTTAAATTGTTATTTATAAGACATACATTCTGCTTGGTAAGGATCATAAAACATTCGGTGTCTATCGCCTTACGGTTTTCGACACTTTTATCTGGGAACCTAAGCGTTTAGTATGATTTGACGTTTGCCAAGTGGTTCTACCGCGTTGTTTCACTTTAATGGCGTGCTTTAATAAAATCTTGTTAAATTATTTAGCTGCGAAGCTCTTGTGGCCATATTATTATTTTAATTCCCACATACCTGCCCAGCGAATGTGTAGGTACTTAGTTAAGCTAGGGACTACTTAGTTAGGCCATTCCACTTTCGATGATCCACAACGAATAAACGTTGTCCATGAAGCACTTTTTGGTCTGGCCAAAATATTAGGCATCGGACGGCTTGGATTCTCTATCCTCCCCCGCGCTGTATATATTATAATAACAAATTCATGCTAGTCGAATAGCTCTCACGCAACTGGTTACCGAAGCGCCAAGGGATTGAAGATTCTTTCTTGACTGCTCCCGTTGTCTCCACTTTTTAATAGCAAATCGTCTCAGATCATCCTCATGCCTAATTTCAAATCTGATGATGCTCTTTTTAAATTTGTTTTATTATGTATATTTTTAAAAATTTTATATTACAGAAACTATTTAGAGTCTTTCAATACTTACTTTTTTATTTTATTATTTATGCCTATAATAAGTTACCGCCGGTGCCAGAATTATTTACTTCAATCCTTTACCGGCGATCTCGCTTACACTAATTTATATGCTCGATTATTAAACTTTAATTATAATAAACCGATTAAATTATTTTTCTCATAAAATATATGATTAGCGTGTGGGCGTGATAAAAAGCGTAGGAGATTTGGCTACCTATTCGAAACACGTAAAATAATGTTTCAATGGTTGTAAGTTCTAAACGGCTACGTTTTAATTATTAAGATATGTTTATACAGACCTGTTACGTAGTAAGATTCGATTATCGACCAAGTCCATCTGTCCTGGATATAGACACCGACTTATCTCTATTTATTTTTCCTGTAAGATCTTTGTGATGAAAGATTTTTTTAAGTAGATAAAAGCTACGAAGAAAATAGTAGCTAACACTAAAATAATGTAAGCACGAATGTAAGAGAAGCCATTTCCTGAAAATTCATTATTATTATTATGATGAAATAATACATGAATGTATTATTTCATCTAGGGTTATATAAACATACATATATTAGATACATGAACATTCTATGCTTGAACCTAAAATACCCCTATCGAAACAAATACACAACGTAGTAAGTATCTAGCTTATAAAAGTCATGGTATCTATTTTCAAAAAGTCCCAATAATTGATATGTTGAAAAATTATTAGTATTTTTCCAATCTTCAAAGATAAGTTTATATGTTTTCTCCTTCCCCTACCTTAATTCTTCCTCCTCAACAACCTTCAACACTGTGATTAAAGCATTGAAGAATGCCGTAATACTTTCATGCCAGTGAAATTGGCAGATGTTAAAATAAGCGTTAATTACTGAATCTCTGCAGGAAGACAGTAAAATTGGTTTTCGCGTAATTCCTACATCGGTTCCCCGCTAAAATGCCTGCTGTTGGAGGTGGTGGATACTCCAGACGCGGCCTTATTATATCTCGGACTTCCACTAAATTGGATTCTAATCCCTAGGTTTGTGTGCACGGTAGAGGTATAAGTACCTACCGCCTTTGTTCGATTTGATTGGTAGGCAATACAAAATATCAAACTAAAATTGTTTTTGAACCAATGATCGTATTGCAAATTTTAAAATCAACTCTTTCTGTTAGAAATCAATGACCTTAAAAATAACATCCTTGCATTACATTTGTACTTGAACCATTACTGAAACAACTATTGAAATGTGCAAGTATCGTCAATTACTTTAAAGATCTGCTGACTCGACTGGGCACAGATTGCTGTTTATATTAGTTGTATTACTTCAGACGATTTTATGTCTAAAGTTGTTTTATCGCCTAGGCCTGCAAAAGCAACAAAAATTGGACAAGTTACAATACCAACTACCAACCTAGGTTTATTACTAATTACTGTTCGTTACTAATTACCTCCATAGCTGAGAATTCCCTTTTGAATTTCAATCTATTATTTTACTAACTGAACGAACTAATCTCGCGCTACTACTTGTCATAATATGCTACTATCGTTGAAGAATGAAACGTAATAGTGATTGAATTTTGAAAAAAATATTTATTTTTATTCAATCTTAATACTTACCTAAATATGGTAAAATCTTTCAAAATTTTCTGACCTACTAGTCAATCTCTGTAAAGATTAATTATTAATGACTGTCCTTTTTTGGAGAAAAGAGGTCACGTCCAATAAAAGTTGTTTCACCTAAAGCGTATTTTGTTTTATTTTTGACCAGTTTATTTTCGGCTCCCACATCGTCTTTGAATACATATTTTTTACGTGCCACCACACGAGTTCTATTTCCTGGAATCATTGTGGATTTGGCACTCTTAATTGGGGAAAGTTGTGCGTTGGAAGGAAATGGGAAGTGGAAAGGTTGCTAAGAAAAAGTAACCTTTTGATTAGGGATGGATTTCGTCACCAGATTATATTATACTTGTTTAAAAAACATTTAACTGTACCTAATAATTGCCTCCGTGAAGCGTAATTCCCGGGAAGTTGTGTGTTCGTTTACCACAGCAGTGCAAATAATAGCTCGGAATTTTTCATTTCATATACCTACCGGACGCTGCACGTCTGAGTTATTTTATTTGTGGAAAGTACTCGTACGTAAAACCCTTTGCAGCTAACGTGAGGGAAACATTTGATATACACAATTTTTTGAGCCCTGAATAAATACTTTTACCGTTCTGACACGGAGATTGTTTTGTGAAATGTGTTTTCAAAGTGAATTTGCAATTATTGAATAAATTATGTACATAAAGGACCTTAGCCTTGCCGGGGTTTTACATTTTCGTTCGATAGTTATTAATATTATCTTCAATGACTAAATATTACACTTTGAGGTTTTACTCAGTAAGTTATTCTACTAGAAAAATGTCGAAATTATTTATCATTAATGTTTTTTTTTCTGTTGAACAAACTTTGACCATTAGTGAAATTATATAATGAGTATGCAAACTCCATTCACCATCATACATTATTATCAAATCATATAGTTTTCAACTAGATATGGGCATTAATCAATTGAGATTGCTCTCAGCGATGGATTGATTGACCGCAATTGCAGCAAATAAATCTGCATTACGTTCTGGAGACTACTTCATCTCTATGATCTTTTTATCGGGGCCAGTAGGTGCGCTGCCCATAGACACGGAACTCGCATTTGACGTTAATGACGTGGTCATTGTTCTTCAGTTCCTAACTCCTACAAATAAGTAATAAGTATTAATTAATCATGATTTTATTCACTAAACAAACCCACAAACAAACAATAATCGTGAAATTTGCGCTGGAATGGGAAGTTGGACCGTAAACTTCAAAGTGAGTTAGTTGAAATTACTACGATTAATTTTGTCTATTGTTTGCGCATAAACCAGATCTAATTTCTATGAATGGGAACCAATTGATTCAGGTTAACCTCAAATTTATTGTGTTTACTTTGACATCAAACTTGTGATTTAGCACTGTTGACTTTGAGTGGGGTTTGAAATGGTCTTTTTTAGTCTAGTCTTTTTGCCTTTCTTTCTGAAGTGGGGCACCGCGCTCGTATACTCTGAACTCTGATCCCCGTCTCACCTCAGTACTAAAGCCCCTAACAACCCTTGCGTCTCGAGAATGTATCTCTTGGAGCTTCAACGTAAACACTTGAATAAACAGATCTTTTTGACCTGTAAAGCTACGGAGTGGAACGTCAAATTGGATACCTTAATGAAATGGTTGTTGCTATTTTTACCTACTTTTTAATATTTTTTCTGTTTTGTATAAATTTTAATTCCACGCCATTGCACACCCTCAAGGTTCCCATTGACGGAGTTCAAGTTTTTTTGTGCTAGAAAGCTAATATTCCAAAAAACTCTTTCGTATGGATTTTTTTCGACCCTATAAATGGAATGGTAAGTTTTTAGATTCTCACGGTCAAAAGCATTTTTGTTGTTTGTTTTTGGGGTGTTATGCCGTGTTGCGCTAACACCCCAAAAACAAACAACAAAAAAAAACAAACAACAAAAAAAACTATAAATGGAATGATTATTATAAAACTCTTATCCCGAAAAATCTCGCAACCACTGTAATAGTGGGTAAGAGGGCAATGGGAAGCAGATGAGGAAGTGTACGGTTACGAAGTCCGGGCGAATTAGATATAGTTTATTGGAGGTCTCTGTTCATTGGGATACCTACCAAGAATATCTTCCATTCTAGAAGGAATTGCAAAAACGAAAGGGTTAGAAAGCTATTTATATAAATAAAAATGGAAATGTTGGTTTGTTCAAAATCTTAAAACTGATCGAAAATTTGACACAACGCTACATTCGAATACGTCTGTGTTTTTATATACCTACATTATTTTTTTATTTATTTGTAAGAAACAAACAGCTTTTACATAATGTACAATGATAGATATAAATATACAAGTTAACTGAAGTCAAGCCACAGCAGTTTCTTATGCTAAAGTTCATTAAAAATGAAGTTTTAATATCTTATAATTAATTTGGTGTTAAAGGAAGGGGAGAGGAAGAGGAAAATAGGAAGAGGATAGGAGATGCTCCCGATAAATTGCATACTCTCATATAATCGATCGTACGCATTACTTCATCTTCATATCGATATTTCTTTAGGTTATTACCAAAAATGTCAATGCTGTAAAATTTTGTATTGTATTGTTCACATATACGAGGAATCGGGAATTATTATATAGATATGAGGTAAAAACATGTTTTTTTAAACAGCGCCATCTGTTGTATGTAAAAGCAACACGCACTATTGTTTCTCTATCTGCACAGACGGACTGAGCCTCAGTGACGCTTGGCTAGTAATAAATAAAAATGATTAGATAATTTGTATTGCGCCGTTTTTGTGAAAATTTACTATTCATTGTCGCTGTACAAATTTTACCTATAATACCTTAACATACTTCTTACCCGAAATTAGTTTGTATTCTTACATTTATTACCTATTTCTCCTCCTTTAATTTTTGAAACGTATGTGTTTGATTAATTACATTAATTTACTTGTCAAACAAGACATTGACCCTGGTGTCAAGTGTCTACACTATTATTATTTATTTTCGTTCCATCATTTTATGTATATTCCCACACATGCCAAAAATGGCAGGTGTTTAGACTCTAGAATTAGGTATCTACTCACTTTCGTTCTCTTTTAATTTCTAATGCTAGATTTGGTTTCGTTGAACATTAACCGCCTCTCCGTATATGAATGGCCTAAAGTGTGTCAGCAATTTACATATTACCTAAAATCATACAGACATTTCTCTTTAGTTCAAAGCGCTAGGCATATTAGTAATTTATTGTTTTGACTCGATGCTCTCTTGCTATCTTGTTTTAAATGTGAAGTGCTTACCCATCCAACACTTAAACAAATACGTACATTACTTGTAAGTATATATATAATATATGTTAAGGTTAAAATTAGCAAAGCATTTAAACCTACGTGTGTAGCGTGGGCGGGTGTTTTTTTAATGAAACAATAACAAAAGTATAAATAAAATGTTTTCTTTATTTTACGTAAGTATTTATATTTTAAGAATATCAACAGTAACACCCGCGGCTGATTCAAACAAAATATTATTTCTTTTGAATAAATTGTTATTGAAATTACGGTTAAATTTATCTTTTATAACCAACATAAAATAGGCCCCACATAATTTTAACTTTGTAAATTAGAAAAATATTTTATATTTTCAATTTATTTGTCAAGGCAACTATTTACCTACAGAAAGTAATAAAATTTCCATTATGAGCTGTGGAGTTCTGAAATGTCTTTTTTAAACTATGTACATTAAAATAAGTAAAAACCATTTATTTATGTGAATATCGCACATGAGTCCCAACTGCTCCCAACCAGGGAGATCATGGCATCCACAAATGGTGCATATTAATGGGGAGGGGAATGATGTGTCAGAATTACCTGGCTATTGAAGTCTGGTCACCAAATACGGCTAAAGCCATTTCAAGTAACGTTTCAAATTCTGAATGGTGGTCGTTCACTACGATGATATTATTTAGAGAGTATTTTCCACTCTTAATTAATTAATTATTTTTTTATGATTTTATTGTGAATTTGCTTGACTTACGACCACAGAGGCCGACTTGAAATATTTATCATTTATTACTATTACATTTTAAAACGAAATAATATTTTTTTTCCTTAGCGTTATTTTATTTGTTTAAATAATAAAATTATACATGTTGCATAAACCACTGAAGTTTTCACATAAAATGCATGATACACACAGAAAAAAACATAAATAAACATAAAAACACCTTACTGAAAATAACTAAGATATCTTACACACAAATATTAAAGGCAAAAATCACGTAATTCGGCGAAATTTATGAAAGTTATTTAACGATGTGCATCATTTGTATCATCGATGCTGTGGAGCATATAAGTTTTTATGCATAATTTTGCTAATTAATAAGAAGTTGAGAATCGCATACGCGACTAGGTGAAAAATATGATGGATAATTTCATAAGAATTCCTTCCATAATCGAATTATTCGATTCAAACTCATTTTTACAATTGAAAATTGCTTCGAATCACTTGTTCCTTATGGAGGACTACTAATTGTACATTTTAATTTAAAATCACTGAAAACTTCGAAATCGTGTAATCTCACCTTGATTAGCGATTAACAATTGTAAAGATAATAATATATGTATCTCTTGAAAAATAAATAATGTATCAGATCATATTAAAGTCAACAAGCTTTTTATGCTCAAAGTTAGCTAATAGTTTGTCTTTATTATTAGCTAACTTTGAGCCAAAAAAGCCTGTTGACTTTAATATTATCTGATCTGCATGATCTGAAACATTATTTATTTCTCAATAGATACATATATTATTATATTTCCAATTGTTAATTGGAAAGATAATTTATCAGATCACGCAGATCAGATCATATTAAAGACATCAGACTTTAATATTATCTGATCTGCATGATCTGAAACATTATTTATTTCTCAATAGATACATATATTATTATATTTCCAATTGTTAATTGGAAAGATAATGTATCAGATCACGCAGATCAGATCATATTAAAGACATCAGACTTTTTAGGCTCAAAGTTAGCTAATAGTTTGTCTTTATTATTAGCTAACTTTGAGCCTAAAAAGCCTGTTGACTTTAATATGAACTGATCTGCATGATCTGATACATTATTTATTTCTCAAGAGATACATATATTATTATATTTCCAATTGTTAATTGGAAAGATAATGTATCAGATCACGCAGATCAGATCATATTAAAGACCTCAGACTTTTTAGGCTCAAAGTTAGCTAATAGTTTGCCTTTATTATTTTCAAGAACACAGTAATCAGAAATGGGATGTTTGGCAAATTTCGAATGAAATAGGTGTGTGTTTTAAAAAATATAATATTATATTTAGATGAAACCAGTTGGGATTAATAGTTAAATTAAAGTCGTTTATTTGAAAATATATATTTTATTAATAAAGTATATTTACAGCTTCATTAAATAATAATGTGAAATATTTTTTTTAAATGTTTCGATTACATCGCCTATGTACTGATTGTGTTACGAATGAAAATTATACGTTTCGAAAATCATGTCGATTACTAGGTACTTTATTAGAATAAATTTGAATAGAAATGTTTCGAATCGAATGTCTGTATCATATCCATCGCTAAGTAGACGTAAGTATGTAGGCACCTTAAATAATAATATTTTGGATGATTTCTATAGCTCAGTTTTTGTGAAAAATTACCTCCATATAATATATTTCTACAATGCTCCCTTATTACTAACTATAGCCTAGACCAGTGGTTCTTAACCTGGGTTCGGTCGAACCCCAGAGGTTCGGTGAGTCAGTCTCGGGGGTTCGGTGGAGGTCAAGACCCCCGACTTATATTTGATGAATTCATTGAAATTCAGCAGAGCCAGGTTCAACAGGAACTCTTCAGAACAACATCGCTCTCAACGTTTTGGTGTCAACAAATGGAAACACACCCTGTTATTGCTAAGAAAGCTCTGGAGATTTTTATACTGTTTGTTACAACATATCTTTGCGAGCAATCCTTTTCGAAGATGCTGGATATAAAAAAGAAGAAGAGAAATAGACATTGTGAAAATGACATGAGAGTGGCACTTGCCAAGGTAAAGCCGCAAATTTCTGAATTGGTTTCTGAAAGGCAACAGCAGAAGTCACACTGATTTAAAGTAAATAATAATGAATATGTTTCATGTTTTGATTTAACCATTAAAATTTAATCTTTTGATGTTTGTTTTTTATTTTTTTTTTCATTTTGTACACCTATATATAAATATATACCATGTTTTTAATTCGTAAGAATCTAATTTTATTTTTCAAATTAGGAGGGGTTCGGTGAATGCGCATATGTAACTGGTGGGGTTCGGTACCTCCGAAAAGGTCAAGAACCACTGGCCTAGACAATCTATTATCAACTTATAGCCAACCGTTTGCAAATATTTACAATGCATTTGACTAACAGAGAAAACTTCCCGATTAAAATATTGCTAATTTATTAAAACTATCTACTAATTATTCGTAATCCTGTTAAAAACGGTATGGTGGATAAACACGTGTTTCGATATTATTACGAATTTACCAACACTTTAAACAGTGCAAGGATTTTCTTAGAATTTATCTTCCTAAATGTAATAAACCTTGTAGGCACTAACTAGCTACCGCTCCTGGGCCTTGATTCTCGAAGAAGTAATTCGAAGTCGTTCGAGTAAGTCGACTAATATATGTACTTTCGACGGCGATTGCGAGCGGCCTGGATTGGA
The DNA here is from genome assembly GCF_061612785.1 of Hesperophylax consimilis. Taxonomy (NCBI): domain Eukaryota; kingdom Metazoa; phylum Arthropoda; class Insecta; order Trichoptera; family Limnephilidae; genus Hesperophylax; species Hesperophylax consimilis. The sequence goes on from NC_142858.1 coordinate 4,211,686, forward strand.
GAATCGATACCCTGGACAGGCAGGAGCCAGCAACGTTATTATTATGATCTGTTATCTAGTCCTTCGCTACCCGCTGGTCCCACTCCAATTATCGCGTACCACTCGCAGTCATTTGTTTGTCAGCCAATAATCTGTTACGAATCGAAAGGTGTTTCCAATAGATTTGGCCTTGAATTTTTTCCATAGAAAAGCGTGTGAACCGAGTGCGGGTTACCAACAACAAATCGACCTAATGCATACATTTAAAACATAGTGTCAATTTATTTATATGCAGACGGACAAATGAGGAGCAAATTCAGTATAGTGTATCAATTAACCTAACCTAACCTAAATAAACACAACGCCGTTTTGCCGCAGGTAGGCTGACATTCACAACAAACTCTTTTGTTTCTGTTACAGCGTCTTTGAGGTAATTTTTTCACAAGTTTTCGGCGTTATACTTCCAAATTATCTATTTATTATTATTATTACGTCTTCCTCGAATAGTCCTGATTTCTTTTTCGATTCACATTCGCTTCATATATTCTTTCTTCAGCCGACTTTTCGGCAGCCTTACAATGTCAATCATCAGAGCAGATGTGATTTGATGGCTCTGATGATGACCACTGAAATGTCTTTAGAAAAAAATGATTTAAAAAGTAGGAAGCGTGAAACAGTTTAATACCGTTAAAGTAAACACCGTAATGGGATTATCCTTGAAAATCTTACATCACATTATTGGAACGAATTATTTTTTTAATCCATATAATTTCTTTTTAGATCCATATCTATGGACTTATTAAGTTTTCAGGCACTGCGGCTTTAAGGTATCGCAACCAACCTAAACACAGCGTTACACAATGCACACAGATGCATTGCTTGCGTACATCATGTTATTCAACTTCGGAAAATAAATTATAATGAATTTAAAAAAAAATCGATTGCTAGTTAGGTGTACCTATATACATAATGAAAAATTGACCGTTTAATACTTGTCACGCTTGCTATACCTTTCTTACTAAAAACGATAAATAGACGTGCTAAGATAAAAGTATGTTTCTCAGTGACGTTTGGCAAGGTCGTCACTGTCTGAAGTATTATACACCTACGCAGCAATACACGGAAAACTATGTTTGTATTTTTTGGGTCAACTCTAATTGCGCGACCTCTACCTCAAGAAGAATACATTGATATAATTTGTATCCACTGTATCAACAGTAGCGACGCCCCCGAATGCTAAGATAAGCTTGTAGATCTGTTAAATTGTGTTCTGATTATAATTTTTGTGTAGGTTTGCTTACCTATGAATACAACACGGATTCTCAACGTTGTTCATATTTGATTTATACGATTTTTTGTTTGTATATATAATCGGACACACCTCGTTTTTTTTAAATATAAATTTATCTTTAAATGATCCTTCACGATCCGTTAGAAAATATGTAATTTAGGTTCGCTTTCTCGTCAGATCTGACTTGTCCCCAAAAGTAACAACTCCAAATCGTGCATTGTAGGCAGGTAGGTGTGACTCACTGAAGAATAAACCTATAGAAGTGAGCGTGTCCGTCAGCTCGATTTTTTCCCTTCCTTCGATTAACCAAATTAAAGATGAAACATTTTGAAATACCGAAATTCTTTCTTGAACAGGTATTCGATTTAATTTGCCTGTCTTGAGCCTAGGAGCCGAGAAGATGAGGAAAATGAAGGTTGGGAAGTATCTACCTAGATTTCAGATCTGGTCACCAAACACGATTAAAACCATTTCAAGCCATGTTTATTGTCTAAATTTAATGAAGTACTGTTTCTGAATTTTTTCGCCTGTCTGTAAATTCGTTTGTCTTTTGGTACCATTTCTGTTTTAGAAAATCTGCTGCATCCACTTTATTATTCAAGCAAGCCTTACTTTGATTAGATGGCTAACTTTGACTACCGATCAGTAATGATTCTAATATCAAATGTGAAATCGTCGTGTTTATTTGGACTTCCTTATCCCCTTTTCTGGTGATACGATGGTGCCTACCTGCCTAAATTGGAAAAAAAATTGTCACTGCGATAGTGAAGTTTCTGACGCTCGATCAACTTTACAGAACTAGTAGTATTCGGGTTGGTGTTCTTTAACCAGGGCTATTTCATTGGCTTGTCTCGGGCCTAGGGTTCAAAAGTTATTATGTTTTATTTCAAATCGGTATGGATTACACTTCTAGGAATGTTCTGATCAGTGATTTGCCCATATAATCAGCGATTACGTGGTAACAAGAACTAGCAACCACCGTTTTAAATGAGCTAAAAAATATTCCTCGGGCGTAGGAACTATTCTGAAAAGAACGTTCGCTCCGAAAGTGAAACTGACCCGGGTTTATACCACGCATTTTTATTAGGCTTTGCGTAATTAAATCAAGTTTTATTTACCTTTTGAAATAACAGTAGCTTCATGCTTCATTTCTTATTTACAACACACACAGTACGTCTTGTACACTCATTGCGTTACGAAATTTATAGATTATAGCGTACCTGCTTCGAATCCTACCAGATATTTTGTGTGTTTAGACGGCTACAACTCACGGATGATAAGCTCTGGCATCATGAACATCGTTTGCTGTGTGTAATTTCTAAACTGCATCGTCAAAAAAGTGTCAACAGCAAAGAAATCAACGATGACACAAGAAATCCTTCTATTCCGTGCGAAGCCGGGTAATAAAGCAAGACTTAATTAAACAGCATCAAAATTCTCGAACAGTGACTCTTTCGCTCCCGGGCATCACGTTTGCTTTTCTATAAATGTGTAGTATAATTTTTATTTTGTTTTTTTTTTCAACGTAATATAAACCAAATAGAAAGATAAAAATTATAAGTAAAGGAAATGAGAAAAAATTCAGGAGCAAAACTGTTGAGATTTTATGCAACTTTTTGAGCCTTTTCCGTTTTCACTTCATTTCCATCATTATCTATGAAGCTTGTAAATATACACTCAACTGTCAAAAAATACAAAATACACCTTATCGTTTGTTCTATGAATTTCTCGGTTATAAGAAAAAAATATTTCTTCAAAGCAGTTTGTAAACTCGGGTGAAGCCGGATCGTAACCACATACCTACCTGTAAATTTCGCAGTTGAGTAATTTTATTAATGTACCTTGTAATAAAAATTAGCGGGCTGATTGAATCATTAAGCATTTCAATTTATTTTTCTCGCAACGCCTTGATTGAGATGCGCAGATAATTACGGTCGGTTATTATTTTTCGATTAGGCACAATTTATTATGAGGCTGACTGACATTTGAACGACCAACATCCTTGTTGTGTGTGCCAGTTCTTCCCGCACCTTTTGACCAATTGTCTGTGATTGCTTACGAAACCACGAAATGAAGGACATGTTAAGCTGGCAAAATACAAATATCCCTGTTTAGTGAACCAGACGCGCGATTCCTGGTTTACTCAAGGATAAGGAATTGTCCTTATCCTTGTCGTAATTGACTTTTTTTCGTTAACACTTTCGAGTGCCGACATATCTTTAAGGATATGTTAAAAAAATCAATTCTCTGAATATAACTAGCTATTATGGGAAAACTTTTAATGGTGGATTAAAACTATTATTATAAATATAAACACATTATCTAGTAAGACGGTAATATTAAAAAAACACACAATTTTTCAAAAAACAAATAAATCATTACGAAAATAGAATCAGATAACGGATGGTCAAAATTCAGTTTCGGGACACGAAGAGTTGAGGATCAGGAATAGTAAAACGAACGATTATTTCATTAATTTAGATATCAGTTCTCTCGGATAACGGCGAAAAAGTAGTTACTTTTAAAGTTAATTTTACTCCTCCTGAGAATTCCTTGATAGTCCTGCTGCCAAGAACACCGTTGTGACCTCTCCCTTAATGTCAAGCTTCGTTTATGGTATTTTTCACACATACGACACAATCATGCAGCAGGTATTGGAGGCTACAACTGAGCTCTCAGCAGCACGACCACACTGTTTTGATCCTCTCACTCCAAATTGAAGGCTTTTTTTCACTAACTACCAAATCAAAATTCCGGTGACCATCGAGTGAATTTGAAATAATCGTGAAAAAATGCGTATGTACTTACCTACTATTTTTGTTATTAAGGTGGCTGATTGCTTAAATTGCTATAAGTAACTTTATGACCGAAATAGTTTCTATTTTTATACAAAATAATAATTAGTTGATCATGTGAACATTATTGTCATTAATGGTGATTAGTGCAAATCGTAATTAAAATGGTGCGCTTCCTAAGTGTGATTCCGGTCTTTGCCCAAAATGGCCGAGGTTGAAAATGCTTCCCAGAAATGTGAAAAACTGAAAAAGTGATAAGTTCTAAGTTCCCCATTAAATAAATACCTTCGAATGGGTTTCTTGAAGTCTGCAGTTGAAGGCCAACTCCGCCGCTCGATGTCTCACTTCGGATATTGATGTCTCACCTCTGACGTTGATGTCTCACTTCGAAAATTGATGTCTTACTTCAGTTGTACCAGTGATAGTAATCATACAAGATGATAAAAAATAACAGGAGAATGTACAAATTCAAGAATAAGTCTACAGTCCAGTGCAAGAAATGGAGGTAATGATGTGTATTTATTATGTAAAATGTTTTTTTTTCAGATATACGTTCAGTTTGATAGAACTTTGTACCGGTGGTACTGTCATTTCCAAATCGGGGAATATTGTGATGTACAGGGAGGGGGGGGGGGATAATAGGAAGGTAAAATGGAAGGTTAGGAAACACTTGGGTATGTAGACCTGGTTATGCCATACTCATTTCAAGCACCGCAAACCATGAAGGGAAAATGTGATGGTTTTTGTTTTAATTTTCCTTTTCTGGGAATTGAACTCACGACCTCTTGTCTCAGGGCTAATGATCTTACCTCTCTGCCACGGAAGTGGCGTTTCTGTTTAAAGATTTGCTATTAAACGGTTAAAATTAAATAGCATTGTATCACGGAAAAGTATAATATTGCTACGATAATAACATGCAATTTGGGATATGTTAGGCTAATGTCTTGCTTAAATTACTTTTAACCACGATTTGGTATAAAGTCGCTGCACATAATTACACCAGAAAGCAAACATTCACCTGACGCTTTGAATTTCTGCAACATTAAAATGAAACAAACAAAATACTGACACGTGGTGTGAAAAAAATACTCATGGAGATACTTCTGTTTTGAATTAAAATTTATAGCGTATCAAAGCAACCATACGATTATTTGGCTAGCATCTTCACGTTGTCCTGGGCTCTGTGTAATTGAATGATATCATTTGAGCTCTGTGCGGACTTTATGATAAAATTGTGAGACATTACCATACTGCTCGTGTAATCTGGTCTCTCACGAGTGATGTTGCGTGGGACACCGCTGCTGGGAACCCATCGCTACTGGTCAGTCATTGGTGGACATTGTGTGACAATTTAGTGGACAAATCACTGAAAGGATTTCAATGCACAATCGGGGCTATTGTGAGTGTGGGACATGATATTTTTGGCCCTTGGACTCACGATTCTAAACGATTTTCAAGAATCGTCTATCAAAATTAACGATTTTGCTCACACTGTTTGGTTATTTGACATAATGGACATCCTCCAATAAAAACTGAGTCAGCAAAATTAATGGCTTTCGTCTGACATAGTCCTGTTTGGTCATTGGACTTCCACCTATAACTACTAGCTAGTGCGTGCTAGCACAATCAATGGCTTTCGTCTCCCACAATCCTGTTTGGTCATTGGATTTTCACCTATAACTACTAGCTATTGCTTGCTAGCACAATTAATGGCGTTCGTCTCACACACTCCTGTGTCATTGGACTCCCACCAATAGCCACTGAGCTAGCAAAATTGATTAAATTTATGATTTACGTCGAACAAAGCTTGTGTATAATTTTCCGACTTCCACCAATTAACGAGTCAGGCGATTTTATGATTATAGTTCCACAGAGTTATTATTTATTCAAACTTCCTATTGATTAGGCCAGCAAATAATATTATTTAGTTTAATAGAGATCATGTTTAATGATTTTTGTCGAACTAAGTTGCTGTTGTAAATTAATATTACTAAGGTAGTTAAATTTATTTATTTTGCATACTTGATTCCTGTTAAATTGTAGATTTTTATATTCATATTACAATGATTATAAAACGAATTATCGCTCTCAAAAACATAAATATTATTGAAGTAGGTAATCTAGCAAAGTTTGTATACAGACCTTACCTTCAATCAATTAATGTTATTACGACACCCTCTAAGTCTTTTAGTTCCCGAGGCTTTGTTAGTATTTAATCCCCTATTGTCTGATTCATAGGGCGGGTAATGAAGCTGGCCATTAGCTGAATATTGTGATCCATTTAATGTTAAACGAGCGCTTTGAAAATTGTAGATTTTAGCTTGAAGCATTTTGTTATTTTATGATTCAACCTAACACAGCTTGTGTTTGATACAATTTTTTAAGGTTCGGTTGTGAAAATGCATCAGTAGTGCAAATTTAGAGATTGTAATGGTAAATACTTACCTATGTAATAAAAACTTCTTTGTCTTCTTGTGCCTTCTCCTGTCGGAGATTAATAATTATGATTTTTTTTTAAATGTGCGTTATCCTTGGGCCATGTTGCAGAACAAATTTAAGTCGAAGTTCGGGAAATATTTGGTAAAAAATGTTGTCTGTGTTACAAAGGATAGTCGAAAATCGTAGTTTTTTGCTATTTGTCAAAATAACAAACAATGACACATTATCAAATTCAACATACTTTACATTGTGCAATTTGATATTTTCGAATAATTAACGTAGGTTTTGGCACAATATATCTGTACTACAATGAACATAAACGGGCATAGTAAGTAAATTATATCGACAGGCATAACCGATAAATCCCCAAGCGCCCAACCAAACATTAAGCTGGGATACTGTTTCAAAGCACGTTTCCCTTGGCTATGTTTTCACGGTTATTAGGGAGGATTAATTCAATTTACAGACTGTCAATCAACAATCATTGTTTAACAATAAGTAATAACATTTTAACCGGCGGCGCAACGCGAGTTCTTATTACCGTACACTCATATCCCGTTTCATAGGTTTGGATGTGAAATTTGCATAGCGTAATAACTTCGTATCGATAATTCCGTTGTGGAATGCGCTCGAAGAATTCACCATCATCATCGATAAGTGGTTTATCGGATAAATTCTTAAAATAATGTTTTTTTTTAATAAAACATTCCATTTGATTTGTTAGATAGGTAAATGAAGTTGAAAAAAATAATGTAACTTCTAAAAGTCATGTATGTAGGTACGTACATCACATCACTTTTTATATATTTAATAATAGTAAACTAATACTTGTAAAGCGCAGTTTTTTGTGTTATTACGCTTCTCTCTACAATAACATATTCAAAATAATGATTTAATATTATCTATAATATTGTCGTAAGTATTGATCAAAATTTAAGTGAACTTATTAAGTTGTTATATATTTTGACGTATTCGAGTTTAAAAAAATTGTATCCGTTACATGACAACACATATGGGGCTCTTTAGACGTAAACAGTCATGCTATAAGTTGTTATGTAAAACTAAAGTTGCGGAATCGATGTTCTCAAGACACGTTATGTTCCGTGTAGTGATGGAAATTATCGACATGCATTTCGAAATGATCGATTTTAAATGCGTTCGAAACTTTTCGCCATATTTTTGTTGTTGTAAATATTAAATCGATTTAACTATAAATCTATTTAAATTCGTATCATCGATAAGGCTCGTCATTTTATCGAGATTCTAGCTAGTTATTTTTACCATTTTTTTTGCGTTTAAGTTTTTGTTTCGAAACATCATTCGATTATTTCTGTTTTCTGTATCAGATATTTAGCTGATTTCGTGTCTCACGTTTCATAAACCGCTTATCCTGTAGATAATTTACATAAATTCTTTTTGAAAGCATGTATATCTACTAAGTGCAGAAAATTCAATAAAGATATTCGTTATTGATTATGGCTACGACTTTCTCTATTTTAATTTTATTTCAAGTTACGCTAAAATGAGTCGGTATGATATTGTTCCACAGTTGTACTTGAACCACTCAATGTGAAATCAATTCAATTGGTTGGATATAGAATTCGTGAGAAATTACAAGTTAATAACTCTCACCAATTATTTGGTGTGTATTTTTTGATTCTATAGAAACGCTGCTGTCTTTCATTTTGATTTTATTATAAGAGCCAACTATTCCTGTACATATCGTGTGTGCTATAACCCGGTTACAACCGTGTTATAACCGCGGTCATGCATAAGCGATTATAATAATATATTCATCGTAATATCAATGATTAACGGTTCTTGATTCGACTGGTTCATTGAACATCTGATTAAATTATCTATGTATTGTTCGTCACTTTCACTGCTGTTTCCCAGTGTAATTTGCTTGTTAATTGACAGCGATCGTAATACGAAAATAATGCTTTAATGAATCGGTTATCCGTTTTTTGCTACGTATTTTAGACATATTACTATTCATGACTATGTTGGTACATAAATTTCTTCGGAGTATGCAAATGATATTACAAGCATTTACAATGTCGTATTCAATTTATGAAAGTATTGTAGTTATCGAGTTTATAATAGAGTTATTGAATTGTTTAAACATTTTCCCATAACAAGCCAGCTTTTATGCTGCTCTATCTCCTTGTTATTTAATTTACGGTTTTTTTTTCAACAAAAACATCTTTTTGTTCACTTTTTAGTTAATTAAAAAAAATTCAACCATGCAGTTGATTAACCCGACTAGTATTGAATATACAATAAGTTTTGTAGCATATAAATAAACATGTAATTTAAGTCTGTAATACATATATGAATATGAATATATTACAGACCGTTTCCGTAAACCAATTGGAGGATAGAATTGGAGTAGCTAGAAAAGATAATTATTTAAGAAGATATCATTAAAAATACTACATTTTGTATTACCTAAATATCCAACAACTATAATTTGGTTTGATATTAAGATTTAAAAAAAGACTAACATTTTAAGATTATTATTATTTTAGTTGCACAACTTTCAACAGCAAAGTAAAAGCTCTTATTTTGTGAAAAATTCTGATAATTACGATTTATTAATTTAAAATTATGTACCCAAAAAAACAAATAATTTTTTTGTGTAGTTACCTTGTCACATTGCTATAATATTAATATTAATATATGCAGGCGAATTCTCTAGTTAATGGTGACATTTGTTTTTTTAAATATTGAAGACAATATTAGTGATTTCTAAACGAAAATCTGAAACAGAAAAATCAGAAAAGGAAACGGTCACATCTGGGACTCGAACCCAGGATCCTTGTCTTTCCGTGACAGTGCTCTACCAACTGAGCTAATGGGACCCTATTCCCCCGGTCATTTTTAACTGTATCATACTTCGAATAAGAACTACTAACATTGTCTTCATTTTTTCACCGCACATTTTTATTGGCAACTATCTTTATGTATGATCGCAAGATTCAACCCGAACTAAATGCAATATTTAAATATTGAAGACAATATTATAAGACAATATATCCTGGGTTCGAGTCCCAGATGTGACCGTTTCCTTTTCTGATTTTTCTGTTTCAGATTTTCGTTTAGAAATCACTAATATTGTCTTCAATATTTAAATATTAAAATTTGAGTTTTTACTCAATAAAGTCATTCTGAAAAATAAAAATTTGTTTTTTTTCTTCTATTAAACTAACAAATCATTTGTTATGTGAGTTAGTTTCATCAATAATTAATCATCCTAAAAAAAAAACTTCACACCGCATCCCCAAAGATGACAGAGGCCCTAAGTGCATTGTTTTCTTGAGTACCATCTGAATGTGAGTAATGTGAAAAAATTCAAAATTTTTACCCAAATTGATTTTAATTTATCATTTTTTTTCTAATTTAATTGAATTTTCTTGTTTGCAGGTCTGTCAGCGATATGGACAGCACTGGATCAGTGGCTGCTGTAGAGAGCGCCCTGGACCGCCTGCGTCAGAGGAGGGCTGAGCTTGACGAACTATGGGCCGCCCGGAAATTGCGCCTGGACCTATGTCTAAGACTGCGGATATTCGAGCGAGATGCTCTCGAGGTAATTACTGAACTGTTTGTTTTTATTATTATATTTTAGACTTAAGTTTCAAGATTTCCTTTCGACCACAGTGCGATGATATGTTGCCAGCCGTGGCTTGCATTTCATACATGTTGAAAAGCCGGTCATTTGTCAAGAAATTTTTTATAAAGTGGTGATTGACCTTCTGTCTTTACATTTGTGGCAACAAAACTTTTTATTTATTTATCAGTTCCATCAGTGTATACAAAAATTAACCTTGCCATGCAAAGTCATTCGTTTTCAATTTATAGACTTTATGCTTCAAAGTTGTTTTTTGTTTCTAACTGTTTTTTTTTGGTTTGATTCCTGGTTAAATTAATAACCCAGGAGTTATCTTTCTCATGTATTTTGTATAGTGGGTTTTGTTGAAGAAGGTTTTGTCTTAAATTTCAGGTGTCTTCCCAACTGGAGATGTGGGCGGAGGAACTGCAGCACAGCGAACTCACTCGGGACATGCAGCAAGCCGAACAACTATTGAGGCTACACAACGAGAGTGTGACGCAGATGCAAAACACTACTTTTCAGGTATGCAGTTCATTGTTTCTTAAATTACTTACTTCATACTATTTAATGGAAGGGAGACCGCTCAACTGCCCCATGGCATTTACATCAGTTATGTCCAAGGTGATGAATATTTGATCAACGACAAACTATTCTCATAGGACGAGTTGTTTCGGAGAATTTGAACAATTCGTCAAATTTCAACGTTGTTTTTCGGGTTCTGTGAAAGTCCTATTAAAATTCTTTTATTATATCACTATAGGCTGGTTGCTTGACAGAACTGCAATAATAACAGAACTTGGACAAGTCTTTCACGAAAATTAACTTTTAAATTTGAAGAATTGTTCAAATTCTCCGAAACAACCCGTCCTTAAATTGGTTAAATAAGTTCCCCAGATAAAAGATAAAGGGGTAGAAAATGCTTCACTAACTTATAACAATTAACATTACAGGCTTGGCAAAATCAAGTTTTGTTGTTCATGGTAATCCTGATCATAGGCAGTTTTCTCTAAAGTTCGTTGGTGCAGTGGATACCCATAATAAACACGAAAATACGACAAACTTGCATTATACTTTAACCAAACTTTATGCAGTTTGCTATTTAAATTTCATGCTGAAAAATCTACTGTCTATATTAATACTGTCCAAGAGTGAGTTTCTGAGATGGGACTTTCTTTTATAAGAAATCGGAAAATGAAGCAAGTTGCAGATTCGATTACATTTGCAATGAAAGGCTCAAACTTCTCATTTTATATTGGAAAGAGTTCCTTTTCCATAATTTTATTAGAGCTTCAGGGACCCACAAATAAAGAGCTGACACCTACCACTATCCTTGCACCGCTGTTTTGTTCTCACACTGTTTGTGACAATTATGGTGTTTGTCTAATTAGTTAATTTTATCTTATTGTTGATACCTTCATCTCCTCTATTTTGACATTGAAAAACTGGAGATTTTTGACTTACTTGTACATGGTACTTATCATCATCAACCATTGTCTTGTATCTAGGGCCTCAGCACGGGTAAAGCACCCATTGATGCCTACGTTATCAAAGAATGTGAAAAATCTTATGGAATGAAAAGTTATGTTAAAAAAAATCTATTTATTTAATAAGGCAGGTATCTTCCACTATTTATTATATTTTGTTTGTCTTCTTTATACAAAGGTGCTACAACAAGGCCAGGAGTTGGCCGGGGTGCTGGAGTCTTCTGGTGTCTGTGTTATGGCTGATGCACAGTACAATGCTCAAACCCGTGTCCAGGTTTTACTGGAATTCCTTCACGAGCGCGAGATGGAGCTAGAGGATCTCGCAGAGATGAAGAGGGTCAAACTAGAACAATGTGTTCAACTAGGTTTGTATTATTTCTTTCACGTAAACCAGTAAACCAGTAAACTAAGAAAAAACTTAAAACTGTTAGAATATCAATATAGGCCAGTTACTTGACAGAACTGAAATAATAATAGAACTAGAATAAATCTGTCGCAGAACTTGAAAATTAACTGTGAAATTTGATGAATTTTTCTAATTATCCGAAACAACCCGTCCTATGTGTCAATGACGTTACAGAAGTCCTCGGGGCACGGGGGATATGTGGTTAGCATAGGAAATAAAATGTTGGTAGTTAGTTAACACTTTAGAATTCTTTCCTTCAGAATGTGAACATATAAGGATTGTCTGTAATTATTGTGTTTTCTGGTTTTGTACGTCTAGTATAGTTATATAGTTAACTTTCATTCTCTATTAGAAACTTCAAAATTATCTTTTGTTGTGATCAGCACACTCCTTATAATTCAGAAGTGTAAAAGTGCCATAAAGTATGCCATTTTATAGCAAGCTGTTATGTCATTTTTAAGATTAGATTTACTGGACTGCCATACAACACATGCACATTTTTTAAATCTACAATAAATCATAGTACTGCTGTAGTAAACCGGAATCAACAATAGCCACTTACGAACTATCTTGGAGCACCTAGAGCTAATTATAGAAGCAAGAAGGTAATTCCCAATCTTTTAGCCTGCACTATTTGCACGCATTTATCCAATTACAATCAGTGCTACACATTCTCCAGGAGAGTCAATTCCATATTGTGATAAATAATGTGATTCTATTTTAAATGTTTTACAAAACCAAAGTGAACACTTTAAAACTGATTGAATATGGCATGCTTATTTCACAAGCTTTTAATATGCTTTCGTTGCGGATCACAAGAATATGTACCTGTCAATGGTGGATATTTAAATCATAAATATGGCAGCATAATAAACCCTGTGTGGCAGCAATCATTTTGAACCCCAATTCTGTATTCTACTGCTTAACAGAGAACGATTTTCTTTTATGCTAAAGTTTCTATGACTCGTGCAATGTTCCATAACATTTCTAATTACTTATCACATACGCACAATGGCTGTGACTGCTTTGGTTGTGGTATGACGATGCTCAAGTTAATTAATATCAATCATTCCATGAAGTTATCTAATATTAATCAGTTAACGGTGTTAATTAATGTTAATCATATATGATTTAATCAAGATTTTCCCTACACTGAAATGATGGCCGAAATGTTTGCTCAAGAAGGCATAGGAAACATTACACTGCATAAAAATATCAATCAGTTCACAATGTTAATTAATGTTATTATTGTGATTCCAGGACAATTCCAAAATGATGCTCAACAAGTGATCAGCTGGATCCGCAATGGAGAGGCCATGCTGGCGGCCTCGTTCAGCGTGCCCGGTGCTCTGGCCGATGCGGAGAGGTTGAGGAGGGAGCACGACCAGTTCCAGGTGGCTGTGGAGCGGACGCACGCCAGCGCCGTCCAAGTCAAGTACCGGGCCGACGCGCTCGTGACAGCCAACCACTACGATCCGCAGACAATAAGGTAAGTTCTATTGATACCAGGTGATCAAGCAAATAGGCATGAAAAAAAAATTATCAATGATATTTTTTATAAGGAATAAATGTGTAACATGAAACACCTGCCTTCAAGAGGTTAATAATTTTTTGTGAAATATAAATTTTGTGTATATGCAGTAAAAAATCGCTAATTTGAGCTTCGGTAATGGTAAATTAGCCCAGCTTTGGTCTGGACGGTCAATTGCTATTTTCAGCTCCGTATCATTTCCACCATCATACAAACTAAGTAATATTAAAAATAATCAAATAATAAAAATAAATATCAAACAATATTAAAATAAATTACATACCAACTAATATGGACAATATTGTTTGTATTCTTATGGTTACCAATGTATCGATAATCTTTTATTTTATATAAATTTTAGTTTTTTTTTTCCCCTTTATTTTTGTTATTTTTGTTGTATTATTTTGTTCTATTATTTTATACAATTCTTTTATTTTATATAATTATAACTTCACATTTCTCATAAATTTAATTATTTCTTCTAATGCTGTCTTACGTAAAGTCACAAGGAGGAAATCCGTAATTGGTTTTATTTTGGCTATTTTACTTATGTACAATCTGTAAAAATATAAACTGTTGATTTCCCAAAAATGAATAAATAAATAAATAAACTAAATGACATGCGTCAATGACAAGACAAGACATTCATAAATTGCTTGCTCTACTAGTAGTAAACATTATTTTTTGAAATTTGTTTTTGTCATGAATTTTCTCTAATAAAATAATTTTCTATTCCAGAGATATTTCGGAAGAAGTAACCAAGCGCTGGCAGCAGCTGGTGACCCTAGCCGAGGAGCGCCACAAGTTGGTGACGGCCAGCCTGAACTTCTATAAGACGGCTGAGCAGGTGTGCTCAGTGCTGGACTCGTTGGAGCGGGAGTACCGCCGCGACGAGGACTGGTGCGGGGGCGCCTCTGCACCCAGCGATATCACCAAGGCACCCGCCACCGATAAAGCTTCTCAGGTAAATCCTTTTGCTTTCAGGATTGCAGAAGATTCTAATATGCTAAATATGATGAAATCTGAATTGGTTCTATTCAAAATCAAGATTGCCCTCTCCACCGGCTGTCGATGACGAAGATAACCATCGGGAACATAGAAATCAATGCCCTCTATGATAGCCATGTTTTTAAAAAACCACGAATCAATCTGAATAAATGTGTAGCAATATGCACATCCCTTTTGACCTGTAGATCGTTACCATTTAATGTTTCTGAAAATTTCTCTTAAATTCTCTGGAAAGCCCCGCCATGGTTATTTTTATGAGGAACCGCTTCCAAAGGAGCTAAAAATAGTCAGTACTGGTAACTGGAACTGTAGTGACAAACCATCTATACTGAGTGCCACACAGGATGTAATCATTGTTGTCACAAATTGCTGCCATTGGCCTGTTGTCTAACACTGATGCCTCAATCACCTTCTGAAGCACTTGTATCAAAGTGACTTTACTTTTACAGGTATCCCAGCTGATAGGCAAGCACCAGGAGCAGAAGGAGGCCTTCTTGAAGGCGTGTACGCTTGCCCGACGTACGGCTGAGACCTTTCTGAAGTACGCAGCCCGAAGTGCCCGCGCCTGCTCGCGCCCCCCCACCTCCAGTCCGGCTCCATACGACGCACGAGTTCGCTCCATACTGGATGCTCTATTAGCACAGGAGAACAATGTAAGGACAATGATTTTTTTTTACTTGTTTACTTTCACTTTCTCGCAAAAGCTATACTTACACAAGGGTCTTATGGATTCACTCACAGACTACCGCCTTCAAGTGTTGGGTTTCAGATGGTTTAGCTATTTGGTAAATTGAACACTGGAAAATGTGATTAACAATACACTCATTGCTTTCGTCATCGAGTGGAGAAGATATCGGAATCCATTTATATAATGTTTTATGTATGGATAATGAAATGCCAATTTATAGATTAAATAACCACTATTAATTTCGTTGGAATTTTAAAATGCTGGTGCTTTTCTTGCTGAGAGCCAATGTCATTTACTTCTTTCAGGTTCTGGAGCACTGGACCATCCGCAAGAAGCGCCTCGACCAATGCCAACAGTTTGTCCTGTTCGAGCGCTCGGCTCGCCAGGCCATCGAGTGGATCCAGGACACCGGCGAGAAGTACCTGGCCGCTAGGAGAGCAGCTCCCGGAGTCACCCTGAACAACATGGCTCAGAATCCGGACGGATCGGCTCCCGATGGAGACCGGCTGGTTCGGGAACAGGCCGAGTTCAGGGGGACAGCTAGAGAAAGTAGAGAGCGGGTGAAACTCTTGACTCAACTTGCTGACGGACTAGTGGATAAGGGCCATGCGCATGCTGCCCATATTAAACAGTGGGTTGCGGCTGTGGACTCAAGGTAATTAATTCCATATACAACATACATCTCAAATTTAACAGTAATTGTAGGCAACTATCTATTTTTATATTGAAAATATTTTATGTATTTTTCTCTTTTATTTTTGGAATGTAATGTTAGTAAGAACCCAAAAGGATGCTAGGCGTATATTGAAAGGACTGCTTGATTTTTAAAATGTTTTGATGGAAAGATTATCTAGACATGGACAATCTTGCCATTGAGACAGATTGGATAGACAGAATTTTTGATAAAATGGCTTACAGATCTCTGGGCCAAAAAGGCCCCTTTCCTTTCCTCACGAGTTTTGACTTTTTGATATAATGGCATACAGAGATCAATAAATGCAGAAAAAAAAAACATTATTCTAGAGAGGCAGTAAATGGAAAAAGAACTCTGAGATGTCCCACGACAACATGGAATGATCCAGTTTTTTGAGGACTTGATTCAGGTCATTTCAAGAGTCCAGTATACATATAAGATTGAAACAAAGAGTGTGTGCAAAGACAGTTCTGTTGTATCTGCCGCCTACCTTTTTGGTAAAATGGCCTGTTGGTTTTTTCTTTTCTTTTTAAAATGATATTACATTAATAACTGGTCAGCGGCTGAGTTGACATCGCGTGCAGGTTCCACCCAGGCATAGTGAGTTCAATTTCTTAGCTGGCCAAGTCCGCCATCATGACACAAGCAACATTTTCCACTTAATGAGGTGGTATTGGGAGTTTTTCAAATATCGTTAGGTTATTCGTAACCTGGGCATTTTGTCTTTTTTTAACAAAAAAATTCAATATTTTTTTACCAATCTTTCACCGTGAATAAAATAGAATTGAACTCAGTTCAATAGTAATTTATTATAGAACGGTATTTACATTTAAAAAAAAAATGTTAACTGCATAAGAGTCCCAACTGCTCTCAACCGTCTGGAGCCAGTGAGATTATGGCATCCCGAATTGTATATTATCACAGAGAGTTACTTTATTTGGCTCATATTACTTGTTTATCAGCACCTCTGCTAACCAACGCACCCATTTCTTATTAATGTACCGAATATATTTTGTTTTTTTTTTCACGAGGAAATATTTGCTATGCACCTTATATGTGTACATATTTGATAAGATGGAAATATATTACACGGTTTGTATTAATTTTGAGGCTGCAGCATAAAAAAATGTCATATTAATCAAAGCAGTCAGTGTGGATAATGTTTCCGTACTCTCTGTTGCACACATGGCACTCTCTTGTAGAGATAAATCTTTATCTATCTTTACGTCTCTGAAGCTGAAAGGCGATGAGAAATTTTGCTTACTTACTATAACACTTCTACGAACTGGTATAATTTTTTTCATTTCTGTGATTTATTAACATTTTTTTCATCACAGGTACAAGGAATTTAGTAACAGTATGGAGCTGTTCCGTGTGCAGCTGGGGGCTGTCTCCGGACCCAATGATTCTAGTGCAGCATCCGCTGGCTCTGGATCCCTGAGCACGGTAGCATCGGATGCAGGATCTGCAGCCAGCAGCACTGGAGATAGGAGCTCTGACCCTGCATTAGAAGCCAGACTGTCCACCCATCCGTCCAAAGAGCTCAATGAAGAAAAGAGACGAAGTGCTAGACGTAAAGAGTGAGTACATCACAGTTTTTAAAATGTAAATAAGTTGTTTTTTATTTAGAATTTCTGCCTGTATTAATAAATCTCACTTCTTCTTGCAGATTTATCATGGCAGAACTGCTTCAGACTGAAAGAACTTACGTGAAAGACTTGGAGTGCTGTATCAAGTCATTCTTGCAGGAGATGAAGTGTATCCCCAACAATGTTCCTCCCGCCATAGCCGGCAAAGAAGACATAATCTTCGGCAACATGGAGGAAATATATAGATTTCACAATCACATCTTTCTGAAAGAGCTTGAGAAATACGAGACTATGCCGGAAGATGTGGGCCATTGCTTCGTCACGTGGGCCCAGAAGTTTGATATGTATGTCTTCTACTGCAAGAATAAGCCCGACTCCAATAGTCTGCTGGTGCAACACGCTGGGTCTTTCTTTGAAGAACTACAACATAAGCATAAGGTATATGTTTTAATTATTTGTTTATAATTTTTCATTTTCTCTAGAATATAATGTTACTACGGCCTTCCATATAGTTGACTACGAAGTATTGTTTAGTAATGCAATTATTTTTCAACAGGTCGAGCATCCCATTGCCGCGTACCTCATCAAACCAGTTCAGCGCATCACCAAGTACCAACTGCTACTCAAGGATCTTCAGGGATGCTGCATTGAAGGACAGGGAGAAATTAAGGTCCGTATTTCATCAACAAACATTAGTCTTCAAATTGTCTAATTGTATAAAAAAAATTAAATCCTTTTTCATGTTTCAGGATGGGCTGGAAGTAATGGTGGCAGTGCCGAAGAAGGCCAATGATGCAATGCATCTTTCTCTGGTCGAGGGTCTACCAGGAGACGCCCAAGGAGGGGCCCTTGGGGAGGTCCTGTTGCAGGATGCTTTCCTTACGTGGGAGTCCAGAGGACTTGTGCGTAAAGGGAGAGAGCGAAGGGCATTCCTGTTTGAAATGTACCTCCTGCTCGCCAAGGAAGTGAAAGACTCCCATGGCAAAGCCAAGTACATTTACAAAAACCGACTGATGGTGAGTACAAACCTTTTACATTATTATTAAATCTACATCATTATCATTAAGTGCCTTCTTTACGTCAAAGTTAGGTGACCAGCAATCTGAAGTTTTTTGTGTCATCTGCAGTCAATGCATCATGGTCTCCTTGATGTCATCCATCCACTTTCTGCATCTTATTTTGTTTTGCAAATTCCAATTTTGTTAAATATATATAAAATACACAAGGAATGGTAATTATTATCAGCAATATGTATATGATAATTCCAGATAATTCTACAAATTCATTGAAATTCTTTTAGTTTGATAACCATACATCAATGGAAGCACTGAAAGCAATTGATTATAATTATGTACTTGGAAACTGCCGATATATACCTAATTATTAGAGATACAATTGATTCATTTGTATACATATTCATTACTAAGTTGGTTGTTTAGACACAACTTCTATTAAGTGATATCTTTTCTCAACCCTATCAACGCGGCTGTCTCTTGTGATCTCAATACAAAATAAATGCCAGTACCATTTAAATACAATAACATCCCCTAAAAGTCCCTCGTGGTGTGATATATTACCCTGAAAAGCTAATTTACTCCCCTGAAATAACAACAATGAGTGTCATCTTTATGGAATGCACTATCCACACAGCACATGTAATGGTAATACCCTTGCATGGTGATAATAATATGGAGAAAGAAAATAAAATTCCCTGATTCATTTTGTATAATTTTATTCCTAGACATCTGAACTTGGCGTGACAGAGCACATTGAAGGCGATGAATGCAAGTTTGCAGTGTGGACAGGCCGCGCCCCTGTGCTGAGCGACTACCGTCTGGTCCTGCGGGCGCCGTGCCTAGATGTCAAGCAGCAGTGGGTCAAGCGACTGCGAGAGGTCATCCAGGAGACCTACTTCAACTCTGCCCTGCCGCTGCATATGCCCAAGAGCCCGGCTAAGGTGAAGCCGTTGCAGAATCAGCGGTCTAGCAGGTGTGCTTTATTGATAATATTAAAAGTTCTCTCATTTGATCCGTAGCATTCCACAATGGACTGATACCTGTTGTATGGCAGTGAAGCATGTACAGATGAAAGTAGACTTAATGTTCCATGATAACTCAACTTAACGGCAATTCAACACACCTTTTAAAAGTGATATAAAGTCATTGGGTAATGAAAGAACTAACCTGCAAACCTAACCTAATAGCGTATTCAACCTAGTTTTTGTTTCATCACTTATCGTGACTTTACATCACTTAGTTGAATTGTCATTTTGAAAAGTTATCCAGTCACCCAGAAGAATAATAGGCATCATATTGTGTCTAATTTGATTTGTGCCAAAAATTAATTATTATTTTGACCAACAGATAGCCCTCTTTTGATTGATTCTTCCTTGATATCCATGATTCAAACCGTTTAGAAATTAATTCACTGAAAAAAATGTCAATAGATGGCAGTAGTAGCCGTAGCCTAGGAAAGTAATTTGTGGATAGTGAAATGTGAAAAACAATTGTGATACCAATGTTTTTTTTTACAGAGATCTTGAAGAGTGCACATCGCTTGATGAGAGTGTGGAAAATCTGGATAGGAATTCTCTTGCATCATTCGGCAGTGGGAACACTACAGATTCTGATAAGGTAGGAATCTATATTATATCATAAACCCCCTAGTATTTACTAAAAACTAGTACTATCTAAGTAAATAAATTAGGAAAGTAGTGTACATAAAGACAGAGTTAAGTGACTGTCCATTCTTAGGCCGGTCTTCAGTTGTTTGTTTATTATTTTATCCCGTCAAATTCAATTTACCTATTTTTATGTTTCTCGTACTGGAGGTTGACCAACATTATGCCAGAGTACCTATGACCATTGATGAATATAATTATGTGACACCAATATGTTATATAAAACACGTAAACAAATTACCCAAAAACACTGCAAAATAATGAAAATAATATTTAAATAAACTTAAATCCGTACAAATTAACAGATATTTAAAGAATTTATAAAAAATCGTAATTATGCCATTGTTACCAAAAGTAGACAAGAGAAACACATACAGTTTATTTATGGCAGTGTCTTTGTATGATATTAGTAAATTAGCAAAGGGTTAATATAATATCATTATTGCCAAAGAAACCCAGTAAAATTTTGACAAAATTAATCTTTCTGTGTGCAAAATTTTCGGTAACCATGAAAATCTTCTTGTATTTACTTCGTAATACTTCAGAAATTAAGTTCTTAATTCTGGTTGGTCTCTGCTGTAAGTTAAAATATTTTTTTGTTCAACAAATCTAAGAAAATCAGTGGGAATTATACAGTTAGGGTCAATGTGCGGTGTTGGGCGGTTACTCGGCTAAGTTAACAGTGACAGCATGTGGAAGAAATAAAAAAAAATAATAGAATAATTTAAAAAAACAGACGAAATTTTATAATATTTTTTTTATTCCAAATAATTTCTTCTTTGGAAAGTAGAGAAAAGTTGATCTTTTGTAATCAAGTTGTAAAAAAAGTATTTTCGGGTGCTTTCATTGCTAATGCTGGCTTAACCTTATGACATAATCAAAATAATGAACAACGAAATTGTATATCTTAGAAAGGCCGACAGAAAAGTCAGTGGTGGTGTACGTCTATCTACTAAGGATAACCCCCTGCAATTGTTTATTGTTTATTGCGGTATTTTAAGTAGGTACATAGTTATCTATGTCCTAATACAATCCTTATATACATATACTTATAATTATAGTAACACATTTAAAATGAATCAATCACATACTTTCGTAGTTTAATTTTAAATGTTTTTATGTTTTCTTCTGATTTTATTTCTTCTGGTAGCTCTCTAAATATCTTCAACGCTCTGTACATCAATGACTTTTGACTCTGTGTTTTTTTTCCTAAAGGGGAGTCTCAATTCATTTCTTTTCCTCGTCTCATGTGTGTGTTTGTTCTGTAGTTTAACAATTTTTCTTAAGAATTCACTAGACGTATGGCCATTGATTATCTTGTAGATTAAAAATATGGTATTAAAGTAAATAATTTGTTTAAACGATAAGATATTTAAGTCCTTCAATATGTTCTTAATTTTTGTGTATCTATTTTTCTTCAATATGGTTCTCATTGTTTTTTTATATTTCTCATTCTCAATGCCGGGTGGTACTCGTCAGCTAGTATAAATGTATAAATATCAAATTGTCGAGTTACCATCAGTTGGCAACTTACAAAATACTTTAGATCAACAATTAGAACCAAAACACACGTTGCATACTTCAAAATGTTGACTATTGTTAAGACAGAAAGTAAATAAATATATATTCAAAATAAGGCGCTTTTAACACATTTTAACAAAATATTAAAAAATAGTTGCAAATACCAACTTTACTTGTCAATCCAAAGACATACCTAGTTGGTAAGTGCTGCATATGGGAATATTTTCAAATTATGTCAGGCGATGTAACGCGTTCTATTACACGTAAAATGAACCGAAAATCAAATAATATTAAAATATGACAGTAAAGAGCTCATTCAATTTGTTTTGAATAAATCACGGGAAAAGTGGAATGAAGGAAACAGCCTACCTGGAATTCCCATGGGTGAAATTTCCTCCACAACGAGATAAACGAGAAAAACGATAGAATTTTGATATTTGATACAAAGCATGTGAATAATACAATGACGATATTAAGATTGCACCTTCTTGTTATACGACACGAATTTGACTGACTTTTGACAATTTAAATTACAAATCTTCATATTTTCTCCAATGTGGGTTAAGGGTGTTTTTAGGGAAGGAGATGGATAGTATATGATAGGAGAAATGGTAGGAGTTATCCAAAAAACTGTTTCAATACTAAACAAGCGAAAATAAATAAGTAACTTCACCAAGCACTTTTGCCCATGGCTATACCCACGTATTATCAGTATGCATAAGTCATTAATATTTGGAAAATTTATATAGCGCCGTTTTTGTGAGAAATCACCTCAAGGGCGCTGTACAAATATATTTCTTAAAGAGTTAACACTAGAACTACTGACTTAACCCTTGGGACCTTCTAAGACCTAAACAGTCCCAAATGCCGTGCGCGCATTATACTCTCCTAAGACCATATTTGTCCCAGAATGACTGCACATTATTAAAATGCATGTATCTCTCTTCCTCTCATTTAAAAATTAATTATTTCTTTCATGTCAGAAAGAGAACGAAATAGTGCTTGTTATTGTCTTTGAAAAAATGGAAGCTTGTAGAAGGTTCGATCCGTGCAAATCAACAACGTCTCAAGGGTTAAAACTAGTGACTTAAGTCTGAGACTTATATCTAGAGACTTACGACTAAGGCCTATAACTACTATCTTTAAAATATATATTTACATATGTAGAAACTTATAACTAAAATTTACATTAACAATATAATTTTACAAGCGCCAGAAGAAGGAGAAAGTTTTATTATGTAAGGGTGTTTATAAAATTAGTTTTTATTATTAGCTTGAAATATATTTTAAATGGATGAATGAAATTAACCGTCGATCTTTAACGCATTTAAATGATTCATCTGCCAACAATTAAACACTTCGCTTGTTCCCGCTGATATTGTCCATTGGTTAGGCAAGTCAATAGCATTTTGACTTTATCATAAGTAGCAATCGCTAGAGAATGTATGTGTGTGAATCATCAATTACGGTATAACAAAAGAAAAAAAAGCAATATCTGGATAGAATGACGGATTTATGGAAATGAGTGTCTGAAAAAGTGAGTTTTAACAAAAGGAAAAAAAATGCAATATTTGGATAGAATGACGAATTTTATTTGGATAGAATGAAGATACTTAATTGAGGCGATGCCATATGTAGTAATGCAAAATCATGTGTTTTTGGTTTGAAAATTTGGTCGCATAGAAATGTTTCAGATGCTTTAATTAAATACTGCGAGTAGAATACATCTTGACCTTTGAAATAATCGAGTATTTTTTATATTAGTATTTTTATAAGCCCAGAAAAAAATAATGTATATGCCTATGAAAACTGCTTTAAAGTAAAAAATCTCCTACTTACGAACCCATTTTCAGTAATGATTTTATTGTAGTATAATGTGGCAAATTAAGTTATTTATAAAATGATCAGATAAAAATTAAATATTTATGCGTGAACATCCACAAAATAAAATAAAAGACACTTTTTGGCCATGTTTTTTTCTTGCATAAATCAAAACAGGCGGATTGTGTTAAGCGGGAATTTAAACCTTATCGCCATCTACGTAAGGGTTGTTATTGATGGCGGCTCAATTTAAAATATTACACGACGTAGTGCATCGCCTTAAACTAAATAATATTTTTTTAATCAATATATAGTATAGCAAATATATATAGTATTTATATGTGCTGCTATATTTATTTTCTAATAAAATCATTATTTGTAGAAAATATATGCTATTAAAGAATTTAATTTTTCACGATTTTAGAGGCAACTTTGAAATTTTTTTGTGAGTTTACGGTAATTAAAAAAAAACAATCTTTCTTAACTTAGAATGTAAATGTAATGATCTATAAATTTCAAAATTAAACATAGTAATAAAAGGTTTTAGTGTTATTATTTTTTTAATAATTACCATTAAGTCGCAAGTAATTGCCAAACTAGCCTCTAAAATCTTGAAAATTGATATCTTTAATAGCCAATATTTTATAATTTTAAACACAAATAAATAATGTAGCACATACCAGTGATATATTTTTGCTACATTCTTTGATTAAAAAAATTATTATTCAGTTTGGTTAAGTATTTTGGCATAAAATTCAAATTTAAGGCAATGCACTACGTCGTGTAATATTTTAAATTAAGCCGCTATCAATAACAACCTTTACGTAGATGGCGATAAGGTTCAAATTCCCGCTTAACACCATCCGCCTGTTTTGATTTATGCAAGAAAAAAACATTGCCAAAAAGTGCCTTTTATTTTATTTTGTGGATGTTCAGGAATAAATATTTAATTTTTTTTTATCATTTTATAAATAACTTAATTTGCCACATTATACAATAAAACCATAACCGAAAATGGGTTCGTAAGTAGGAGATTTTGAACTTTAAAACAGTTTTCATAGGCCTTTACATTATTTTTTTCTGGGCTTATAAAAAGACTTATCTAAAAAATACTCGATTATTTCAAATATCAAGATGTATTCTACTCGCAATATTTAATTAAAGCATCTGAAACATTTCTAGGCGACCAAATTTTCAAACCAAAAACACATGATTTTGCATTACTACGTATGACATCGCCTTAAGTTTCATATGAAAAATTCCACGCCACGGTTCCCCTTAAGCCTCAAAAAATACCCCAATTTATTATGCCATAGTTGGGTTGAGGGTTGTGACTCCTGTACGGTATTCACTTAAAAACTAATATCTAAACATACATTTTTTTGGATTCATCCACTTTTTCCTTTTTTCGAGTTGAGAACCTATTAGACCCGAGTCTACGCAACGGCAGGTGACCGGATAACTCATCAAAATGACAATTCTTCACACCTTTAAACAGTCGTGAAATGTGATGAAACTAAAACAAGGTTAAATAGGTTACGTAGGATAGATTTATATGTTAGTTTTTTGTTAATCGCTTTTAATGACTTTATATCACTTATTAAACGTGTGCTGAGTTTTCATTGTTTTGAGTTATGGCTTAACTCTCAATAATGTATGTTTTACTAAAAACTTACTTACTGCATAGAATGTTTTGGCAAACACCACTATTGTCGTTGTTGTGTTTCGTTAGAAACCGAATTATTAATCTCACTTTTGGACAGTGGCGGCTCTTGACTTTTGGGTGTACTAGAGTGCTAATATTACAAAAATGGCAATATTGATGTTATTGTAGCTGAAAACAGTTTTTTAGAAAATTCGTTTTTTTGTATGAAAATTTTCAAGAAACCGTGCGGAACATGGCCATACTAAAATGTCATGAAAATGTCATACAGAAATGAAATGTCACGTGCCGCCACTGCGTCTGTAAACACTGATCCCTAGATTCCTATCAATCCCTCATACTTTTTTCCTTCCAGAATTTCCTCTCCTTCCTTTCCTTGAAAAGACTCTCCACACAGCATCCCCAAAGATGACATAAGCCATGAAGGAAATTATTTTCCTCAGGGCCTCCTGTGTGGGATTAATGTAAAAAAAGTTACGTCATTTCATTATAAGCTATGAAGCTTTGAAATATTCAGCTGTTGAAAAAATATACGAATTATCTTGGTTCCATATTTTTCAATATTTAAAGAAAAATGCTCGTACTTAAAAAATCAACCCAAATCTACTATTAAATTTTTTTTTTTGACTGATGGTTTAACCTTCCTACCCAGGAACTGGAGTCGACATCTCTACCAGCCAATCCAAATCCCGATTAGACAAAACGAAAATTTATTGCATATATTAACTACTGTAATATCATCGAATTTAAGATAAATGCTTATATATCCGCCGCGTGGGCGTGCGTGATTGTCAAAAACAGTTGACAGAATGCATAATCAAGCATATCTGCCAAGTTTCAGGTCGATCCGATGTCGGGATATAGGTCAATTTCCTCTTTCAAGATTTGCATTCATTCACAAAAAAAATAGAATGTATTGTGTAGTAAATATTTTTAATATTTTTCTCGTAGCAAACAACTATCGTTTGCTGCCATGGTGTCAAGATTGTTGCGCGTTGTTGGTATTATTATTTTTTTAAAAATGATAATCCAATTTAATTTGACTATCGAATTATTAACGAATTCTGTGTAGCAACATGTTGTCTTGCCTACCCGCAACCGTTCTCCGACCTCTCGTCGTTACCTGGACCACTATGCTACTGCCACCGAAGAGATAATACCTAGAAGTGCGACTTATATCGAGTAAAAATAACACTCAAGGGGCCCTAGACAGGCTGATGAATTTCGATATTCGAAAAGGTTGATCAATTTAATTAGAACAAACATTAGTTTATTCCGGGTACACGGACACGCCCACATCCTAATTCTATCAGTTTATCTCTTCAGTAGGGTAAAGTTATTCGATTTTTTCCAAATGTTAGAATGAAATGAATATCGTTAATTAACTACGAATCTTTTCACATTATTGGTAATCTGGCTAAAAACGGGATTGCAGGCCCGTTATTTACTAAAGAATTGAAATGTTTTCTGAATAAAAGACGGCAAATGCAGGAGCATGAACACGTGTTCCGATGTATTAGGAATTTACTACAATTTAAACCGCAAACGGCCTTCAATCCCGTTTTTAACCCGTTACCAATAATTTAAAGAGATTTTTAATAAATTAGCAATACTCATTTTTCTCTGGGTAGAGGTCGAAAGGTTTTGTTTAATTTGAAGACTTGTTTTCTTTTTCAGTGTAGTTCGCACTTCTAGGGATTTTGTGTTCGTCAGGGGCCTAATAGGGGACCCGGCAATAATAATGATAATATTAATGAAGCTTGTTATTCTAGCCAAAGTGATTTTAAATCCACGATCCGATGGCTAAAATCCGGGAGAACCCCAAAATTGCGCTTCTGTTTAATAATTTGTGCTTTATTTTCGGATTAACGATTATCA
Source organism: Hesperophylax consimilis (assembly GCF_061612785.1). Classification (NCBI taxonomy): domain Eukaryota; kingdom Metazoa; phylum Arthropoda; class Insecta; order Trichoptera; family Limnephilidae; genus Hesperophylax; species Hesperophylax consimilis. Next base: position 4,238,766 of record NC_142858.1, read on the forward strand.
GTATGCAGGGTACGAGCCGCGCGATCCCCTTAAAATTAAGATGCCGAAAATTCAAACAAATTTGCAGATTTTGACTGAAAGTTGAAACTAATTTTCATCTTTCCAAATATCCTTCACCGTTCCCATTAACCTTCCCCTAAATTATTTTTATTATTTCCATAAATTTTATTAGAACATGTCCTCATATTTAGTATTCTACCACACATTAATTACTGCACCAGTATTCTATTCTTAGGCAATGATGGATTAATGAAACAAATGATAATATTACAAGAGCTAAGTGAATTATATAGAAGAAAAATAGATACACAAAAATCAACGAAATGTTGAAGGACTTAAGCATCTTGTAATTTAAACAAATTATATACTTTAGTACGAGACTAAATCGATGGTTATACATCCATTGAATTTTTAAGAAAAAATGAAATAAACACATGAGACGAGGAAAAGAAATTATGTAAATAAGACCCCAATTAAAAAAAAAAACCAGAGTCAAAAATCCTTGATGTACGTAGCAATTAAGGTATTTGGCAAATTTCCAAAAATACGTGGTTGATTCATACTAAAAATTTTTTTAAATACGAAATATGTACAAAGATTGTATTAGGACATAGGTAACTATGTAACTATTTAAAAATACACAAATTAAATAAAATAAAAGTCGTAGGTCCACTGGCTCCAGGCAGTGAAACTCTTCTATTACTTTAACGTAAAAACACGCAACTTTGAGGGCAGTTATCTTAATAACAAAAACTCCATCTTAAGATAATACAATAATAGAATATCAATATAACATATTAATACCTTTAATGAAGGTCCTCCATATTCATCAAACCCATGTGTGTACGAATTAGTATTTTTATTGTCGTTCCTTCACATTGATATTTATGTGTACCGATCCGATGTATATATGTACGCACGACCTACGGAAGCTTTTCCGGGAAACGTTTTGTTAACGCATGTACAGACAAGCAATTGCTCCGAGTCGTGTTGAACGTGTAAAGTCATTAATACATTTTACAAAAGCTCGATGTGTAGTTCCTAGCTCGCGTGCGGAGCTTTCTCCTTTCTTCACACGCAACTTTACGGTCACCTCCTTTGCACATATATTCCCCGTTTTTATATGGTTCACCGCTGGTAAGTAGGTTGTAATCTCTCCCTCTTTCACCTAGGACGACGGAGCTCTCAGAAACTCTCGACAGTAAACCGTCATAGTTTCATTTATTCCCAGTTACTTTATTACCAGTTTACCTGCAGTTTCTTTAGTCCAAAAATTCCACACAGAAAATCCGTTCACTCTTCGGAAGGTTTTGCTGCATAAAAAAATAGATTCTCGCTTTTATTGATAAGTTTCCGTTACCGAGTTGAATCGGTAATTTTCAGCATAAGACTCTAATAACGGGGGTTCGCTCGAGGCTCACAATTTAATTAATTCCGATGAATTCGTAACGATAATGTATATATATTTTTAGAGCGATCCCTACAGACGTAAGATATTTATATTTAAGATAAATATTTTTTTTTGTAAAACTGTTGTTTAATTAAAATTTAAATATATCGTTTTTCAACTATAAAATTAGCGGTAAGGACCAGATTTTAACTTGTAACTTCTCTAGGGATCCTTCTAGAAACATTTGAAATTTTAATAAAACTTTCATCAGAAATATTTAAATAAACCCCACGGAAAGATCAATTTTCTTGGCCTGCTAGGGTAAATTAGATCGTAGGTCCGTCCATTACGCTAAGCCGCGCGCTGAATATTGTTTTTACACGACTTCATCACTTACATCGTTAAGATTCCCACTTTTCCAAGGATTTGTTAGGGAAAATTAAACCGTTAGTCTGACCAATACATCGGAGCCTCGCGTCGCACATTTCTGTGCATGGATTTTTCATTTACGTCGTTTAGATTCTAACGTTGTTTTAGGGATTTGTCTCGTCTTAAAGGAAAGTAGATGGAAGGCACATACAAAAATATTGATGTAGGTTTAAGTAGGTACTATAAGTACATATTTTATCATATAGCCGAAACGGCAAATTCATAAAATCAAAGCATTTTTGCTGACAAAATTTCAAAGTCATCTTGTGTTCAATCGACGAAAACTGAGATGAAAGCATTTATTTCGAATATATTTTATTGGCAGATTGTACGTTATAATCATAACGCGTAACACATGGCTATGATTTATTTATTTTATGAGTATAAATTTATTGCAAGTTATTCTTTAAAATATTCAGACGAATTTTTTTGCGCCCGTACATACGCAATATGAGTACGAATAAATAGTTATGCAAATGTTAAAACGCAATTCATTCAAGAAATGCATAAAATACAATATTGTATCGGTGATTCAATCCAACATCGTATTTTAATGCCTTTCTTGAAAGAATGGGGTTTTTATACGGAAAAAAACTATTTATTCGTATTCATATTGGGTAGTTTATTGAACGGGTGCAAACTCGTCTTAATATTTTAAGGCATGACTTGCAAAAAAATTGTTTCATACAATAATTAAATTAACGCCATCTATGAATACGTTTATTCAAATGTAAGTTACGTATAACCTTAAGGGTTCCGTAATAATGCTAACGATGACGTGTCTTATAGTTCCCAAAAATTTTTATGAGCAGTGGATTTTTCCTCATTACGTTTCCGAAAGTTTTCCTGTTTTGTTGTTCAGCAGCTAAGCGCACCTGAACACTGAGCAGCGCAAAAGGAATAAACAATTTGGTAGTAGAAAAAAAATTGCACCATTAAATATTACTCAGAACTCAGAAAGTCGAAGAATAATATAGTTTTCTCAATCCACTATGCAAGCATAACAATACATTTTCCGAAACTAATTAGTTCGATAGATATTATACATGCATGTAAACCTCCCATGTAATCAAAATTAAAAAAATGTTTTTTTTTTCAATTTAAAATATATACTTTCTTATACTTTACGCCTTTGTAAGACATTTCAATGGGCTGATATTTAGAAACTTGATAGGTATCTTAATATATGATTGATAAGGCTGTGAAAAATAATTATTTTTGCCTTCGTCACAAAAATAATACTTTTCTGTCGAGAAGATCGATATTTTATTTAAAATACACAATTTCCCTTTCGAGGGGTGAATCTATTATTGTAAGATTAAATTAGTAGATATTGTTCTTGCAGAGGTTTATAATATTTTAAAACAGATTCTTAGAAAATTCATGCATTTTATGTATGATAAAAAGTCGTGTGTATATCACTGTCCTACATGTTGGAAAAACTAACCCTGCACTTTCCTACAAACTTAATGGAACACCTCTAAAAGCAGTGACATTACAACAAGACTTGAGTTACCATATCACAGGACTTGAAATGGGAACCACACATCGCTGGAATTGTGAAAAGAGCAAATTCATTAACATATCTAATCAGGAAAACCTTCCTCGACCTTACACCGGACATGATGTTAAAAATATATAAAACATATGTGCGACCTCTCCTGGAATATACTTTCCAAATATGGAGTCCTTACTTCGCAAAGGATATAAATCTGTTAGAGAGAGTACAGAGACGTTTCACTAAAATATTAAGAGCTCTGAAAGATGTACAATACGAAGATAGACTCAAGGAACTAAGATTACCAACCTTACAAGAAAGAAGAGAAAGCGGTGACTTGATCGAGACTTTCAAAATTTTATCTCGACATTACAGTTGCCCTAGCATCCAAGAAATCTTCACTACTAATAAAAATATAAATCTCCGTGGACACTCAAAAAAATTACCAAAACGCCTTTTGCATCTAATCCTAGAAAACACTTCCTTGCAAATAGAGTAGTGGATGCTTGGAACAAACTCCCACAACGTGTCATCGATGCAACAAATATAAATCAATTCAAAGCTCTATTGGATTCATATTTGGAGAGAAGAAAGGACTTAGTTCAAACTTAAAACAACTCAATTACTGTCAAACTTGTTGTGAAATCAGATATGAGCGCATCAGCAGAATGCTGCCTGCTCATTACATAATAATAATAATATATAAAAAAAATCGATAAATTTTCGTTTTTTATTCGTCTTCCCATTTGTGGCGAGTATTCCGCGCTACGATTGGTCGCGCCGGTTTAGTCGTAACTGGTCAGGAGTTATTTGGTTTTTTGATAACATTGCACCGCCCTTGAGGTGATTTTACACAAAAACGGCGCTATACAAATCATCCAACTTTCATTGTCTATATTCGCAACCCCTAAAACCAAAGACAAAATCTCAGTGTTCAAGTTTCCACGTTCCATTGGAACGCCGCATCATTGAGTTTTCAACTCATACGCAAACAAACTGCAAATTGATAAATTGAAACAATTTAAATGTTTTTTTCCAGTTATTTTATTTTTTATCGTAACCGGTATCATCTCATTATAGCCATCTTCGGAATGGTACAAATATTTCTTAAATTATATTTTTTATGCAAAACATTTGAGGGTCAATATGAATGGTAAACAATGATTTTATAACAATTATATGGATTTTCCCATCATCTTTGCTGTGTGGTGTTTCACAGCTGAATTTCCAATTATTTGTTTGTCAACAGCAGACATAATTATCTCGGTAACCGTTTCAATATATCATTATAATGGAATTCCACCACGAATTGTCAGTATAATGAATTGAAATATTACAATTTATATCGTGTATTATTAACCCTTTGTGGACGATAAATAGACAATATGTTTTGTTAGTTTGGTCGTAATATTTTTCCACAACCTAAAATCTTAAATTAATAAACATTTACTTACGCATTTCCTGTAATATCTTAACTGTATGACAAACAATACCAGAAGGATACCAAATGTGTACTGATCGCAGAAAAACCATTATATTTTAATATTCAGGTGACCGGGGGTAAAGTGCATTAACTTTGGCAGTTTATTCTACATGATAGTAGAAGCAAAAAAGATAAATAAAGAATGTAGAATCACCTCCTGAAGTTAGTGCACTTTACTTCCGGACACCTTGTATGTAGATACTACACCCGTCGTACGTGCGCTGTCCATTTATTTTCAAATAATAAAAATGTGTTCACCCCAAAAGCTTAGTGACCAACAACGTTTATCTACCTGCTCGAGGGATTAGTACACAAGTATACGGTGACCGTCCTGCATAAATCTTGAGACAAAAATTAACAAGTTTTGGCTGATTCTGATTAGGGATGTATATATTAATTTATTCCTTATATGAAAAATTAACATCGGACCCTTTGTCGCGACCAAATTTGCCATTTTCCTCCAAGATTAGAGAAGGAACTGTACAGTAGATACACATCCAATGTTACCCTGAATAAGGTTTTATCTTACGCTATTCACGAAAATGAAATATTTTGCTTTAAAAATGAGATAATTGGGTTTTAAATATTTTTGCTTGTAAGCTAAAGGCTGAATTACACCTGCCGAGTGCTCGGCCGAGTCAACCCCTTTGTTACTCAACCGAGCAACTTATTGGAGAGTAGAAGTGATCGCATGTACAATGGACAGTGGGCGAGTCAGTTCATTGAGAGATCAGTTGTTTAAGTGTTATTAATATGGTTTTGCGAGGGAGGAAAAAGAGAAAGATAAACTGATTTTTACAACAACAAACGTCGCACACTAAAAGCAAATCTAGATTTTCCTTTTTATCGCACTGGCTGAGTGGAGAGCGAGTAAAGCGCCGAGTTGAGCATCCAGTTGGAGGCGGTACTTACTTGACTGAGTCATTGAGTCTTGCTTCTAACCACTGTATCACCTGATCACTGTACTGCACTGTCTCGACCGAGTACTCGGCAGGTGTAATTCCAACACAAGAGTGAATTTTAAAATAATATTTTTACAGACAACTTACCATCTTGACGTGCTCAACCGAAAACAACCTCCAAATCAAATCACCGCTATGGTCATTGTTATGATTTTTTTTTTCAAATAGTTTGACAGTTCAATACGGCTTATTCACATAATGTTGCATAATACCTAGCCTAGCCAACAGGAAAAAAAATGAAACTCACCTACTCAGGTTTTGTCCAATGTTATATTGAATTAAAATGTGACCCGACTTTACATTATCTGCGGTCAGGGGCTTAGCTTCTGAAAATAAAAGTTCTTAATAAAAAAATCCTAATCCTCTTTTGACCGCTTGCAGTTTAGTTTGTAGACGTAATTACTAATTAGAAAATTTCCACACCCATGAAATAATTCCCTAGTTATTCATAGTCGGTCACTCTGTCACTGAAGTTTGCCAGGTTGTTAGTTACAAGTGACCGAGTGCCGGGAACAGGAGCTAGTTGGCTGAGAGTCACCCACCCTCTCGTGTTTAGCGAAAATAGCCCACACCACGTCTCCACTCACAATACAAGGCAAGGGCCAAGGCAGCTTTAAACGAATGCAATTTGTGGTTTTTTACTCGTGACTTAAAACTACATTTTATGCATTGTCGCCAAGGGGTGATTTTATGTTAAGAATTAAGTCAAATTTGTCCAAAGAAGCTAAACTAGCAGTCCACAACGGAGTGCTGGTACCTACCCTGATGTACGGAATTGAGGCATGGAACTGGCAGAGAAAGGATGAAAGTAGACTGAATGCTATAGAAATGAGATCCTTGAGGAGTATGTGTGGTAAAACCATGTATGATCGTGTGAGAAATGTGGATATCCGCAAAGAGTGCAAGGCTAATGTAAGCGTAATGAGTAAGATCAAGAAAGGGACGCTTAGATGGTTTGGGCATGTAGAGCGAATGAGCGAAGAAAGGAGTGTAAGGAGAATATATGATGCAAATATATATTTTATTAAGATAGTAGTTAAAGACCTTAGTCGTAAGACTCTAGATATAAGTCTCAGACGTAAGTCACTAGTTTTATGTCAGTAGTTCTAGTATTAACTATTCAAGAAATATATTTGTACAGCGCCCTTGAGGTGATTTCTCTCGAAAACGGCGCTATATAAATTTGCCAAATATTATTATTATTATTATTAAATTTGAATGGTAGCAGAAGTCTTGGACGCCCGTGGAAGACATGGCACGACCAAGTGAATCAGATACTCGAGTGGGGCCATGTCAAGAGTCAGAATAATAGAAGAGTATGTATGAGACGATGTATGAATGTGAATGAGGCAAGAAGTGTGTGCCAAGACAGAGTTTTTTGGCGGTCCGTCCTCTCTGCCTATCCCTACTGGGAAATGGCGTGATAGTCAGTTAATTAATTAAATAACATTAATTGAATAATAAATGCATTTCACCAATAAAGGCAAATCTGTGTCCAATGTTTCCTTCGCAGGAAAATTTCTAATGAATTTGTAAATAACATTAAGTTGAAGTCAAGTCTCAACTTGATCCTTGGAATTTAATTATTTTATCTTACGTTATTTCGCAGCTACAGGATTCTGCTGGATTCCAAAAAGAAAATGAAGTTTAAAAATAAAACTTTTAATATATTTTATAGGTTTCTAAGCCACCACGGCCAACTAACGTAAGGAATGTTAGGAAAAATCTTTTTTACGTAATTATAACAATAATTTGACTCCTCAGTGACTTGTACAATAAGTTGTAATAAAAAGATGTACCTGTACTGTATAAATGATGAATTCATACCAAAAGTCGTAAAGTTATAAGATAATTAAAAGAATTGTTGATGAATTAATTAGAATTACTTGGACTTCTAAAATTAGAAATTCTCCTTATTTCTATGGAAGCTCTTTTGTAAGGCAATCCATTTTCTTTTATCATATCGGCTCCCGAAATATAATTTAATAATACCTACCATTGGCTTTGGTTTTTGCGATGCAGGAGTTCTACGCGGAATTATTTATTTATAATTAGAATTGTAATTATTGTTCTGGTAACAAATGATGACGTAGAATGTTCCTTAACTATAATAGATTGATTGGATTTATTGAAGCCGTGGACAATTTATTGTGGGTAGTTAGTTATACCTCCATCAATACTAACAGAACACGTTTAGAATAGAAGACGATAGTAACGTTTTACATAGTTTGAAATACCCGCAATACCCCTCCCTCAGTGCACCCTGAGACTCTGGGTATGGAGCGACGCTAACAAAATTAAGTAAGAAATAAGGTGTTCCTGAAGGCAGTGGCGGCTCGTGACTTATGGGTTACTAGAGTTCAAATACTACAAAAATGGCATTATTGATGTTGTTGTAGCTGAAAAGGTTTTTTTTAAACATTTTGTATGAAGATTTTCAGGAAATCGGTGCGGCTATTTTACATCCGGCTAAAATGAAATTTCCTGAAAATCTACATACAAAAAAACGATTACCAGCTCACTACACACTTACTCACTGCTCACTTCACACGGTATCGCACAGACGTACTTAAACGGACATCTCACCACTATCAATTACGCATCTGCCCTGATGATGGACACTGTAACGTTGTCAGAAACTTTGGCTAAATAAGGAGTTAGCGCAACGCGGCATAGCACCTTAAAAACAAATATACTTTTGGCCGTGATAATCTTAAATCATATACCCTTTGTACTTTATATATTATTTGTACAACTAGCTCAGACCCATGAAATAATATGTTGTCGATAGTTCCACTTTATCTCTAAACCAAAGTTTTCCTTTAAGGCGATGCCATACGTAGTAATGCAAAATCATGTGTTTTTGGTTTGAAAATTTGGTCGCCTATAAATGTTTCAGATGCTTTAATTAAATACTGCGAGTAGAATACATCTTGACCTTAGAAATAATCGATATTTTTTAGATAAGTCTTTTTATAAGCCCAGAAAAAAATAATGTAAAGGCCTATGAAAACTGCTTTAAAGTTCAAAATCTCCTACTTACGAACCCATTTTCGGTTATGATTTTATTGGATAATGTTGCAAATTAAGTGATTTATAAAATTATCGCAAAAAAATAAATATTTATGCATGAACATCCACAAAATAAAATAAAAGGCACTTATTGGCCATGTTTTTTTCTTGCATAAATCAAAACAGGCGGATGGTATTAAGCGGGAATTTAAACCTTATTGCCATCTACTTAAGGGTTGTTATTGATAGCGACTCAATTTAAAATATTACACGATGTAGTGCATCGCCTTAAATTGAATAAAAAAGTTCCTTCCTGAAACTATTATTAGATACAGTAGTCCATGCATCGTAAAGTCAATTAGGTCCGATTTTCCCCCAATTCGCGTGAGTAGCGTTTTTATTTTATTTTTCCACTCACGTTCATTCCATGGTGCCTTTATAAAATAAATTCTCACATATATCATGTACCTACTTACCTGGTTAAAGAAACAGTAAACAAACTAGCTTTCTTTCATTAGTTTGCAAACGGTTTCGTTTTTCTGATCCTTACTTTTTTGCTAGAATCCTTGTGCGAACGCACCTTCTAAACACAAACTTCCACACTCCAAACAAATATTTTTTGAAGGCTGAATAAAACGTACAATGTAAGGAAAAACTCGACGGCCTCTATAAAATGTGTTCGTATTTATTACTCACACTTTTCATTTTGATTACTAAGGATCCTACGCTAACACGTGTCTTTTTCAACAGCACATAATTTATTACCAGTATTGTGCTAGAACAAATAACAACGATAAAATCCATTAATATCAACAACGAAAAAATGTCTCCATTTGTGGTGTGGGCTCCTCGGGTAATAAAACTGACATTTTTACATTATTTTTTATAAACAAGTTTGTTTCTCCTGTGTAACTGTATTTAAAAAAATAGTGAGAGAAAATCTGAACTTTATGTGGCCAAGATTAAGCCAAATTTCTTTAGCCAACTGCCGATACCTGCGTAGACACAATATTTTTATGACAGATAATGTTACTTGAGAAATATATAATCTTTTTGAAGACCGCTTTTTAAAGCCAACAATGCCAAAAAAGTAATTTTTAAAGGGTTTTATATTAACTTGTCGATGAAATTAAAATTTAACCTATTTATTTATTAAAAATACTAATTTCATTTTCAAAATTTGAAGTGTTTATTTGAAGAAATCAAACAAGGGATTAAGTACCTACCTATAAAATAATATATTGAACAAAAAAAATTTACTTGCCATTTTCAAAGTTGGAACAGATTTGTCCAGAATCGACAATTTCTCGACGCTCACGGTTCCGCGCTAGGTATTAATAAATATTAAAAGTGAACATGTCAGGATCAAAATACCATTTGCCCTGAAATGTCATAGGGAAACTACGTGTGTTTATCTCCGCAGTGGCGCTCATGTCACTATTACACTTTGAAAAAATATGAGAAAATAAATAACAAATGTTAAAAGTGAACCTGCCCATAAGAACAAAATACCAGGAACACAAAAATATGATTGGGTATTTCAACTAATTTATTATTGATAAAAAATTGCTAAGAAAAAAACTTTTCAACAATTTTTTCTTTCCTAAAAAATGTCTTGCATTCTTAATAGGCATTTTTAAAGTTCAAAATTGCGAATGACCGAAAAAATTTGAATTTATTTTTACTGATCGTCATAACCCGAGGCCCGTTAGCCACTGGCCCGCATGCGGTCAGATGACTTAATAGGAAGCTACAAGCCAAAAATGTTTATATTCTGGATATACCTTATATCGTAGGTAGTAGGAATTAAAATCGCTTGACAAACGTTCGATTTTAAGCGAAAAACTGGTTTTTATTTATTTTGTAAATAATTTTATGAGAAAGCAAAAAAGTTAATCTACTGAAACTGTCACAGATTATCTTAGCTATAATACTGTTTTTTTAAAGTTGTTTCCTTTAAGCGTTCATACAGTTCTATTGAAAAAATATTTTTTTTTAGTAGTTTGCATTTATATTTTTTATTGAGTAATTTATTTTTTTATTTGTATTCTACTCAAGCGAAGCGATAGGAAAACTTTCAATTTATCTAAAGCATATTTTTTGGTATTCATAATGTAAACCAATTCGTTATAAAGATTTGGCATTAAGCTTCGACTTAATGGGTTGTTAAATACTAGATATAGTAAAAATATATCAATAAATACGGACGGCGAACCGTGTAGTATAATATATAACTCCCAAAATATTCAACATTTTACCAAGTAATATAAAAAACTGCGAATTATCAAATATATTCAGATATATGCTGAAATATGACTCCTATTAAAATAGAGTTTCTTTATACTAGGCTCTGATTTCAATGAATAGTTGTTATTGTAACATGTAGATTTAGTATTATTTTAGATTATGTGTATCAATGAAAATCTGTATGTCTGTTTATTTTATAACATTTGTGGTGGGGTGCACAACCGAATCATGTTGATAATCGACGCATTTTAAGTTTCAAATTCCCGAAAACTAAATGACGTAGGTATCTCGATATATACCCGCTGCCTTATAGGTCGATAAGGAATCGACATAAACCATTTGAATGTTAAAATTCAAGTTATCATCATTATCATTATATACATCATTGGCTGGTTTTTTCACAGTACTTGTATATTAATGGAACTTCAAGGACTTTCACACAGTCCCGAATATCAACATTGAAATTTTACGGATTGTTCAAATTATGTGAAACATCCCGTCTTATAATATATGTATACAAGGTGTTAAGGGGCGTTCTTGACTTATTTTAACCAGTGTTTCCTGATATTATTTGGAGTAAATGAAATTTAGAAATCCGGTGACACTTTTGATGTTTTTTTTTATATTGACAGTTTGGATCGGTGTGAGGGGTTATGTGGGAGGGGTTATTTTTTATTGTTTGGGTTTGAAAAAAAAACCTAAAAAAGTAACTCGATTCCAAAATTTTAATAACTATTTTATTGCAAATATTGTCAGGAATCACTGGATGTTGGTCAAGTACGTCCTTTAACACCCTTTATACAATATCTATCTTCATAATTGTTTTCGTATCCAAAAAACTTTTGATAGATTTTAAGCAAACTTGAATATCGACGATTAAGTCTCCGCTCTTCTTATCTAGTATACACTAAGCTTCATATTATATTGTAATTAAATCATGACAATTCGATATCAACCTGAGCTAGGAATAACTAATTTGCTCACTGATGCTGACAGGGAATTTTATTTAGTCATTGGATGCTGTCAAATTCGATAATTATTTCACACGTTTGTTGTGTGAACGATATTCAGTTTCTGGTAAGGGATATTTTATTTACGAATCATCCCATTACTCTGATTAAATGTCATGAAATGGCACCATCCAGCTTCCGTTTTGAGAGCTACGACCTAAAATGTCTTTTCTGTCTGGTTATTATCAAGAGTTAGTGCCATTATCACCGTCTTACTGTCTTTATGTTGTGGAGTGTTGACAAGGCTAAGTTGCAGACACGTTCCTAATGGAGGCAGAAATACTTTCAAAAAGCTTACAAAACCTACTGTCACACTTGATATGAATATTTTTCAACCCATAATACGCTGGAAACGCAACGGTCAGCTTGCCGGGTCATATTCTGAGTTTGTTGTAAGTAGTACCTTTTAGCCTCTACACACGGTCCGATTTGCCGGACAACTTGCAGGACAGCCATGCTGGAGTTTTGCAAATCGGATTGAGAATAGACAAAACCCCCAGCCGAACTTTTATTATTCCGCTGCTAGGCCGTTGGAACAGGATCACTTCTAATTTCCATCCATTTAGCAAGTCGGAACGTGAGTAGACAAGACCCCAACCAAACAACTTCTCGTTATGAGAGCGTTCCGTGCGGTATAGCAATGTAAAATTTTTCGATAAACTTGTCGAATTCCGCTGCATGCAAAAGCTCTTTAAAAAACAATTATTTCTACTTAAATATCTAATGGAGACAACTATCATAGTCGGGAGTTTAAGTCAACATGCACAAAATAGGTTTTTAATGTAATAGTTTGGGTTATTTTAGTAATTTATTCGTACGACAAAATACACTATTCCACTGCAACACACATAAGCGCAATTACATTGCGAACTCCCCGATACAACGATTTCACACTATGGGAAACCAATACTTAGGTGATGTCGATATAGGTATTTAATATTAACTTTGCGAATTTTGTGGATCACGTAAATGACTTATTTCGACACTATTCTTAAATGGAAATTATATTTTTGTAAACCAGTCAAATCGCTGTATTTTTTAATTTATGTTCTTGTTATTTTTATTATGTAATTTTATTATTTCTTTCTTATGTTTCAAAACTGTCATTAAAACTTTACCACCTACATATAAAATCCCTCTGGGCGTTAAACAAATAAATAACTTTGGTTGAGAAAAAATGTTACTTCACATCTTTTACCATTTCCCACAAGATAAATAGTTATTTTTGTAGTAATTAAGTTGAAAGCAAGTGCTATTTTTAATTATTTTACTAAGCGTGCAACGGAATTCGACAAGTTTAACAATTTATTTATCTTATCGAATTCCGCTGAACGCTTAGTACGCAATTTGAACAGCACTTGATTTCAACTTAATTACTATAAGAAAAAACTATTTGTGTGGTGGGAGATGGTAAAAGTTGTATGTTTACTTAAACTCCCGACTTTAATAGTTGTCTCCACTCGATATTTAAGTTGAAATCAAGTGTTGTTTTTTTAAAGAGCCTTTGCATGCAGCGGAATTCGACAAGTTTACCAATAAATTTTCTATTATTGATATCTGTCAATTCACGAGATTTTTTTAATTTTTTTTTTTTTTTAAAGTGAATACCTCACAAGAGTCCCAACTGCTCCCGTCTGGAGCCAGTGAGACTATGGCGTCCCCAATTGGGGGATGTTGTGAGGCTGAAGGTAAGTGGGGAAGGGAAAGAGGTGGGGAAGTACCTGGCTATTCAGATCTAGTCACTAAACACGGCTAAAGCCATTTGGAGCAACGTTTCAATTCTGAATGGTGGTCTTACACCAGGGCGATACTGGTAGTATCTTCCACTCTGGAACGTGCCGCAAATATACTATATATTATATTTTAATTAATTAATTGTGAAATAACACAAATTAATCAAATAAAATTTATTTGCGCACGCCGGGTTCGAACCCGCGACCTTCGGAATGGCAGTCCAATGCGTTACCACTGGACTATTGCGGCCGTCAATTACGAATGAATATCTATTTATTTTGGCATTATTAATTTATTTGAAAAATGAATTAGGTATTAATAATAAAATAGCGAGGCCTGCATTATTTAATAATTGTATTGTATTTACTACTTACTACCGAAATATATAGGTACACCTACCAAAATGTATAGGTAGGTTCATTTATACTACCTCCGTGGTTGAAGGGTAAAACTCCCGACTACGTGAAAAAACGTTAATTTTAATTATTGTACAATTTGTGAAGCTTAATTTATTTAGCTATTTTAAAGTATTTGCCCAGGACAATCACATTGCCTTTTAAAAACAAATATTGCCAATTTAAGGTATAAATTAGAGACGTCTAAAATTTACCTTTCGAATGAACACCGTAAGTAAACTTGAAAATCGGATGTAAATAATTGAAACAAAAAATGACCTTTCAAATATAGAATTAATTATTCAAATGAAACAAAATAATTTTCTGATTATAGGTAGGTACTTATTTATCAATGAGTTCATACAATCGTAAGTTCTAATTTTGAACATTTAATTTGGAGTCATGTTTGAATTGATTTATTGTTGCAAATAATACAATAATATTGTAGTTTTCACGATAACTTAATAACATTTCATCAACCTATTCTCAACCAGTGTTGATTTGAATGGCACGAACTTCAAGAAATAATATATTATTTCCAAAGCAATTGGGTACTGCCATGCTTTACACCAGGGGTGCTCAAACTTGAACTGCTGGCGATCTACCTCAATATTATTATATTCCGATCGATCGACTCTGAGAGGCTGCAAGTATGTGTGATGGAGGATTGTCGTCTATGTAGGTAGAGTGTATCGTGGCGCAGGTATAAGAGTATATATAGGGAAGTTGCACAATTGCATGGCCACGAATCCACATAGAATTTGGAGTAACTACAGAAATTAGTTCGCAATATGCATTTTTTTTAGTCAAGGTAGGTGGAGGTCTGCACTAAAAAGTCAATAAAAAACTTATATTTATTCAAAATTGCAAGTTTATTGGTTCTTACAAAAAACAAACGAGTTCTAGTTTCTAAACTTAACTAAATAATGACTTTGGATGTTGAAGCGTGGCACTGCATGTCCTCAGCATACTTTTCATACGATGGTACGTAATTACCGAGTGCTAATCGCAAGCACGATGACATTTGTTCGTCAGTTAGTCGATTGCGATATTTTGACATAATTATCTTCATTTCAGAAAATGCAGACTCGCACAAGTAAGTTGACCTAAACATTGTCGTCAACTGAAGGGCGATTTGCCTTAGATTCGGATATTTATCTTCAGATATAAAATACCAGAATTTTGTGTCAGATGCTGTGGCTATGAGATGTATATCTGATATTATCTGCAATGTTCCAGAACACTCCGTTCAGTAACTCAGTCCGCTACAAGCTACAAATAAATAATAAAAAAGAAGGCATGAAAAATGGGAAATTTTTCTTGAGATCGACTCAAAAAGCACTCGCGATCGACCGTTTGAGCACCCCTGCTTTACACGTATGTCCTTCCTTGGCGGCACTCTAGTTATACTGGTTCCATGATAACTCAACACAGTGACAATTCAACACACGTTTAAAAAGTGATATAAAGTCATTAGAAACGATGAAAAAAAATATTTAAACCTAACCTAACCTAACCTACTTAACCCAGTTAATAAAGTTTTTGTTTCATCACTTTTTATGACTTTATATTTTGATGATTTATCCGGTCACCAGTTATACTAGCTTTGTATTTCCAGGCGTATGTTTCAATTCCCAAATAACAAAAAAACCGTCATGTCATATAGTCGTTTTTATCAATTATGTATATGTACAAACAATCGTCGATCTCAATTAATGTAGAACATCTTAAACACGAATTAATATGAATGATTAAGGGTTAATTCTCGGATTACCCCCTGAAGTGAGTGCACGCTTTTGTAGAGTTGTTTACGCTAGTCAGCGTCCTTCACGTATTACGTCACATACAGCTTGAATGTTTTTTTTGCAATCGGAGGCGATGGGTTATCCCATGTTTTTCGCTCGATCTTAAAAAATTATGTAATGAAAATATTTCAAAAGGTTAAAATTAAATAATGTAATCCTTGCAGACAACTTAATGAGGATAATAATTAATTTATTATTATATCGCTTGTCGAAAAATCTATTTATATAATAAATTAATAAAATTTCAAGGATGTCTCAGATAAGAATTTTTTTAACTTCTTTGTCGCGTGGGACGCAATTAATTCTTTTGCAGAGCAACTTTATTTCACTCGGAAGTAAAAAAAACCTTTTTTACAGAAACTGGGTGGGGACTTTAAATAGGTATTGCTAAAATGGTGTTATCTTTTTTGTTCCATCCTTATTCCTTTATGCTACAATCTTCCTTACATATTATTTTACTCCGTTTCTCCTTCTGGCATAACGGTTTTCCCGCTTTAATTGAACCTTGTTAGGTAGCTTAATACACGTGTCATTTTTGAATACCACAATTTATTTGCGACCTTGGTTTCCTTGTTAAATAGATGATTTTTTTTATTTATTTGGTTATAATTCTGAAGCATTTAGAAGAATGATTTAAGATGTTTAAATGGCTTCAAAACTATTATGACTTGCACGGCTGCAGTCTGCAAGGTGAAAATTGGTATAGTAATGGCTAACCTCCGATAGGAGATGCCATCAGAAGAACAATAATGACATTTATCACGCATACTAATTGAACACACGAACGTCATAATGGTTACAAAGTATATAAAACTCAAATGCTGTCAAAAGTTCACAAGTTATAAACCTAAATGACAATTCAACACACCTTTAAAAAGTGAGACATGAAAAGTAAAAAAAAAAAAAAACTACGTTAGTATGTTTATCTCATTTGATTAATCTACTCACTGGCGTATATTTTCTTAAATACATAAAACATTATGTATCTTCTTCCGTCGTATTTTCGGCATTCTAGAACGCATCGGGACGTGCGCCGCTTTCTCCGCCCGCGTCACCCCCTCACCCCCTCACCCCTTCACCACCAGCTCCGGGCTTCAGGCTCCGCGGGGATAATCTAATAAAACCAATAGGCCACTTGCATGGATTTCATAACGACTTGGAAAAAATCGTGTGGATAGATCTTTTTACTAAGATTACGAAAATGTTAGTAAAATTTTGTAGAAATGTACATTTATTTTTATTTTTAAATAAATAAATCCATTATTTGGGCTCGTGTCGTCACTACATAAAAATGTCCCGTCTACTGAAAATGTTCCTATTAATTTTGTAGAATTCCACACTGATTTAATTTTTTTATATGGCATCACTTTGATTTCAGGCGAATTTTTGAATTCGTTCACTAGATTTATTGTTTGTTCTCTGCGAACTTTTCATTTGGTTTGAATTTTTGACAAATGTGAAGAGAACCCCGTACAATTTAGATGTCGGTACGTGTTTTAGAGGTATAATGGTTATGGTGCTGATTTTATCAAAATCAAATTTTATAATATTCTTATTATTATTATAATTTACAAGTACAAGTATATTACATTGGATTTATTAATATAGACGTTGTACATTACAATGATTTATGATCAATAAGATGGATCAAGGAAAAAAATATTTATGAGATGTAATATTTTTGGTATGCCTCGTTATTCTGCTGTGTCATTCGTGTGGAAAACGTTCTTTTTTTTAAAAATGATTTTCGGCTATGTAATCATTGTTTTTTCTCACCTATAAAATTAGGTCCCGTCTTTCCGGTTTATAAAAATAGGTCTGATTTTTCGGATTGAAATTTTCAAATATCCCCAGGGTTTCAAAAATACGATTAAAAAAATAATAATAATACAGAATGTCTTAGAATATTTTCCTTAACCGGAAAAAAAAATTAAAAAATATGATGCAAGTGGCCTATTCACGGAGAATGCGGCAATTTGCATATCACTGTGTCAAAGATACGGCGGGGTTCTCGTGTGAACTTGTTGGCACTGCTACATTTTAGTTGGGTGAATATTTTATGTGTGACATATCGGGAGACATGGTAATAAAATCATATACGATATACGTATGTATATTATTATATGCTAGTATTATATACCTATTGGTTGGGATTTATTAATTTAGTAATGGACTCGGCTGGTAGAGTTTTGCCCGTTAGTATATCCAACATTCTGGAGAAGGCCTATCACTTCCCCTCCCTGTTTTAGGTACTGATGGTACCCCTTAAGATGTCCCAAAGGACGCTAATTTTTTTGATATGACGAGTCTACATTTAAAGTTTCAAAACAAGACCTCCAAAATGTCCATGCATATAATTTTATTCGCAGTATGCAAGTGCTGCCTATTAGTAACTTGTTAGTAAGATCTATTCTATTTGGTTAGTTTAACATGTCGTATGTACAAGGTATCAACAATAACAGGTAAAAATAATAATTTACAGCCACCTGCAAAAATGAAAAATTATGAGATAAAAGAAAATGGTGAAATGTGCACCTCTTTGTGTGGTGGAGGGGGGGGGGTGTCGTCACCCGCTCCCAGGCAGTCCTAGGGGGAGAAAGCAGGGCATTGGATAGGTTTCACGAGTATAGTATATCCAACAGTAATGATAATTTATGCATAGTAAAATAACATTCATTTTTTTCATAAAAATAAAACCATTAATATGAATACGTAATATAACTACGCCGTTCATTTTAAATCTACGGGACCTATGCAATTTAATGTTGACTAACTAACTCCAATTTACTCTAAACCGGAACGCTAGAAGTTAAGGACGGCCGCCGAAATTTTGCACCATTTCCCCCCAAAACTACACCAATACCAATTTTGACTTTCAATTCGAGTATACCTCCCTCCTAACATCATCAGTTTTTCTTCTCAATTCGAACATACTTGTTTGAGAAATCTATAATTTATGAAGGCCGCCAAAATATGGCATTTACAATTTTTAAGAAAATCATCCCTATATTACAGAACATACATTCTTCTTAGGTAGGTGCTATAATATTTTATGAAAACTTAAACAATTCTCTTTGAAAACTATAGATGGCACCACTATAGTTAGGTATTTTGTAAAAATTGTCCGATAGCTTAGATTTAAATACTTATCTCCTTCGTATCTTTACTATTCATATATTTGTTGGTGAATTTCTAAAAGCCAGGCTATCACTGTACCCGTTTTATTTATAAATGTATTCCCTATTTAATAATACCCGTGCCATTTTCGTATACATTTTAAGAAGCCTTGTATTTGCTTGATTTGCTGCAGCGGCAGGTGCAACCTCCACTCTTGTTTCCACTCGAAAGGGTTTCTTTATGCAATTCCATAAAAGCTTCTATTTATATTCTAGAATGATTGGAATATTAAATTATTTTCTTTCTAAAGGTGTTTGTTCTTCATGAAAAATTCAAAGTAAGTAGGGATTTTTTTTTCATTTTAGAATTTAAACAAAAATTAATAAAATAGCTCACATCCGTACCAGCTACACCTTTTGATTATAAAAATCAGTTTGGTTGAGTATTATTTTGACCTTAAATCCAGAATTAAGTTTTTTTAAGGCCGTGCAGCCATTCCTCGTATAAGTAGTTCTTTTTAAGGATCATATTTTCTTCTTACCCATAATTACATGAATTCCTTAGTTACAGTTATCTTAGTGATCAAAGTGAAGTTAAAAGTAGTCCCCCTCTCTTTATTAATATTAATTATAATGTTATAATAGTCCTTCATGAATTTTTGGATATTTAAAATAATATAAAAAAACAACACAAAGTATACAATTTACTATTTTTAAGTCAGTCGAAATCGAGTTTTAATCTATTTGAGGCGTATGCCTTTGAAGCGCGCTTTGAAGTGACCTGAATATTTCAATATGCAGTTTGGAGTTGTGCTTGACGGCTGGCTATTGCTTCACAACGCGATTCAACGCAATCGGGGGGATAGTGCAGATCATTTCACTGTCGAACAATGTGGTAGAGTTGCCTTTGTTTTTAATCTTCGTAAACCTTTACTTTCCTTTGTATTACAGACTATGTGTTCATTTGTAAAACACGTGTAACATTGATTCTAATTGATTCTAAAGCGATTTTTAATTTAACACAATCTTGCCCGCTAAAAATACTCACAAGTAATTTAAAATCATCATTATGAAAAAATGGCTTTTAAAGTTCGAACCCAACTCTCAAATTAGCGCCCATAAAAATGATGATTTTACCAGAAATTCAACTTTATGCAGATTTTGTGACTGATTCCAAAATATCAGCCCGATATTCGCCGTCTAGCCTAAAAAAATGCTTTAAAGTTCGAACCCAAGTCTTACAATAGTGCCCAAAATTTTGATGATTTTTCTACAAATGCAACTTTATGCAGTTTTTGCTTAAGACTGTGATTCTCATCACGATTCCCGTTTGGTACCATATAGCCATAGTACCATAGATGGTACCAACGGGGCTGAAATTTCGGAATCTTGATAAGAATCATTGTTCAAACCGAAATCAGTAAAAAATCTGAATAATGTTGCATTTCTGGAAAATCATCATTTTTATTGGCGCTTATTTGAGACTTGGGTTCGGAGTTTAAAACCCCCTTTTTCAGGCTATGTGGTACCAAACGAGCTGAAATTTCATGATGGGGGTTTGGGTACCGCTGCTCCGGGAACCATTTATTGGGTAACCATCACCTGTGCCATAGGTCACCCCAAGTGGTTCACTATGTTTGGTGACTTAGCAGGTAGTTTAGATAGATCCGTCACTCCTGGATACTGATCCCTAGATTCCTACCCATCCCTCATTCCTTTTCCTACCCAGAACTTCCTCTCCTTCCTTTCCTTAAAAATACCCTCCACACAACATCCCCAAAGATGATATAGGTCCTGATGTATATTATTTTCCTCAGAGCCTCGTGTGGGTTTAATGAAAAAAATGTAAGAATAATTAATTTTATTTAATGTTATATGCACACGTAGGTATCACCGATTTTCTCAAGGACTTGAGAAGCACTCGCTGAGTCATAACCAAAGTTCCTTTGATACTATTAGGGATGTTTAACGGCACAACCAGCGATTCTATAAATAATAATAATACTATTTCATTGATTTGTTTTTTGTGAAAAATCACCTTCCGAGCTCTGAAGTCTTGATTGCCATTAATAAATCTATCCATGCTTTTACGCCGTGTATACTTTCTCTTTTGTGTTTCCCAATTTAATGTAAATTTGTATTAATTTAAGTATGCATTTATTATACACACCTGATGAAGGTTCAGGCAGAACTGAAACCGGATGGTTTTTATACTATCACTCACAGAATTTGAGTAATTCATCAAATTTCAAAGTTAATTTTTAAGTTCTGTAAAAGTTCTACTCAAGTTCTGTTGTTATTCCATTTCGTGATAGTGACAGAAAATGAAATAATAACAGAAATTATAAATTTTATGAATTTTTCAAATTCTGAACAACTCGTCCTAAGCCATTGTTCTTTTAACATTTCCATCTTCCGTGCTCCATCTTGTCAGAAAGTTCGTTAAATCCACGAGATAGAATTTAATTATAGAGCATCAAAAGATGATTACGGCGGCATTGTGTATACCTACCTGTAATATTTTCACGATTGAGTGATCTTTGTTCGAGAGCCGGGGATGGTGGCTGGTGGCGGGCGGTGGTCGACGTGGAGCGGGGCTATTTCGGTACTCCTCCCCGCGGTCGGTGTCAGTGTGCTTCTCCCGCGGACGGTGGATCCTTTTAATCAAGCCTAGACGTGATCGGGGCATCAGAATGCCATTCGCTCGGAACCTTTTTATGCCACTTTCTCGGGACGACGATCAGCGCGGCGGCGCTCTCCCGAAGTGTCGTAATATCACGACCAACCTCTGCTAGTATTATATTAAAATACTGAATGGAGAATCGATGGAAGTGTAAACTGTGCTGATTTAAAACGAAATTCTTCGTTCCATTGGTCTGTTCGGGTACGGAACCCATAACTTGACAATTCGCCTCTAGGCATCCGGAGTAGCAGGCCCAATTATTAACCGGATTACCAATAATTTTAAGAGATTTTTAATAAATTAACAATACTCATTTTCCTCCGTGTACCAACGTGGGTTAGCAGCTTTTTTGAAATTTGCGATATTCCAGTACAATATATTAAGTATATTACCACTAAAATTATTTTTTTAACTTTAGAAAAAACTATATAATAATAATTTTCTCCAAACGTAATTTTTTTTGATTTTAAAGCCATTATATAGCCTATATTTTCCGGCTTACTGCATAGCACCAAATATTAAGATATAATGCATTATTAAACTTCTCTAATGGTTATATTACATCTTCTTTTCTTTTCGGTTGTAAATCTACAAAGAACCATCTAAATATATATGCACGGTAAAACTTAATTATTACGTTTTTCTGTAAGAATGCATACAGTTTAATACACTAATTGTATTGCTAATCTTATATTTATATTATATTATACTAATTATAATATATTAAGAATCTCTTCAAGTATTCGAAATCCAGTTTTTTTTTTTTTTTTATCTAATAAATAGTTAATACATATCAACAAACAAGTCCTGCTAAGCCAATTGAATTGGCTTGTCAACAGGTGCTTAAAGTTTAGTTACATATACATTTTTATAAGTTATAATTTACATCTTATATCTACAGAATGAACAATTTTTTCATACAATTTTTTATACATATTAAAGTAAATTTTTTTTTTCCGTTAGCCAATTTTTCACCATATATTTAACCTTATTTATAGATTTACATTACTTTATAGTGTCAGGTAATAAATTAAATATCTTCGGTATGTTGTATTCAAACGTTCTCTGTCCGTTTTTTTTGTTATTTTTTTTTGGGGTATTATGCCGTGTTGCGCTAACTCCTTCTTTAGCCAACGTTTCGGACAGCATTGCAGTGTCCATCATCAGGGCAGATGTCTTATTTAATAACAAATCACATCTGAAAATAACACATCTGCCCTGATGATGGACACTGCAATGCTGTCCGAAACGTTGGCTAAAGAAGGAGTTAGCGCAACACGGCATAGTACCCCAAAAACAAATAACAAAAATACTTTTGGCCGTGAAAATCTTAAATCATATTTGGTTCTCTGTCCGTATTTATTATTCAATTTCGGAACTATTAACCCGTCATTGCGCGTGAATCTAGTACTGTATTTATGTTCTAATTTTTCTTTATGCTGCGGGGTAAATATATACTGAATTACGATTTTTCTGTGAAATCTTAATATTTAAAAATGCAAGTGCATTAACAATGTTTCAACATATTAGGACTTATCTAAAAGTGTATCAGGAAAATCAATCCCGTTTTAAACCGGTTTATCAATAATTGAAAGAGATTTTTCATAAATTAGCAAATACTCATTTTTCTCCGTGAAGTTTGGTTACCAATTAGTTTTGTTTATAAATATCTTTTTTACAACATTCAAGGTAATGTCTCATGTCTTGCGAAAATGTACCTCGTTTTCAACATCAACAATGTCACGTTACAACATTGAAAAGTTTAGAAAATAAACACGATTTTGTCATTTAATTCCGTTCTACACGATGCGGAAATAAATAATGTTGGGGAGGCTTACCCCTTGTACAATCCTTGATTTCTTCTCTACTATATGTTTTTTCGAAAAAAAAACATATCGAATGTTTATTAGAACTGTAATAATGACATGCTTAGTTAGTAGTTAGTACATCACATCGTCGTTATGCACTTAAAATAAATAAAATAACAGCGAAAGAAATCACTAATCATTGATTTTACCAAAAAATCTTCCTTAAGATCACTTTCAAAATATATTTTTTAACGTAATCGCGCAGAAATGGCGTTATTTTGTGATGTCTTACATTATTTTCCAAGCAAATAGCTTACATAACATGTTCTTCTTGTCTAACAAGGGGAAGAAGTGTTGTGTCTTCAGGCGGAATGTTACTGGATTCCTGTAAAATATATTTTATGTTCAACTTGGAAAATGGAGGAGACGAACAGAGTTCCAATTCTGTAACATCTTTTATTTTTTATTACTTAGAAACTTTATTGGGGATATCTCGTGAGACCTACTATAAATATAACGGGGCCCGTTTATCGTGTTTATGTAGAACTCAAGATCAATTAAAGCTTTTTTTCGTTAATTTTTAATTTTAATTTATTTCAATTTTTTTTACTGAATTACCACCCTTTGATATTAAAAATCTTATCTGGGGGGATTAAGGTGTACGTTTAGTTGATGGGTAACTCGAGTAGGCATTTGTCATTTTTCAAATTTCATTGTCAATTCAAATTGAACTTCATATTTAACCGCCCCGACCAAATTAGGTATTGATTTTTTCCCTTTGTCTTGGCTTCTGATGTGCAAAGTGTAAAGACAGGGGAACCATATTACCACCCGGTTGGGCAGAGTTGTGAGGGGGGTTAGAGCTGTGGGTAGGGTTTATTAATGAGTGACCCGATGCCTTCATTGTGTCTATGCAGTAGAAATTACAATCGGTCTGTTGACAATGAATTGTTAATCAGGCGAACCGCCCTTCTTTGCATAAAATCAAGCACCTAGGTATTTTGTATGACGCCAAAAGTCAAAACGTTTTTTACTGTCACACAGAAGATTTTCGGCCTTAACTAACTGGCCATCACGCTGTTTTCCGCAGAGGTAGGCAGAGAAGACGCACCGCCAAGCAACTCTCTCTTGGCCCACACTCCTTGCATACATCGTATCATAGAGTATGTCTACTGTTATTCCGACTTTTGACATGCATGGTCTTCCTCGGGCATCCACGATTTCTTCTACTATTCACATTAGCGTCATATAATATCCTTACACTGCTTTCTTCGTTCATTCGCTCTACATGCACAAGCCATATAAGCGTCCCTTTCTTAATCCTTCTTTCCTGCTTTCTTAAAATCCACATTTCTCGCACGATCATACATGATTTTACCACATATACGCCTGAGGGGTCTCGTTTCTACAGGATTCAATCTGCTTTCGTCCTTCCATTGCCAGTTCCATGGCTCACTGCCATACACAGAGTAGGTATCAGTACTCCATTGTGGACTGCCATCTTCGCTTCTTTGGACATTTTTTTTTGCTAGCGCCAACTGTGTTCAGTCCTTCATTGATGGAGTTTGTTGCATTTACCCTTCTTACAATAACTCTATCAGCCTTCCCAAATACACAAACTCTTCCTGCCGCTCCAAGTATTCATCATTCACAACTATGTTGCACACTTTTTCCGTACTCCCTCATCACCAACACCATGACTTTAGACTTACTTACATTCATCATTAACTAATTCTTCCTACATACTTCGTTCATACCAGACGAGAGAGACTATAGATCTTTCATACTGTTAGAAATCAGCACCGCATCATCGGCATTCCACAGGCAGCATACTGTAAAATTACTCAAATTAGAGCCCAATCCCACCTCTTTCAACTATTGTATACAGTTATCCACGTATAGATTGAATAACCACGGTGAAATTACACAGCCTTACTTTTTGTGATGTTAAACCAACCCATAGAACCACCGTTCACCCTAACACGTGCAATGCTTCCCTCGTGCAGAGCTGCAAACGCCTTATTAGATTCGTATTCACTCCATACAATACATTATTATATTCCTGGACAACACCTTTTAAAGCTTTTTCCTATCGACTTGTTCGTATGCTTTGTGTAGTTCAAAAAAGGCACAGTAAAGTTTCTGGTTTCTGTTAGAAACTTCTCCGTGAGAAGGTGGTGCATGAAGAGAAAATCTGATTCATGCATCACCTTCCACTCATGAAAGGACCTTGCACAACCCAGTTTCTTGTTTATAGTTCTATTATTCTGCGGATTTGAGGTTATTTTTCACGAAAACTACATAAATCAATATCATATCATAAAACAGCTACATAAATCAGCCAAATTATTAATATTATTATTACTTGGATTATAATATTTTTAAGATCAATTGTTGAGTGAAACTATCAGAAAGTTTATACTTTTGATAAATGTTGAAAATCATTCGCATGTCAATAAAATATTTTATTCACCGAATAATCAGCCACCATCAATCAGTATTTGCGAAATACACGTAATTTAAAAAAAAATCCGAGCCACTCGAATTTGGACTAATTTTCAATGAACCAGTAATTTCGATGTCAAACGGCCAAATTAAAAATATTTGTCAAAGCTTTGAAATGAAATGCAGACGTTCCGAGATAATTAATTCTCAGAATTTCAAAAACAATTGCGTTTTTAATGCCCGTTGTTCGAAATAACAATTATTTAAGGCCACCGTATAGTCATTAAAATATTGTTATTGTTATTTTCCATTAGTATATTCAATAAGAACTCCATAAATTGGTAAAAGCATTGCACACGCAACATGCAGGCTACATCCCTGAACAATTTACTGCACTCAAACCAGCTTAGGTTTTAAATCCATAATGTGCGGTGTGCCAATACTAAACTACTAAATCCTCCCCCAATATTTTCCTGTTTAGAAAACTTACTGATATAAAATATTGCTAATTTATTTCGAATCTCTTCAAATTATTAGTGATCCGGTTAAAAATGGGATTGCAGGCTCTTAACGAATAAATTGTTATGTTTCCTGTTAAACTTTTTTGTCAACGAGGAATTAATTATCGTGTTATGTCGGAAAGCGTGTTCATAAAAATCATGATATTTTCGCATTTCGTCACTATACAGGATGCTAAGGGACGTAGATGACTTACTTTTACAGTAATACCTGATATCATTTGGAGTAAAAAATGTAAATGAAATTTTGGTGTCCGCTGATTTTTTGACATATTTTGCAAATTTTTTTTTTAATTCTTCCACATGTTCCCTGGTCACTCAGCCGAGTCACCGCCCAACCTCTTATATCGATCTAAACTGTCCAATTCCTTTCTATATTTAAAAAAAGTATTTTCTGTGTTTTATGTTTAAAAAATATATTTTTTACTCCAAATGACGTCAGGAATTACTGGTTAAAGTTAGTTATGTACGTACCTTAAAATCCTGTTTATTACCAAGGCATAGTGCAGGTGCATGTACACGTGTTCCGTTGTATTAAGAATGTACTAAAAGTTTTCCAGGAAACAACCTGCACTCGTTTTTAATTGGATAACGAATAATTTTAAATTTTAAATTATTCTCAGTAATACACATTTTTCTCCATGTGGGATTATTATCGCTCCTCATAATATTTCCAAAATTGTTGTAGATTCTTCTTCGTCTTCTAATATGTGGTACAATTTCACAATTTTTGGTATGGGTGTTCGTAGAAAACTCAATGTAAAGCCTTTGTAGCAAAAGCTATGAACATCGCACAATAATGCCATCTGTCCGAAGCCAGTTGGACTATGACGTCGACGATTATCGAGGTTCGTTGTGAGGCTGAAGGGAGTGGGAGGGAAAGGAGATAGGAATGAAAAATGTTGGTAATTACGTAGCTTTACATAGCTGGTTACTAAACACATCATACGCCATTTCGTGTAATGTTTAGAATATTTTTAGTCAATGTTTTGTTGACCCTTTAAATATTAGGAAACCAAATTCATATGATGTTTGAGAACGAATTTGGTTTCCTAATAATTAACAGGTTAAATCCATTTGTTTCTTTGTATCCCCAAAATTAACACAATAATACCGATTGTGGTTGTTAGCGCCCTTTGTGGTAGCTGGACGCGTCATGCCACTTCCAACCGCTTTGTGTTTTTTTTAGTATTTTCAAGGGAAACGAGGCAACATCCCTTTGAAATTATTTTAAAAATCAGTCAATCAACATTTTAAATTAACTTACCAATTAGTAATCAGAACTTTATAGTAATGTGATTAGAGTGCAGTGTGTTAAAAATGAATAATCGAAAATTGTGCTAAAAAATATTCTTAATTCGATGAAGTTGAACTTGGGACGAGAATCGGTAACTGTAGGTACGCCAGATGTTTTCAATGGAATTCTTGGAAGCCCTAACAAGTGCCCAGTGTAATTTATTATGACAATGCACCACTAACATAATCACCAGGAACAAGTGTACAAGGAGATGGACTTGCCGAACGTCACAGCTGTGCGGCCAAGGTTTGTTATCTATGTGAGGATATTGTGTCAGCGCTCTATTAGCAGCAGACACATACCTGGACGGATGACGAACCTCGTGCTGGCACTGTTGGTGGGCACGGTGCACTCTTTCGCTGCAGCAGCTGGTCCAGTTTCCTCACCACTTAGGATTCTTGCTGCAGAGTCTCCATCCTCTACCTTCGTCGAATGTCACAGTGGTGCTGCCAAGGTCTGGAATCCATGAGAGGACATTGTGTCAGCGCTCTATTAGCAGCAGACACATACCTGGACGGATGACGAACCTCGTGCTGGCACTGTTGGTGGACGCGGTGCACTTTCTTGCTACAGCAGCTGGTCCAGTTTCCTCACCACATAGGATTCTTGCAGCAGATTCTCCATCTTCGTGTCACCTGTTTCTGTACTTAATTTTATTTAATTTCAATTTCAATTTGTAATATTTATATTTTTTTTGTAAAATCTGCATTAACTGTAAAGCGCCCCTGAGGTGATATCTCACAAAAGCGGCGCTATATAAATCATCCAATAAATAAATAAAATAAATAAGATTGAACTGACTGGCAAAGTTAACCGTGAATACTTTAATTACGTATTTTATCTACATTTCTTAGGCTACAATTAACGATCTAATAACAAAATAAATAAGCTAATGATCACATACTGCGAGAGCTAGTCGAATGATGATGTTTTCAGTTCAGTACGACTCTGGCTGCAAGCATTTTCTGCCTAGTTGCGTTCCCTGCCGAAATCCATAGATTCTGCTCTTAACTCAAATGGGAACCTACCAACAAAAATGGTCCATCTAATTATTCTATCATATATTTCAGAAGCTTCAAAAAATAGAAGCAGATTACTGTGAATGAAACAGTTTCGGCGAATGATGTCGAAGCCACTAACATTTGAGCATTCCAGTGGTGTTTACTAATTAAGTTTGCGGCTTGTTAAAAGTATGGAAGTAAAACGAATAAGTTTTCCAATTAAGACTCTCGGTTATTAATTGATTATAGTATCAAAAAGTTTCCGCTTGTATCCGGGCAACGAGATTTCGCCGTTTCCTCGGGATTAGACTCTCCAAATATTTACATAACATTTTAATTGTTTTTCTGACGAATTATTCACTTTAGGAGTTAATGGACGCCGTTTTCGCGGCTCAGAAATTGTTGAAATCCTAAGTATTTGATTGGTATTATAAATAATTTCAACTACTGATCAACGATTCTTTTCTTATGTAATGATAGAGAACAAAATAAGTTCTCAACAATGTAAATTCTCTAAAATAGAACGAAGAGTATTATACTCACGCGAAATAGATTTTCAAAAAGAACTATAATGTTAAAGGAACTAAATTGGCTAACTATGAACCAGACGTAGACCTTTGAACGCGATGATATTTATGCATAAAATAATAAACAACCTACAACCAAAATACTAATCAAACAACATTATGTACAACAAGGATATTCACACACATAACACAAGAACGTGCAATGAAATTAGGCTACCAAAAAACAACAAACACAATACACAAAATAGTTTACTATACAAAGGAATGCAATATTATAGTGCGCTACCGGAAACTATAAAGTCTGCACCAATTGATAGATTAAAGAAATTTGTGCTGAAATCGTCCTATATTGTTATAATGAACTTTTCCAATTTATTTTTAACTAACGAAATTTAGACCGTTCTCATACAATATAAGGACTTAAAATCAATTAAAATGATTCAAAGGAAGCCAAGCATATTTAAAGCTTTATTAGTTATATCGTTAATATGTGCAATGAATGTCAAGATAAATGGTAATTAGTCCCAGAATTTCTACAGTGATACAAAATGGTAATCTGTTAATGATGGAAATTTATAAATACAACGTAACAGTAAATGAATGGAAAGTATAAAAATGATTATAAAATGTACAAATTTAGGCGAAAATTGAAAATAGTTACAACTTTGATTGTATTCTAAAATATATATTTTTATTTTTTTACAGGTAAGTCATCAATGAAATTATACTCCCTCGAAAAAATATAACATCCGGATATTATTCTCACTATAAGGTAAGCCGATTATTTATTTCTCGTTCGTAACATGCCACATCGGAAAATCTGTTTATCCCTGATAATACCCTCGAAAACACTGTAATGGTTAATTAAATGAATACTTGACTAATTTATTTAGCAAGTGTCACCGGTAGCTTATCCTTATTAATATGGGTGACAATGGTCGCTTATTGGAAATCATAGCCCTGAAAACATAAGAAAGGTCTTCTATAATTGGTTTTCAATGATATGGTTTCATCTCTCCAGTGAACGCCTTTATCTATGAATATCACTGTGGAGAAATCACTCGTGTTTTATTACGTTTTCCGTTGAATAGCTTAATTGTACAGCTTGAAGTGCAGTCAATAAAACTTTATTAAAACAGAAGCTCTTTTACGTTCCGTGAATTGAGGAATTAATTCCGTGAAGTAGGACATTTTCAAACATAGAAATTTAGAGGTATAAATCTATTTCATATCTATACAAAACCACATTAAAAATTTACACACCGTGGCAAAAGAATTATGCGAAATTTTTTTTTTTGTGAATTTTGTTTAAAGTTTTTTTTCTTTTCTTTGATGAAAAACCACGTATAGAAATCAATTTTTTAATTATACAAAATGGTACTTAATGCTCCTTCAGCAATGTATATTAATTGATGATTATTGTGTGAAGATTGTTGATAAAATAACTTAATAATCTTTTTGAAACCTAACCCATAACCTTTTTTTACAAACACAAAAAACCTACTTCAATACCAATTTGTATATTTCACAAAATTCTTGATCTCGAATATTAGAAAAAAATATGCTTTCACCATATTTTTTTTTTGCAAAAATAGTAATATTCTGAAAATTATACGACGTTGTTATTTGTTGTTTTGATGTGTGAATTAAAAATAAAATACATTTGAAGGTGGGTAAATGATATCATATTTTTCGATGGAAAAATGAGGACATGTTCTATTCTTAGATACCGCGTGGTAATCCCAACGTGGAAAAACGTTATTTCTCCTTTATCTTTCTTACACCCACATTATTTGTAGTTATTTACATCCTTGGATTTATCCCCGTTGCTTGTTCGATCATGTATGTGTATTATATTTATATAGAGTCTTCCAAATGAAATTGTTTGCCGGAAACATATCATTGCTTAGAAATCTTTTCATTTTAGGAATTTAAAAAATACTCCTCGTGTAACGGAATTACCGTCGTATTTTCTGTTAGAGAATGAGTTTAAGAAAACGGAGAAGGTATAAACCAGTTATTCCTGATTTTTTTGATTTCCCTCCTTCTTTCTAATTCGTCTGTAGTGCCACACCCACTCACTACAATATGGTTTAAAAATGTGTATTTTTATTACCTAAGTAAATAATATATTTATTAATTTAAATAGAATAAATAACTTTGTATACACACATAAAATAATCGACGTGTTTTTATACTTCTCCGTCTGTCCATTACACGTTTATCCTCACGAAGAAACTATTGGTTTTGAAACATGTCGATTATTTTGATTAAATCGTGGTGTAAAGAAAGTTATTTATTTTATTTAAATTAAAATGACGCTACAAAATTAATTTGCAATTATTGAAGAAGAAAATATATTGGTTCAGGCGCACCCATATTACTATCTGAATAGGTTTATCACATATTTTAGATCCAAAAAAATCTACAATAAAAACACATAAATTTGTTTTTGACCACTATAGTTTTATTTTCACTCGTTTTGAATATTCTCCTGACGAAGGAAGGGTTCTTCCGAAACCGGTAGAGTGAAAATAAAACTATAGTGGTCAAAAACAAATTTATGTGTTTTTATTGTAAATTATGATGAGCCACAAAGTGAATGCTTTTTACAATTACCCAAAAATATCTGTTCAAGAGTCATTTCGCCGTTGTCAGAGCAAATATAAAGCTTTTGAAACAATATATCTCAAAATCCTGTTTTCACAACTACATTACTAAAAAGCTACATGATGATGGGTACACGGAGCTTTCAAATTAACAAGAGAAATAAAACAAACCTCTCCAAATCAACCATGGAGTACCGCAAGGAAGCTTACTAATACCGATATTATTTCTAATATACATTAATGATATCCGTATCCTAGGAACGAGAGGAAAAGTTAATAATTTTTCTGACGAGATAGTAATTTTATTCAACGATCTTTCGTTTAAGTAAACATGAACGTGGGAGCCTATTCAAGAAAGATTTATTTAATATTATGGGATAATTTCACTGTTTTTTTTTTAAATAAAAAATATAAGTAACGAAAGTGTTTTTATTTGGAACAGAAAAATAGCAGGTCGCATCTAAAAATTGAACCCAGCTCCTCAGCCCTGCTGGGACTTTGCTCTACCACTGTCCACTTAGCTAATCCGATCTAATCACGGATATATTTAACTGTATCATTCTACGACTAAGAACTACCAACATCATCATAATTTTTCTTAATTTGAGTATTTGGCGGGGGTTGGGCGACGTTCGTGGCAGCCGTCTTACCAGCCAGTGACATGTCATAATGATGTTGTAGCCAGTTGGAACCGTTCTGGGATGTGCGGTCTAGATCGTATCTGAAATCAGTAATTATGAATAAAAATTACTTATTTTATGATATTCATAATCAGAAAAATTAACTTTAAATCTCCCACACATTTTTAACGGTATTCATAGTTTGTGAAAATTCCTGTTATAATTTAAAAAAAAAAATATATTCTTGTTGCCATTCTTACAATGCCAATTCATGAAAATTGTGTGTAATAACTATCATTGAGAACCTAATTATAGTTTTAGCACAAAAAACCCTTCTGATTTATGTCACGATTATATTAGTGCCTTGTTGACGAATTAGCGCAGTTCTGAAACATTTCACGCTGTTACACAGTGCCAGTTACCAATAGCAATCACGAGTGGGTTCAGTTGGTGCCAGCGTTATCACTCGGAAGCTATATTTATAAATAGTGGTTCATTATAATAATTATTGTAGACCGCAAGGATGCGGAAATGACTGTGTTTACTTCTGACTAAGTGCTAAAGGTCGCGTGTGCGTAATTTATTGACATTTGTACATTTTAAGTAATTATCCAACCATTTGTATTGGATATTATGTATATGATAATGTTTGGACATAAGTTTTCCACTTATTCCCCTTTGTAGAGCCCTATCCTTGGATACACTGCAAGTGATGCAAGTGATGCAAGTAATACACGTATATAGCTGTTGCAACATGTTGTATTGAAAGTTTGGGTATTTATCAACATAATATACATATGTTCCCCATATTTAGTTTACATTCCCTCAGGGATCTGTTTTTTTTTTTTTTAGTTTAGCTTTTTTAACGTTATCTTTAATTTAGCGTTATTTTATTTACGTTATTAGGTTGCTAAAAATTACATTATTACACAAAGGAAACCCCGAGAAAGATAATTTCTCTCAGGGCCTATTTCATCTTTTGGGATGCTGCGTGTGGGTCTTTTAAAAGGAAAGGAAAGAGAGGAAGTTTTAGCAAGGTAAAAGGTCTGAGGATTGGTTGGGCATATAGGGATCAGTGTGTCCAGGAGTGATATGAATATATTCAACTGCGGCGCAAGGCGATGGATCGAGACACCAGTTGGAGAGATCAAATGGTCTCCCCATATCAGCCTCTCCCGATGTGGCACGCCACGCAGCTGGTGGGCAAGCGCATCCTGAACACACTTCACCCGATGAACCCGGGCACCCCTGCTAAATCACCAAACGTAGTGAACCACCTGGGGTGACCTATAGCAGAGATGATGGTTATCTAATAATTGGTTCCCGAGTCGGCGATACGCAAACCCGCCTCCCAATTTATGTTATGTTTGGACAAATATGTGCAAAAAAAACTGATGTTCCATGACACGTGACAGGGACATAATATGTTCCTTATGCGGTGACAGTTTTGTACCGGTAGAAAACCGTACCGGTTTTGTTCCTCTATGGCCCTTTCATGGAGGAAAAATACCGGCATGCGCCGTATCGCGCCTAAAGGGTTAACTTTCTATCTCTGTTTGGAAGTTTGAGAACGCTTGAAAGTACGTTATATCGCCTAAGTGCATCCTCACCCCTCTATTAAGTTAATATCCATTATTGTTGGACGTCAGTTAGCTGCCGCTCCCTCAGTGACTGCAAATCTCCGTAGCGGACTAAAAACCATCGCCCACCACGACTCCTTGGTCACTGATTATGTCGCTAAGTTTTGCCTTAGTTCCCTAACTTAGTTCCCTAAGTTCCCTAAGCGCTAATTCGGACTCATCGCTAGTTGCACCGACCTGCGACCTTAAATAATAATTTCTTCAAGAATTCCAATATCACACAATAATTATGAACGTATTTATTTAACGTAATATTTATAATTTAATAATAATAATCAATTGATCCTCGCTTATTGTAATATTTTTATGTGCTTGTACTTATTTGTCTATTCGAATATAATATTATCTTAATTTTCACAACACTTTGTATTGCGTTGAAGAAACTTTTGGTATTGAAACATGTTGACATTTTTATTAAAAATAGTGGTGTAAACAAAGTTGGTTATTTTAGTTTTATAATGATCGGAAAATCACATCAAGGGCGCACTTCACCTTATTTATCCCATAACTATCCTATAGTCAGGGATGGAGAACCTTTTCGCCGTCGGGGGCCACTGTGATGTTTGTAGTACCACCCGTGGGCCGCACCAAGATTTTGCTGGGGAGGGAAAGGCAACTGTAATTTTAACACATCATTCGGAAGACACTGCTTTTAACTAAATATTTAATCTTTGTTCGGGTCCGAGCTTTGTTTAAAACCACACCCATAACACAAAAATGGTTTCTTCTGATTTTTGCAGCACATCGTCCGCAACTAGAATTTTATAACTAACCTTCAAACACGAGAATGGCTTAAGAGGTTTCGCCAGGTTCCAAGCTAGGGTTGGGGCAGATTAATTTACTAGAACTTACACTTACAAGGAAGTAGTCAGAATAAACAAGAAATATTTTTGTACATGGCGTTGCTCGAGTTCATGAACAGGGCCGTTTTAAGCCGCGAAGGAGCAAAGTTTTAGGAATAGTCAAACAAAAATATGTGATTTTTAATTTGTATCTATAGATTATCTAAATTCCAAGATGTAAAAAAAATATTTGAAAAAATTTGCGAATACCACACGTCAGTCCCAATTCATCAACAATCTCGGAGCACTGTGAAACTATGACATCCCTAACTGGGAGTGGAAAATTAGTAACTTAATATTAGTTAAAAATTGTATTAGATCAAATTAATTAAAAAGCCTTGCGGGCCGCAGGTTCCCCACCCCTCCTATAAGTAGTGGCTTACAACTAAGACTTATAGTTAGTAACCGACTACTGAAACTTACATTTTATAACTAGTGACTTAAAATTAATAGGTATGTTTAATTTATATGACCAAACAGGTTTATTTCGTAATACTATGGAACATAATTTTTAGCATCCAGGTTAGATTCACCCTTCATATGCTCAGTAAAATCACTGTTGTCATAACCTGGGTTATATCAGGACACAGAAGCAAAGCCACAGATTTATGATATTATGTCCAAGGACACTGGAAATATTATTTTTATAGGTAGGTACAAGTTATTTATCGGAAATGGGTTATATCAAACTTATCCAGGTTTTACCGTTACAGTTTTTCTGCCTTTATATTTTGCCTAGTATAGTTCTAGAAACGAAGTCCACTCAAATTAGACGTAGTTTAGCTCTTTCGGAATGCGGAAGATATTGCTCTAGGGAAATATGAGTTTCTTTTGAATTGTAATCTGCCCCTCGAGTGTCAACCAACGTGATAGTGTGAAATTGATGTCTTAATTAAGTCAGAAAGATTTTTCTTGTGCAAATAGTTGTATTAATGTATTGCTTTAAAAGCAGTAAGTCGAATGGATTCAACGCCGTACAGTTCTGTCATGCCACGCACTAGGACTCGTAACATTCTAATTTACGTATTTCGTAGTGAACACATTTAAATCTTAACCTTTACTTTTAACTTTAAAATTAAAATTTAACTAAAATTCTGACCGAAGTGATTTTTTTTAACTGCCGCGGACCTTTTTACTAAACATAATAGCATTGTGTCTTAGCGCTGTCAACTCAAGGAACCAAGATTTACCCGTCGAAGCTAATACTTGTTTACTTTAAAGACTTAACCATATCTGATGATGTTCCGATGCTGATCAGTTTAATGTTGTGGTTAGGCCTTCTCCGCAAATATATACAAACCAAGTCAATTAGTGACCCATATTTACATAAGCATACTTATATACATACATACGAAACTAAAACGACTGGCATTAGTTTAGTTGCTTTCACCAAGTAAATTCAATCAAAATTGTCAATGCACAGATTTTTACCACATGAAAAACCTTGATTTAGAAGCGAAAAGCAGGACAACCTAAAAAATCCGCAGTTCCATAATACAAAATGTTTATTTCTAACTAACTAACCATCACGCCGTTTCCCCGCAGGGGTAGGCAGAGAGAACGGACCGCCAAACAACTCGATCTTGGCACACACTCCTTTCCTCATTCACATTCATACATCGTCTCATACATACTCTTCTATTGTTCTGACTCTTGACATGGCCCGACTCAAGTATCTAATTCACTTGGTCGTGCCATGCCCGACTTCTGCTACCATTCACATTTGCATCGAATATTCTCCTTACACACCTTTCTTCGCTCATTCACTCTACATGACATTTTTTGTTAGCGCCAACGGCGTTCAGTCCTCCATTAATGGAGTTACCTGCATTTACCCTTCTTTCAATATCTCTGTCAGCCTTCCCATCTCTCGTAAACATACTTCCTAAATACACAAACTCATCCACCTGCTCCAAGTATTCCTCATTCACAGCTATATTGCACACTGTTTTCTATAATTTATTTTTATTTTTTTAAACTCGCGATTTGGCGATCACGTTGCCCTTTTACCGGTCTTCGCCGCTACGTTTCAAAGCGATTTTCGCTGGTTGTGTATTTTTTGATTTGTTTCATGTATTTTACGAAATTAGGACCTTTAACTTGCTACTAAACACGCATATTCAGCGTGTAAGCTTCGTGTGACTATCTCCCAGCTGCTAGAACAAGTGGCGATAAGACTATGCAAGACGCTGCGGCAAGGTAGCATCGTTTTAATCGCTCTGTGTGACCGCACCTTAGTAATCAATATTCTGAGAGGTGTACTGTGCATGACTTTAGATATTGACATGTCAGTAATAAGACGCAATATTCTAAATGGCCCCATCACAGACTCGAATACGTAGACGTCTGATAATATTGTTACACATATTACGATTCGCCAGTCCTTATTTGTTGTAATTCATCTCGACAAGTTAATTGCAGACTTCATCAATTTGTAATTATGTTACAAACTTAATGATGTAGTGAGATAATATTGATGTAAAGTATTTTAAATCTTTTAAAAGTAAGTAGGCTGACAGAGATATTGAAAGAAGGGTAAATGCATATAACTCCATTAATGGAAGACTGAACGCAGTTGGCGCTAACAAAAAATGTCCAAAGAAGCGAAGCTAGCAGTCCACAATGGAGTGCTTGTACCTACCTTGATGAATGGAAGTGAGGCATGGAACTGGCAGAGAAAGGATGAAAGTAGACTGAATGCTGTGGAAATGAGATCCCTGAGGCGCATGTGTGGTAAAACCATGTACGATCGTGTGAGAAATGTGGAGATCCGCAAAGAGTGCAATGTTGATTTAAGCTTAATGAGTAAGATCAAGAAAGGGACGCTTATATGGTGTGGGCATGTAGAGAGAATGAGCGAAGAAAGGAGTATATATATGATGCAAATGTGAATGGTAGCAGAAGTTGGGGACGCCCGAGGAAGACATGGCACGACCAAGTGAATCAGATACTTGAGTCGGGCCATGTCAAGAGTCAGAATAATAGAAGAGTATGTACGAGACGGTTCCATGATAACTCCTCAATATGATAATTCAACACACCTTTAAAAGTGATATAAAGTCATTTAAAGTGATAAAACAAAAACTAGGTTAATTAATTACATATGTATCCTACAACTTCATAACTTTATAACACTTTTCATAAGCGTGTTGATTATTCATTTTGATGAGTTATCCGGTCACCGTACGAGACAATGTATGAATGTGGAAGCCAAGACCGAGTTGTTTGAAACGGCGTAATGATAAGTTAGTTAGTTAGTTAAAAGTAAGTAATCTTAACAATTTCATAAGGTAGCGCGAAGAAAACGAAGATTACAAATTTGAGGTATATGTAAGTATAAAAGGTCATCTAGGCAATTTTACTATTTTATGACGTACGTCAAATATAGTTGCTGAACTGTCGTAAGTGAATATAATGTCGAAGGTCAATGCAGAATCGTTAAGCAGTTGAGTCGCTCTATTGATTGGGGAGTTCTGATGCAGAAATCCTCGCTTTCGCAGTACACAGAAGTGCACGGGATCTCCCACGAGTATACTTCTCAGGCACATATAAGTTAACCTCTTTCATTATAAGAGGATTATCTATAGTTCCATATATTAGTTTAAAAAAAATGTATAAGTGTTTGCCAAGACCGAGTTCTTTGGCGGTCTATCCTCTCTACCCCTGCGGGAAAAGGGCGTGATGGTTTTTTTTTTTTTTTTTTTTTTTTTTTTTTAATTCCTTTATCTTTCCCAATTTTTACATTAATTACATACAATATTATATAAATCAATAAGAATAATGGGAACCCACTAAGGCGCAGCCTGTGCGTGGCTAATATATTTAAGTTATTATTTTATTGTACCTAGAAATAAACAAATTGTGGGCATATAAAATAAAAACAAGATTACATTTTGTATAAGCGTTTTGTATAAAAAGTGTTTATAATAGTGTATAGTGAAGTTATAAGGGTTTATTGTAATATATGTAATATATGGTGAATATTTTATGAGAAACATAAATTGATACAAATTAAATTAAAAAAAGTTTCAACTGCTGTGTCGAAAAGCCATAATTTTAATTCTTTTAAATATTGAGGAAGTTTAGTTATCACTTGAATATTTTTCGGTAAAAGATTGAAAGTATGAGGTCCAATGAAACTGCAGTGTGTTTGCATTTGTTTTGTGTTCGTTTGGGGAGTATAAAATACATTATTATTTCTAATGTTGATTCTGTTTTCATTTATTTCGAATTTATTTTTGTTTTTAAAGATGTATTTCATAGTTTGCAAAATAAATTTAGTTAGTTCTATATTATTTATTAATCGGTTATCATTATATCGACATGTCACTGCCATTGCCTTCTCACTCCGCAATGCACCATTCTTAATTTCACAAAATATCAAATGTTTTCTATACGTTTGTGGTTTTTATTAGTAGGTATAACACATTGAAATCTAGAGTGAGTGAATTATATTACATTTCTCACGTTGATGAGCATGTTCTAAAAATATTTATTTATATACATACGTATGGCGATACTTAATTGTAAGTTGATTCAACGAACGCGACCGCGATAACACTTGTATCCAACTATCTAAATAATTCAAAATGTTCAACAAAACTGACTCTTGTGTTGTGATCAAAATTGTCCAAATCAAAATTAGACGAGGTAATTAAAAGTAACCGTTTTCTTTAGACCTTCTTACTCAGACGCATCTCACTACGTCTCCCTATTTGCAGTAGTCCACTTGCATGCAATTTATAATTACGTAAAATACATGATACAAACATAGATTTTTTTAATAATAAAATAAATATATTCTTCTTGTTTTAGCTCGTGACATCACTGCATAAACTCTGATTTTCTTGTTTATATTTTTAGCAGTTCCACGCAGATTAAAAAAATGTAGCAGTGAGATAGAAAGATATACCTACATTCACTTTGACGTCTTGCATTTCTGATAGCTTTTTTTCACTGCACAACGAAAAATCTTTTTATTTTGTTATTTATTTTTGCACATAGAAACTATACAATTTCTTTAGTTATTTTTACGATCTGACCCTATGGTAGGAATCCATATTAAAACAATGATAAATAACACAGAGTCTGCTCCCTGTAATATATATTTTTTAAATGATTCTTTTGCATCCACAAAAAATATATATCTGGTGTTTTGGGTTTAAAAAAAAGGTGCATTTTCGCTGGTTGAAATTTCAAAAAATCTCTTTAGTTTCAAAAATACGATAATTTTTTTTAGAATGTCTTCCAAAAAAAATCATCTTTTTCGTCTAAAATATTAAACAGATGTGATCCCAGCTGCCTATTGTGGCTGTTCACTGTTTAAAACCATAGTTACTAGTTACACAGCTATACCTTGCTAGTCCCCGTCGATAGCTGCCTGGGTCAATGCCAATTCCACTAACTCACTGCAGTGCAATGTTGCAGTTTTAATTTTACTTGCTGTTCTGAAATCGTTCAGTGACAGTTGGTGTGCAGTTGGTGTTCAATGATATCAAATTGAATGGTCAAAGTACTCTTTATTGCAATAGTAATTTGGAAGCGTTTTATGAAATCACTTTTTCTCAAGGCGTTCGAATATAAATTTTGTCACGTTTTCCTCATTCGAGGGAAGTAAATTAAAACGTTTAATAACATTTTTAATTCTCAAATTCCGGTTTGATTAATTCTTCTTTCTCTAAACGCCGACAAAACACACTACATCCTATTGACTATCTTAAATCTCAAAAATTCTCAGAACACAAACTAGTCACATACTACAATCAATGCAATAAAATTACACATTAAACAATTAAACCATAATCCCAAAGGGATTCGTAAATATGAAAATTTATATATGTTTTTCTGGGTTTATACATACTCAATTATTTCAACGACCAATGACACAAGATGTGTTCTACTCGCAGTATTTAATAGAAGCATCCAAAATATTTATGTTCTACTTTTCATACTAAAAACACACGATTTTGCATTACTTCGTAGTGCTTCGCTATAGGCTACTAGGAATATATTTTGCATTTCCACAAATGTATGTTGTTTTTTATTATTGTTGCCTTTATTGAATTGGAATATTTATTTTAGTACACGCTATTCTAGAATGTAAAGCAACGTGGGGGGACAGATGTTTGTTAGTTAGGCGTGATGGATGGATGCTGCATGTAGGGATGGATGGACGGGTTCCTCCAGGAGATGGTGGCCGGTGTCTGGTGACAGACGGCAGGGTGAGGACGGGGGCGGCGGGCGCAGGCGCGGCCTTGGATATAAGCGGCGGGAAGCACGCCGCCGCACTCACTCTCCGCCCGCTAGCCCGCCTAGCCACATCTTACCCGCCCGTCTCAGCGCTAACCTTATCAGCCGGTGATAGCTCACACCGTGACCCACGTGTGTCGAGTGTTTGCTTTTGTGAGCGAGCCTCACTCGTCGCGTCCGAATTGACTCACTATCCACTCGACACCCCAATAGTGTGGTTCTACCGCAACATTTCGCATATTTTTTTCGGCAATCCAGTTTGACGTTCGGATTGTTTTGGTTTTTGTGTTGTTATCGCGTTTTTTTTCAACCGATTTCGTTTACTTTTTTGAGTGCCGGTCCAAACAAGTCGCCACCACGTTCGACTTGTCGAAGCTCTCGATCTGTCGTCGCGTTACTTCAGTAGCGACGACCATGTCGGACGATTCCTTCGAATCAATGGATAATCAGAAACACTCGCGGCGGAAAATATCCCTGCCATGGTTCAGACAGATGAGTTCCACTCCAAAGCCAGCCTTGTCTCGGCAGCATACCATCGACACTCCCTCCTCCTTCTTCCGGAGCCGGAAGGACACCGAGCCGATGCAGGTCAATACTTGTTTACATTTTTTGAACTCGTAACCCAAACTCATTGTCATTCACAGCTGCATCCAATGCAATATTTCCGCATCCTCAGACCTCGTCACATTTCTTAACTCTCCATTGTAAGACGCATTGCAGCGGAGAAAAAAAACAATAAAAATTAATAAAATTGGTTTTACAACCTTCATGTTGTATTGTTATTATTTACGTGGAATCTGAAAAAAGGATACAATTTCATTACAAAGATCTCACAAGTGATTCTCATTCGATATTACAAGATTTGAAAACACCATTAAACTTACATGTTTGTTTACGAACGAATTGTATCTTATCATTTTATCGCAATTCATTATTTATCTCTCAACAATTTTTAACTTATCATTTGCTAAATAAGTAAGCGATATCGTGTTTTTTTCTTCCACTTCGTCGATTACTTTTTATAGTATTCTATATATCTATTCAACTGACGTAAAACACCAAATGTTGTAGTTACTTGATTAATAATGGTACCAATGAACCCCATGGGTAAAGGTAATTCGGAGAGGTGCAGCGCAACATGCACAAGTGGTCTCACTGCAGCGGAGGAGCGTCTACTGATGTACTGACGGGGTGCGTAGGCACTGGTGAACCATTAAACTACCTACACCTATCAGTTGGCTCTGTATCGTAATAATCCGGAAGCTTCCATTCTCGCAAAGGATACTCTGACCCTTCCGTCCATCTACCGCCCCTCACCCTATGACGTATTAACGTATATCTTAATTTAAGATTTATTTAATAAATACATCAGTGATCTTATTGCTCAAGTTTGAAGAACGGATATTTTCGCCTCCTGTGTTCCGGAATTAAACATAAAATAAAAGGACTTTTCTCCGAAGGGGAGGCGAAGATACCGGGCGGAACATTTATATTTTTTCGTCTCGCTCTGCGACCAATATGGCTGACGGTGCTATGAGGAGTGGGAGCGGATATTATTTTTTATTGGTGGTTGGGGGACACTCACAAATCAGATCTAGTCAGCCGAATGAATAAATATGGTTTTAAATTACTTTCAGAGGAGGGGTGTGTGATAAACGTTCATCGGCATTTTCCTCGCATTTTTTACAGTTTTCCGACAACATTTGGTTATTCGAAGATATTTCTTCAGCTTTGCTCGCAACGCCGATAATGTTAGTACCAGAGATGTGCTTTATTTCAAATAAATCCATTTCAAATGGAAATGCAAAATGGGTATTTTCCATTTTGCATTTTAAATGCTTTTCTAAAAACCATTTTGCATATTGCATTTTAAATGCTTTTCTCAATGCATTTTCCATTTTAAATGCTTTTTTGCAACATTCTTCCTACTTTCTCCACTCATATTTTTTTCATAAGCCCCAAATATCAGTCGGTCCTCAACCTCGCTATGAGAGATAATTTACATTTGTCAAGTTGCTCCCTGGTAGGAGCCCTGGCAATTGAGTGATACCATTACAAAAAATACTGATTTAAATACTGAACATGGCCATGACGCTGTAATATTAAATGTTAGATAGCAGTTTCTATGTTTTTACGTTGGCAAAATTAGTCCCGCGCAAATTTTTTGTGGTTTCATAATCTGTAGTCGTGGTGTTTTTGGATTTACCATCATGTAATATGTTTGTTCTACATTGATGTCCATTATTAAATGACAAAATTGTTTAAAAATTATATAATTATTTTAATTGTTTGACCTGAGAAACCATTTTGCATTTTCAACGCATTTTGAAAATAGGTGTTTTGCATTTTGCATTTGAAATGCTTTTCTAAAAACCATTTTGCATTTTGCATTTTCAAATGGAAAAGTTTTGACCCATTTCCATTTTGCATTTCAAATGGTTTTGGGTACCCATTTTGCACATCTTTGGTTAGTACCAATTGTGGATTTGGACTTGTTCAACAACGTACGTCATATCGACTGCTACTAC
Organism: Hesperophylax consimilis; assembly: GCF_061612785.1. Classification (NCBI taxonomy): domain Eukaryota; kingdom Metazoa; phylum Arthropoda; class Insecta; order Trichoptera; family Limnephilidae; genus Hesperophylax; species Hesperophylax consimilis. The sequence goes on from NC_142858.1 coordinate 4,282,614, forward strand.
AACATCTACTGCTACATAATATATTAACTAACCTTACCTATCAAAGGGAAACCTTTCATTTCCTATCCTAACATTACCTTTTCCAACATTTACCTATTCTAACCTAACCTTATCTAACCCAAGCTACTTATAACGATACTTTTAACGGAACATTATTTCAAATTTCGAAACAGAAAACACATTGTGAAAATTCATTATAATATGACTTTAAAAATTAAAAACCTTCATAACGCAATATCAGCTCCCCATATTTACTGTACGGTTCCATGATAACTTAACACAGTGACAATTTAATACACTTTTAAAAAGTGATATAAAGTCATTAGAAACGATAAAAATATTTAAACCTAACCTAACCTAACCTACTTAACCCAGTTAATAAAGTTTTAGTTTCATAACTTTCCATGACTTTTTATATCTTTTTAAAGATGTGATGAATTATCATTGTGATGATTTATCCGGCCACCTTACTGTACATAGTGCTTACTTTAACCCAACGTTACCCAACCTAGCGGAACCTAAAATTACCTATCTTATCCCAACATTGCTTATGGTCAATATTTATGTGGGTAAACTTCAGGAATGTTATCAGTCGCCAATTTGACGAAAGTAAATATCTCCCAAGCCGAGCTTAAGAAGCAATCCAAGTTGAAATACCGATCCTTATTTGATCACAACATTACTTATCCTAAAATATAACCAAACCTGAGATAGCGTAACTTAACCTAAGCCGACCTAATCCAGCTAACATAACCATAACAGAACTAACCCCTTAACATTGTCTAACATCCATTAACCTTACCTGACATTGCCCTACCTAAAATTTAGTTAAACCAGCCTCAACAATTACCATTTACATTTCCCATCATTATATTAGCAACGATTCTGGAGGGTTATTATACTATTTCACTTATTAGTCGGCTTACCTATTTCAGTTTGTGCTTCGTGCTCGCTAATTGAAACATAGATTATTCACGGTTATGACGGATATACGAGAAGACTTAACTCGGAATAAACAAATAATTGTTTCGTTTTATTTGCCATAATAACCGATGTGTTTTGAAAGAAAGTTCAATTATTTTTCAACATTGAAAATATTGTAAATGAAATTGTACTAAATATATACACATAATTTTTATTTATTTATAGAAAGGTATTAGTCGTACCTATAGAGCGTACATTTTTGTAAATAATACAATACGCTTACAACTTAATAGTATTTATAAGATAATAAGTATAGTCTTACTTCTCTTCCATACAAAAGATAGATATAAACTAAAAATATCCGGAAAAATTCTTTGCTGCATTTTGATTTTTATTTAAAAAATAAGAAATAATATGAAAACAACCAAATACGCAGTCAATGAAACTGTGTTAATTTTATTGTAAAATTGTTTTAAATATTTTTCTTATTGTTGAACAAAAATCTGTTTTGGCGAGAAACCGAGCTTTAGCGTCATGAATTCTATTTTAGTTTTTTTCAGTAATTTCTACGTCAACGCTGCTTTTAATCAAAATTTAAAAATTTCACAAACATATTGTCAATTTTATTAATTTAATACAAACATGATCCGACCGATTTCAATCGATTCTAGGAAGATAGATTTACAAGTATCTTAAATATCTCATAAAAAATAATTGAATCCCAAGTCTTTAAGGAGTAACGTAACGTTATTCGAAAACGGTTCAACTAAATGGGGCTTGATTAATTTCGCCGAGGTTTTGTGGTTTATTGTAATTTCAATAATAGGAAAATCGAATTCATCCAAACCATCGAATCCGCCTAATTAAATCATTCAAACCTATATAAATCGTATGACAGTAATTGCAAATTATTACCATGTCATAGCCAGAGGTTGACAACCCCGCGTCTTCGAAAACCGTTCAGCGAATTCCCAGAATATCTAGCGCTCCCAATTTACGGTATTATAGTCATTTTTCCAAAGTTGTTTATTGGGTTGAATTCTTTCCTTACGATTTCGGTTTTATAGGCAAACGGATATGCTCCTAACTACACAATGTACGTATCGTGCAAAGATATTTTATCATTCCTCTTTTTTGACTGGTTATAAGAAATATATCGTCCGTATTTTTCCAATGTTATTTTCGTTGTGTTGTTCTTACACTTTGTTTGATATCTTGCGGAGTTTCGTAACTGCTAGATATTATTTAAGTTCACAATCGAACATTTTTCTGTGAATCGCCGTCATTATTTTCCAAAATTAAAGAAAAACGACTTGTCTTTTAAGGTGTTTATGCAGAATATTAAATAAAGAATAACTCAAAGTTCAACACTAACTAATATACATATTATTATATATGAAGGTTCTCCGAAGAACTAGCCTTATCATTGGACACGTGGTCTCATCATTTTTCGTATTCGCACAGCTCGGCAGTGGAATGACTTCCTAGCTTTTATGTTTCCTCCTCCTTCATTTTGGATTTCTTCATGAACATAAAAATAGAATCTGCACGGCATCTGTCTTTTATAAATAAATAATTCAATTATTTTATTTCGGAATTTAAAACGTTAGCTTTAATGTTACGTGTTTTGTGCAAAATCTGTCATAATATTTTTGTAGTGGAACAACATATTAATAGAAAAAGATTCGGTCGCCTTTCCCATCGTTCAGTGATTAATATTTTTCAATGGTTTCACATCCGGCGATGAATGATGGGTAGTAACTAAAAATAACAGATTAGTAAAAAATAACAAAAGTTATATTTATAATAATGGATTGTCCCCGCTTCACACCCCATTTGGTGATGTTTGTTCTTTCGCAAATTGTAAAATAAGATAAATGTTGGGAAGTAATCAGATTTCACCGGGGAGTGGGTTTCTTGAATTTATTACATTCTCCATTCTGCCATTATCTTTGGATACCTTATGGGAACAGAATCTTCTCACCAACGACAAAGTAATGAAATTTATTTAGCTATGAACAGGATACACGATTAATACTGAACTTGAGATGTTTAATTGGTCTCATTACATGATACTGTTCTGTAGTCACTTTGACTTTGAAGCCCAGGAAGGACGAACGCTTTGGCTACAGAAAATGAGCGATAACTTCATAGAACTATAACTGTTATTAAAATTTTAAATAAAGAAAAAACAAAGTTCCAATACACCAAGAACTTAATGCATAATCGTAGGTGGAACCCTTCCACTGTCTAGAGCGGTTGACTATTTAAATAGAGAAAAAACGAAGTTCCAATACACCAAGAACTTACTGCATAGTCGTAGGTTGTACTCTTCCACTGTCTAGAGTGGATGACTATAACGAAGTAAAAAATTTTTTTTTGTACTTCATTCTTTATTCTGTTTTATTGTATCTGTCTATTGGATTTGTCTAGGGAAATAAATATTCTATTCAAAATTTTAGTTAAAAAATACCTAACTCTGGAAAAACCTACGTTTTATAATGGTATTCAGAATCTAGGGAATTATTTAGAAAATAACTCGCAATTTTTATGTTTACTATATGACAACAGATTATTATCAAAATACAAACACAGCACTCCCGGCCGCACATAAACCGGCTAACGCCGTGTAAATGAAATTAAAGAGTTATTCTTACGATATTATATAATGCAAAAAATGGTTTTTGGTTCAATCTGATTATTAATTAATATTTGATTCATTTACGATGTAAAATTAAAAAAAGTGGGTGTGTCAAGCCTACGCAAGACAGAAGTGAAACTTCTAGTTTCAGCTGATGCTTGGCGTGGCGCAGTTCGCTGGTGTCTGAGAGAGAGGAAAGAAGAGAAGAGAGAGAACGTTCGTGAGCGGCTCCCCCACCTCAACAAGGTTTCACTTCAAAAATGCCACAGCCGAGAATCGAACCTCGCTTAACTGATTGAAAGCCAACCACGCTGAGCACCAACTGTAAGCAAAGCCGCATAAATTGATTATATTATGTAGGTTCTGAAAATATGAGAGCTTGTTATGTTTTATAATGTTACCTACATCACACCCAAAATATAATATATTTTTAAAAATAATGTACAATGTACAGAAATAGAATCCCACACAAGATCGCGTAGTGCGCTCTAGCGAACGGATATTTTATCAGAGGGAGATAGTTTTAATTTTTTTTTCTGTAAATTATTACATATTATCAAAATAAATAAATTAATTAAATAAATGTAATACAATTATCATAATATACGGATTAGATAATAATTTTAATCCAACACAATAACGCAAAGCGCGCTCTAGCGGAGTAATGTTTTATCACAGTGAGATAAGTGTTTTTATTATTTTGCAATATTATTTTCTTTTAAAAAATGTTCTGACCTACTAAAAAATAAGATATTTAATGAAAAAGGCGTTAAAAACAAAAAAATAATGTGCGATGGCCGAGAATCGAACTCGGATCAACTGCTTGGAAGGCAGCTATGCTGACCATTACACCACCAACGCCAGTTGTCGGGATGAGCTAAGAAGCATTTATATGTTACTTCAAAACTTTGACTAGATCAAATGAACTTTAATCGGTGGTGGGGGTACCCGCATTTTCGTTTCGGTCATGAGTCGGTTTTACTCCGGTCCTCGAAATTGCATGACGCGCGTAAAGAAGTTTCACTTCAAAAAAAACAATATTTTTAAGCAGTAAATTAAATACCATATCTAAAATGAATCTTTACTAAACTGGTAGTTTTTTCTGCGATGTTGGATGATACATTCTCTTTTGTAGTTAAAACTATTTAATAAAACTCCGTACCCTGAATATTCGCGCTTCGGCGTTGTTTTTTTCTTGGTAATTTATTGTCATATAAAGCCTAGTTGTACCATTAAGTAAATAACGTTAGACTTTCCGGATCGTAGCCGATAGTTCAGTTTTTAAGTAATGAATTATTATATTGAAATTCATTTCACTATTCGTACTTGCCCACTCCGGCTTCCTCGGAGGGTGAAGATAACATAGGTAGAAGTTTGCTAGACATCATTTAGATTCTTCTCAGATGCCTCCGGAGAATCTGCGACATTTTGTAGCCATGGACTCCATTCGAATTCCATAACCGTCATTAGGATTTTTATAAACACATGTTCCGACATAGTGATAATATTTTCGTATTTTACTAAAAGTTTATCGGGAACCGGAATTTATCGGAGTTTATCGGGGAAAGTCGTTCGTAAAGGGCCTGCAATCCCGTTTTTAACCTAATCACCAATAATTTGAAGAGATTCTTATTAAATTATCAAAGCAAGCATGTTGGAACCGAATCCCGGTGGAATGTAATTCCACGAAGTCCGATTTGCAAACACTCGACAATTCGACTACGAAAAACTCAAACTATAGAGGGTGTTAAGGGACGTACATTACTTTAACCAGTAATTATAAGATATTAATAAAATATGGAAATGGGATTTTGGTCTCCGGCGACATTTTTGATGTTTTTTTTTCAACAAAAAACATAGGAAATCGGTAGGAATTGGACAGCTGAAAAACGGGTGGAAAATGAATTTTTATATTGTTTTAAAAAAAAAATTAAAACACATTGTATAATATGCGGAAATTCAATCAACCTCAAAAGAAGCAAACCCACCGCCGACAGACAAAACCGACGCCTCAAATACAAACTGAGAAATACCATCAAAATATTATCGGATGTGTTATAAAAAATCACTGTTTTACGTTACGTATCAATAAAAATAATTGATCACTTGCGTTGGCGTTCACTTTATGCTGACGTCAAAGGTGTGAATCGATTTTTATAGTACTACACGGATACTGCAATATTTTCTGTGTCATAAATTGAAAACTTTCTATGGGAGTCTTTAAAACGCGTTAAGCTTTTATTTATGGGTAGATATATCATTTACCGGTTTTAGTGGCGCAGAGATTGTAGAGAAGATGCAGTAAATTTTGTTATTCCGAATGTCGTCGGAAAGTTTCAATAGCTAGATTTATCGGTTTTGGAAACATGCACTTCGAAGTTTGTATGTTGGTGACACAGACCATAGTGCAGTATCACCGATGATACCGAGAATGAAATTAACCAACTTTTCTAAAGATGGTGGTGATACTGACGACTTGTAGCTGTGACTTTCTTTGTATTAAATCCTAGGTAGGTACACTTCGGATAATAACCTATAGTTTATTTGTATTAAATCCTAGGTAGGTACACTTCGGATAATAACCTATAGTTTATTTGTATTACCAAGTCCTTTAACCAGCGCCTTTGAAATTTGTTTAGGATACGAACAGACATTCGTATGTTCCAATATTATAATTTTATTATAGTCCGCAACAATAGTTACCGTTGAAGGGTTCATTTCACTTATTATTCCATTCACTAAACTAACTAACTAACCATTACGCCGTTTCGCCGCAGGGTTACGTACTCTTCTATGCTGACTGTTGACATGGCCAAACTCAAAAATCTGATTTACTTGATCGTGCCATGTATTCCTCGGATGTCCCCGACATCTGCTACCATTTTCATTTGCGTCATATATTCTCCTTACCAAACCATCTAAGCATCCCTTTCTGATATCTTAATACAAACATAGATTCTAAAGACGTAAATCCAGTTTAAGAGAAATACCGTTCATAATTTAGGCAATTTTTTTTTAAAGAAACAATTCCGGGTTAGGAATAACCTGACATAATTTGAAAATATCCTACTACCTACCTACTACAGTAAGCGGAAAGTGTTGCTTGTGTTGTGATGTAGGAATTAGCAGAGGAATTGAACACACCACGCCTGTGTGGGACAACTCAGCCACCGAACGGTAAAATGTACTTTGTTTGTTGAAACATTCTAAAATATAAAAACAGTTTTCGAACAGCGAAGAAAAATGGATATAAGCGTAAATCGTCGGGGCACTAAACGTAATAGATTTCGTGGATAATAAATTTAGAGCTTCGTCATAAACTTCCAAAACTCGCGCACCTAAACTCAATTTATTATGTTTTGCAATCAATAAACGTCTGTCGCTACAAATTTCTTCGTCAAATTTGCCTCTATCTAAAATTTATCGTTTCGAGCGATGTTATCAAAACATTTCCCTAAATCGTTGGAGGGAAATCTCCCGCTCAGCCCTGTCTGTAGATATAGCGGGAAATTGGCCCGTGAATTCAATGCGACAAAGGCATGTCTGAAGACAATACCGGAGATGCTACGCCGATAACTGTTCTCCTCTGAGCCTATATTTCAATTTGCCTCCATTTAACCAGTTTCTTGATTTGACTGACTGATAATTCTATTAGATATAGCGGCATTAATATACCAATATTCACTCAGCATTCATAAATTTCGCCCTTGGGGTGTTTTTTTTTTGTTGCAATAGAATTTATTCAATTATTTTTAGATTGTGTTTGTATTTGATTCATATTGCCAATGGTGCTTTCCTGAGCTTACGGACACTACACACTTTGGTAGGTACTGTTGCTTTTTACCTTTGTAAATACAAGACTGCCATTTCTGTAGATGAATGGGAGGGTAGGAGGAGTGGGCGAACCCAGTGTAGGGAGGTGGCCATTTCAAGCAATGCGCAACGTTGTGAATCGAATGGCAATCGTTTCAGAATGGTGACATTTCATTAGAGCGATTCTGGGATTTCCAGAGTGTCTCACACTCATTTATTTAACTAATTGAAACGAATAAACTTAAATTAATGTAATGTACTATTTAATCAACAGATTTGAAATGTTTTATTTTTTCTTCATCAGGATACAACTTATACTGAAAGTTAAGAAATATAACCTATATAAAAATAATTACAATCAATACAAATTATTTTATGGACCCCCGATTTGTTTGAAACATGGTCTTTTATTATTTATAATTTTGCGCATACATTTTACAGATGATTACAGTTTACAGAAACTGTTAATAATCACTATAATCGGTATCGGTGTTCGTATAATTTTGATAATATATAATTATTATTCATATTGTATATTATTAGTAAAGTATATTGTATATTAATCCTCAAATCCTTAACCTTTACATTATTATTTATGTATTTGCAATTTTTTTATTACTAGGTTTGAAGTATGATTATTTAAAAAATATTATTTAACTCCACTTGTTTACACTGTCATTGGTGGAATATACGATCTAATTATCTTTATCGTATAATTTCTGCATTATTTATTTACCATTTATAATTTAAATTTGTTTAATGATATTTTGTTATATGTTAAAATTATTTTAAGTTTTAAATTATAGGAATATTAACTAATCTAGTAAGCACGAAATCTAAAATTGTTAATTTTTGAGCAAACTGACTGTTAGAAATTTTATTTAATACTGTGTATGTTATATTATGAAGTAAGTCAAATTAAATTCCTTTCGACAGTAGAAATATTCAGAACCAAGAAATTCATGCTCCAATTATCTTTTATTTCTAAGATAAATGGATTTTTTTGACGGAGTTCTTACTGAAATGAAGTTAAAATTTAATTTATCTTTCAGTACCGCTCAATTTACAAACAACAAATGTCATTTAGGTATATGTCTTTCCCAAAATTAAGATATTTTATTAAGAAAACAAATAATTAAAAATCTTAATACCATTTTGTTTAAATACAATGTTATGCAGACCAACATTAAAAAGTCCGTAGACAATATATATTTACGGAATTAAGGGTTTTTATTTCATCACGTGAAACATTTGAACATAAGCTAATAAAGTGAAATGATACTATTAATGCATTATTGGGGATATCCAAAGCTTTTAAGAGGTCTACTAATTAATTTTCATGTAATCTAAAAAGATGCCAAGAAGTTAATTTGCCATTATTGAAAAATGATGTATTTAATGGTCAGCACCCAAAAATACATACTTAATAGTCCTCAGACGCAAGAATTATTAAACATGATTCATCATTAAATTCTATACTAATAGTTTGGAAATGTCTAAGTTTTTGAGTGAACAAATTCTTAGAATGTTAGCTCATAAGTTCTATTAGAAATACCTACATAATGGAGATTCATGTAAAACGTTCGAAATCGCCTTTACCGGTTTTCATATTTATTTAAATTTAAAACATTAGGTTCAGTGCGAGGATTTTGTCAGCATTTTGAGTTAGCAGAATACATAGCGATGTTTAGGGCCATGTTAAGTGCTGCCCTTGACTGAAACTTGTAACTCAACTCAACTGTAATTTGCCGAGCCATGGACCATCTCACTTATATGTTCTTGGAGTATGTTATATGCTGTAATTTCTACATCGTACATCGGTCGCGTCTGGTTATATGTAGGTGAATGTATGATGGGCTGCAGTGTAACGCGGTAAACTACGCGCTGCCTACGAGGAACATCGGTCCTGCTCGTTGTTGGTCGACCGACGGTACGCGTTTCACTATTTCAGCCAACTCTTCTCGTTTCAAGTGAACGGTGGGATGGAAGAATCATCTGCTCTCTCTAAATTTCATTCTTGATTCTATATTCACACGTTTCTCATTTTAAATAAACTATCTATTGTGACACCCTTTGAGTTTAAGCCTCGAATTAAGTACACCAAAATATATTATTATTTCAATATACTATGGAGGGGTAGTTTCACAGAATTTGAAACATTCATCACACTTCAGAGTTAAAATTCAAGTTATAAGAAAGATTTGTTACTATCCATGTACTGTGAAACAATCGTCTTCACATGACATAACAGCACTTGAACAGAACTTTCACAAAATTTGAATTAATTTTTAACTTAAAATTTGATGAATTGTTAAAATTCTATAAAACATTTTGTCCTTAGCATTCAAGAAAAAATTTAAAGAATAATATTATTTTTTTGATATCTGACAGGAAATTAAAACTCTTTAACGGGTAGGTATATAATATTACATATATTTCGTTGGCGTGTTGAAGAAACCCTATTCTCTCGGGAGACCACATTTCAGAATTGAAAGGATGCCGGATATGTTAGAAATTAGCTCGATCCGAATCTCTCTCCTTTTCCTTCACGCCTCACACCATTCCTCGATTAGTTCATAATCCCACGACCCCTTAGCGATGAACTTTGGGATAGTATTCATGTTTGTAATCGATTCCGTGACCTTTGCCATTATAATCATTGTTGACTTAACTGCACGGGCATTGTAAAACAATCTCACCGCCCATTACTCTGTGTAGGTGAGCTTCTACATGGTTGTGGCAACAACTTGAAAACATTGTAGCACTACGAACACTGCTTTTTCTCCCAGAACTCTAGAACCAATATTTGCCTCAGAATTTGAAAAGTACGGCAAGCAAATATAAATGCAGCTTGATACCGCTCCGGCTCGGAGCGATGTTGTAACAGGTGGCAAAAGCAAAAATTATATTAAATCTTTATACGCCGTGGCAAACTTGAGCCACAAAAACTCTCCTTGCTTAAATTAACATAACATTGTTATATCGACGAAAAACACAGGCGTCAACTTCCATATTGTTTTTTTGATAATATTAATACAACTTACAGGAAGACGCTTCAAACTCGGCTTATAGTTTGAATATTATTTTCAAAGCTTTTGGAAAGTCAAAATCCACGTATTTTCCGAGTATTGATTCGTTGTACTCAAGATTTCTCTTGCTAGCTTCAGTCGTGCGTTTGATTTTGATTCCGAAGGCTGCGTTAATCTAATACATGGGCAGCCATCAGACTGCGTTATGTCGTTTGCTAAGTTTGAAGGACTAATTATATTATAACTCATGGCAAACAAATAAATTAATAGAACCTTCTCACTGCGTTTTCTGCAATTTGTACACACTGAAAGGTTACCTACTGAAGGGTTACCTACTTCTTCGATGATCTTTATGTCCATTTTCTTTTAAATTTAAAAGCTGTTTTTTAGTTGTATTGGTAATTTACACCCAAACAAACTTCGGGCAAAGTTTGTCTTTCGATAAGTGTCTAATTTTATTATGAGTATTAATTAGAATACTCAGGTTTTATCCAGAAAAATCTTGATGAATTTTTTTTCAATGCTTCCGTTTTATGTACCATCGCATTGTTTATCACGCCAAACGGTGCTAAGGTCCCATACATATTGATTATCCCATACTTTGATATCAATGATGAAAGAAGTCTGTTATCATATAAAAGATGTATAAAAATATCTTAACGTATGCAAGAATAATAATTAAGCATATATTCTTGTTTATATTATCGTTACTATGTTAATTGATAATCATTTATGCTCTGCATGGTTGACAAAAAATCATTATTAACAATATATATTTTATTTTACCTTTTGTACTTGTTTTTTATAATTTATTTACAATTAACTCAACTTTATATCTAACTTCACACTTTACACCGTAAATTATACTTTATACTTAACTTTATATTTAACCTTTACACTTTATACCGTATATTATACTTTTAACTTTAAGCTGCATGCTTGCCTTGTACTTTTAATTATATTTATAACTTATGTTAACATATCGTGCACCACGGCACATGTCGTGCCGTTTGTATTTAAATTAAATTAAATATGCCAGTGACAAAATATATACATTACATACACACACAAATATATCGTCGTCCTAATTCTTCACATTCCTACAGGTTGGATGACTAATAATACTTATTAGAAAAAAAGGAAAATTTATAAACATAATTACATGGTCATGATTTATGGTCAGTTTTTATTGATTATATATTTATATTTGTTTCTAGTATAGAGTCTACTAACTAAGATAGGTACATTATTTTGCGACGATAAATTTTGTTGCCTTGTTATTTACGTTCATATAATTTTACTTATCATCTTATTAATGTTCAATATACCTGCTTATTATTTTTTTAACTGAATTTACGCATGGTGCCTATTTTTTATATTAAATTAAAATAAAAGCGCTTTAGGTATAATTTTAACAAATAAAATATATTGAATATCCACTCTTGCTGAAATTCAATTAGGGGTCATCAAATACCTACCAAAGGTCGATTGAAAGAAATCGGTTTCATCATAGACATATGAATATTAGTAGACCTGCCCTAAGTGATTAAAAGCGTATTATCCCCACTCCCCATACCGGTTCCATTGGAGCCGGCTGTGCTCGCGTATGGCCTCAAGTGAAATTTGAAAACGTGACGTCATCATTCTTGTGCGAACTATGGTCGAGGCATCATCGGTTCATTTTACGAAATAACACGGCAAAATGTTGACTTGTGATATGAAAACTTGTAAAAATAGATGTGAAAAAGAGAATAAACCCAATTGTCGTATTACATTCCATAAGTAAGCATTATTTTACTTTATTTTAAGCTTATTCACACCGTATTATATGGATCAGTTTTAGAAACATATACTATCACATCACAATGTAGCGATTCTCAAGTGTGCTCATCGTTGTTTACTGGGGTAAGTAAATTATGAAACATTTGTAAAAGTGTCTTAACTAAATACTCTGAAACTAACTACGACTCTGCAAACAGAAGAAATTTACTTTGCCGAATTTGGACTTGGCAAATTAGTTCATAACGTGGCGAGTAATTTGCGCTCCCATGTAAAAATGTCTATTCATTCAAAAGCAGATTTTACTTTTAAGAACTAAATGGTGATATTATAATGCGAGATGCCTATTTACTGTCAGATTGATTTATTGACGAATCACAGTCAGCTTAACCCCCTTCGTTCTTCAACAGTTGATTTTACCCCTCGCCATTATCTTCTCGTCTATTAATTCCTATGTCTGTGGGTTTCATCAAATATGTTTTCTCGATTTATCTTTATGCAAACATATACTTATTTATCCCAACTTATTTTAGGTAGCAAACTTTGTATGGAAGAGTTTTTTGAAACTTTCCCAAATAATACGATTTCGGTTGATCTTATATTGGTACGCGAAAATACGCGATTTCTAAAATAAGAGTTGTCAGCACACAATGTTGAAATCACAAAAATATTTTTACTACTGTAGGTAATGTATTTTGCGCATTTTAATAACTTCTGACAGGTATAACTTTTCGACTTGGGGTGGTTTGAACCGAGATATTTATCTTTACCTTCGACGATCTCGATTCACACAACCGTCGAACTGTCTTGTAAGTGTTCAATAACGTCAGATTCGATGTACCACTTTCTTGGTAGCATCTGCGTATCAAATAAGTGTATAAAAAAACTTTCATCTTTTAATTTTTATATGAAGATCAAGAAGGAAAAATTTATTAATAAATTTCTACACACTCAAAACCAAACTTTGGAAAAATACGGCTTGTATACCGACATAAATAAAATAAAAATGAATTATTAAAGATTTGATGGACTTACCGGTAAATTTATTTTCGAAAGCCGATCTATGGTAAAATTTGTACAGCGGCATAGGTATTTTTTTCGAAATTTAAATTTCCCTTGTATTAATGTATTTTACCTTTTCTCGATTTTATGCGCATATTTAATATGATATTATGGTAACGGTAGATAGAGATTTACTCATTCATCATTGACTAGGTTGTTGCAGCATCTATGTAACGAGTATGCTGCCTTGAGCACTCACACAGAGCGGCTCAATATAGCACAAAAAGGAGTATTAAAGACTATACTGAAAGTTCCGCTTAGAACTCCGACAGAAAAAATATTCAAAAACTTCAATGTTTACAATGTACAGAAACTATATTCAAAAAATATTTTATTTAAACTGAAAAAAAACATATTCGAATACTCCACTGCCCAACATAAATACACAACCAGGGCAAAAAGCGAAAATATCCTGATTACTCCCAGTTTGAACACATCCTTTGGACAGAGAAATAATAAATTCCATGCTATAAAATTGTTCAATGCTCTACCAAATGAAACCAAAAAAATAAACGAAATGAATATATTTAAAACAAAAGTCAAAACATGGCTTAGAGATCAAAGTAATAATCAACTTACAAACATTATGAAGACAATGTAAAGACAATTCAAAACTAAATACAAAAATTTAAGAAAAACTACAGGCCGCCTCAGAACAGGAAACCCTAGTGAGGAGGACTGTGAAAAAACTACAAAAAATATACTTATATTATACTTTAAACCTACATAATGTACAAATTTTGCTATTGATATTAATAAATAAAATATTAATAAATAAAATAAGTATAAATTTATTCAGGCCAGTTAATAAATTACGAAATTTTGAATGGAAAGGGTGGTTGGTCGAAGAGGATGGAGGGGGGGGGGGGAGTCGTGCTTAATTGTATATTGTATAAAAAAAGGTTTCTAACTTTCCGTTGTTCCTTTATTGCGATGGTTTTCCAATTCACCCCGGGCCACGCAGCTCAAATTTACAATACCGTTTATCTCTTGAGATAAAGGTTGAGGGGGCAATTGTGTCCTTGTCCATTTGAAAGAAAAATAATAAGAAAATGAAAAAAAAAACTTATTTCAGAAGTGTCTTTTTGGTCTGAGAATCTTCTGTCGACCGCGGAGAAAATAATGGTTTCGGAATTAATTACGATTTAGTTACACTCTGTACACGCAGATCCTACTAGTCCGTTATAATAGGCGAAAAAGGATTAAGAGATTATGAAATTCACTTGAGAGGCGGCACATCCCTCTTATGGAGCAACTGATTTATTGTTTTCTTTCAGAAGCCAATGTTAAATATTTACTCATCTTCGTAAATAAAAATAACATAAAAACTTACGTGATAAAATCTTCACTTGGCTTACGAAATTGAACAGGCAAATGATGCCCGCAGATTCTTGCCAGCGCTAATGGAGATGAATAATATGAAAATAAATTAAAACTTCCGGAATAACTTTTTTGAGAGATTCTAGGCTCGATTCCTTGTTGTGACCGCTGCCTTTTTATTTTCTATGACTTGTTCTGATTCATCTTTTAAGATTTACTAGTATTATCATCTTCTTCATAGATACAAATTTGAACATTTAAAAAACAATATTGCTGCCTAAAGGTAGCGCACAACAAATAAACATGATAAACACGCGTCGTGGCCATAATTTGAATAATGTAGGTCTGAGCCCTCACCTCCGACACGGCAATGATGATAGTTTTAACTCCTGCTCACCGCCGGGCCCGGCCTTGGCAATATTTATAGAATATCCCCTCATGAATTATTCACACGTGCAAAATAGCCAAATCTTCATCGCCGTCAACCTTTTTACCCGCCCCCCGGTATCATAATACAAAAGGATGTAAAATGAGGCTTTTCACGAATTACTCAACGCTGAGCAGGTCAGGAGGGGCAGAATATTTATAATGCCTATAAATATTGTCTAGTAAATTGGAGGGAATACAGAATGTTTCGTTGCCTGACAATATTTGAAAATCTCCTACTACCACCGCAGTAAGCTGAAAATGTTGCTTGTGTTGTGATGGAGGACTTAACTAGTCGAGGAATTGAACACACTATGTCTGGGTGGGACCCAAACGCGATGTCAACTCGGCCACCGACCGGTTCTTTAGATATTTAGATTTATTTGTTACAAAAGACAGGTTAAATTAAGATTTATATATAATAGATAACAGTAATGTAGGAAGAAATTTTTTAATGAAACAAAAATAAATCAAGATACATAAATATAAAAAGGGAAATTAGTTTTTTGTGTGAATAACGCACAAGGAGGGGAAGGAGATGGGTTGAGGAAGGTGGGGGAGTTATTACTTTATAAAACCTGATATCAGTTGCAGCAAAAAATCGAACGGTAAGCTCAGTCGTTAAGAAATGTGCACAGCCTTTTCTGTCTCGCGTAAAGACGGAAGTCTAGAAAACGTACAGTTATCTGCTCGCAGCGTTTAATTAGCTATAATATTGTGAAATTTAAATGTTTCTGTCAAAAATTACAAGACGCCATCGTATGTTTTGTTACGTGTTTTAGAATCTATTGTTCAATAAATGAATAAGTGTTGAAACTCGACCGAAGTCAAGTAGTAGAACAGTTAGTCATATAAATGGTATTTATTGCTCCGTGTTTTAGAATTTATTGTTAAATTCAAATTAACGAACAACTTAGTGTTCTGTCAAAAATGTTCTCATTTAAGAGAATTATCTATAACTGAATATGCTATGTGCTACAAATCTTATATTCAACTCAGTGAAACTAAATTAAATATTAACCCTAAACAATTCTGGAAATTTGTTAAACAAAAACTTATTTAAAATGATCTCCCTTCAAGTTTATTATTTAATGAAACTCACGCTAACAACGATATCGATATTGCCAACCTTTTTGCTGAACACTTCTCCTCCATATATTCTGATAGCACTAGCACCATCCCTCCACTTAACTATACCAATACTATCGACCTTAATAATTGCCAAATCCCACATATTGATGTCTTCAACTCCTTGAAAAATCTTTCCTGCAAAACAAACACTTGTCCAGATGGTATTCCTGAAATATTATTGAAAGAATGTACTATTGTATCTAAGCCACTTTGTTTATTATACAACTTATCACTATCATCTGCCACTTTCCCGAATTCCTGGAAAGTTTCCTATGTAAGACCTATTTTTAAATCGGGTAATAAATCGAACGTAGAAAACTATACCTACACCTATATCGATTTTATCTCATATTCCAAAAAACTTAGAGTTAGTAAGAAAATAACACCGATTTTCAAAAATGTACTTATTAACTGTCAACTCACGTCAAGACCTTGATTTTTTGGTATAAGTCAGAATGTTTTTTGTCGCTCACTATGCAATTGAGGATATTTTGTACCATTTTATTTTTAACATGGTCTTGACTTGATTTGACACTTCTATTTCATTTCTATTTTCTTATGTTTTCCCTGTTTGTCTCTGCTTTTATATACCATCCTTTACTCTTGTATTGTACATTGTCCCAAATCTCGTGTCGCTTTGTAATATATTGGACGTAAGTCCGTTAATTAATTAATAAATAATAAATGAATACGTGTTGAAACTCGACCGAAGTCAAGTAGTAGAACTAGTTAGACATATAAATGTATTATTCGGTTGTTTAATTTTGAATTACGTTACATGCGTTTCAACTCCTCCAGCTAATAATGCATCGAAAGGGATAGCAAGCCAGTTTTTAGTCGTATATGGAAGGGGAGCGCCATGGTTAAAAATGGTGTAATTGTCAATCACCATAGGCGTAGAATATCTGCTACGTGCTTATTAAAGTGTACCTACAGTAAATTAATTTTACAGTAGCCAATTATTAGTGCAACAATCGGTTAAAAGTACCTACGCCGCTGATGTTGTATATGAGATATATATTTATGATAATGCTGTTCATTGGTTTTTATTTTACTTATTAGCATGTGTGATAGCTTAATAGAATAAAGATGGCCATTAATAACAAAACTGTATCGATGTATTATTTTGTTGTTGTTATTATTTTTTTTCAATCAGGAATGAAGTTACGTGAATAAAATGTAATACTGATTAAAGTAGCTTTCTGACACTTAGGACGGATTGTTTCAGCAAATTTGAACTATTCTTAAAATTTCAAAGTTGATTTTCAAGTTCTGTGAAAGTTTTTTTCAAGTTATGTTATTACTTGAGTTCTCTCAAGTAACTGACCTACAATGATATAATAGCCTTTGATGATAAAGGTATATTTAGAAAAAATATTTGTACATATACCCTTGCTCAGGGGCGGTTCTCCCCTCAGGTCAATTGATTTTTGACAATTCGCTGGGTCAACTCAAAGACTATCCATTGCTTTGGCATCTTCTGTTCATTTACAACGGGATAGCACTATGTCTTTCGTCTAAGTAAAAAATAGGTACCGAAGAAAGCTTAGGGACGCTTAGGTCATGGCCGTTAGGGAAAAGCACGATTAATGTTGTATGTTTTAAAGAGATGATGACATATATTTTGTTATTTGTTTTTGGGGTGTTATGCCGTGTTGCGCTCCTTCTTTAGTCAACGTTTCGGACACCCCAAAAACAAATAACAAAATACTTCTGGCCGTGAAAATCTTAAATCATCTTTAAATATATGTCGGTTTTTCATTTTGCACGCTTGTCGTGTGTAGAAAAGTGGTTGTATTTCAATTGGACAGTTAGGGAAAGGTTTGGAATAATTATTTATGTTGTTATCGATGTAGAATGAGCTGACGAGTGAACAAAAGAAAAAAAACGTAAAAGATCAATGTCAAATAGAATCGCAAGTCTAAATTTAAATGGAATTGATAAACTTCGCGACGCTTCGCACCATGTAACCACTATACTCTTAGGACGGGTTGTTTCGGAGAACTTGAACAATTCTTCAAATTTCAAAGTTAATTTTCAAGTTCTGTGAAAGATATTTTTAAGTTCTGTTTTTATTTCAGTTCTGTCAAGGAACTAGCCTATAATGATATAATAACAGAATTCGAATAGGACTTTCACAGAACCCGTAAATGAACGTTGAAATTTGATGAATTGTTCAAATTTTCCGAAACAACCCGTCCTTAGTTTCGCACCCAGTATCTTTGAATATTGCGGACGGGCGTTTCAAACACTTATTTTTTAAATTATTTTATGGTGTTCCCAACTATATTAAGTCGTATCTTCTTTAAAATAATTTAGCACCTGGATTGTGTAGTTATTTCCAATCTACTATTTTAAAATAAAATTATTATGAGTCGCGGACTCATGATGTATCTACTACAAATTTATATTGATAATAATATATGGGCATTTTTCTCAATATCAAATAAATATTAGTCACACTTTTTTTTTCAAATTGACTACCACCCCTGGATCTCTAGAGCCGCCTCTGCCCCTTCCCTTTATTTTAACTCTTGTGAAAGAGAAAAGATATATTTAAAGTTTATATCGTGATGTACGATCAACTGTGTCGCTGTCATTAGTTTTAACATTTAATAACCTGAAATTTAAATACATTTTCCATGTTGAATATTTTACTTGTAATTCCGAGAATATAACAAAGGATTAAAATGAGAATTAGTTAAAGAAGAAACAGTTTGGCGATTGAAAATTGCTTTTTCTTTTGACTCTAGTAAAAAATATTTTTAAATAATGGAACATACTGTTCGTTAAAAGTAATGTAACGTTGTCATATGCATTACGCATTATTGCTTTGTTTACGAGCTCTTTACAGAAAACAAAGGTTAGAAATAGCGCGGGCGGTTTGAAAATGAATTACCATACGAGAAAAAGAAGAAAAAATACAGATAAAGTCTCGCAGAAGTGTCACGAACAAGTTAGCTGTGGATACTATTTATGTTTCCTATACAAATATACATCATGCCGATAAAACCTACAAAGACCAATATTTTACGAAAACAAGACGATTTTAACATGCTGGTTCACGAAACGAAAACATGATACTTAAGTAAGTGTACGTGAATTTATCACCTGTCATGTTCTATGTTCTATGCATTCGATTTCAGTGTCTGGGTATTACGGGTTCGATCTACTTACATCACAAAATTAACTCGATATAATTTTTTTTTTAATTATAATAACTCGAAAACGCTTTCAGTCTAGGTGTTGTTAATTTAACTTAGTCAAACGCCCTCAAACAAAGTTGATATTTTTGAGGTTTGCGAGGAATATTAATTTGCTCATTTGATCTAAACCCGACTTCAGAAACCTCATGAATGGTTTGTCGTAACTACATCATATTCGTAGGAAATAACTTTATTCTACTACCGACCAATTTGCATACTGTCTGTTTTACCGAAACTGTTTGAGAAATTAATGCTAGATGTCATTGTAAAACCTTTCAACAACATTATTGTTCCTAACCAACATGACTTCATCACAGGTCGCTCTACCTTAAGTAATTCAATGATTTATGAAAATTACATATCTGAATCCTTTGTTCTCAAACATCAAGTGGGCAGTATATACACTGATAAACTTTTGACGAGGTTCGACATCACATTCTTATACAGGGTTTTCCAATAAGAGGTGTTATTTTGATATTCAAAGAAAAATGCCATTTTTTAATATAAATGTTCAAATGTTTATTTCATTATAAAGAGGAAGGTATTCCGTTAATAGTGAAAAATAACATCAGTCAAATGACCACCACTACCACGCCTACAGGTCCATATCCTTTTCATGCAATTTTCCATAACCAAATCGCAAAGTGGCTGCCTTATGTCCTCGATAGCCTCACGAATTCCATATTTGAGGTCTTGAATCGACACTGGGCTGTTGGCGTAGACCTTCTCTTTCACGTGGCTCCAAAGGAAGAAGTCGCAAGGTGTTAAATCACAAGATCTCGGTGGCCAATTGTGATCACCTCTTCGAGAGATAACACGGTCCGGAAACTTTTCCTGTAACAGATCAATGGTTTCGTTGCTTGTGTGGCACGTAGCGCCGTTTTGTTGAAAGTAAACGTTGTCCAGATCAACACCATCCAATTACGGCCATAAAAAACATTAATTCCTTAATTAATATTCAAAATAACACCTCTTATTGGAAAACCCTTTATATAAACTCCGGTTGTTGGGTATTAAATGTAAATTATTGAGTTGGATTGTTAGTTATCTTAGCAATAGGGTGGTTGGTGTAAAGATTAATTCTTTACAATAATATATATTTGAGGCCACATGTGGGGTTTCTCAAGGGTCCCACCTCCGCCCAATATTTTTCTTATTATTCATCAATGACTTTGTTGACCACTGGCGGTTCTCCCCTTAGGTCAATTGGTGTTTGACCTCCAAGAATATCCCCTCTTCTTCTTCTGTCTCTATGCGCGCTATTGAATAAACGAAATGGCACTACATATATCTTTGGTCACAGTAAAAACAGGTACCGTGAGGGAGACAGCACGATTAATATTATATGTTTTAAAGAGATGTCGACATAAACATTATTCTGATTTTCACGCTTAGGTGGAACAGTTGTTATTTTTCTACTGTAATTCTTAATGATGTTATCGACTAAGAATGAAGATGAGGAATGAAAAAAAAAACACATAAAAATCATTGTCAAATAGAATCGCAAGTGTAAATTTAAATGGAATTGATAAACGTCGCGTCTCTTCGCACCCCGGAACCACCATACTCATATATATATATATTATAGTATCTATCTATCTATTATATTATCTTTTGATACTGCGGACTATTGTAATGTTGTGCACAACTACATTAAGATGTAATAATTTGCCGCAAGTAGATGGATTGTGTAGTTATTTCCAATTAATTATATTAACATAATATGTTTTTTGAGTCGCGGACTCATGACGTATCTACCTACAAATTGATATAAATAAATTAAAATTCCTTTTTTTCTGGTTCTATTGCAACTATTTATTTATTCTATCGCAACCTTACTCAGTTTACCGTCCGCTGGCTCATTTTGCGCGCGATCATTTGTACATTTTGTGTGCGAAGGTAAAAGGGGGCTTGTATACCGAAGGCCCAAGTTTCACACATTTCCAAGAAACTATACAGGTATGTTTTTTCTATCAAGAATATAAAAACTTTGAACGTTCGTTTCTCATTAACGGTCCCTAATCCCGTGCTACGTTATTAGCAGTTTTACACTGTGTAAATTACAGCGCAAGATGCTGAAGTATTTGAAAAATCATATTTTATTTGAAAAACATAAATTAAATTTATAACGGTTCCAAGGTTCTCCATGACGCATTACCACACAATCACAACAACCTCGCAATCTGTGTGCAACATACAACACAAATTCAAATAATGCATTATTCAAACATACAGTTTTCATTCAAATGTTGTACTTGCCACGAGGCTCACTATGGCACATTTCCAAACTGCCTCGATATACCCGCAATCCTTGCACAAAGCGTTCTTGCAACAAAAAACTCATTTTTTTTTATTTTCAAATAAACCTTATATTTCAATTCCAGTAAGGTATTATACCCGACCTAGTTTACCACACTGCCACAAGAACTTCGCAATATTTGCACAAAGCAGTTATGCAACAAACAAGTTTAAATAATTAAATATGTTATTATGAGCACGCTTCATGATGAAAACTTTTGTGGCAATGAAACTAGTTAAATCAGTTGAATGCCTCAGTCTGATTACTGTCATCCCCAGTAGCCGAGAGTTCAGAGAATGCTAATAGTAATGCACAACAAGTAGTCCAGTCAAGATGTACATCCGTGCTTGCAAAAGGTCCAGTCATTCTGAATTTTTTATATGTTGTTAGGACCTAAACCAGTATTAAAAAAAAATTTTGCAACTTCGAAAGTGCTGTGCGAGCAGCGGTGGACCTAAAAAACCAGGAAATTTTCTGATTTTTTTCAGTTTTTGCTCAATATCTCAGTAAAGGAAGGGTCTGACCGGTGTAGTCGGTATACACACTTTTAAAGTAGACTGAATTTGCTATAATTTGAAACAAGCTATATAAAGCCATTGGTTTTCAAGATACAGTTCTTCAAAAATAGGCAATTTTTTCCAAAAAGTGAAATTTTTTCGAAATGGTCACTTATTTTGTAAAATAATTTCTAAAATACGCATCTCACGTCAAATATTGTATGAAATAAAGTGGTTGTAAATTTAATAAGCTTTTATTTGAAACTAGATTGATATCTGTAGACTGGAAACTAGATTGATATCTGTAAACTAGATTGATATCGGTTCTCTCGAAAATGGCAGATAACCAAAAACAGTCATAAGTGGGTTTTCGGTGAAATGCAAATAAACTGTTCTCGCGTCTTTTTATGGTTTTATTGTGATGTGAAGTAAATCCATTAATCTTCGTGAGTTTATCCTAGGGTTATAATATAATTACGACTATTTCAAATTTCAAGTACCCATTAGTACCTATACCCATGGTTACCCATATGAATGGGCACGCATATTCACGAGCTGTTCGAGCCCACATTTTGGCAAACCTCACACTGGCCAGCATTGTTTTTATGAGGTTGACATAACTCCTGAGGAGCGAGACGAGACTGAAAAATTGCTGCGAGACACTGAAAGGTCTCTCACTATATCAGCAGAAGAAATTGATACCTACCAAATACTAAAGGCAAAATTTAAAAGTGCCTTGGAGAAAATTAAAGCGAATGGTCTAACATCACAGTTGTGGGTCCAATACTTTCGTATGACCACTTTGATAAAACTATTCATCCAGGCAGAGTGTGCTGGTGATTGGAACCTTCATTTTTACACTGTCCACAAGATGCTCCCTTTTTTCCACGCAGCTTGACATTTTTTGTATGCTAAGAGCGCGCACCTCTATCTTCAGGATATGATGGCTCTATAAGATCGGATGGATAAAAGTGAATACGACATGTTCACAAAAGGATCCTTCACCATTTGCCGGTCTGACAAGTTTTGGTCTGGGTTGTGGTCAGACCTAACAATTGAGCAGAAGCTGATGCGATCCATGAAAACCTACGGTGGGTTGACCCAAGGAAGAGGAATCTCCGAAAGTGTTCTGGCAAGGTGGACAACAGGAATGGTGTTTATGTTGAACATTTGTGAAGAACTGGAAAGTTTTTGCAGCTTATCATGTCATACTGGAGAGCAGCATGTAGACATGAGACCTTCTCGAATCATCCGAGATAATAGTGATGTGGAAAAACTAAAAAAATTGGTTTGCTCTCCACCCTCCATTTCCCAAAACTGACAGTTTAATTTCTATCAGTAGTGGTTTACTGGCAGGTCCTGAAATTAATTGCCACACAGCCCAGAGAGTTGGATCGGAAGGAGTAATGAAAATTGTGGGGAAAATGTACGACAAGGTAGTAATATAACGGAAAAATAAAGTAACCACGCTGGCATCGATCACCTCAACCGTTAAACTGCCGGACAAAAACAGAAGAGTGGCTGTGGATCCGCTCACAATTTTTCAGCGAGTGTGTATTGCAAAGAAATCTGAACAGGATTTACAGGATGACTTCAAATATGAGTTGGCCCCGTTCCCGATGTCTCTGTTCAATGAACAAGGGATGCGCAAGGGCACAAAATCTACTCTGTACTCTGCCTTCACTCCTCTTTCCAGCCACACGCCGATAGATGCCAGCACTCACGTCACTTTGGATGTTGGCTACCTCTTGCACAAGGTCGTGTGGCAGCGGAAAAGCACGGTTCGAGCACTTTTGGCGCGTTATACCACCTACGTCCGAAACCACTTTGGGAAGAACGTCTCCATCGTTTTTGACGGCTACCCCGATGATGCTACCAAAATAAACACCAAAACAGCGGAACGACTCCGGCGCTACGCAGCTCATTCCAGCTACGAATTGACTTTCGATGAATCCACAGTAATTCAAATTGCTCAAGAGCATGTTTTGGGCAATGAAAACAATAAGAGACGCCTTATAACTCTTCTCTGTGTCGCCTTTCAGAAGGAGGGAGTAGAAGTGGCTGTTGCCGAAGAATATGCTGATCGAGAGATCGTCATGATGGCGTTATCAAAAAGAGCAGATGCCGATCGGGTCGTCATAGTGGGAGAAGATGTCAACCGGCTCGTTCTTCTCAATGGTTTAGGCGCTGAAGAGACAAACGTCTATCTTCAGAAGAGCACGAAGGGTGAAGCTGGTTGCTGTTACTACTCTACGACCTCCTACAACAATCAGGACTCCCGACAAGTACCAGGAACGGTACTATTTACCCACGCGTTTGCCGGTTGCGATACCACCTCACCGCCGTTTGGCCAAGGAAAGACCTAAATCAGCACACTTCTGAGCAAGAGTGAACCACTTGCTGAGCAAGTGGAGGTCTTCCTTCGGCCAGACTCTACCCCACAAGCCGTGAGTGAAGCAGGCATCAAGTGCTTCGTGGCTCTATATGGGGGTGACATCGCGAGGGATACTTTGGATTTTCTGAGGTATAAGACGTTTGTCACTTCAACAAACATAAACCTCGCCCGTTTGCCACCGACGGAAGATGCTCCAGGCCACCATGCAGCAAGGTGCTACCTCCAAGTGCAGAAGTGGCGGGGAGTCAACTTGAATCCCATTGAATGGGGGTGGAAGCTGTCTTCTCAAGGACTCACCCCCATTCCCACCACGATGGATCCCGCACCTCCTGCCCTTTTGCGAAAAATTTCGTGTAAATGCAATAAAGGATGCTCTGGGAGCTGCTCGTGTAGAGAGGCTGGGCTCCACTGCTCAGTCCTCTGTCAGTCATGCGGTGACAAATTTTGCATTAACGTCCCGGATGTGGAGCTGAAATGCTCGGACGATGAAGATGACCCGACTACAGACTGGGCGCCTCTTCCAAGTAAGATAAAAAGAAGGACATGATTTGGCAACCAAGACACAATACCTGCATGATTTATATTAGTTTTATTTTTGTGTACATGTAATTTGTCCTTATAGTAGGTACCATGATGTTTGTACAAGCATTTTGGTATGTAGGTATATAAAACAATGTTTGAAGATGACGTAATTCCCGATAGATGTAATATCTTTTCTTTTTTTCATCAAAAATCTGTTAACTGTTTGATAAATAAAACCATAAAAAGACGTGAGAACAGTTTATTTGCATTTCACCCAAAATCCACTTATGACTGTTTTTGGTTATCTGCCATTTTTGAGAGAACCGTTAAGTCTACAGATATTAATCTAGTTTCAAATGAAAGCTAATTAAATTTACAACAACTTTATTTACCACAATATTTAACGTGGGGTGCGTATTTTAGAAGTTATTTTACAAAATAAGTGACGGTTTCGAAAAAATTTCACTTGTTGGAAAAAATTGCCTATTTTTGAAGAACTGTATCTTGAAAACCAATGGCGTTATATAGCTTGTTTTGGTCTCAAATTATAGCAAATTTAGTTTACTTTAAAAGTGTGTATACCGACTACACCGGTCAGACCCTTCCTTTACTGATATATTGAGCAAAAACTGAAAAAAATCAGAAAATTTCCTGGTTTTTTAGGTCCACCGCCGCTCGCACAGCACTTTCGAAGTTGCAAAATTTTTTTTTTATTACTGGTTTAGGTCCTAACAACATATAAAAAATTCAGAATGACTGGACCTTTTGCAAGCACAACCCCCTTTTCATGTTTAACTTGACTGGACTAAAGGTACCTCGGCCTTTTTGTTCGCCACTTCCATTGAAAGCTGCTGACCGTTTTCAAGCGGCAGTAAGTACTCATCACTGGCACTGGCACTGGCACTGGCACTGTCTACTATCTCACTTAACGAACACGGCTAAGGCTAAACAAGGTTAACGGTAAAGGTACTGCCGGGAAGTAAACAAAGGTTATTCTGTTTATCTCGGACCATCTCTTGGTTTACCCCTGTACAGGTTTCGCATTACGTTGACACTGTGGTGAAGCGTTTTTTGCGATATTCTACGATATATTTATTTTAAATCATTTACACCATTTGTTGCGTCGTTGGCCATTCTCGTCGCTACACAAACATAGGAAGTTCCTGTATACCTTTTTTTATTTCAAATCCATTACACACTTATGTGTACTGCTTGTCTAGTCTAAAATCTGGATCTTGGCTAATGAAAAGTGGGCAGCTTCAAGTCAAAATTTGCCTTATACATATAAACTCAGTATCGCCAATGCAGTTGGTCATAGGTATTCAAAATAAATAATTTACTTGTTCAAGTAAGTATTTTATTTGAACTTAAATTTTGAAAACGGTTTCTGTACCTTTTTTTAATTCGCGGATGGAAATTACGGCTTCCATCCACTGACTGTTCCAAATACAACGATACTATTAATGTCCTGAATGCATCTCTAAAATATCAAGGAGTGTACATTTTGCGAATATCAGTGATTACAAAAAATCTGTTTTCAGTTCCTTCTCTGTGGGTAGGTAAATAATATCAAGTAACTATACGTCCTTCGCCCCTCATGTGAGAAGCACTATCGTAGAGTACCGTTGCATCCCCCTTTACAAAACCTGCACTTAGGTCGAGCAGCGGTGAAACTACAAGCTTTATATTCACATATCTATTGTACAATTAATGGGTATATCTATATGGGATTTGTGGGATTGCGCTAACTTTCCCACATCCTGAATAAAAAATATTGTTATTATTAAGGACCGCCGGGCGCCGACCACCTGATATACTCGTATATATATGGTTATATATATTTCGACCACCATATGTATATATTAGAATGATTTCATTATTCCTTTACCATAATTAAAAATGTCATTTTTATAAAAGTTCCTATTCTTATTAAAAATAATAGTGGATGACTACTTCATGTAGGGCAGTGGTTCAGCGGGTATCAACCAAAAATAATAATATTAGGAACTTTTATAAAAATGTCAATTTTATAATATGCTAAAGAAATAATGAAATCATTCTATGAATATTGGTTATAAATGAAGGTGTTATTTTGTATTGAAAGTAAGTAATTTTAAGCTTAGTGGAAAGTTTAGGGTTTAAGGCTTTACAGCAATTATTCAAATTACCACAAGCAAATTAAATACAAAGAAATTACATCCAAACTTAACTAAGAACTTGTAACTTTAAAATTCGTTTTATACCATCTTGTGTAACTACTACAGTTTTGGACATAACCGAAATAAACTGTCTTTAATCTAAAACGAAGTGAATGTGTTTTAAGTTTTTTACATCTAATAGTTTATTCAATTTTATTAGAATTCATTTTTATGAACAACGGTTGTATTCACCAATGTAATGTATGGAGTTGGTTGAGATTTTGTCCCGGTAAAACAGTGATCCCGTGTTCAATTGCCAGTTGAGACCGTTACCTTTTTCTGTGTCTTGTTCTGCTTCATGTTTCGTTTAGATTTATTAATGTTATCATTTTCTTCAATAATAAGTTATTGTATTGTATGTGTTGTTATTTGGGTTATTTCTCCTTCTTTAGCCAATTGTAATGGCTATGTTCGTCAAAAAAATATTAAAGTTGTGTGAAAAATTCCTTAAAACTTAATAATTTAAGATTTTTGACTAAAATTGAAAGCACGAAACGGTTTTATCAAATTATGCACTTTTATTCTAAAACCGAAAATAAAATTTTAATACGGTTCGTAAGTTGTTACGATATGCGAAGTGAATTGTTAGAATTTGAGTTCAACGGCGGTCAGATAATACCCCCTAAACGGACATCCAAATTCTTTACGCCATTCTTGGCGACCCCTGGAGACGAGCTGTAGTCAAACCACCCCTTGCCAACACCTCGACAGGGGTGGTAAAGTATGGACTGCGATCGCAACCCCCCAAATGGAGTATCGTAGTTCCCCTTCAGTTTTCCCGTGTTACGATTGAATTTTAAATTTATAATATAGTGCAGTATATTTTTAGCCCTGATGTAACCTATTTTCCGCAGGCCTAGAACTGAAATTAATAATATATTTATAAAATTATGTGTATAAGCAATATAGTACAAGTTCACGTGTACAGTACTTATAACCAAATAACCATCACGCCGTTTATCCGGAGGGGTAAGCAGAGCGGATGTACCGCCAAACAACTCGGTCTTGGCACACACTTATGTTGTGCTGACTCTTGAAACGGCCCACTATACTAATCGAGTATTTGGTTCGCTTGTGACTTCCTCGGGGTACGCGATTTCTTCTACCTTTCACATCCGCATCATATATTATCCTTACACTCGGTTCTTCGTTCATTCGGTGTACATGTCTAAACCATCTAATCGTCCCTCTTTATCTTGCTCATTACTCTTGCATCGGCCTTGCATTCTTTGAATATCTCCGTATTTCTTTCACGATCGTACATGGTTTTACCCCAGGGTTTCTCAATGCCATTCATCAAGGTCGGTACCAGCACTCTTGTGTACACTGTACATTATGTATGAAGCTTTAAAGGGTGTGGACAAAAGCACACCTTGTTGGACGTGTCATCACCTGCCGAGCACTGATGCGCTAAATGGTTGCACGTTTTCCCCCAAAGCCGAGGGATTTACGTGACTCCTGTGACCGCAGTGAGATTAATACAATTTGTTTGACGGATTACGTGACAGGGTGGCACGCAATAGCGGCTCGTGCCTTTTGGGTGTTCTAGAGTGTTAATATTACAAAAAATGGCGTTATTGACGTTGTCGTAATTGAAAACGATTTTTTTTCTAAAATTTGTTTTTTTTTGTATGAAGATTTTCAGTAAATCTGAAATTTCCTACTCTAGAAGACACAAAAGGCACGAGCCGCCGCTGGTCACTGGCAAGTCCCAGAGGTCGTTTATTGAAAATCTAATTGTATAGATTGTTTTTCATATTTTTCTCATGAAAATTAAAATATTTTCTCGTAACTTTAAAGCAGAACAATCTGTCTTTTATCCCCTTACATTCAACAACTTTTTGTTTATTTCATTAATTTTACATTGTGAAGTGCTTCCCATTTAATAAACTTGAAAAACGTTCACCCTTATTCAATAAACATGTATTGTGCATTACAGGACAAAAGTTCAGGTTACGTAGGGATTTATTGTTTTAGTTTCAATTTTATTTGAAACATGAAAATACGTATTAAAAAAAAAAATTGTTTTAATATGTATGTTTAGTTAGTCAGTTGTACATTACTATTTTTTTAAATTTTCGACTTGGTATATTTTGTTTGTACAATCTATGTAAAAGCCCAGTTGCGCGTATATTCAAATAAAGAAATGAACATTACAATACATGTAGCAAAAATACATAGTGGAATAAATCCTTTCTTCGTATAGAGGTTGTTAAAACTAAGAAAGGCCTTACGCATTAAAGTTTGTTTTTTTTATTGGTGTTTGTGTCGGTTTTTCATTTCAATTATGTGTATGCGACTATGGTGTTTTTTTTCGGTTCTTCATTACAATTATGTATATGAGACTATTTAATCGGTGTTGTTTTTCGGTTCTTGATTACAATGTTGTGTATGAGACTATTGAATTAGTGTTGTGTGTCGGTTATTCATTAAAATTCTGCGTGTGAGACTATTTAATTGGTGTTGTTTTTGGGTACTTCATTACAATTCTGTGTATGAGACTATTGAATTAGTGTTGTGTGTCGGTTCTTCATTACAATTATGTGTGTGAGACTATTTAATTGGTGTTGTTTTTCGGTTCTTCATTACAATTCTGTGTATGGGACTATTTAATTGTTGTTGTTTTTCGGTTCTTCATTACAATTCTGTGTATGTGACTATTTTCAAAGGCCGCCTGAATTCAGCAACCCTTGATACTTTCGTTCCCTCCCACTCCGCCCTCCAATTGTGGAGCAAAAAATATCCGTCCTTAACCCGGAGATTAATTATTACTATCACCTGCAAAGTATTTTTTATGGCAGTTTTGTGTAATTACAAGTCCTGTCGAAATTTATTAAGGCTTTCAATAACAATAATAACTTTAATATAATACCTATATAACTTTAACAATAATATTTGGGAATTGCATTCGCAGGACAACTTGGCATTGTGTGCTCAATCGACTGAATTATATTATTAATTGACCAGTGAAATGGAACAATTCTCACTAAAATTACAATTTAAAAACAACTTTCTGACAAAAAATTCTATTTTTTACGTCTTAACTAAGTACATTTATAAGGGTAAAGCGTCTCAAAGGCTTCGATCTCTTTAGCATTGTACTTTATTCTTAATTTTAAAACCTTATAGTACCTAAGGAGCTTTCTTTTAAGGATTTTAATTGGAGGCCTTGTTATGCTAATGCCAGTATTCAAGACGATGATAGATATACTTGTAATTTCATATTAAGTGGTGTTTATTTTAATTTTAAGCATGTAATCCTGCTGGTAGTGCTAAGTCATTTTTTATAACATTTAATCCTTACTTTAGCCGGTCTCACCGATTTAAATATTTTATCGCCAATCTTTTTTATTTAAATTTCCTTTCTATGTGTACCAGTTTAATCGATATATATTTATTGCCCTTGATTTTGCACAAAAACCACGCTATGCAAATATTATTATTATTATTATTATTGTGAAAATGGTTTCATTATGGAATAGCTGACGTTACCCGGCGTTGCTTTACTTTTCTCTACTTTCTATAAATATAATAACCATGTATTATATACATAAACCTTCCGGGAGAAATTCTCTAATTGATAGTGAAAACTCTATCAAACTCCGTTGCATAGCTTAGAAGAAATAAGGGCACAAACAGACAGACACGGATAGTGACTTTGTTTTGTATTGTTCAAAGATACCAATGTATTGTCAAGATTACGAATTTACTAAAAAATTTTCAGGACACGGCCTGTAATCCCGTTTTTATTTCATAATCGTCTGGGATGTTCCGGGATGTTCCCGAACGTTACAGACTATTTCCTAACACTCCAGAATGTTTCGGGATTTTCTGGATGTTGTGGAATGCTCTCGAATGTTCTGGACTGTTCTAGAAATATCCAGAGGGCGAAACTTCCAGACCTTATATCTTCAAAGGACGCCCTTCAGGTAAAAAACAAGAACCTTCATGTGGATGGGGGATAGAGGGCTACCACACCATATAACTCCCTTGATCGTACAGGGACTTGTTTCTGAGTTTTAGCGGCACGCACTTTGTATACTTACTTTTATAATAAACATAAACGAAAATACAATAAAACGTTATTTCAACATAAGTGGTTAGTTGTTAGCCTAAAATATAAAAGTATGAAATGAATTAAGAGACATTATTTACATATCTCTAGAAACCTTCAAGGTTTATTATGTTGAGGATATCAAGACTTGTTATTAAGCAGCACCATCACCCGTGTCTGAGCAAATACATCTGTTCTCCGTGGGGAATGCATTGCAGATGGTGATGCTGTCCTTGCGGTAGTCATTTTGTAGAAACAACTTACCGCTTTTCAGGAGGTCTGGAATATCTATTAAATAATTATTCATAATTTTACAGGCCCCCGCAAGTGCTCCGCTCCTCGACTTGCAAACTATGGTCGTGCGTCTCAGAGAGAAAATCTCCATGATGCATAAATTGAGGGTACTCACCGTGCATTCTCTTTTTCCCTGAGAATTGTTTTTTTGTATTTGTTCCAAGTGTTTCTATATATTTTTCTGGTATAAGTCTCATGCGTCAGAAGCGTACCTTGTGATGCTTGAATTTGGTACTGTTTGTACTTGCATAATACTTATATATTATAAATTAAAATAATATTGAGTCAATCATAAATAATGACAAAAACCGGAAAACAAGAAAAGTATTTCAAAACATTTCACCCAATATTCCTGCTTCCTAGAGAAGACATTAATTAATATGATTAATTATACCATAAAATTTTCAAACTCATTATACTTCGTTCAATAATATTAGTATCTTTTCAGTAAAAATATTGCGATACTTTCACAATAATGAATACCCATATTTCACTTGATATTTTGCACGGAAATCATTTTAATTGGAACAGTTACTTTGTCGAGATAGTTAACTAGAGTAATCTTCCCCGAGTTCTTAATGTGTCTAATAAATATATAAAATAATCTCATCTCGACTTTCGAAGGTACAAAGTTAATTTCTCAATAATACAGGAAATCGATTGATTATAATATTGATTCATTTTTTACTATATTTGTGCAATAATACCTCAAGAACGTTTTTAATATGTAAAAATCAGCATTAACGTAATAAGCACAATTAAGTTAATTTATAAATACTTCGCTCTCCACATTGATTAAACGAAATCTGGTAGATATTTTGATATTTATTTGATTTTCACTCCCAAATATAAACAAAGTCTTATAAGCAATAATTAGTCGCTTGAAATATTCATACAAATTGAAAATATTTCCTGAGTAAAAATAAATGCCGCCGACGGGAATTGAACCCGCGCCTTTCGATGTCCGGTCAGACGCTCTGGACCACTGAGCCACGTCGGCTTATTTCCAACGCGCCAAATAATTCAATATGTACTAGTACTTCAATCAACAATTACTGCTTATTATATTTTTTCACCTGTAAACACCAACTTTATTTAGTAGGAAGGCTTTGTTAGTGCTAAATTTCCCACTAGATGGCGTCGAGACATATTATTTCTAGATTTGTTGGTGAAATATTTTGATATTTCAAATATTATTATTATTTTTTAATTAAACTTATGTTCATAAGACAAGGTTTTTTATGCATAGCACAAAGGATAACAAATTATTATAAGCAATAATTAGACGCTTAAAATATTCATACAAATTGAAATTACAAAAAACAAGCGATTAATTATTGCTTATAATAATTTATTCTCCTTTGTGCTATTCAGAAAAAACCTTGTCTTATAAACATTAGTTTATCGTTAAAAAATAACAATAAACAAAGTTTGGTTCTTCCTCCTTTCATAGATAAATACGCGTAAAATGCGAATTCTTTATTGATTTGTTAATGGATTCGTCCGCTGCAATCGTTTGTGTAAAGTTGGTTTTCATTTGAAACTTCGCCCCTCCCCCCACTGAGTGACTTTTGTTTAAACACTTCAGCTGTGAAGTTGTCCTTCACAGCTCTTCCAAAGAAAACATTTGCAGGATATTCTTCCCGGGAGATGAGCCTCCCGAAGCTTGCCTTAAAATAATTAAAAGTTTATTTCGTTTTGGACCAAGAATATTCCAGATGTTATAGCGCGTGCTATTTGAATTCCCCTACGAAAAGCCGCCTCACTGAAGTGAAAAAGCTTTATTCAAGAATAAAGGAACTTTTTTTGTTTAGCGTCCGTCTGCAAATTGAGCGACGCCTTTTAATCGTCCCACTTTAACTATACCCGCAATTTGCTTAAATAATGTTTTTGTACACGTTTAAAGATTTCTTTCCAATATCGCATTTCCTCCACAAATTTTAATAGAGGTATCGATATTTTGTTCGATAATTAACGTTTTGGGTAGAAAAATCTATTGAAGGATAATTTACAAAAATAAAAAAAGAAACATTAATTTATTTTAAATGCAAAGTTATTTTGGGTATAACCACTCTATTATAATTTATGACTTGTGTCAACTAGTTGCGGTCAGATATATCCTAACCCTTTTCTGGACATTATTATTACAAACTAACCCAAGTACAAACTTTAACCTTTCCATCATCATTAGACCTGCGGTATCTAATTGCTGGAAGCGATTACTCGCATCCTTGCATTTTTCTTTCAATCCAATACACCTATATAATTATAAAATTGCCACATTTGCTAATGAATTACTTTCCTCAGCCAGTCATCAGCCAGGCATCAGCCATCTTTTCATACATTATTATAATACAGGGTTTTCTAATAAGAGATGTTATTTTGAATGGCCCGCTATTTCGGTGGATGTTACTTTTAAAGCTGTCATTTTTTGACATTTGACAAGTAGAAACTACGCCATTAATAAAAATGGAACGATACACGCTTCAACAACGCATTGAAATTATTAAAATTCACTTGAGTGAATCAAATGCAAAACATCTTGAGTGATGAGGTCCATTTCCACCTCGGTGGCTTGGCGTGTAAGAGTTATTGTTGAAAGGCCTCTATCCTCAACGTGTGACTGTTTGGTGCGGTTTATGGTCCGGCGGAGTCATTGGACTTTACTTTTTCGAAAATGAGGCTGGAGCAACAGTTACGGTGAATGGATTGCGCTATCGAGAGATGATTAATGTTTTTTTATGGCCGGAATTGGATGGCATTGATTTGGACAACGTTTACTTTCAACAAGACGGCGCTACGTGCCACACAAGCAACGAAACCATTGATCTTTTACGATTGAATATCAAAATATCACATCTTATTGGAAAACCCTGTATTTGTTTGGAATCTTGGTTCAAGAATTCAAATTAACTCAAAAGCCGTGAAGCTTGAACATTGAAACATACTTTTAACTGATTTTGTAAACGTAAGGCAAGAAATATTTACAAGAAGCAAGTATAAACAGTGTATAAAACCCAAGAGGAATAATTAAATACCCAAGTTTAATTATAGTTTTAATAACACTATTTAAAAAAAATCTGTTAATCACAAGAAAACAAGAGGCAGAATACACTCGCAGGCCGCGCCTTAGTGGGTTCCCATTACTTGCTTTAGTTTTATATTCATTTATTGTTATATTTTTAAGTATACGTAAATAAATTAGAAGAGTAAAAACTTGTGTACCTTAAATGTAAAATGGATTTTATAAATAATATATCTCGTTTGAAAACAACGTGTATATCGTATATCGTAGGGCACGCCCCTAGGAGTAAATAATAAGTAATTTATTTTTCGTAGTTCACAGTTATACTCCAATATACAACATAGAAGATTTAAAATAAAATGGGATATACTTATACATAGCAAAATAAAGATACTGTAAATGAGATTTAAAAAGAGTAATAGCAATAACAAATAGTAGAAGTATGTATGTATCGAAGGTTTAAAACAAAACCAAAGACAAACATATCAAATAAACAAGATGTGACATTATTATGTTGTGTTTGCACAACTAGAAAAGGTTTATAGGAAATATAGCAAAGTAAATGAATAAAAATGTTGTGGAGAGCAGTTTTATATATATTTATTTCGAATTTACGCCACTAGTGTCATTTACACACAGTTTTTAATATTTTGTGACATTAAGATTTACTAGGTAGGTACTGTTTAATTATTTTTATTATTAATCAATTAAAATAATAATTTCGGCTGCGAGTCTCTGTGACTTTAACTCTCGTACAAAGAATTCGATTTATTTTAAATTTTTATGTCATTGGAACTGATTGTGTAAAGAATGCAGACAAGCGATAAAGTACCATGAAATACTATTTTTTTTTAATAAATATTGATGTATTTTTTTTAAATTAATTAAATTTAATCAAATTTACAATGGTTAATCTTGACAAGTAAAGTCAGATTTCGTGATTTTCCAAGGGTCTGCGCTAGTATTACGTCATAATATTGAAGTACGTATTTCTTCCATTTGAATCTGAAATGTATTTTTCCCCGTTAGTGTGATACTCTTTTATGTTTTTTAATAAATATAACAAAAACTTAAATTATAAATTTTAAAACATTATTAAAATACCTCTAGGCAAATTTATATTTTGTCAAGAACATATCCTAGCGTGATATTCTTTTAAAATGATGGGTTTTCCTTATAAATTAAAAAAAGGTTTTGTTTGAAACAAAGCGAATAGAAAACCTCATTAGTTTCCTGAATCTTGTGTGCGAATAATCCTGAAACCTTTGTGATGTTTCCCATTTGCTTTTGAATTGGATACCTACAATAGTTTAGAACCTGGAGACAACAACTAACAAGTCCTTTTCATCGATTTGAGATAAATCGTCGTATCGTCGTAGGTTCTGTATACATTACTGTCATCAATGCAAAAAATACTATTCATTATTGATAGCTGACAATAGGAAGACTGAAGGACGTATTAAAACCATCCGCGTTTCTCAATGCGTTTTTAGTTCATAACCCGGTGAGCGCAGATTTTCCGCAGAGGCACGTTAATACTTTTTAAGTGCTATCAAGACTGAAGGACATATAAAACCAGCCACGTTTCTCGAAGCGTTCTTTGTTAATAACCCGGTGAGCGCAGATATGCCACAGCGGCACGCTAACACTTTTTAAGTGCTATCAAGAAGCGTCACTGCGTCCAGATAATAGTCCGTTTGTACGATAATAACTAAATCAAAATATTATGTAATAGAATAACGAACATTTTCTTAAAATTACAACATCCGTTTACATTAATAGGTACATAAGACTTGTTTTATAAATTACCTTAAACATAGTTACCCTTTCTACTAAGATTATGAGGTTTTATGAAATAAATAAAAAATCGGTATTTACGAATGCCGCGGGCTGTGAAATGATTCAGACTTGTGGAATAAACTTACTAGAATGAAAACAACCCATAAGATTTAAAAACAATATGTAGTTTTCTTGAAAGCTTTCTCATTCTTGCAATTTATATCTCTTTTATCCTAATCTTTTATAAACATTTTTTAATTCCGCTGAAGACGTACGCGTGTTGCGGTTTAACCCAATCAATCAATTTTTCTCCACTTTTTCTCACTCTGTAGAAAATGATAAACATTTTAAATATCGAAATTGTTTCTTAAGCAAATAATACTCAAGTTCTGTTATTATTCCATTATATGCCAGTTGTTTTACATAACTGAAATAATAACAGACCTTGAATATCAACTTTGAAATTTTCTGATGTTCAACGGTTCATACCCCATTCATTTACACACAAGATCTAACTTAGAAATCATGATTGTTTGATATCTTGGTCATTCAAATGAATACCTGAAAGCTGAAAAAATGACGGGGAAGAGTCACTCAAAATGGCAGGTTTCTCAATATTTCAACATTTATACAAATGAACAAATTTTACTTACTTTAGACATTTGATTTGTGCGATTGGATTCAGATTGTGAAAATGGAAAAGTTTGACGATAATTAGGACATTTGAATAGTCCAATTGAACAAAGAATTGTAAAACTTTGAATGCACTTCGGAATTATCCGACTGACAAAGAATTGTACGATGCATATGGGAATTGTCCATACGGACAAATAAATACATACACGCATTTACGGATATTTATTTGAATTTGTGTATATTATATAAACATTTATGTATATTTCCAAATTTCACGATAATATGCTATGTAAAATAAGTATTAAGCAACGATACTTAATTTTTGCACACATTCCCTTACAAAAAAATCTACTCACATGAACCTTTACCTAATTCGACGAAGCCCGAAAAATAGATCCTCCCGATGGTCCATGGTATTAGTCTTCTTATTAGTTAGTATGTCACAGGCCATTCATTAACGGGTATTTATTTCACTGTGCGCGGATTCAATTGTTTTACCCATTTCCTATTTCGTTTCATGGCTTACACTACTAATAAGTAATTATCTCAGTTCTCTTGTGTTTCATTTATTATGTACCTACGACTGAATTTATCGCAAATCATTAAATATATTACGACGAGAATTTTCCCTTTCGAATACACTAGCGGTTTCTACCGGTCTTTGATTGAGTTTCAAAACTATATTTTTTTTTTCAAAATAAGCAAAAATTCCTGTGAAGGAATTAAAGTCGTACATAAAAATGGAATAGGTTAATGGAATATATGTTTTGTTTATTTTACTTGAGTTTTAATTTTATTATACTCACGATTCGAAAGTTATTACTGTTTCAAAAAGCTGATTCGCTGGTGTGTGGGGTTGTACCTACTTTGTGAAGCTAGGGGTAGTAGCCGGTCAACACCTCTTGTTAAATGGGTGCATATAAGGATTGGTCATCATCACAGTGGTCGGCTTTGGTTCCGATCCGGAACCTTTGGACGCTAAATCTTGCCGGGGGCAAGATATGCCGAGCTCTGCGGTGAGACATAAGAACCCTTCTCAGGGTGGTGGGCATATGGGGCTTATTCACAAGTAAATCAGAGTAAAAGACAAGTTTCTGTACATATAAGTTGAACTCTATTCATGATAACAGGGTAAACATTAAGCAAGGGATTTTAAAAGACTTACCCCCTATCAGACCGATTCTATCCTATCTAACTATCTAAACGCGGATGAGTGGAGATACCTTCCTCCCAGGGGTACGTCTGCTTCGGCGCGGGCGACCGGCCCACCAGCTCCGTCTCTCTTCCAGTCTCCAGCCAGGAAACCAGTCTCCGGTGTCCATCCACCCGATTATTGCGGATCCTTTCAAGGCGCGCGTGTTGGATGGCGGTAGGCGGCGTTCACGCACCCAAATACAATACTCGTCCGAACGATCTAGTATTCCTCAGCGTACTCAAGGTTTGCATGTACGAAGCGAGAGAGGATTGTCTCTTTAAACGTGGATTACATCCCAAACGGAACACACGGCCCGGTGCACTTTGGCACTCGTTTAATTCACGCGGGTTTTAAAATTGTCGACCGACATTGCGCGTATTTCGGCGCGGGTTTTTTTTACATTTAACCATTACTCCACGTATCTCAGGATCGGATGCCTGATTTTACTTTTAAGATTCGCCGCGTACTTGCTCCGAACGGTTT
The DNA here is from genome assembly GCF_061612785.1 of Hesperophylax consimilis. Classification (NCBI taxonomy): domain Eukaryota; kingdom Metazoa; phylum Arthropoda; class Insecta; order Trichoptera; family Limnephilidae; genus Hesperophylax; species Hesperophylax consimilis. Next base: position 4,321,322 of record NC_142858.1, read on the forward strand.
TTTTTAAATTGCTCCATATAAACTTGGCACTTAACGTTTCAACTGAGTCCTCGCCCAACTGCGCTCCGTTGGAAAGTGTCGAACCTTGCAAGAATAACCTTTTCCCGTTATTTTGTGCCGATTTATGGCTGTCAAAATAACCATAGACAAAAATCAAAATAATAATTAGTACCTAATTATAATTGTTATGTTTCTAAATATTTTCATAACAAAGCATTACTGTATTGAGTTGAGATTTAACCTGACCCAGCGTTACACCAAATATGTTCCGAATGTCCCAAGTTTCAGCTTATGCAGGCCGTCAGGAGGCGTGTTCCTCCCTCCACGGTTTTCCAGTCTCTTATCCGAGACCTATGAACCTTTAAATTATGTTTATTCGAATATTTCTCCTCAGACCGACGTATTTTTGAACTACAGCGATTCAAGCTTATTTGGTTTCCTCGTTATCTTGCCAGTCGAATTCTCGGATTTCAGTCTTGCCAATGATAATAATAATACCTTTGCGGTTGCTATGCCTTTTCACTTTACAATAACGTGAATTATTGTATAATATTATAACGACAACTTGCCACTGTATCTGTGTACAGTACATAATGTACAAGGTATTCTGTTCTCGGAGAATGTTTGCGGTTTACTATAGAAAATCTTGATATGCTGTGCCTCACCTAAGATAAAACAAGACTATGAATTTCGTCCGTGTTCAAACAATAGTAATTGCTTTATTCCCCCGGAAAATTTCTCTGACAATAACGTACCTACATGCTGGTACGCGGTAAACTCCCGTTCTTACGCGAATCGATGTGAATTCCTCCAGTGTGTTAAGTAAGGGATGTTTGCCCAAGAGGCGCGGGTTTACCCTAATTTGGCCCGAGCCACTGAATATCTACTAATGCTACAAAGGCTTGAAAAGCTCGATTTGAACGCATCAAAGAATGCCCGAACGACCTTGAGCCACTCACCGTTATTTCACACCCAATTCTAACCTCAGTTTAGTTACTCGGTAACTCCACTGTATATCAACTCCATCTCTATACCCGCTGTATTAAAATCATGGTATACCGAGCACACACCCACTCTCCGCTAAGTGCAAATGGAATCAGGGTAGAGTATTTTAAATTACGCTGTTAAAAGTTAACTTTTTTTTAAAGTGAGCTAGGAAGTGCATGCATTATAATAATTCATCTTCTTTTATTATCGCAATTAAACTTTTTTTTGGGCTTCGGCGAATTAAGTAAAGGTTCATGTGAGTAGATTTTTTTGTACGGGAATGCGAGAAAAAAATTCAAGTATCGTTGCTTAATACTTATTTTACACAGCGTATTATCGTGAAATTTGTATATATTTATAAATGTTTATAATCTTTGAATATATACAATTTCACATAAATATTCGTAAACGCCTATAAGAATCAATTTGTCAGTATGGACAATTCCCCATGTGCATCGTAAAATTTGTACTTTTGGATAATTCTTTGTCAGTTCGGACAATTCCGACGTGCATTCAAAGTTTTACAATTCTTTGTTCAATTGGACAATTCAAATGTCCAAATTTTTGTCAAACTTTTCCATTTTCACAATCTGTATCCAATCGTGGAAACCAAATGTTTAAAGTAAGTAAAATTTGTCCAGTTATATGAATTTTGAAATATTGAGAAACCTGCCATTTTATTTATTTAATATCAACGGTATAAATATACCATAAACTCACATTTTGAGTGACTCTTCCCCGTAATTTTTTCAGCTTTCAGATTTTCATTTGAATGATCAAGATATCAAACAATTATGATTTCTGAGTTAGACCTTGTGTGTAAATGAATTGGGAATTAACGTTGAACCTCAGAAATTTTCAAAGTTGATATTCAAGTTCTGTTATCATATTATATTATAATGGAATAATAACAGAACTTGGAGTGAGGAAAAATGGGGAAAAATTAAGCACTTGGGTTAAACCGCAACACGCGTATGTCTTTAGCGGAATTAAAAGGTTAATAAAACATTAGGATAAGAGAGATATAAATTGCGAGAAAAACAAAGCTTTCATGCAAATGATATATTATTTTTAATCTTATATGTGTTGTTTTTGGCATGCAAAAATACCGATTTTTTTATTTATTTCATAAAGCTTCATAATCTTAGTAGAAAGGGTAAGTATGTTTAGGGTAATTTATAAAACAATTCTTATGTACCTATTAATGTAAACGGATGTTGTAATTTCTTATGATATTTTTGAATTATATTTCATATTTGAATTTCAAAATAAATACTTTTTTTTAAAGCATTTGAAAGACTCTTTCAGATATTAGTGTTACAAAACCGACAAATGCAAAAATATTACAATTTTGTACGCAATCATAGATACAGTCTATCGCATATGATTTTTATAATGTAAACTGTAATTACCAGTTTAAACTAAATTAAAAATATATATTTGATAAGAATAAGGTTATTGCCACAACTTATTATTATTATTATTTTAGTTTTATATAAAATATTTATTAAAAAGTTTGCAAATTGTCGTCCATTGTAAACTTTAAATCAAAATACAAAGCGCATTTTTGACTCTTTCTGTCCCTTTTTAAATTATATATATATATATATATATATATATATATATACATATATATATATATATATATATATATATATATATATATATATATCTCACCGTAATACAAAATGGGATAGCATGACTTTTATGAGTTCGTTTCAGCCTGGAAAAAATATCTCCCCTACAAAAACTCTACGATTTTTTGAAGTCTGGGAAAAATATCTCCCAAATTTAATATGGGGAATAAATTAACTGTATTTATATTATATATAGCGCCCTTGAGGTGATTTTTCACAAGGCGTTATACAAGTTATCTAATCATTGTTTATACAACTTAGATAAGGAGTTTTAAAATCTCCATTTAACAGTTAACAAATGCGTCAAAACACCAAAAAATATTTTTAATTTTTTGATTATTATTCGGATAATAAGGAGAATGTTGGAATTATTTATCATGTTATTGGGTAATTGATTCTAACTACCTAATAAGTTATCAATAAAATTAGGAAATAGTTTAAATTGTTATTTAAGTTTAGTCGATAACTCAATTACATGTTTAACTGGGATTTACAAGGAATAGCCTAATAAGAGTAATAAGCCACCGCCGAAAGAACGACCTGAATGTGATTTATCTCATTCAGGAGATTTCCACAAACTACGTTTGACTGGCTAAGCGGCTTAGCGAACGGATGTTACTAGGTTTAGGTTAAAGCTTGAAGGGGTGGTTTATTACTGAGTGGGCAGTAGAAAAGTTAATACCTATACCGAAAACCGTGGGAATATACTAACAGTAACATTGGTAATATTATGGAAAAAAACATAGGTACAGATAGTATAATTTTGAAATAAATTAAAACGATAAAAACATTTATATATATATTTGTAATTATTTTTTTGGTTTTACTGGTGAAGATTGAAACTTCCTGACTATGCTGTGAACTTTTAAAAGTTTTGTGTTGTGGAAAATGCGTCATTTGGGGTTATTTAGGTGCCATTTCAAGATCCATTCTTGTACCATCTAATTCTTGGAACTTTTACAAATATTATAACAATAAACGCATCAACTTGAATTGTCTTTGCATCAGTAAAATCAATCAATTTCAACAATCTTTGGATCTGCAACTTTTCTTTGTAAGGTTTATGTGAATAATTAAACTAAATTATTATTTTTACGGCTCAAACAAGTTACATATAAAACGCTTTGTTGTTCTTACTACACAACGCCATGTGAGAGTTATTGGTAGTCAGATGACATTGAGAAAAGTTTTGTATTACGGTATACGATATATATGTGATTTAAAAAGGGTTGGAAAGAGTGAAAGTGCGCTTTGTATTTTATTTAAAAGTTTACAATGGAAGCTCCCAAATTATTTTGAAATAATTCTATGTATATATTAGCATTTGAAAAATATTTGACAATTTGCAAACTTTTTAATAAATATTTTGTATAAAACGAAAAAAGTAATAATGTTGTGGCTTTAACCTTAGGGGGTATTTCACTATCTCTGATTACGTTCTGACCAAGCACTAATCCGCGGATTAGTCATTTTTTCGTTTTCACTATATCTGAATAACTCTAACGCTCGGGTTAAAGTTCGATTTGACTAATCAGTGCTCGAACTTCACGTTAGGCGCTATTCCTCGAATCAAAGATGGGGTCAAAACATTCCGAGTTTGACAGCTGAGAAGTGAGTCGAATTTTGTTGAATGAATTTGAATGCTTGTATGATCCATCCTGAATTATTTGATTGTGTTCAAAATAAGAAACAATGTATTAATTCGACACGAATCTATCTAAAATGACCTGATAATCAACATAACATAACCAAAAAAATGCACACTTCGCGGTGTGCGGACTGTGACGCATGACAGCCGTGGCAGTAGATTGAGTAACTGCAAACATTTTGCGATGTTGCCAGACTATTTCGAGTGTTATCTATCAGGAAGTTCGAAACAATGGTAAACGGTCGCCGTTGAATAACGAAGTTATTCTGATCTTTAAATCCAGCCAACGGATAGCTAGTCAGATATTTAGCCCGACATAGTGAAATACCCCCTTAATCTAATTAAATCTATATATGTTTTAGTTTGGTTTAAATTGGTAATTACAGTTGGCACAGTAAAAACCATCTGCGAGCGACTTTAAAAAGTGTATCTATGATTGGCACAAAATTTTAATATTTGGAATTGCATTTGTCGGTTTTGTAATACTAATATTAATATTTGAAAAACATTATTTTAATTTGAAATACGTTCAAAACATCGAATTTAACGTCATATCATATAAATATAATGTAATTCGAAAATATTTATCACGCAAATAGCATTTACAGTTCGCTAAAGAGAAATACATAGGCTGTAGGGGTTTAGTAATTAACATTTTTGTTTTTGTAAAACCTAACTTGTCACATTGAAATTGGTATGTGTCTTAAGTCTTGTTGTCTTGGTTTCAATGACTTCCTGAAACGTCGTCTCAAGTGCGTGTAGCTAAATACGATTTTATCGCCACTACCATCAAACTACAAGCACAATACTATTGAGTTGTGTTAATCTTAAATTATTTCAGCAAATATTATATATGCGGTTAGTTCTACCTGTAAAGATATCATTACAACATTTTTTTGTAAATATAATTTGGAACCCTTTTCTTAGAATGGTCGTTTCCTATTGCTTGAACATTGAACAAGGAACCTCCAAGCTTCCATACAAATCTTATCTGTATTCGACGGCTATGGTTTATTACAAACCGACTACATTATTTATAATTTTATGCGTAAGGGTATCTTGTGTTAACTACTTAAAAAGTCGTGTTAGTAAAACATATCTGAAAATGTTTAATGAACCGTGAGTTTCCAGTCTTGTTAAGTTTTCGATTTCCCGAAAGATATTGAATGTTCCAGCCATTAACGTTTTCCTTTTCGGAATGGAAATGTTTTATGTATTGGTGCCTTTATCATGATTATTTTTTGGATTATTATGCCGCGTTGCGCTTCCTAATTATGTAGCCAACGTTTCGGACAGCGTTATAGCGTCTATCATTAGGGTATATTTGTAGATTGATTTTATTAATTCTTTCGCAATCAAGTGTTGCGGTGAAGCGTGTGTTTATGTGCGTCGAAGTGACACCGTGTTGCGCGTGTCAATATTCTTAGGGAGAGTATTTCATAAGAATTGGTTAAAATATTGTGGTTTTCGACTTTTACTTTTGTTGTATCCGTCAAATATTGGATACCAAGAACTATTAAGTTTTACCCCTCCGTCTTTAATAATCTATTTTTTTGTGGATTTTGATTGCCTCCGTAATTAGGCGTGCTCGATAAGTTTCTTCTCAGGGACGAATCCAAATTTATGTCCGATATCGAAAAGGTGCTCGGCAATTGCCAATTTGTCCGCATGGCCGAGTTTGTACGCTGGAAAGTGTTCTGAGGTCCTTGTGGAGTTGGTTTAGCTGAGTTTATAAACTCCACCAGTCTTAAGAGAAGGTTTTGAATTTTAGTCGTTGTTCTAATAAAATATATTTGTGGCACGTTCCAGAAATGACCAGCGAAAGACCACCATTAACGATCGAAACGTAGCTTGAAATGACACTAGCCATGTTTGGTTACCACATACCAATATCGAGGTTCTTCCCCACCTTCAACTTCCCACCTCCATTGTCATTATTTATAAATTTCTAGGACAATGTAACAAATTAAATTACTTTTCCTGCGATTACCCCAATACTCAACATTCACTGTCACGGCAGCTTATTAAACTGATTAATAATTTTAGAAACACCCTCTGTAATAACGACCCACGCCGGATTGTTGATCGCTGCTGATAGAATTTCCCAGTACCTCAGCGGGCCGTCACTTACCGGCAATAAACCCTCACGTTCGTACATTATAGCACCATCGGCTCAAATTCTCTGGAGGTGCTGAATAAATTAGTTGCCGTGCCAAAGCTATGTCACGTAACGAATCGGACACGTTCAAAACTCCCGCGAATTCAAATTAGTCAGCGGTGAGTTACCATTGTTTGCTGTGCGCGTGCACCCGCTTTGTGCACGGCCAAGTTGGTAAACTGCTCTACGCTCGACACACGCCGGCCAAATCAAATCACCAACGGCCGCCCACACTCACAATCTAGCCTTGGCCCTGTCAACATGTCTGTTTTGCTATCAACCAGGACGCCATCGTTGCGCGCCTAAATTAACCGCCGCTTTGCACAAGTATTTTCGAAGCCTGTACCTAATTGCTGTGCCTACTCACAATGGAGAAATGTACGCGTAATAGCGCGTACAGTACGGAAGATAACCCTCCATTTGTGGTTCAACATGTACGCGAAACCTACTACAAATTCATGTAAGCGGATTAACTATCTTTACCCTTTATGTGCCTTTTTGTGACTTGAATCATGCCTACACACAAGCTTGCCAGCCAGAACCTAAATTATCAAGAGAGATTGTTCCTAACGAACCGCTAGGAATATTTAGGATGTAAACGACCCATCTCATTTGTGTATCTGTTTGTAATTGTGCTTTGTGAATATACTTTCATACCCCATTTTTGCGTTTCCTTTGACGAATTCGAAGTGGTTTGTTTGGCAATTAGTTCCCCGTGTAAAAGCCGTAGCTGACCTGACGCCTGATGATCATGAACTCAACCTCTACCACCTGAGCTAACGCCGATATGTACTAAGGCACCCTTTTTGCAATGGACCTCTCGCAGGGAAAATTGCGCTTTTTACAGCTATTATGACACTGAGATGGCACCTAAACGCATTAGCAAATTTTTTCCAAACATGGTCCGTATTAAATAATCAAGAAGCATTATCTGTGCCGTAGCGTTGCTAGGGTAAATGCCTATACGACGTAGAGGGAGATAGAATATGTATAAATAGAAATGTTGTGCTTATGCGGGATGAGTTCAGGTATACGTGATTAAAGAACTGTCAAACGGGGAGATTTCCGATGGAAAAAATAATTTAAATAGGTCAACCATTTAAATACACGTGAATTACATTACCACTAACGTAAATATATAATTTTATTTATTACCTGAAAATTTTTGATATTCCACGTATTTTGCAGATAATCCATAGCGGGGTAAATCCGGACGACTATGAATTGAGAAAATGAACAAGAAATAACAAACGAAAATGTATTTTGGAACGTTTGATAATCAGATTTCAATGGTCGAGTAGTTAAAAAAATGTCACGGTAAAAAAAGAGATCTTGGGTTCGATTCCTAACTGTAACCGTTATCTCTTTTTCTGCTCTGTTTCATGTTTCGTTTAGATTTGTTAGTATTATCTTCTTGTTCTAAAAATGTTGTTCATCTATTTATATAAAAAGGGTGTCTATGTGTTTATAGCGGGCGGGCGGCGTAAAATTGATTTGCATACAAATCTTCAGTTTTATTCCGAGATTGATGAAATAGTAAATAAAAATAAAAAATCGACCTGATTTCTCGGGTTATATTTGTATCTTAGTTTCTGCTCACTATTTCACTAATGTATTTTATTTTAATATGTGTTTTGTTTTTTTTTTACTTTCATGTAGAATTTAATTTAAAAAGTAAATATTCCTAAAATTATTTACAATAGTTTAATTATACAAACAACTTCTAATATATGTTGTTAGAATTCCACTATGGCGTGTAGTAAATAAATGATAAATTTTGCGCACTTGACTTTCAAAAAACAACGAAGGTCACTGTCTATGCCCGAGCAACGCCGGGGACCTGGCTGGAGTGGCAGTTGGCATTAATTTTAATTTATTTGCAAAAACATGTACGACTTGACCAGCCAAGTCCGGCTTCAACCCTTTTGACGTACCTAATACTTTTTGGAGGGAATAAATTATTCAATTTGCTAATAAACAAAATATAAGTGATTTTAAGCACTTGCGGCTCGTGAATTTAAGTAGTACTAGAGTGCTAATATAACAAAAATGGCATTATTGATGTTGTATCCGAAAATAATTTTTGTTTTTTTAATTAAATTATCATATTTAAAAAAAAATTGGACTAAACAAGATCAATAATGTCGAATTTGTAAAATTGGCACCTATCACACTCAAAAGTCAAAAAGATTTTAAGTAGGCATTATTTATTGGTCGTAACAAAAGGAATAAATCTGCAGCTGATCGGGCAGGGATTTGTAGACATAATGGCGGTTTTTTGCCTATGGTGTATATTTCGATTGCCGGTTTTTGCTGTACCATCATTATATTATATAAGTGAACTAATAAAATGACCAAAAACTTCATATTCTTTCGGTGCCTTACTTACATCGGAAATTTTGCTATCAAGAATTTGACCATCGTGTTTATTATTATTTGTTAAATAATCCTTATTTGATTCTCAATTGATTTTTCTCGTAAGAGTGGTGAACAAAGTTTTATATTGTCATACTAGCTGTACCCCGCTACGCGTTGCTTTGGCTCAGTATGTCTGTGTAGATAGAGAAACAGTAGCTCGTGTTGCTTTTAAGTCCAAAAAAACGTTTGGCACCCACAGATGACGTCTATATAATATGTGAACATAAAAACAACACGCGTATTCGAATGCAACGTTGTGTCAAAATTTCAAAGCAATCGGTGAAGAACGGAACTTTCAGATTTTAAAAATTTGAATAAAAAACGTTAAGGATGGTTTGTTTCATCGAATTTGAACAATTCATCAAATTTTGACGTTCATTTTCGTGTTCTGTGAAAGTCCTGTTTAAGTTCTGTTATTATATCATTATTGGCTAGTTGTTTAACAGAACTGAAATAAACACAGAACTTGAAAAAATCTTTCACAGAACTTGAAAATTAACTTTGAAATAAAACAACCCGTCCTTACAGATTTGTTTATATTGATAATTGAAATTACGGCACAAAGTTATTTTGCAATTAATGAAAAAGTGATGTTATATAATTTAGGTAGGTGCTAATTAAAACCTTAATATTCCTTTGTGGCGTCATACTTCACGTCTTCATGCGGGGTTTGTAATAATTTCCTCTGACCGGGTTATGTTCAGTTTCGTCTCGTTTAGGATAGGTTGTGTGATTGGTAACACTTCATGGTATGGTTTTGCATTTTCACGAGCAATTTAAATGAAATAATATTTTTCACAATATGTTTATATTAGCGGGTTGCAGAATTCACCGAGGGCGAGTTAGAGGCGAAGAGAATGAGAAAAATGCACTGACGGAGTTTGTAGATTAATGGGTATAATATAATAATGTAGAAACTTGTAGAATCGTTCTAATGTAGAAACATAATTTTGGGAAAATCTCTTTAGTGTTTAAACATTTGTCTAAATCTTGTTGTTTTCTCTTTTTCAGACTGGAGGTCCAGAAATGACCTGGGTCATAGCTGACCATACGCCCACGGCTGCCGGAGAACTTTCCGTACAGAAAGGGCAACAGGTCGAGGTGCTTGAGATGAGCGCCGCGCGCGCCGACTGGTGCCTCGTGCGCGCGCAGCCCGCCGAAGGCACGCCAGCGCGCGAAGGGCTCGTGCCCGCCGTCGTGCTCAAACCGCAGCCCGGACAGCCGGCCAGCCCGTCGCGCAGAGCTGAACCCGAAGGACAGACTGGTAAGTCCGAATTTAAGGAACTGCCGCAGTAATAAAGATGTAATATTTTTATAGTTACTGAATACAATTCGTAATCAGTAAAACATCACAACTGCAAAAGGGACTTTCATCTTGGTTATTTCAATTCATAATTTTTTATACCTGCCTAACGTACATTCCAATATTGGCTCATTAGGTTGCGTACCTGTGGATTAAACTTATATCTCATTTCCTACTTTCCATCCTTAGACCACGTCGTAACAAATCAGTGCCACCTGGTGTACCGGTCTAACCGAAATAGGAGTGCTCCTGGCTGAGGTAGTAAAATCGTTATCATATCGTAACAAATATACTTCAAATCCACGGTGATACATATGCTGATATACAACTATATAAACGGAGATACAGCTTCTTTGTTGTACCTATAATTAAAACCATGAATCTGTCATACCACCACATCCTAGGGCAAAACGTTATATATTTGTCCATTTTTATTTGTAATCTACCAAATTTTTGTGTTACTACAATTGTTTCGAGGTGGCGAAGTGTTTATTACGCGACATTTTTGTTCCCGCATACGAAAACATTATGTGGAAATATTTTTCCTGAATTTCTCTACCCTACTGGGGAAAATCATCTTCTTTACTGCACAAGATTTTGGCTCCTTTTGGCTCTTTCAAACCTCACACTTCACATCTCACCTCATTTGAGGTGGGTCACCTCACAACCTCATTTCATTATTACCTCAGAATTCCTCATCCAAATTCATTCTGAAAGCTTGTAGCGCTACTTTAGTCACTTCTGACCCCTTACTTTATAAATAAACTAACCCGCGAAAAATCATTGGATTTTATATTTTTTAGGATTATGTAAAGCTGTAAATATGTATTAAAAACAAACATAATTGCCACAGAACTTTGCATTTCATAATATAAATTATCCGTTATTAATAAACTTAATAATTATGACATTACAAAAATACAGGACACATTATATTCATACTAATTGAAAACAAGTTTAGAACCGCTTGCGAAATGGATAGCAATTCAAATCACATGTTTGTATGAATAAAATAGTTAGATGAACGGCCTGCTAAAGTATGCCCACGGATTAATTCACTCTATTAATTTATCTAAACATTTGTCAAACATTTAAACAGAAGACAAACATTTCAATTAAAGAACTAATAATTAATAAAATAATGTTGGTATCTATTTTATCGCTTATCAAATTTTTAAAATGGAAAATTTAATGAACTTGAACAATTTTCGGCATTCAGCAAGAATGTAGTTTAAAATCACGCACGTATGCACCGACAAACGAAATTAGTATGTTTAGTTGTATTATTTGTTGAAAACTACGAACACGTGTAGATCAAATACTTTTAACAGCTAAATAATTCCAAAGCTTCATCGACCGCTATACTCCCCAAAACTTATGTTCCATCAGTAGCTTACTTTCGCCGAAAATCACAAAAAATAATCTAATAAAGCGGCTAACTTAGTTTCAAGTTTGTCCCACTGGATAATGTTTTTGTCGGTGACGGGCCACTCCCCCGTCCCCCGCCCCCCAAAGCCCCCTTATCGTGTAGTGGATATTTATTTCCCTTGACTTTAAGCACTCTGGGGTGATAACACTTGGCCATTCACCGGATTCGTTCTGCCGGCACTCAAAATCATTAATTTATTCATATGCTTCCCATGTGAATTTATTGTAGGCGTAACATGTAGCAGTGAACAAAAATGTTCTTAGCACAATACATACATATTTGTTATGACGTATATTTCGTTATTATTATGTTACTATCCCATAAACTAGCGGTGGTCGACTACAAAACTTTTGAAAGTTTAATTTATGCTTCTGTTTTTTCTTTATTAGGAAAGTATTCAAGTTTGTGTCCATTTTTTGGTGTATGTTTTCACCCGCCGTGGCCGCGCTGTAGACATCCCTGTGCTATTGTGTACCATATACGGTGGCCTTAATTTGGTGAATGTTAAAGAGATTTGGGAACGCTTGTGAAATGGTTTGAAAGTATCTGACTATTCATATCCATTCACTTCTTTTAGGTAATCGTAAGTCACTAGCTTTATTAAATCTTAAATGTATGTCCCTATTTACTATTATAAAATTTAGTTGTAAGACAGTTAATTTTATTGTGAAATATTTGTACAGGCAATTTAAAAATCAGCCAAATATTATTATAATTATAAGATTTTCAGCATGTTTCAAAGGAAGATAGCTCATTCAATAGATTCCACAAAATATATTTTCTTCGAAATAAAGGCGAAGCCTCACAATAATAGTGAAGAACTAAAAAGAACAGTGGAATATTTTCAAAATCGATACAATGTTGAATATTATTTTTTGGTCATCTTTTTTGTTTTCATATTAACTTTGTTGGTGTGACCTTCCGAGTTATAAATTATACTTTTGTATGGGTTGACTCACTTTGAATCGGTTTCTTTTATTCTTCAGGAAAATATCTTGAATTCATTTCCATGTTTTTCGTTTCGTTGTCTGCGCCCCAACAACATAATGATATATATATATACAGTTATTATCTCTCTACCTCCAATGATATCCTGTCACCGGCTCTCTGGAATAATAGAACCTGGGTTTATACCTTTTATTCTAAAAATATACAATGATTTGTTCCCAGATATTAAATTGATTATTCTAATTTATATATTTATTTTTTATTTTTAATAAGATACATTTGGACATTTATTTTATCAGAACGGGTTTCATCTCGGAATACTGATTTTGTTGTGATAAGCACATTACAAAAACCAGTTAGAATCTAATTAAGGTTGTTTATTTCTGAGCTAAAACTATATAATTGTAGCTGACGTGTACCTGGCGTTGCTGTGGGTCATCCTTAGGAGATATACAAATCCGTTATACATTATTTTGATGTATCTAACAAGGTTTAGCCAGTGTTAGCAATAAGCTACAAAAATATTATTTTACCACTTTTCTCTACTTCTTTTAAATAATATATGCATGAATTAATCATATAAACCTTCCGGAAGAAATTCTATAAATGTTAGTGAAAATCTAAAATCCGTTCCGTAGTTTGGAAGAACTAAGCGCACAAACTTACAGACGCGAATAGCGACATTATTTTATTCTATTTAGATATTATATAGCTAACCTATAACATATTTCAAAATTTATTTGGATTTAGCCTTTCGAAAATGTGTGTTGATTTCTTCAAAAATGTAAACATCGACCTTAATGATGTACATATTAATTAAATCAACAGTTCATGGTGTAAATATATATTACATTACTACCTGACGTATACCTGGCGTTTTTGGGGGTTACCCTAAAGAGATAGACATATACATGTACCACTGCAGACTTTTCTGTAGGCCTTTTTAAGATATGCAATTCCGTAGAACGTCATTTTGATGTATCTTATAAGGTTTTGCCAGCGTTACGTAAGCGCATAAAAATGGATTACAAAACATCGATTTTTCTCTACTTGTATATATAATATACACGTATTATATATATTCCTATCAAAATCTGTAGTTAGAAGAATTAAGTGCACAAATAGACAGACGCGGAAAGCGGCTTTATTTGATACTATTTCATTATATGTTGGGTTAACATGTATTGAATTCAGCAATGTAGGTTCCTAACTATCTAACTCCACCTAACCTAACTAACTCCAGTCAAGTTAAACATGAAAAGGGGGTTGTGCTTGCAAAAGGTCCAGTCATTCTGAATTTTTTATATGTTGTTAGGACCTAAGCCAGTATTAAAAAAAAAATTTTGCAACTTCGAAAGTGCTGTGCGAGCGGCGGTGGACCTAAAAAACCAGGTAATTTTCGGATTTTTTTCAGTTTTTGCTCAATATCTCAGTAAAGGAAGGGTCTGACTGGTGTAGTTCGCAAAATTACTTTTAAAGAAGATTAAATTTGCTATAATTTGAGACCAAAGTAAGCTTTATAAAGTCATTGGTTTTCAAGATACAGTTCTTCAAAAATAGGCAATTTTTTCCAAAAAGTGAAATTTTTTCGAAATGGTCACTTATTTTGTAAAATAATTTCTAAAATACGCATCTCACGTCAAATATTGTATGAAATAAAGTTGTTGTAAATTTAATAAGCTTTTATTTGAGACTAGATTGATATCTGTAGACTAAACGGTTATCTCAAAAATGGCAGATAACCAAAAACAGTCATAACTGGATTTTGGGTGAAATGCAAATAAACTGTTCTCACGTCTTTTTATGGTTTTATTTATCAAACAATTAACAGATTTTTTATGAAAAAAAGAAAAGATATTACATCTATCGGGAATTACGTCATCTTCAAACATTGTTTTATATACCTACATACCAAAATGCTTGTACAAACATCATGGTACCTACTATAAGGACAAATTACATGTACACAAAAAATAAAACTAATATAAATCATGTAGGTATTGTGTCTTGGTTGCCAAATCATGTCTTTATTTTATCTTAGCTGGGAGAGGCGCCCAGTCTGTAGTCGGGTCATCTTCATCGTCCGAGCATTTCAGCTCCACATCCGGGACGTTAATGCAAAATTTGCCACCGCATGACTGACAGAGGACTGAGCAGTGGAGCCCAGCCTTTCTACACGAGCAGCTCCCAGAGCATCTTTTATTGCATTTACACGAAATTTTTCGCAAAAAGGCAGGAGGTGCGGGATCCATCGTGGTGGGGATGGGGGTGAGTCCTTGAGAAGACAGCTTCCACCCCCATTCAGTGGGATTCAAGTTGACTCCCCGCCATTTCTGCACTTGGAGGTAGCACCTTGCTGCATGGTGGCCTGCAGCATCTTCCATCGGTGGCAAACGGGCGAGGTTTATGTTTGTTGAAGTGACAAACGTCTAATACCTCAGGAAATCCAAAGTATCCCTCGCGATGTCACCCCCATATAGAGCCATGAAGCACTTGATGCCTGCTTCACTCACGGCTTGTGGGGTAGAGTCTGGCCAAAGGAAGACCTCCACTTGCTCAGCAAGTGGTTCACTCTTGCTCAGAAGTGTGCTGATTTTGGTCTTTCCTTGGCCAAACGGTGCTGAGGTGGTATCGCACCCGGCAAACGCGTGGGTAAATAGTACCGTTCCTGGTAATTGTCGGAAGTCCTGGTTGTTGTAGGAGGTCGTAGAGTAGTGACAGCAACCAGCTTCACCCTTCGTGCTCTTCTGAAGATAGACGTTTGTCTCTTCAGCGCCTAAACCATTGAGAAGAACAAGCAGGTCGACATCTTCTCCCACTATGACGACCCGATCGGCATCTGCTATTTTTGATAACGCCATCATGACGATCTCTCGATCAGCATCTTCTTCGGCAACAGCCACTTCTATTCCCTCCTTCTGAAAGGCGACACAGAGAAGAGTTATAAGGCGTCTCTTATTGTTTTTATTGCCCAAAACATGTTCTTGAGCAATTTGAATTACTGTGGATTCATCGTAAGTCAATTCGTAGCTGGAATGAGCTGCGTAGCGCCGTAGTCGTTCCGCTGTTTTAGTGTTTTTTTTTTGGTAGCATCTTCGGGTAGCCGTCAAAAACGATGGAGACGTTCTTCCCAAAGTGGTTTCGGACGTAGGTGGTATAACGCGCCAAAAGTGCTCGAACCGTGCTCTTCCGCTGCCACACGACCTTGTGCAAGAGGTAGCCAACATCCAAAATGACGTGAGTGCTGGCATCTATCTGCATGTGGCTGGAAAGAGGAGTGAAGGGAGAGTACAGAGTAGATTTTGTGCCCTTGCGCATCCCTTGTTCATTGAACAGAGACATCGGGAACGGGGCCAACTCATACTTGAAGTCATCCTGTAAATCCTGTTCAGATTTCTTTGCAATACACACTCGCTGAAAAATTGTGAGCGGATCCACAGCCATTCTTCTGTTTTTGTCCGGCAGTTTAACGGTTGAGGTGATCGATGCCAGCGTGGTAACTTTATTTTTCTGTTTTATTACTACCTTGTCGTACATTTTACCCACAATTATCATTACTCCTTCCGTTCCAACTCTCTGGGCTGTGTGGCAATTAATTTCAGGACCTGCCAGTAAACCACTACTGATAGAAATTAAACTGTCAGTTTTGGGAAATGGAGGGTGGAGAGCAAACCAGTTTTTTAGTTTTTCCACATCACTATTATCTCGGATGATTCGAGAAAGTCTCATGTCTACATGCTGCTCTCCAGTATGACATGATAAGCTGCAAAAACTTTCCAGTTCTTCACAAATGTTCAACATAAACACCATTCCTGTTGTCCACCTTGCCAGAACACTTTTGGAGATTCCTCTTCCTTGGGTCAACCCACCGTAGGTTTTCATGGATCGCATCAGCTTCTGCTCAATTGTTAGGTCTGACCACAACCCAGACCAAAACTTGTCAGACCGGCGAATGGTGAAGGATCCTTTTGTGAACATGTCGTATTCACCTTTATCCATCCGATCTTATAGAGCCATCATATCCTGAAGATAGAGGTGCGCGCTCTTAGCATACAAAAAATGTCCAGCTGCGTGGAAAAAAGGGAGCATCTTGTGGACAGTGTACAAATGAAGGTTCCAATCACCAGCACGCTCTGCCTGGATGAATAGTTTTATCAAAGTGGTCATACGAAATTATTGGACCCACAACTGTGATGTTGGACCATTCGCTTTAATTTTCTCCAAGGCACTTTTAAATTTTGCCTTTAGTATTTGGTAGGTATCAATTTCTTCTGCTGATATAATGAGAGACCTTTCAGTGTCTCGCAGTAATTTTTCAGTCTCGTCTCGCTCCTCAGGAGTTATGTCAACCTCATAAAAAACAATGCTGGCCAGTGTGAGGTTTGCCAAAATGTGGGCTCGAACAGCTCGTGAATATGCGGGCCCATTCATATGGGTTACCCATGGGTATAGGTACTAATGGGTACTTGAAATAGTCGTAATTATATTATAAACCTAGGATAAACCCACGATGATTAATGGAATTACTTCACAGCACAATAAAACCATAAAAAGACGCGAGAACAGTTTATTTGCATTTCACCCAAAATCCACTTATGACTGTTTTTGGTTATCTGCCATTTTTGAGATAACCGTTTAGTCTACAGATATCAATCTAGTCTCAAATAAAAGCTTATTAAATTTACAACAACTTTATTTCATACAATATTTGACGTGAGATGCGTATTTTAGAAATTATTTTACAAAATAAGTGACCATTTCGAAAAAATTTCACTTTTTGGAAAAAATTGCCTATTTTTGAAGAACTGTATCTTGAAAACCAATGACTTTATAAAGCTTACTTTGGTCTCAAATTATAGCAAATTTAATCTTCTTTAAAAGTAATTTTGCCAACTACACCAGTCAGACCCTTCCTTTACTGAGATATTGAGCAAAAACTGAAAAAAATCCGAAAATTTCCTGGTTTTTTAGGTCCACCGCCGCTCGCACAGCACTTTCGAAGTTGCAAAATTTTTTTTTTAATACTGGCTTAGGTCCTAACAACATATAAAAAATTCAGAATGACTGGACCTTTTGCAAGCACGGATGTACATCTTGACTGGACTAATACCACTACAATTTGTTATATGTTGAGTTAACATAATATATATTGAATTCAGTAATGTAGGTTTCTAACTATATACATACCACTACAATTTGTTATATGTTGAGTTAACATACGAGGCGTATCCAGAAAGTAAGTGTACTGAATTTTTGTAGGTTACAAATCTTTTTATTGAAACAAAAAAATTAGATGATTACCGTAGTACATATGTAAGCTATTTTTAGACATAGTCGCCATTCCTCTCAATGCAGGTGGTGAAGCGGGGTATCAATTTTTGATGCCTTCCTCGAAGAAGTTTCCCGCCAACCCCTTCGTCCACTTCTCCACCTCCTCCTTTACCTCCTCGTCGGTTGAAAACCTTTTTCCACCCATGTACAGCTTCAGGGAGGTAAAGAGATAATAATCTGAAGGTGCTAGGTTAAGGGAATGCGCGGGGTGGTTCAGGATATCCCATTTAAACGAAGCAAGCAGTTCCTTCGTGGCGTTAGCCGTGTGTGGTCTGGCATTGTCGTGCAGCAGGCTAACTCCTTTTGTCAGCATGCCTCTCCTCTTGTTATGAATCGCCTTCCGCAATTTTTTTAGGGTCTCACAGTATCTTGCAGAGTTGATGGTCTCCACTTGAGGCAGATATTCAATCAAAATTATGCCTTGACAGTCCCAAAACACGGATGCCACGATATTCTTGGCTGAAATTGTGGTTTTGAACTTTTTGGTGGAGGGTGAAGACGTGAGAACCGTTTTTAAACTCGCGATACCACTTGTACACACTCGTACAATTCATAGCTTTATCACCATATGCATTTTTAACCTCATTATAAACCTCAAACGGAGGTTTTTCCTTCCAAACGAGATAACGGATGACGCCGCGTATTTCGCATTTGCCGGGAGATTGGATTGACATTTTTCACGAAACGTGTTGTCGCGTTGACACTTCTCAACGTACTGACCTTGAACAGGTCTCGTTGCGGAGGGGAACATATCGAAAATAAAATTCATTCGGTCGTGAGAGCCTCAGTACACTTACTTTCTGGATATGCCTCGTATATTGAATTCAGAAATGTTGGTTCCTAACTATATACACATCACTACAATTTATTATATGTTGAGTTAACATATATTGAATTCAGCAATGTAGGTTCCTAACTATAAACGTAACCCCTACAATTTATTTTTAATGGCAAGAATTTCTTCCACTAAAGGTTACTCAAATAATTACATTAATTTCTAATCGTTTATCGTTGAGAATACTTCAATTTATTATATTAAAAAATGAAATAATATTAATTTTTTTCACAGATATGATTTTGATTCAGCCAAGTCGCACACTGAAATTTTTATAATATTATTATTAGTGTACTATTGTTCCACTGGTTACCTCTCAGATTCCTAGATATTTAATTCGCTCGTAACATTGTCTAGATGGCGTTCGATTGAGAAATTCCCAACGCCCATCCAGTCTAATGACCTGCATTAATCCAGCCATTACTTCCTACCTTCCTTCTTTTATTCTCCCAACGATAAACTCGAACAATATATTCAACACTCTTCAGAACCAACTTTCATTTCTTGAATTCATCGTGAACCCTGTTTTGTTTTTTTTTTTACGTGAATGTCGCACTAGAGTTCCTACGAGAGCCAGTAAGACTATGGCAACCCTAATTAGAATAAGGCTGAAGGTAGTGGACTCGACAGAATTTAGGTCTAAACTTAAAACGCACCTTTTCAGACAGTTGTATCCATAATTTCAGAAACCTCCACTTTCACAGTCGACGGCAATTTAAATTAAACAAAATGTAAAAAAAAAATACTAAAAATAAAATAAAATAAATAAAAATAATAATTAAAAATGATAACAACTAAAAATTTGTAGGCTTTTTAAGACAGTTAAAATACAGTTAAATTAAAATAAAAACTATAGCAGACTTAAGGTCATGCGATGACCAGTGTTTTTTGATATAGTGTCCTCTGCGTGCAGTTTTATCTTTTATAAGCATAAACTTTTTAATATAAGTGTGTTTGTCGGAAGTGACTTGCCAGTTAAGTATGTTTTGGTATCTTTTCTAAATAACAAATGTAGATCCTATGAAATAAATTGTACAGCGCCCTTGAGGTGATTTTTCACAAAAACGGCGCTCTACAAATTATCCAATTATTATTATTATTATTTGTAGGGAGGGAAAGAGATGGAAAAATGAAAGCGGGGAAGTAGATTGTAAAGAAACTAAATCCAAAATGCATAACATATATATTTTGACTCTTTGCTAATTTCTGTTTCTGTTTCGTCCCCGGCATTTTCGGGCAGTTTTTAGAAATCTAATGTGGGAAAATAGTGACCTTCCGCTAATTTTGGAGGTCAGGTGTGCAAAATTTCATCAATTTTGGAATGAAGCTAGAGATTTGTATTAATATCAAATCTGCCGCATTCACGGACACTCTCCTTTATATAAATATATTTTTTAGTATTTGTGCATTGTTTGATAATGTCCGTAGACCGCAAAACCAAGCCCTAAGGAAAAGATTATAATATTATATTAATAAATAAATTTACCAAAAAATGTTTTTTTTCTTAAATTTGGCTGGTAAAATTAATAATTATTATTACCTGGATCTATACATATCTGAGTATTATTATTTATTTTTCCGCTGTTATGGCTGAACGAAAAACGATTAAAATCTACAGTGTTCCAGATTAATATTTTCTAGATTGAACACAGCTTAAGTTACGTTTTGGGTCTCTCAAGTAAATTTAGGTAACGTCTCACTTCTCCTTAATAACGTTTAGTATTCAAATACAAAGGTCGATTGAGGACAAATTATACTTTTTCTTTCGAGGAAGACTTAAAATTGTTCAAATTCCTTCCTTTCTTTGTTCGAGCATAACCTGTTTCTGGGCACATTATCATCCTGGTAAAACTAACAACTTTTTTTCGTTTTTGTGGTTTATTGAACTCGTATGTGTTTTTGTTCCTCACTTTCATTGTTTCCTATTTTCTACAGCCGTTCACCAATTCTTCCGATCAATAGCAAGCTGCTACCTATCCTATTGTTGCTGGAAAAAACTTACGCTTTTACGAGTAATGTTTATTTAACTCTGTTCCGATTTATTATTTTTAAAGCGAGATAGTTTTTTTTGTCTCTTATCGTCGAGGAGGAGGTAAGGGAAAGAGCCAGTTGTCACTGGTAACAATATTCTGTATTTCAAAAATTACGCTTCTCAGGAGAATAATATTAAACCATGAATTGTAAATATAATCCGATCATTAGTAAATTTCACTGCGTTGTTTGACTTAGTGGACCTTCATATATAAGTTATTCATATAAGAGTTAGATTACGACTTTTTTGGCTTTTGACTTCATATATGAGTTTTTTTGCTTAAGTTAATTATGCAAGAAAGATTATACCAAGATTTTTTTGCCACCGTCTCCTACCGGGGGTTTAGTATCATCTTTGGCCATGATTCATGGCAATTTTCACTTTGCAAGCTGTATCTTGAAACAACTTGGAACTGTAGTGGTACCAGTCACCTAGCATTCAAATTAGACTACCACGTCTTCCGTCAATCTTTCCATGTACCTACTATATGTGTTGGTTGGTATTTTATTTGTCGCTCCGATTTGACCAAGATTTTCTAGTTCTCTTATTGTATGTCATTGTTATTTTAAACAATGTTTGAATTTGGACGCACAATTCTTATCCGTTTCAATGCTTGGTTTAGAATCTAGGTTTTCGTGCCATACATTTGATTCAAATCGTATTTGATTCCGTCAAGTTCTTTGAAATCTTTGAAAGCGAGCCATACGTATGTAAGGTTGAAACGTATTGAATTCAATTTAGCGAAAAGAACTTCGCATTCCTTCCGGATCTCGCTGGAAGGTATCCTATACCGTTACAAGCACAATTCTCATTCGGAGAAGGCATTGATTCACTTGCCGACTTTGGCACACAACTCGAGCAGCGGACGTTTTGCTTCTAATCGACACATAACCAAACCAAACTTTGTGTTTTGTTTATCCGTTGTGTAGTAATTTGAGTTCGGAAAGTATTTAATTTCAACATTGTTACGGATTTCCGAGTGCACGTGACTTAAATTCACCGGAGCAGAATTTTAATTGTTTTGAGCTTCAGGCAAATTGGTAAAATTACAGCATTATTTCATTCAATTTTAACAACAGTGGCGTGTGCTGATTTTTTTTTGCTTTATAGCTGAAACTCAAAATAAACTTACTAGTGAAATATAGTACCGTATACCCATTGTTTTTCATTGATATTTTAAGGTACTAATTTGGAGCTCTGAAATAGATTCCAGATTTTTGTTTTAGAGGTGAAATAGAACACGGCGTCCTGTTTTTTAACAATTTAAAAAAAATATATACTGTAATATAAGGAATATAGATAGATAAATATTTAACAATATTACATTTTAGATCATCATTAGTTATTTATACCTTATCGGAAAATAGTAGTTCTTGTGTCTGATAAGGGAGGCACGATTCTTACCTAGGTTTTATTAATAATATTTTTGTATGGAATATAGATGTTTCAATGTAATGTTTAGTTTAGTTATTTCATCATTTTTCAATTCAAATTAGTTGCGTTAACCCAGTTTTTCTAAATACGAAAAGACGCACAATTTTCGTGTTACCCAAAACTAACCATTCTTTGCAAAAGGCACCGTCCGCCCCTGCGAACAAGGGTGGCCATGTTTGTAATCACCGCTCACCTTTTATTGCCGCATGTCCGAGTGTTCCTAGCACCGATTATTTCACGGAATTCCTCACACATAATTCCCCGCCTCGCCCCACAAGGATGGTTTATACTCTGATTCATATAATTTTCTTTGGTCATCGCGCAGATGTAGAGATGTTATCAAGTGAGTGTCAGGTGTAATAAGAGCAGGCTAACTAGTCATATTCGATCGATCATATCGCGCGGAGACATTTATAACGACATCGACATTTCCAGTAAATTAGGTCGTTGGAAGCCAATTTAGCAATAAAGCAAATACAAAAATACTTAGTTAAGACCTATGCAGAAACACGCGAACAGAGTCCTGTGTTACCAAAGTACGGTGAAGCTTAATTCGTACACTTTGTTCGTTTTTCGGACAGTGTTGCACATGCTCGCGTGTCTTGATGCTTTTCTAGCAGACTTGCAATGTCCGTCTTTAGACGAGAGAATACACTTAAATGATGACAGAATCTTAAAGACGTAAGGAAGCAGCCGTGCACGAAAATATGACCGTCCCTGGTGTATAAGAAAGACCTGCGGTTGAATTTGCCCCATCAAATCTCTAAAATAAAGTCGGAATCTTAACGGCATAAGTGATGAAGTCGCGTAAAACTATATTTGGCGCGCGACCCAGCGTTATCGACGGACCTACCGTCGAATTTGCCCTAGCAGGCCTAGAAAATCGATTTTTCCTTGGAGTTTATCGTCTAGAAAAATAAAATCTGGTGCTTAACACTAATAGTTGAAAAACGTTTTATAAAATCTTCAAACCGTTTTACATAAAATATTTTAAGCCCCCGCATACCCAATTTCTACCGATTTATAACAAGTTTCTCGTTAAATTTTAAAGTTTTTAAGTTCCAAAAATGTATATTATTTTTAAAGATAATAATATACATTTGTTACGCCGAAATGTGAATTATATAAAATTCCCTGGATAAAAAAAACTCGCAAAGTAATCTCCGAAAATAATTGAAAACACGTTATGTTCTATTATTTAATATGTTATAGGCATGAAAAAAATCACACTGTATCTTTACGAGTTCACTGTATCTTTACTAAAGCATTTATGTAGCGATTTTTGCTATATTTCCGACGACTTGTGTTTTATTAAATATTTTGTTTTTTAATATGAACGCGCTCCCTCTAACATTCGTATTTACATATCTCCCTTTCAAACCATCTTTGAACACTTACTACGGGCCTTAACTTGCTGTTAACATTTTGGTTTTTACCCCTTTTATGATAGCAGGTATGTTATAATTCTGCCAAGTAATTTTGTTTGTTATGTTATGTACGAAGAAGAGATAAAAGTACAGCTTTTAGAATATCGATGTTGTCTTGGTTTGTGGTTATGATTCGTTCTCTCTTGCTATGAATTCATTGCATTCTAATTCAAAACAAAAATTTATTGCCCTTTGAAAAATTGACTTAAGTTGAAGGAGAAAATTAAACATCCAAAATACAGCCAATGAAAAAACATTGGCCCTGTTTTTTTTACGAAAATATTACCAATATCCGAATTCTCCAAGGCCATATTGACTGCGTGATTTGAATATGAGAACATTTCTCTTTTACTTTTCGATTTCAGTTAAATCTTTCGTTCTATTGCTTTTCCTTTTCTCCCCCTCCCCCCCCCGTCTTCACTGAGCACCCTGCCCCGCCGTCTCTCTGTGGTAGCTCCGCCGCTTCCGGGAGAGACCAGAAATGAAATTCTGGCCGGAAGTTCGCCGGATGGTCGGATAACTCGTAGTCAAATGAGGCCGCTTACTGCCTTTTGTTTCTAATTGAGATTAATTATCAATGATTACGTAACTGTTGACAACAATAACTCTGTACATTTAAGAAGGTAAATCTTTTCTACGATTTTATTAATTACGTAACTTGTTTTGGTAGTTTCTTAGTAAATTTCAAATTTAAACAATTTTCTAGTCTTCATTCCATTAACTAAATAGTTCCTTTAATTTGGGACACATATTTTGACGCTTTGCCTTATTAACCCTTTGTACTCCGTTGTCGCCGCCACGGCGACTTAGTAAACATTCTAACAACTCCGATGGCGCCGCAGCGGCGACATAAACAATAGGTATAAATTTTATTGTTTAAAAAATAAAAAAGTCGTTTTACAGGTATACAAATGTTGTATTCAGTTGTAAAGTGTACCCCCTTGCGATAGGTTGTGTTTTTGTTCTTTCTGTTTTTCATTCATGACAATAACTACGCATTCATTTTAATTGAATATTTTTTACTCCGCTTTAAATATGGAAGAGAATTTTGAATTCAGTGATAGTGAAGACGAGTTTGTTTTCGAAGTGCATAGTGACTTTTCAGATGAAACTTCTATAGATAGTAATAATGTTATTATAAGTTCAAATAGTGAGGGTGATTTTATAGGACATAGAAGAAAAAAGTCGCGTGTTTTGGACATCAGTAGCAGTTCAAGTATTTCAGACGTGGATAATCTACAAGAAGAAGATGACCTATTGGAATTAAAATGTCATCTAACGGGAACAATTATGACGAATAGAAAAGGGGTACCAAATGCAATCAAAAGGCCAAAATTCACACCACGTAAAATTATTGCGGTCAAAAAACGCAGAAAAATGCTCCTTGCGTGGAGGGACAAAAGGGTTGTAACAATGCTGAGTACCTCCGCAAACGCAGGAGCCACATCCGTTAGAAGGATGGCAAAGGGTGGTGGCGTCATCATTAAGGAGAAACCAAACGTTATCATTGATTACACAAAATCCATGGGTGGGGTTGATCGTGCTGATCAGTATGCATCGTCGTATTGCTTCTTAAGAAAATCGCTGATGGGGATGTAGATATGTTCCATTAACTCATACATTCTATATAAATCTATAAAAAAATAACAAAAAAAACCGTTAAGCTATTTGAAATTTATAAAAAAAATAGTAGATCAATTAGTGAGTGAGTACAAAAAGCCCCGAAGTCGACCATCTACTTCCACTTCATCAGAGACCAGGCTCAATGGAAAACTCCATATTTTGAGAAAAGGTCCCAAGAGAGATTGTGTGGTCTGCTCGAAAAGGGCAGTAAAAGGTGGCAGACGGGAAACCAGTGAGTACTGTGACACGTGTCCTAACAAGCCACGTATGCATTTGGGCGACTGCTTTCTAAAATACCACACTTAATTATAAAGATTAGAATATGTACTTTTTTTATTTTATTAACAATCTTATATGATAATAAATATATATTTCTCAACATAACTACATCTTTTTATTTACTGCCTTAACAAAAAACATATATTTCTAATTTTTTTTAAATATCGTAATTTTTCCTCATTTTTACGTTACACTCTATGGAGTATCTGGTATACCATTAAGAAAAAAATTCGGAGTTCAAAGGGTTAAAATAATTAAAAATGCCTAGTGATGGAAATTAGCTACAAATATAAGTACGTTTAAAAAAAATTCACCCCGCCAGAATTAACAGTTCCCAAGTTTTTATCGAGCCATTTGTTGAGAGTTCTTATTTGTTAATGGAATTTTTTTCGATCACGTTTCCCTTTCCTGAAGCTTTACAACAGAAATAGAACTCGCTCTCTTTGACCAATATCTCTTTGGATTTTGCTTTCTGTAGGTTTGATACATATTTTTCCTATCCACAGGTTTCGCGTACATAAATGTGTTGCTTTATTTTTGCCTCGATGACCACCAAAATTTAATTAATTATCGCGAAGTGTTGAGGTTTGATTTTACTCAATAATTTCTTCATGTCTTTCTGACCAACATTATTATGTCTTCTCAACCTAACCCGGTTTCTAAATAATAATAATAATAAATACCTGGAATTAGATTCTTCTGTTGAAAAATTCAATTCCAATTTGTTTTGAAAGATTCTCCCCTTTTAACGGAATGTATTGATGGGAAGTAGGAATGTGCTGTGCCAAATATTTAGTGAGAACGGGACGTTTTAATGACATGCTCTTGTGGTGGTCGACAGGTCGGTCGAATTATTTTCCGACAGTTATGTTTCCTCCCTCCTACAACCTTGCTTTCTCTAGATTCTCTCATTCTTTTATTCAAAAGCTCCATCAACCCAGCATCAGAGTTAATAAATGTACTCCATCCAGAAATTATCCTTTGGATTTGTATTGCGAATGTATTTCATAAATCCCAATACATTTAGCATACGGTACGTTTTATAAACATTTGCATTAATGAGTCTAGTTTTTGGACTGTTAATTCGTGGTGGAATTCCATTGTATTAATTCACATGAGTATAAATGATTTTTTATAATTGAAAAGGTTTGTGATTTCTGATATTTTACTCTTCTAATGTTGGGATATTCCCTCCTTGTTGCTTAGGGCTTAATTGATAAATATTGATACACTATGATAATTATTGTTATTAGGGTTCTCCATATATTTGGGTTATTACGTTTTCATTTACATACTTGAATTCAAACATTGTTTACGAAGTAAAATTATTCCAAGTGAATTTTAAGATTATAATGGATATATTAATGGTAATAAATGTAAATGATAATAATAAATGTTGTAATTGCCTATATGTACCTTAAATTAACAAAATAGCTTATAATACATTAAATTATCAAAAAATACAATCATTCATTATATACAGATAATGTTTTTTACCCCAGCCTAAGTTTGTTTAAATTCCGTAGCATAAGAATTTCAACTACCAGTCTGAAAATGTCCGTAGTAGGATGAAACCGGTCCTGGTGAAAATAAATAAGTGGAACAAAGTTGTTTAAATTTCAATTCTAATTTGCATTAATCATAGATAATAAGTTATAAAAGTTTTTCCATAAAAT
The DNA here is from genome assembly GCF_061612785.1 of Hesperophylax consimilis. Lineage (NCBI taxonomy): Eukaryota > Metazoa > Arthropoda > Insecta > Trichoptera > Limnephilidae > Hesperophylax > Hesperophylax consimilis. Next base: position 4,348,487 of record NC_142858.1, read on the forward strand.
AAAATAAAATATTAAAAAAAAGTATGTTTCACCTCCCGCAAACTGCATAAGCTGCCAGACTTCCTCTAGTAAATTGTTTTTTTGTTTTGTTTTGTTTATGAATGCATGGAACGGCCTCTCAGATTGAATGCATTAGTTATTACCTAGGCGATTCTGAAAGTTTCTTCAAGTTTTAACGGATGAATACTTGTATGAATTTATGTCTCAGGCTTGTACTTTCATAGCCAAAGTGTAGTACATTTTTTATCTCAATTTATTTGAAAATAACTGCTGAAAATGAATATTAACCACAGATAGGTTTTTTTGATTCTCCAGAATGATATTAATCTCCACTTTCAGGTTTTTATTGATTTGTATTGTACCTACATGCTTTTGTAATTTTTTGTTAGCTTTGTTTACCTGTACCCGTATCTACGGTGTATTTATTTACTCAATTCTATTTACTCTGTTTTATGATACACAAATTCGAGGAAATAACGTATGGCAAGGCAAGTGGTTGGAAACAGTGGCGTAGCGATCAACTCGCGGCCCAAAGTAAACCAGCATTCTCCTTTAGCTTTCATATGTTGATTATTCTTTGAACAATGACAATAAAACCGCCAGTATCTCATCGAAAATAATTGTCATGTATTTTTACTTCTTCTGCATGTGCCTTCTAGCATCCATCTGTCCAAAGGTCATAGGCATCCAGCAAACTGTGATATTGTATAATTGTGTCCAGAACAAATCGTACGACCGTCATGCAAGAATCTCTCGTTCTTCGAGCATTTTCTCCGAACCCCGGGACTGCTCAAGTGCTACGCCACTGGTCGGTAGTATTTTCAACGAGATTCCACAGACTTAGACTAACCTCGATGGCTTAGTGTTTCTTTTCAACACAAATATAAGTTCGTGGTGAAACTAATCTCATGTCAAAGAGGTTACTTCACGACAAAGTTTTCTGAAAGGCCTAGTTCGCGAGACGGTTTTACTTTCTCAGATATTTTGCGGACTAAGTTAAGAGTAAATAAAATTGTGTTTAGACGGAGAGCATAATTATTTAAAGAACTTTTCTTATTTAACGTAAGAATGAATTTCGTTTATAAAACAATAAAGAATTTTCTCTTTTCATACCAGAAAACCCTTCATGTCAGTGGTCCTTACCCAATTTAAAATTCACATAGATTATTTTTGTCAGGCGATTACAAAGCAAACATCATTTGGCTAAAAACAGTAGGCTTATTTTTAGTTTAGATTTTTTTAACGTCGAAGTGTAATTTTTTCCGATTCTGTCGAATGCGTTCGGGTTTTGATTTTGTTGAAATGAGAGTAAAAATTATAATAATGATTGGATAATTTGTATAACCCCGTTCCAAATATGAATAATGTACAAACATACCCAAAAAACATACCTGGCAGGTCACTTCAGACAAATACACTTTTATAAGAATTTTTAAGCCAGTATACAATATTGAAAAACCTTTTTACACTTATTGTTTTTTCCTTCTTTATTAATGATGTAACATTTATTAGAATATTTTTGACAAAAGAAGAGTTTATATTCCTATTAAATACTTTTACAATATTGCGGACTGTGAAAGGTTTCTGACAGCAAAATGTAACCGCCCGTACATAAAAGTAATATTTTTGTGTTTTTAAAAAGAAAATTAAATTTGTTTTCAATCAAAAACTTAAATTATTGTCAAGGTTTTTCATAATAAGATGATTTTGCCTGTGTTCATTTTGCACAAAGGAAGAAATTCCTATTTGACTTGAAAGACAGAGCGGAAATTTCGCTTGGGTGAGTGGCAATAATTTCTGCACTCATTCAGTTAAGATAATTTTGTATTTTTTACATAACATTTATATATTCTATTGAAAGTGTACTGGAATTTCCGATGGTTTAATTAGAACAAATTTTTACACTTTTTTCGAACTGTCGCCTGTGTTTCGTATTACTTTATTTATACGAAATAAGTATTATTTTGATTTTCTCTTTAAAATTTGGACCAAGTGATATTCTTACGCTTTATTCATGATGCAAGTAAGTGTTCTAGAAGCAACTTGCTTGTACTTGGTAGTTTGGCAGTGTGTCGAAGACAAACTGTGAGACCCTATGGCGGGCAGTCGCTGGTCGGGTTTGGGTGTCGGCACAGCGCTGCAGGGAATACGGGTTACTCACTGAACATATAACCAGAACAAGTATTTTGTAGGCGCGTCCGTGTGCACCATAGACATATGAATATTAGTAGACCTGCCCTAAGTGATTAAAAGCGTATTATCCCCACTCCCCATACCGGTTCCATTGAGCCGGCTGGTCTCGCGTATGGCCTCAAGTGAAATTTGAAAACGTGACGTCATCATTCTTGTGCGAACTATGGTCGAGGCATCATCGGTTCATTTTACGAAATAACACGGCAAAATGTTGACTTGTGATATGAAAACTTGTAAAAATAGATGTGAAAAAGAGAATAAACCCATTGTCGTATTACATTCCATAAGTAAGCATTATTTTACTTTATTTTAAGCTTATTCACACCGTATTATATGGATCAGTTTTAGAAACATATACTATCACATCACAATGTAGCGATTCTCAAGTGTGCTCATCGTTGTTTACTGGGGTAAGTAAATTATGAAACATTTGTAAAAGTGTCTTAACTAAATACTCTGAAACTAACTACGACTCTGCAAACAGAAGAAATTTACTTTGCCGAATTTGGACTTCGCAAATTAGTTCATAACGTGGCGAGTAATTTGCGCTCCCATGTAAAAATGTCTATTCATTCTAAAGCAGATTTTACTTTTAAGAAGTAAATGGTGATATTATAATGCGAGATGCCTATTTACTGTCAGATTGATTTATTGACGAATCACAGTCAGCCTTACTCCCTTCGTTCTTCAACAGTTGATTTTACCCCTCGCCATTATCTTCTCGTCTATTAATTCCTATGTCTGTGGTGTGCACGAAATAAACTGAATTTTGTATTACATCCTGTGAAATTGAACAAATGTTCAAATAAACAGACTCTTCGTTCTGGCGTCGTGACAGACTTATTGTCATTATATGCTCCTCGAGGAGCTGAGGCGGAAGGCAGGCTGACTTAACACATTCCACACACTAAAATTATTCGGATTTGTAACTGTTCTGAATGTCCGGTTACCTCAATTTGATTGGCTTGTGTGCTATCTAGGAGTCAAAAAGACTAATGTAATTTACAGGATTTCAGCATTTTTGAAAATCGGTATGGATTATAATACAAAAGTTCATTATTCTGAATTTCCTGTTCAGTGGGTCAGCGAATCGTCTCAAAAAATTACCTCATAAATATGGAATATGTGGGTTTCAACGTTATGTGTCGTCTTGTTTCTCCCCAATGTGGATATCTTAACTTGTTGAAGGGTGACAAATGGATATATGCAAATAAGTGCATCCTTGAAACGTCCGCACGTTATACAGTCCACCTGTTGTGACAGCATTCTGGACATTAGACGCAAGATTATTTTAGATATTTTCGTCACGGCACTTTTAATATTACGTACATAATGATGAGACGTGATGTTTCTTACGAAATAAAGAGTGTTTCCCGAATGTGAATAATGTGTTGTTATCGACCTTTTGAATGACAACTTGAAAGAGTAAAAAAATTGCTCAACTTAATTGCTTATTATATATATATCCTATTTTCTCGAAGATACTAATGTTAAGATGTTTTTTTTCCTCTCCAATGTTATAAAAAACATAATGGAATGAAGACATACGAAAACATCATCCTCTTAAAATATAAAAATCCCCTGTCACTATGTTCGTAAACGCTAATCTCGGAAACCGCCCAATGGATTTAAATGAAATTTTATGAATGTTTATGTTTGGTTAGCTAGAAATGCAGGATAGTTTTTAACCCAATAAGTAGCGCTGTTGTCTACATACAAAAAAAAAGTTTTTTGTTCTGATTTCTCATGCAAAAATACATACACATATTTTAAATTCCCTCCATAGAAGGCGGTCTGTGGTAGGACAACTTCTGCCCGGGCCCACTACTATATTATATTTTCCATCTAAATAAGTGTTTTTTACAATAAAAAAATATGACATCAAATGAGACTTAAATAATAAAAATAATAATATTTGGATGATTTGTTTAGCGCCGTTTTTGTACAAAATCACTTTAAGGGCGCTTTACAAATATATAATACATTTCTACAATGATCTATGTTATTACTAACTATATATGGAGATAATATACAACACTATACTTACCTGGTAGGTCACTTGAGATTAACACTTAATTAACAATTGGACTTTCCTGTATTTATTTTAATAATATATATTTGTGTTCGTTAATGAGCGTGTTTAGGAAAGGTAAGGCAAATTGTATGCTGGCCGGTACTACAGAACAAGGTTTTGATCAGAATTCACTTTCCTAAATGTGTTTCTTCCCTCTGGATAAAGACAGATTTCGAATAATGTAAATCCAATAAGAAAAGTGTGATTAGGATGTCTTATAGGCAATACAAGAGTTTACTGTAAATAAATACATAACCTACTACGACTTTTCATAATAGGAATTATGACATGGAAGTTTTGAACGCTCTTTTTCACAAATAAAATAAACATGTTTGCATGTGACGAAACGACAAGCTAGAATAATATTAAGATACATTATTTCCTTGCCGAGCGAGTAGTGTATATTTAATGCTGCGTATAAACAAGAGAAATTTACCTCGAAAATGCCGCTTGTGGTTGCTTCGTTTCTTTCCTATAATTTGTGGCTCGGTTCGCGATAAATTTTACCTCTTTGTACTCAGACTTTGCATGCTAGGGGCATTTTGAATGTTAAATATTCCATAAAGTCGAGCCCATTGCGATGAGCTTCTAGTTAATCCACGGTGGATTTATTGGCATACTGGGGTTAAAGTGGTTTTTGCAATCTTTAGTTATAAGATCTAATCAAGATCCAATAAAATGATCTTTATCAATACCCTTCGACTTCATCTCCTCCACTGCCAATTCTCCAATTCTTCCAATTTCCCACTGGTTCCGCCGGATAGTTTGTACATAAAAGCAAATTATTTATTTCTACCCTACCTGCTATGAATGTTGTTTTCTCACCAAGGTGATACTGAGAGTATCTTCCTGCAAAAAAATCCTCGCTTCTTCCAAATTCTCAATTTGGAAACACCAATTACCCCACCTTAGTCAAATTTAAACAATATTATTGTTTAAATTTACCACTTATAGCACCTAAGTATGGAAATTTACCGGGTAATAGTAAAATATTAATAAGTACGTTGGTAATAAAATAAAAAATAAAAGCAATTTGTTTATTTTAAATATAAATAGATCGACTAAAAGTGACTCCATCACATTTTGAAAATACCTTCGGACGGCGAAATAACAATAATGATAATAACACAGAAGAACTTGTTTATAATTTTGTTAAAAAAAGTAACTGAATACGCTATGAAGTCTTCAAACTACTTGCTCTCCGTGGAATTTAACAAATTGGAGAGTGATTCCTCCAATTTTCTGTGGATTGATTTCCAATCAGCGCTCGGCTGCGGTAAGATAACAGATAACCCATCACCGGGCGGGCACGGTTCGGGCGTGAACATAGGTCTCACGGTAATTCACTGAAATGCTAAAGGGGGCTGCGAATGTCTCACCTCTTTTTCTTTTATACTTCGTCGCACACGGTTCGAGGCTCTTCTTTGTACACACAAAAGGATTTTGATACCAATGAACACTTGCTCATCCAGAATTCCCATCTCATTTGTTCGTTTGAATAAATTTAAAGCAGTGGTACACAAACTTTTTAACTGTAGGGTCAATAATTTTACCGTTTGTTCACTCTAATTGCACATATAATACACATATTTTTTGTTTAAGTTTCCACATTTTACCATACATTTCTAATCAAATACTTCATGCATGTACGGAGAAAATTTACTGATAAAAAATGTTGCTAATTTATTAAGAACCTCTTCAATTTTTTCAGTATCTGGTCAAAAATGGGATTACAGGCCCTTAACCATTGAATTGATTGGTTTCCTTACAAACTATTAGTAAAAACAAAAAGAATACGAATTCATACAAATCTTAACATTTTCGCATTTCGTCATTATATATTATTAAGACAAACGCATGTGCATGAACACGTGTTCCGATATTATTAAAAATTTACTAAAAGTTTATCAGGAAGCGGCCTGTAGTCCCATTTTTAAGCGGATTACCAATAATATGAATTGATTTTTAATAATTCAGCAAAACTCATATTTCTCCATGTGTTTTTTTTATAATTCGAACTTTCATTCATTATTACTTATAAAACTACGTTTTGACTTGACAACAAATTGAAAATGTTTATTAAATAATTACATTATGGAAACATGAACTTCAAAATCCACAGTAAAAATAATAGTAATTTTCTCGTGAACTCACACCGTAAACTTGTGTATTGTTTTCAACAGAAATCTGAGAGATTATTGGTAGTGCTATGAAGAGGAAAACTAACACTAAGGCTAAGGACTCACGGAGCGATTTTTACCCGCGCCCGCCGCGGTTGCGGGCCCGCAGCCTCTGTAGAATGCAGATATTTATGTAAAAAATTAAAGCACATTTCACGACGCGTTTTACGCCCGCGGCGTGTGCGATTGTTTGCGGGGCCCGCTGCACCCGCGGTCATCTTGTACCGGCGGCGCGGGCGCGGACCCGCGGCCGCGGCGGGTTGCCCCCGCGCGCTCTGCGATCGGTTGGCGGGCGAGTTAGTGGAACTCAAGTCTTGCAACCGCCCGTCTTGCGATAATCAACCGCCAAGATTGCGGGCGATAACCGCAACCGCGGCGGCTGCGTCACCGCAAAAAAGAGCGGTCTCGTGAGTTTTGAAAATAAAACGCCATTCCGCCACCGCAGCGGGCGCGGGTAAAAATCGCTCCGTGAGTCCTTAGCCTAAGAAGTAATCCGTTAAAATCAATAATAATAAAGTAAAAAGAGGCCACGTGTACCTCTAAGTGTACCAAACAATTTCAGTTGACCATATCTCAGTTGTTTTTTTTTTATTTCTTAAAAATACTTACCGGATTCGCACTTTTCAAAAATTTGTATTGTAATAGGGGCCTCAATATAGGTTAAGCGTGTACACAAGGTGAACTGTTCTATAGTGAATTCGCTACCGTGGTTAACTTTTATGATGTCCTTTCTGTCATGTATTTCGTTAGCAGATAGGTTTCCAGAAACGATAATATGTATGTTGCATAGACATATGGTGGTATGTTGGTATTTGAATACACGATCATAAGATCCTTACTAATACCTTTTCGGAGTCTTTGACTTATAACTCGCGCGTAAGTGTGTGAGTGTCGTTTCGCGTCATACTATTGGCCGGACAAGACGGTTAGCCAGTGCACGTGTTAAAACGTCTAAATTTTAAGCAAAAATATAGGCAGTTCGCGAAGTATTTGAAGTAAAATACCGTAGCACTTTCAAGAACCTCGCCAACTTCTGAATAAATTTTCAATCCACTCGATCCTAATTGACTAAATAAAGCACTAACTTGTATAGTTTAGAAGTATCCATCAATAGGTATAAATATTTAAGTTTTTTTTTTGAAAATAGTCTTCCTTTCACAGTGATTTATTTTAGGGGTGTCATGCCGTGTTGTGCTACCTGATTATTTTTCCATCTTTTTATAACACTGTCATGCTGTCCGAAACGTTGGCTAACTAAGGAGGTAGCCGCAACATGGCATAATACTTCTAAAATAAATTACTATAATAGTACTATATACATAGAATAATAAGTTCGAGTTACTGCTGTTATCATTTTATTTTATGTGTCTTTTTATATTTTAATTAAGTGATGTTATTAAAAAATCAGGTTAAATTTATCCTAATAATCATTAATTTTATTTCGTTTTTGTCACATTTTTTTCTGTTGGCCTTTTCAGCTTTCAATCAATCTCTCTCTTAATTATTTTTAGAATTTTTCCTGTTTCACGGAATACGAAAAAATTCCCTTTGTTGTCTGATTTGCCGATGAGCTACACAGCGTTACCACTTTCCCGAACTGTTTTTGACTAGAAATTTTTTGTTTTGTCCGATACAGTTTTGACTTTCATATTTTTGTATACGTTCCGATGAATTCTATATGACGGACTAAATTCATCAGAAATTCCTGGATTGACCTTTAGTCGAATACATTTTTTCTGTGTACATCGAAAAAAGCAATTAATTCTAATAAAAAACATTTATGTTTTTTTGTTCAAATCTAGCTGCAGCCACGTCGGCGCTGAATTATAATCAAGTTCATTCATTTGATTGAAAAATCCAGCATTTTTTAATAAAACTGGGAGCAAAATGTTAAAAAAAGTAAAATTAAAGTATTTTGCTTAGCAAAGTGATTAAGTTGCATCTGTATTTCCGTTGCGCTGCGGCATTCTATGTGGGTATCTTCCTTATACGAGGGTGCTTCAAGGAATTTCGGAAAAGGATATCGATGTCCGAACTTTTAATAGGACCAAAGACTTGCTTGACTAATCAATTCGATATTGCGTAACTTGTATCCTGTTATTTGAGGTTGGTGTTCTAGTTCTTGCTTTATTTTCCGAGAACCTCGCCCATTTTGATGCATATCCTTTTACTTGCATAGTTGTGGTAGGAAAATATATTTGTTTAATAAAATGAGTTTCAGTGCTGCTCACAATTTGGATTCGTCCATTTCCTACAAAATGTGCCCCGTAAATTTTACTTGACTATTTTCTTGGGATATAATGTGGCCATTTTTCAGTACTTTCGTCACATTTCAGCGAGCTTTATGTGTCAGCTTTTACGTTGAAAGTAGTGGGATCCGCTTTTATAAAAGCTGTTACTGATAACGAAGTACCTACGCGCAAACAGAACCAAATTTTATTTTTGATTTCTTATTCGGCAAACGTATTCCCACAAAAAATTATCTTATCTGTTCCATTTTTAATACGCATCGTTCTTACTCGTTCTATCTACACGGTGTGCAAAACACAATCTTTGACGTAAGTTGTTACGCAGATGCTTGTTGGTTTAATGTATTTGTTATCTTTTCCAATGTGTATTTTATTCGTATAGTAGACTCTTTTAAAGACTATTTTGATATTGGCGATGGTATGTGACACCGAGTGATGGGCAGAAATAGGCCTTGTTGTTTCGACGGCAGTCCAGTTTGGTTTCTGCGCTATTACGAGTGACCGATTGGAACTGTGGGTACTTAACACTCTGTGTCACAAACGTGATGACGAATAAGAATTATTATCTCAATCAAGTTACATGTAAAAGATTTATTTTATTACTCGTCAAATCCATCCCTGAATAACCGCTTTTTAACCAGATATGGCGAATTGAAAATTAATCAGTATTCGTCGTCAACTTAGTGTATTTATCTTCGGTTTGCGTTTAAATGAAATAGTAGAGGCTAAGATTTAATTAACTCACTAACCAATGTGTTAAGAATTCTTGTTGATTCCATCAAAATGATGATAAAACGTATTGTATACATCATTAATCAGTATTCGTCGTCAACTTAGAGTATTTATCTTCGGTTTGCGTCTGTGTGAAATAGTAGAGGCTAAGATTTAATTAACTCACTAAACAATGTGTTAAGAATTCTTGTTAATTCCATCAAAATTATGTTAAAACGTATTTTATATGTTTTATTTCTTTGCGTGGTGCTGCAAACGCAAATCTCGCAAAATATCATTATTAGTTATGTGTATTATTAACTCGTTATATCAAGTTACACATTTTAAATAACTGATAAACAACCATTTATGATTGTTTATCAGTTGTGTAAAATTTAAAACTCGTTACACATAGTAATACATAATGAGGAATTGCAATTGAAATTAGTATTACTATTAATACAGCAATAAATTATTGGATAATCATTAAATTGGGGAAAACAGATGTTAATGGTAACCTTTGCAAAGAATAAGAATTCAATTATCCTGATTGATTTTCGAAACAAATCAGTTTTTATCTAACATATTTATTAACATTTTAAAATGTACGGAGACAAATGAGTATTACTGAGTTTATTAAATCCTTTTAAAAACAATAATAAACTCTTAGTACGTTCATAATATATCGGAACAAGTGTTCATGAACCTGGGTTTGTCCTGACTATGACGAAATGCGAAAATATTAGAATTTTTTTATGAACATGTGTTCGGACATCGCCATAACACGTTCGTGTTTTACTGATACTTGTTGTGTTTCCCAGAGCTCAGTGACCCATTGGGACTTGAACCCGTGTTATAAATTGGCTAGCTCAGTGAAAGGGTAAGCAGATGAGAATCGGATACTATCAGGGGTGAGGACTTCTTCATTCATCAGTTCGTCCATCGGTCAGGAGGTTGGAAAGGCCATCACAATAATAACACATGAGTAAGAGGCACAAGGTATATTAATCATCTTCTAAAGAAACACAGGGTTAAATTGGATCTCTACTCTCTTCTCTCTCTGTGACGACCGGATGAAACGAGGATTTCACATGTATTAATGATTTGAACACAAGAAAGAGGTGTAACGGAAGCTTACAGGTTTCCAGGTTCTGATGATGGGTAGCGGCATGGCGTGTCGAGCCGTAGATGTACTGCGTCTCCGGGGTACGCAACGGTCAATCGTTATTGCGTCACACTTGGAATTTACCGGAAGCAAGGCCCCGACGGTGAAGCTGGAGTGGAGATGTCGGCACATGTTTGTGACTTGGGTGCGTGATATTAATTATAAACTAGAACAAGATCACGTCTGTTTCTAATAATGCATAATTTGCGCGGCAATCTTCTCCATTCTCTCTAAGTCTTCTCCATTTGGTCTAACCACGGCTTGAAAAAAGCAATGGACGTCGATAGATCCGTTACAGTAAAAAAAACTAAAATCACTTTATTAAATTTGACGTACTTTAAACGATAAATAGTTTTAATTTATTTTTTGGGTAACTGATGATACATTTAAAAAAAATGTTATTTAATGTTCTGCTCGTTTTCGCTTGGTTACAAAACTGCTCTCATGCTAAATATGTTGGGATAAAGTTACTTTTGGACCCTATCGAAGCTTGGCTATCATCACACGTATTTGTCCTAAACAATTCTTCCACCCTTAGGCTGGGTTGTTACATAAACTCTGAACAATTTCTAAAATTTCCAAGTTAATTTTCTAGTTATGTGAAAGTTCTATTCAATTTCGTCTATTATTTTTGAAACCTTTGTTAAACAACTGGCAAATAATTATGTAATAGTAGAATTTAAAAAGAAATTTTACAGAACATTGTAATTTTTGTAAAACAACCCGTCCCTAGTGTGCCAGATAAAATTCGTGGTAGCCCGCCATGCGCTGGTTGGCGCTATTTTTGCAATAATTTACTTTTTTTTTACAAAATGATGTTTTTTTTAATTGTACCGTCTTGCCAAATAATATGTTTATATATTTACATATTACCCATCCTCTGTAGTTTTCCCAAATTTGCTACTTTTGTACAATTAATATTATCAAAATATATAAAATTAGAGATACGAAAATAAGCGGCGGTCTTCACAATAAAAATCATACATTTTTGATTTACCTGTAAGTAAAAAAAGTATTACGACTTTAGAAAATCGAAATTTTGACATTTGTCGCCGAATTTGTGACACGCTTTTTCACAGATAAAAAATCAATGTTTATAAGATAATATTGAGATACATTATGTATTTCCTTTGCCAAGTGAATAAAAATTATGCTAGTACGCTCGGAGAAAGTGCGGTTAGCTACTGAAAAATCACCGGTGGATTTCTTGACACATATATGAAGATGTAAATTTCGGCGTCTTCCTCTACTTCGTTGTACATTTATCTATCTCTGGATAGTTATCCCATGTGTTGCCTTTATTTTGTGACTAAGATGTTGTGATAATTATGTTTTGATGTTTTATGAAAGTCTTCAGTTATTTGCCTTATGGTTGGCATTGAATGGGGCAATCCTATTTAACCGTCAATATTTGAATGTGCACACCTTCTATTAAAATCATTTCAGATTCTCTAAAGTGATTATAAATTGAATTAGCATTTAACTCAGTTCATTTCGTACCAGGGAAGCTCAAGCGCGGGAAGAGCTCTTCGTAAGTTTTCAATTTAGAATAATTATTAATACAACATGCACTTTTGGGTGATGTGAATAGGATTCGGATATTATGACGTCACGCCACCCCTAGGGCATGTTTACCCCAGCGTTGACGCGGAAGGATGTGGCTCCCGAATTAACACGCCGACCCCCACCCCCTCCTCTCCCGCTCATCATCATTATACCCACTTCCCACTCCTACATCCAGTCACAACATGACATGTGTAAATACGAGTACATATATTCATATCGTGTGAAGGTTGAGATGTTATATCCAATGACAGATGGTGTCTTTCACAACCTGATCATCATTAAGTACACACTGATGATAAATTCATCATCGTGGCATAATGATCATATTGATGTTCAGACCATCACAGCATGATATTTGTAGAGGGGAGAATGTTTGTAGTCATTTTTCAAATTGTGTACATTTTTATTTTAGAAGTGTGAAAATAAAAAGCACTTTTCACATTCAACATTTCGTGCCCTAGTTAACCTGTTGATTTTGCGCTTAAATTAATTCCCCATTTTTGTAAAATATTTTAGTATATCGTATTTATTAAACATCAACTATTTTAATAAGCGTTTAAAATATTGTATCCGTGAAAAAAAATAGTATCGCCTCTTTCAAATCCCCAAATTAAACAAAAGCCGATTTTGAACACCACACTAATTAGTAAGAGTATTGTAATGTTAATTTTATTTTATTTTATTTATTTTATTTCTATACATACATTACAGTGTCTACCAAATATTTACATTTGTATATAATACATAAATTTAGAACTGTTGTTAATTTGGTGTTTTATGCTGGGTGTGAGGTAGGTTTGAGTAGGTGACACTGTGGTGGGTAATGTTATATGTTTCGTGAACACCTCACTAGGAGAACCTGTGCTGAGGTGTTTGCGTGGTTTTGATTTAATGGTACATGTATTTATGTGTATTGGTTAAATTTTCTTATATAATTGTAAGTTGAGATTTTAAATTTTTTTTTTTTTTTAAATGGTTATTGTACATTGTTATTTAAAGAAAAAAGGAAAAAAAATATATTTATACGCACATATATATATACACCCATGTATACATACATAAATATATATGCATGCATACACACATATAGTAAACACACGCATACATAGATAAATACAAATTCATCAATGATTATGTTTGGTTTGGTGTTATAATGTTTTGTATAAAATGGATATCTTGTTTTTTGATCCAGGCTGTGATAAGTTTTTTGTGAATGTTTGTGTATGTATTTCCCATTAGTAGTAGTTTCAGAGTGGTGGGCATACAATTAAAAAGTTTTGTAGCGTAATACTGGAAGTGTCTTTGTCCGTGTGTGGTGTATGTTATCGGTATGTTCAGGGTATTGTTTGTTGTCGACCTTGTTTTTATTGTTGTTTGAGTTGGCATTGGAATGTGTAGTTTCTGTTGTAGGAAATTTAGTAGTGCAGATTTGGCATAAAGTTGTCTTATTGACATGACGTCTAATGTTTTGAAAATTTCGCTTGAATTTGTGTAGAATGGTACTTGTAAGATGATTTTAATTATTGCCTTTTGAATTTTTTGTATTGGGTCGATTGCAGTGTTTGTAGCGCTTCCCCAAGCCAGAATGCCATATGTAACAATCGATTGACAAAGTGCGAAATATATAGATCTAAGTATTGAATGTGGGAAAATGTTTTTGATTGACTTTATTAGGTGCATGACTCTTTTTAGTTTATTAGTAATGAAAGTTATGTGGTCAGTCCAGCGTAAGTGTGAATCAATAATGACCCCTAGGTATTTTGTTTGGTTTACCCTTTCTATACGCTTGCACTGGCAATTGGGTGAAGTTTGTTCACAGTCATGTAGAAACAGGTCTATGTTAGGTGGAGGTTGACCTCTTTGTGTAATACTATGTGTGATGTATTTTGTTTTTATTGTATTAACGGTAAGAGTATTCAAGTTTAGCCATTTTTTGACAACTGATAGACTTTTTTCGGCAATTATAAATACATCTTTCCATGTGGCTGCTTGACAGAGAAGTACTGTGTCGTCAGCGAAGGTCACGATTTTACCTTCAATTTCTATGTCACATAGTTCGTTTATGTAGATGAGGAACAATAAAGGGCCGAGTACACTCCCTTGTGGGACTCCGTACGTGATCAAAAGTGGATGACTTGTCTTGCTGTCAATTTTTACTTGTTGCGTTCTGTCAGACATGAAGCTTTTAATTAGATCGAATTCTATTCCATTAATGCCCATGCTTTTTAGCTTTTTGAATAGTTTTTCGTGTGAAATTGTGTCGAAGGCTTTACAAAGATCTAAGTAAATAGATACAACTTTTTTCTTTGTGTCTAGATTTTTTGTAATGAAGTCCGTTACAGTAGCTATTGCATGTTCTGTGCTTATGTTTTTCCTGAAACCATGTTGGTTGATCGAGAGTATGTGATTTGATTCTAGATAGTGTTGAAGCTGTATTTTAATAGTTTTTTCAAGAATTTTCGAAATGGTATTTAGTAGCGTTATGGGTCTGTAGTTGTTTACATTATTTTTTGGTCCTGATTTGTAAATTGGAATAATAAGACCTTTTTTTAGTAAGCTAGGGAAGATTCCTTCTTTTAGACTAAGATTAATTAGGTATGTGAGTGGTTTTAGTAGTTGTTGACTTAGTGTTATGATAGTTTTAGAGTCAACACCATCCGGTCCTGTAGTTGTGTTATTCTTTAATGATTGAATTATTTTATTAGTATCTTCTAGCGTAACGTTATGTAATTTGAAATCTCTGTTGTAATTATCATTACTGATGTTTGTTGTATTGTTTTGAGGTTCCTGGATATCTCTGAGAGGAAACGTAGTTTTTATATTTTCAGCTAGGCTAACACCAATATTAGTGTAGTGTTTGTTTATAAAATTGAGGAT
Source organism: Hesperophylax consimilis (assembly GCF_061612785.1). Lineage (NCBI taxonomy): Eukaryota > Metazoa > Arthropoda > Insecta > Trichoptera > Limnephilidae > Hesperophylax > Hesperophylax consimilis. Next base: position 4,363,502 of record NC_142858.1, read on the forward strand.
ACGTGTAGAATTCTCGTGGAAGTGGAGTTCTTCATCATCAATTAGTAATTTTTTTATGGTATCGTCTTTGTTATTCTGTGAATGCGTACTTTCCCTCAATATTGACCATACGGTTTTAGGGTCATAATTAGCTGTTATCAGTTTGTTTCGGTAGTATAATTCTTTGGCTTTACGTATTGTAAGGGAACAAATATTTCTGTACCTTTTATAGAAGAAATAAAGTGAGGTATCATAAGGATTCAGTTTAACTTGTTTGTGTAGTTTGTCCCTTTTTTTAATGCTGTTTATGATGCTTTGAGTAATCCATTTTTTTAGTCTAACTTTGCGGTGTGGAATAGATGTGGATGTTTTTATGGTATTTTGTATAATGAGAGTTTGTAGATATGTTAAAAAATAATTCCAGGCTTCTTCTGTTGAGTTTATTTTTGTAAGATGTTCCCATGTCTGTATTTCTAAACATTGTTTTAGGTTTTCGTAGTTAATTATTTTTTTTGCAGTGTTATTTTGGAAAGTTGATTTCATAGTTGGGGAAGTCAGGCCTATCATTGTTGTGTAGTGATCTGTGATTGTTGATTCGTATACTGCACTACTTATTGGTCTTTTTGATTTAACCATAATGTGGTCTATACATGATTCTGAGTCTTTGGTTACCCTGGTAGGAGTATTAATGGTGCTTATAATGCCATGTTCCAGGAGCATCAGTTGGTATTCAATGTTTTGAGGGTGACCATTTGGAAGTATGTTTATGTTTAGATCACCAGCTATGATGATGTTTTTGAATGAAGTTAATTTTTTTAGGTGAGAATCCAGAGCCATTATAAATGGTGTAATATTGGGTATGGATGGTGATCTGTATAGGGCGAGGATACATGTATTACAGTCGGTGATTATTTGTAGACAGTTTGAATTTACTAAGTCAATTTCTGAAACAGAAGCGTTAATACTATCATTTATGTATACAACAATGCCATCATTTTGATTTTTATTATTTAATGTGTGAAATGAAGTATAATTATTTTTGTATTTTTTTGTAAAAGTTGTTGAAATCCAACATTCTGTTAGGATTATAATTTTGAAATCTGTTTTAAAGTTGCTTAAGAGTATGTCAAGTTCATCATAGTTTTTGTTCAGGGATCTTATATTTTGGTTAAATATTGTAAGAGAACCTGGGGTGTTAATAATAGAATCACATAGTTTTGTATCATTGGTTGTGTGATGTTGGTGTGTGCTATTTAAGTTCATTGTGAGTAGATCAGCCATGGTGGTATGTTAAATAAGAAAAATGTTATTATGAGGTCTGAGTGACCTACAATAGTTACATCATTTTTTTTAAATCATTTTCATTTTTAATATGCATAATTTTTTCCCCCGGACCTTTCCTGATTAGCAGTTTGCCCGTTTTAAACCACACGAATTGGAAATTTTTTTCTTTGGCCGATTGTTTGGTTTTCCATAATAATTCTTTGTAGTACGGTGAAAGCACTTCACTAATGTAAATGGGAGAGTTTGTATTTAAAGTCTTAGCCTTGTTTTTCAGTGATAAAATAGAGTCCCTGGTTTTAAGGCTGAGGAAGGAAGCACGGAGTTTTTCCGGGGCATTCTGTCGCCGATCCTGTGTCCTGGTCACCAGTCGTATGTCCTGCTGTAGAAGGGGCAATCCCAGGGAACTGGCTACCCGAAGTACTGCTTCCACAGGTGGTTCACCCGGCTGCAACTGTACGCCCGCCATCTCTAAGCTATCAGAGAGTTTTTCTTGCTCTAATTCTGCGACACGGCATTCCAGAGAAGAGATTCTAATTCTTTTGTTTTCATTTTCTTCTCGCAAGAATTTAGATTCCTTTTGTAGATCTTCCATTATTTTAAACTTCGACAGCAGATCTTCGTACTGATTGCAAATGAAATCACTGCTTCTCTTTAGATCGTTGATTTCATCTGTAAACATTTTTTTTAATTTCTGTAATTTTACTATCGAAATGTTTTGTAAGACGTTCATAAAGGGTAATATTGTCTTCATTCGATTTGTATATGTCACTTGAACTTGCACTCTGATGGGTGTCTTTGGTCTTCTGTTTGGAGCTATTTTGGGTCTTATTTGTAGGTGCATCAAGTTCCTCTGCATCGCTAGATGTCGCTGGCTTTCTTTGTCTACTCATTGTGTATTTTTTTTTTAAATTTAGAGACGTGATTTGTAATATGTAATTTTAAAATTTAAAATTAAAAAAAGATTTTGCCAGACTGAGGATCGAACCGAGGTAGCCTAATTTATAGAGAGCGGTCGGCGCGTTAGACCACAGAACCACGGCCCCGATGAGTAATTATGCCAATTATAACTGTATGTATTATTATTAATGTTAGCTTTGAGTTTGTGTCAATAGATGTCACTGTAGTTCTTTTGTTTTTATTTTAAGAGTAGTAGTATTTCAAAATTAGGAAATAATTGGTAATTATTTGTTGTTTTAGCAAGTTATTATACTTTTATTTAACTTTAGTTTAAGTTCAGTTGTTTTTATCACAGTAATCTTTCGTTTCCGATGGTGTTGTTGATGTCAATGATTTGACAACTTGACCTCGCAAAATGTCACAGTGTTGCAGCGATTTGCACTAAAATGTATTAAGTTTTTTTAAAACTTTTGTGCACTTTATTTAGACGATGGTTGTTATTGAATTTTATTTTTTTCTTGGGATTTCACATATATCACATTTAACACCAAGTTTTCTCACAATATCGTACTGTCACGATTACCAGAAGTGGTTTTTATTTTAGTTTTTTATCGCTTTCGGGCACTGTTTTAGACAAATATTATCGTTGAAATTGAGATTAGATGTTAGAATTTGATATTAGAAGTCGGGTTTTGCTAGTATCACACTTTACACATAGTTTTCTAGGTTTTTATAGCAGCAGAAATTTTGACTTGTTCACAGTTTGACACTTTTGTTGTATATTATTAATACAAAAGCGTATTTAAAATAACAAACAAACAATGAACAATGTTTGAGGGAAATACTAAACCAAATGACAATTTCAAAACATCCGGGCTTTTTGTTTTTGAAATTTGTTGTGTAACTTTTCAAGAGTTTTGGAGAACCAGATAGTAATTATTGTATGATCATAATAAAACTAATTACACAATTGAAATGACGTCTCGTCTTCATTTTGTTGACTTTCTTGCCAGTAATGCTCTAAACAGGCTTCATTTTAATACCCGTAGAAATACTCAGCTTTCACGTGTACTTCAGATGTGGCATTTTGTCATTTAACGTGATAATTCACAATAAAAAAAACATTATACTTTAAACACCAACCGAGATTTTGTATCAGCACACCATTTTTTTTTATCATATTCCCACAAGAAATCACAGTAAATACATAAACACTTTTCAAAATAAGGTGCAGTTGATCAAAAGTGCCCCCGCGCCTGACCAATGTAATGTCACCCTCGCAAGGTGCCGCAGGCCGTCTCTCGTTTTAATTTCTTAAGGATTACAAATTGTTGGTATACCTATCACGGCCTCCTAATAGTGTGTATCAATCATGATATAACTTGTAATCTTTCCTCTTTGATTTGTTATGTTTTTTCACTTTTTTTTAATCCACAATGGTGCATGGAACTTGCAGAAGAATTACGAAAATAGAGTGAATGCAGTAGAAATGAACTCTCACTGTGGTAAAACCGTGTGGATCGTATTAAAAGTGCAGAGCTCCGTGAAATACATGGCTGATATAATAACAATAATAATAATAATAATAATTGGATAATTTGTAGAGCGCCGTTTTTGTGAAAAATCACCTCAAGGGCGCTGTACTATTTATTTCCTAGGATCTACATTTGTTATTTAGAAAAGATACCAAAACATACTTACCTGGCAAGTCACTTCCGACAAACACACTTATATTAAAAAGTTTATGCTTATAAAAGATAGAACTGCACGCAGAGGACACTATATCAAAAAACACTGGTCGTCGCATGATCTTAAGTCTGGTATAGTTTTTATTTTAATTTAAATGTATTTTAACTGTCTTAAAAGCCTACAAATTGTTAGTTTTTATCATTTTTATTTATTTATTTTTAATTATTATTTATTTTATTTTATTTTTAGTATTTTTTACATTTTGTTAATATAAATTGCCGTCAACTGTGAAAGTGGAGGTTTCTGAAATTATGGATACGACTGTCTGAAAAGGTGCGTTTTAAGTTTAGACCTAAATTCTGTCGAGTCTGCGATCATTCTCAAATCATGTGGCAGTCCATTCCAGGCTTTAGGTCCTGACACGGCGAAAGCACGCTCACCGAACTTAGTATCTGGTGTGCGCTTTGGTTCCTTCAACCTTCCGATAGCTGATGACGTTGCTGACCTAAGGGTTGACTGTCGGGAATTGGAATCTTCTGGAATACACAATTCTGATAAATAAGCCGGAGCCATTCCGTTAAGTGACTTAAATACCATCCAGCATACCTTGAACTGGATTCTTTCAGGACATTTGAGCCAGTGCAGATTTTTGAGATGCTCTGAAATGTGGGAGTATTTAGATACTCCGGTGATAAGCCTTGCCACGGGGTTGAAAACGGATTGTAATTTGTTGATTTGACATTTAGGGAGACTTGCATATATTCCGTTGCAATAATCTAGACGTGAAACAACAAAGGAATTGACTAGCAATTTAGTCGCCTCTGTTGGCAGGTTTCTCCGCACTGCTTTAATTTGCCTTAATTGAAAGAACCCCGTGCTTACAGTTCTGTTCACCTGAGTTTTAAGGGAAAAATTAGCGTCCAGATTGACACCCAGTAATTTGATGCACGTTTTTGGAGTGATGTCACTTCCGGAAATGGTTATTGAGTTTTCAATGTTATGCTGACGTCTGCTTGTAGCAGTCCACAGAAACTCAGTCTTTGTGGGATTCAGTTTCAATCTATTTGAGGTCATCCAGCGAGTAATTGCTTCTATACACTCAGTTATACGAATTTTTAGACTGTTTATTTCTTCTGGTAAGCAGTAAAAATAAACTTGCTGGTCATCAGCGTAGCAGTGAGATAGAAGGCCGAATGATTCGATTATTTTAGCGACATCATTTGTGAAGAGGATGAAGAGTAGTGGGCCCAGAACGGACCCTTGGGGTACTCCAGATGAAAGGGTTGCATAATTTGATTGGTTTTTTCCCACTTTTACGGCTTGTAAACGGTTGGCCAGGTACGATGTCAGCCAGGTCTTAACATCACAGTTTAAACCAAATGATTCATCTAATCGTTTAATAAGAAAGTCATGGTCAATCGTGTCAAATGCAGCACTCATGTCCAAGACTGAAAGAAGTGCCAGTTTACCCGACTCAATGGCAGTAGTTATGTCCGACAAAACACGTAGTAACCCGGTTTCTGTGGAGTGGAACCGTCTATATGCAGATTGGTATTTAGTTAATAATTCATTTGAAGTTAAGTGACATATGACCTGTGAGGCTTTTTTCTAATATTTTTGATATAAAAGGCAGATTTTGAACGATTTGAAACGGGTCGGTAATTTGAAAGATCTTCAGCGTCCAGTTGTGGTTTTTTTAATAATGGAGTTACGATAGCTGATTTAAGGGATTTTGGAAAGTCACCCGTGCTAAGTGACTTATTGAAAAGATGAACTAAAAAGGGAGCAATTTCATTGCAACACTTTTTCAGTAGCCACGTTGGAATAGGGTCGAGCGAACACTGCTTGTTCGGTGAAGTAAGAATTAATTTCCTTACTTCTTCTAGGGATGTAGGTTTGAAGGCAGAAAGGTTTTCTCTATTGCATTTAATAAAATACGGTGGTGGAGCGTAGGTTGTTAGGGCTCGTATTGACTCAATTTTGTCAAGGAAAAACTTGGAGAAGATTTCCGGAGCTATGTCGATTGTATTTGGTGCATGGACATCAGCAATGACTGTCTTAACCGAGTTCCATAGACTACGTGGATTTTGACGCTCTGAAGTGATCCTATTTGTCCAATATTCAGACCTTTTTGAACGGATTAAGATCATGTACTCTTTTTGAGCCTGTATCCAATCGTTCCGTGATGTAACCCCCGAGTGTCTGTAGGACCTCTCCAATTTACGCATCAATCTCTTCTGGCTCCGACATTCTTCGTCAAACCAGGCATCAGATTTTTGTAGACGCCGAGTTTTTGTAGAAATTGGAGCATATGTATTTTAAAGGGTTGAAAGGATGGTGTTATAATCTGCTGCTAGTTTGGTTGGCGACTCTGTTTCCCATGCGCTATGTGTACAGAGCGGAGAAGCTTTTAGTTCTGACAGGAAGTCGTCAAAGTTAAAACCGCGCCATGCTCTTGATGTGATAGTAACGTAAGGAATTTTCGGTGGGTTAAAATCGATTTCTGCGCGAATAAGTCGATGGTCTGATAGTCCTACATCCACACTATCCGCTACCAGAAACGGACCGCTTGACTTAAAGATAAAAATGTCCAAAGTTCCGCCAGTTGGGGAATTAACCCATTGACGGCATCCGAAGCAGTCTAATAAATCAGTGAATTTAAGAGTATTTGGTGATTCTAGACGCTCTAAGTGAATGTTAATGTCGCCTGTTATGAAAATATTATCGGAAAGTCCCACAACCCGCTCGAGAAAACACGAAAAATTCATTAAAAAAGTCCAAAGTGATTTGTTTTGAACCAGGCCGGTATAGGGTACATAAAATGAACGTCGTGAATCATGTTAAGAAATGCACGCTTCGGTGGGTTTGGTGGATATATTTAGTTTATTTTTGAACAGTAAGACTTTTTTGTAGAATTATCTTCCCAAATATTAAAAAGACAAATATATTATAAGGCTCAAAGGAATTCAATAAAAAAAAGTAATTCGAAGATGCACCATGATCACGTGACACTAACTCGTGAACCAACAATTTGGGTAACCGGGCAACTCGGGACAGTGGCAATTCAACACACTCTTGAAAAGTGTGCTTAAAAACTCTTATAATGTCATGAAAAGTGATGAATAAAAAGTAGGTTAAATAGGTTACGTTTTGTTATGTTTGCAGGCTTTCATAACTTTTAATGATTTTATAATGTGTTGAATGCCACTGTTGCGAGTTGCCATGGAACAAACAATTTGAGTCAGGTTTTGTCAAAATTTGATGTAACATAAGTGTACAATAAATTATGTGAGTTTGAAAGAATGAATCTCTGCCCACATATACGGCGAAATGGCGTGACCTTTTCTGTCTTAAAAATCGTAACCAAATCGTTATCGTTATCGACACATTTCAAAGTGTCATGCGGCCGCTACACTACTCGCTTCGACGCTTCGACGAAGTCCTCGACGAAGTTCGAAGTGCGTGCCCACACACTCGTGCAACTTCGCGAGTAACTCAGTCCAACCAGTCAGTGATTGGTTTATTTATGCCGTGACGCTTCGAGTCCTTTGACTCGGGCGCATTTACCGACAACAATCGGAAGTCGGGCGAAGCGAAGCGAAGATGCCCGAAGCGAACCACCTACCAATAAACTACGGAGTTCCGCAAGGATCCATACTAGGACCACTTCTGTTCCAAATTTATATAAATGATATCTCCCAATTAGATTTAAACGGTGATATTTTTTTATATGCAGATGATACTGCAATTTTCTACTGGGGTAAAGATTTAAACATCTTACTAGAAAATCCACAGAGTGACTTAGACAAAATTAACAGTTGGCTCCAATCAAATATATTAACAATGAATGTTAAAAAAACAGGATACATGATTTTAAGCTCAACTCGTAAAATAATTCCTCCTCATGTACCCTTAAAAATTGAAAATAACAACCTGCAAATCCTGATACAGGAGAAATATCTTGGACTGTGCATTGATAAACACCTAACTTTTAAACAGCATAATATTCAAGATATTAAAGATAAAATCACCCCCTTAATTAGCGTATTCAGCCGGATATCATATCTGTTACCAAATAAAATTAAAAAAGGTTTATATTATAGCCTCGTACACTCACATTTAAACTACTTGGTTGAAATCTGGGGAAATACATGTGAAACATATATAAACGAACTACAGGTAACACAAAACAAAGTAATCAAAAAACTATTTCACTTCAAATCTAGAACATCAACAAAAAAATTATATATGGAAACAAAACTATTAAAATTAAGAAAATTATATGAATATAATACATGTCTTCTTATTTACAAAATAAATAATAAACTCATACATACAAATACAGAACTCATTAAAACGTCCCAAGTACACACACACTTTACACGGCAACACGATAAAATACATTTAAACACCATACATACTCATTATGGCAAGCAATCCATTGGTTACGAGGGAAGAAACATATACAATTGCCTCCCAGACGAAATTAAAAATGATAAAAGTATAGGTACATTTAAAAAAAAATTGCTCAGTTCTATGCTCAATCAACAAAACAATGAAACTGAATAATATCAGTGTGTAATATATTTATGTGTAATATATATGTTATTTCTAGTTAAATAAGTGAAAAATGTAATTTTCTTTTATCTAGAATAATAAAAATAAAAAAAATAAAAGCGAAGTTTGTGCCCACACTATCGTATTCGGTCAACTTCGATCAACTTCGCGAGTAGTGTAGCTGGGCTATCTCAAATAGTTCCGCGCGCATTCCAACCCCCCTGATAAGCATTCCTCGTGGCGCATCGCACCAACACCACCGCGCGCCCCATGTCGGTCCCACCAACACGCGCGCAGATCAATACCAACTGCGACCTTGACCCCCGCGCGCCCCGCAGTGTCCTACCGCCCTCCCCGAACCTCTCCATTAACCGGAGCCCCCCTCTCGCCGTGCCCCGTCAGGATTTCGGCAGACGCGCCTATGCCGCCTGTCGCTCTCCTACCCCAACCGTTCGTTTCGTTTCGCCGGCAGGAGGGGGGAGGGCTGCTTTATTTGTTTACATTCGGCCAGCTCCACGCGGGAAGGGAAAGTCCCCGAACAAACGCTGATCCTATCAATTACAATACTTATACATTTTAATTAGGAAATTGAATTGGAAAAGTTCATTATGATATCGAAGAATCGGTTGAAAGTGCGGCGTGTAATACATCATTTAGCAGTAATATTCGTACCGACGTGAATTAATATAGTTAAATAAGTTGATTATGACATAGATGAATCCGGCAGTACATCTTTAAAGGGTACTATATATACATAGGTTTGTAAATTAATGTGTTATGAAAGTACCATTAATCTTTGTGCCCCACCGTTGCCGATATGCACAATAAATAATATTTCTCAGCTCTTTTCGAGAAACTACTTATGTTAGATTATTACTATCTTTCTTAAATATATATACTGGTAAGAAAGTACAATGAAAATACATAATTCTGTAAAAAAAATATATTTTTACGAAAATAGAATCAGCTCGCGCACGGCGGAAATTTATCGTCGGCAAGAGTAATTATTAAATTTAGTTGAATAAGTTGATAATGATATTGAGGATTCCAGTAAAAACGGGTTTAGAAAAACATGAAAAAATGTATTTTGGTAGAATAATCAAGAAATATATTTTAAAAGTTTACTATTGAAGAATCAGGGAAAAATTAGTGTAATACGGCTTTAAGCGGTATTGTCTATTACCAGCTTGATAATATTAAATGAATGAAATATATTTTAGAATTTTACTATTGAAGAATCGAGGGAAAGTTCGTGTAGTAGGCCTTTAAGTGCTATTATCTATTGCCAACATGATAACATTATTCATGCGAATGAAATATATTTTAAAAGTTTAATATTGAAGAATCGAGGGAAAGTTCGTGTAATACGACTTTAAGCGGTAGTGTATATTACCAACATGATAATATTATCTGAATTAAATATAATTTTTAAAATGTAAAATCTGTTGAAATAATTATTTTAAGTAGTGTATAATTAATTCAACATCAATAAAATGTGTTTTCACAGAATAATTTACATATTATTTATATGTTATGCCACTTTTAAAGACTCTGTGCATCCGTTTTAGTTCAGGTGTAAACAAATATATAAGGTAGGGCACCGAACAAAAATGCAGTAACTTGCAAACGCAAATACGTAGATCACGTTTGCAAAATATGGAATAGGCATCATATTTCATTTTTTTTTAAATTATATTCACACTGATCTACAATTTCTTCAAATAAAGTTATTATAATGTGTATTCGTTAACGCAAAACAGTGACAATTCAACCCACTCCTCCAAAAAGATTTTTGGTCATTGAAAAATAGGTTAAATAAAATATGTTAGGTTAGGTGTATAGGCCAGTTTTTTAAAGATTTTTTGGTCGATTAGTACTACATTTGAGGTTGGGTTAGGTTAGGTTAGGCTAGGTTGGAAAAATGAGTATTGCTAATTTATTAAAAATCTCTTAAAATTATTGGTGATCCGGTTAAAAATGGAATTGTAGACCTTAACAAATGAATAGACTTGACGAAATGCGAAAACATCGTGATAATATATTCGTAATTCACCAAAAGTTTATCAGGAAAACCTGTTAATTCATTCGTTAAGGCCTGCAATCCCCTTTTTAACCGGATTACCAATAATTTAGAGATATTATTAATAAATTAGGAATCCTCATTTTACTCCGTGTACATTGTTTTCTCATTGTTAATTAATTAATCAATTAATCGATTGCCTACCCATATTTACTAATGTTTAATTATTCAGTTAACTATTCAGTAGAATGACGGTCAATTGTATTTTTAAATTAAATATATTTTGGTAGCTTAATCATTTAAATCATATATTTTTCATATTAGTTGGTCGGTGTTTTACGCGTAGAAACCAGGCAAAAAAAAAGAAAACTATTCTGATGCTAGTATTTACGATAGTTTTATTTTAAAATTAACAAAACATCCTTGCTTGAAAATTCACATTTTTAGTCATTTATATTCAAAATGTTTACCTTACCGGAGTCTAAGAAGTGAAACAAAGTGATTCAAAGCGCATCTTATTTCCAAAAGCATAAAATAAATAAAAAATAAATATTGGACAATTTTTATAGCGCCGCTTTTGTGAGTTATCACCTCAGGGGCGCTTTACAGTTGATGCAGGTATTAAAAAAAAAATATAAATATTACCAAAATAAAGTGAAGTTAAGTAAAGTAAAATGAAGAACAGGAACAGGTGACATGAAGATAAAAGATAGAGACTCTGCAGCAAGAATCCTAGGTGGTGAAGAAACTGGACCAGCTGCTGCAGCGAAAAAGTCCACCAACAGTGCCAGCACGAGGTTCGTAATCCGTTCAGGTATGTGTTTGCTGCTAATATAGCGCTGACATGTGTCTGCTGCTAATAAAGAGCGCTGACACAATATCCTCACATAGATAACAAACCTTGGCAGCACCGCTGTGACGTTCGACGAAGATAGAAGATGGAGACTCTGCTGCAAGAATCCTAGGTGGTGAAGGAACTGTACCAGCTGCTGCAGCGAGAAAGACTACCCCGTCCACCAACAGAACATAAAGTTCAATTTAAATTATGTAATCAGAAGAAAGTATAAAACAGGCGTCGAACAAATTTATAAGAATAATTGTAAATATGCTTTATTCTCGTTGCTACACCGTGAAGCTAACCGTTATAAAAAATTCAAAAACCGAGATTTTTTGTCCTTAATCGCTTCACGTCCAGTTTCCCCGCAGGAGCAATATCAAAAGTGCGTAAACTTATGGCGCATCTGTAGTAAAGATATTATTCGAATACAAGAAATATTATTAAGAGCGTTGTTTTCGCGGACGAAATTTCGACTCCCGCAAAAATAATTATTGTCCTGTGTCCCTCTCTAACGGAGCGTGCAACGGGAAACGGAGAGGGAGTACCTGGCTTTTAGTACGGCTGACATTGCAAGCGATCAAAAAAAGTTAGATAATATGAGATTAAATAAAAAAAAAATTATGTTCAATGCTTGAATATTTGCACGAAGTCGGTGAAATGTCCCTTTCGTTTAGTTCATTCCATTAGCAGCACAGTCATACAAGGGCTTCCGACCTATTCTTTAATAGTATTGGTATATGCGAGGCACTGACAATATCACGCACTGAAGGCCAGTAAAAGAGAAATGCTTTTTTTCTTTTGTGCGTGAATATATTTGCATCAAAACGGGGAATCACCCTTTTGTTTAGTTCATTTAAATTAGCAGATACGTGTATTATTGTAGGAGATACGGAAATTGTACACGTGCATTGTACATGTGGCAGCTGGCCACAGACGAAATTATAATAATAGTAATAATAGGTTTATAAGTTTATAAATTAGATAAGTACATAGAATTAACAGCAGTAAATAATATTTGAACAATAAGTAATATAATTGTAGAGAATAGAAATATACACTTACTTAAAATTTGTGTGAGTGCACCGGTAAAGGCCTTACCGTTACTGTTGACATAATCTTTTATTTTTTAATTTTTACATTACCTTTGAAATTTTTTTGTGAATCACATTTTTTTATTTTATCTGGAAGAATGTTATAAAGTCGTGTCGCTGTGTATATAATTCCGAACACGCACTGACTTTATCACTGGGATTTTGGTCGAGATTATTTTTAAGTGTTGTGTAAGAAGAATATTATGTGAACAACAAAATTAAGTAATACAACTATAAATAAAAATAACCATAAAAATAGCAGCACAATAATAAAACAATAACAGCAAGAATAATAGCATCTAGCATATTTTATTAAAAATGTTCAATGAATCGGTATAATTATTTCCGTCCATTCTAGGCAGTGAGGAATACATTTATGGTAGTTAGTCCCAGATTTTTTATACTTAAAAAATCCTATTTTATAATCTACACAATACATGTGCACAAGGTGAAAAATAAAAAAAAAGTCGGACAGGTAGTAGTTGTATAGTAAGAACAGACTCCAATATAAATAAGCAAATAAATAATTACATAAATATCAGAAAATTATCACACAATCAAAGAGGACCATCGTATGTGTTTAAAAGAAATTGCATTTTCGAAGACACAAACTGTTCAAGCAAAATAATACAAGTTTCTTTAAAACATCACGGAGTTAAAGTGGATATTAATAACAGGTAGATAATAATACAATTACAATTAGGACGTATTCCACTACCAATCTCTCAATAAGTTGTCAACAAGCTGTATAGTAGTGAAGTACCCTAATACCCCGTCAGATAGACTAATTATTACAAAATGTATACTGTGTAGAATCTAACAACACTAACACTAATATCTAAACAAAACTCTTTTAGCTGTTTCTCGGAATATGAACATCTTTCGCGAAGTGGCATCTTCCGATGATATCTTGGATCGACCAATTCTGGCAAAATACATTCCATATAAAATGTCTCCAGTGGCTTATCCATTTTATTCTGCCAGAACTGGTCGTCACGTTCAATTCTTTCAAACATCACTCCTAACGGTGTCCAGACGACAAAATAACAAAATAATCTGCGAGGTACGTGAAGCTGCCCCTGAATTTGAAAGAAGTAATCGTGCGTTCTTTTCAAAAATAGATTGCCTTCACGCAACTCGCAATACTTTATTTTTCCGCAAAGTATTGCCTCGACAGGCGTTAACCTTGCTGCAGTAAATGGACATTTAACTTCTATAATGGTATCGTTGTCCACAATTCCGTCCGGACTAGCGGTAAGGAAACATTTTTATTCGTCTATAAAAAGCCCACAGACTTCCACCTTTAAATCGGTAGCAGCCTCAAATGCAGATATTGCCAAAGGTTCACTTTCCTTTCCATATCTTGTAGCTGCAGATCCAGCAAAATCTGAGTATAACAGTGATTTAATGGTGGACAAACATGAGGTGGTGATTCGCATTTTACATATTTTTCCAAAAACTGAAGCCGTAACACGCTGACGCCTTTCTACACGCCAAACAGTGTTGCAACTTTGACCAAGTGTCTTTCGCTCCATTTCCACAATCGCTTTGGGGTCTTTATACAATTAAGAAAAAAATATTTCTTTTTTATTTTCAAATATGGAGGGTGGCATATCTTCTTCTAATTCCATCAATCCGTAATGT